>NC_133130.1:103028552-103631052 GCF_048418815.1 Hemitrygon akajei
ACAACACTGATACATTTGTGCACCAAGAGGAGTTGATCACAAGGCACACACCTCCACCTTTGCAGAGAGATAGCATTGCAACAGATGGGTGTAAAGGGCAAATCACTGAGTATTTTTAAAGCAGAGGTTGATGGGTTCTTGGTAAGTCAGGGTGTCGAAAGCTACAGGGAGAAAGCAGGAGATTGGAGTTGAAGGGTTAATAAATCAGCCATGATGGAATGATGGAGCAGACTCAACAGGCCAAATGGTCTAACTCTACTCCTGTGTCATATAGAAGGACTCTACAACTTCAGATTTAACACCATCACTGAATATATTTTATTTAAGATAACAATTTCATCATCAGAATTCACTTATAATTCTGTTAATGTTTGCCTGTATAAAGTGTCAGCTCTCTTCATGCAAAATATGTTTGCTCAAGATATTGGCTTGAATTAAATAAACAGCAATTCTGATTATTTATGGTTAAAAAAGCATAAGACCTTAAGACATAAGAACAAATTTAATCCATTCAGCCCAGTGAGTGTGCTCTACCATTCCTTCATGGCTGATGTATTATTCCTCTCAACCCCATTCTCCTGCCTTCTCCCTGTAACCTTTGATGCCGTTGCAAGTCAAGAACCTATCAACCTCTGTTTTAAATATACCCAATGACTTGGCCTCCACAGCCATGAATTCCACAGATTCACTACCTTCAGGCTAAAGAAATTCCTCCTTATCTCTGTTCTAAAGGGACATCCTTCTATTCTGAGAATGTGCCCTCTGATCCTAGGTTCCCTACTAAAGGAAACATCCTCTTCATGTCCATTTTATCTGGGCCTTTCAATATTTGATTGGTTGTATTTGTAATACTATTGTATTAATAAAGAGTACTCTCAGTAACAGTACGATTTTTATTCACCACCCTTGCTGTTACTCCTCTGCCTCTCAGTGCTTTGACCTTATCACGACATCATGTTAGTCACCACAAAATTCCAGCAGTTTACTGTAACTCTGAAATAAGTCTTAAAATGAGCCCATGTTTTCAGTGGGCTGGAGACAGTGATCAGCTGATCAAACCTTAAGAATAGGCTCAGATTCAGAATGGCCTCGATGGGCCAAAGAACCTGTTTCTGTGCTGTAATACCCTATGACTAATTTCCCCCCACCAACAGATTAGTAATCAACATGAACTTTTACAATAGCTTCAAGTTCACCATTACACAGAGGCTTTTTTTTGCTTCCTCCTTTAGGGAGTGAGTTGAATTTAAATTCCTCAGCATCTATTATTATTGTGTGTAGCATCCGTTAGTCTCGTGAGATCATGGATCTGTGCTTGGGGGTGTCCTCTTCAGGGCGCAGGCCTGGGTAAGGTTGTACAGAAGACTGGCAGTTGCCCATGTAGCAAGTCTCCCCTCTCCACGCCACTGATGTTGTCCAAGGGAAGGGCAAGGGCCGATACAGCTTGGCACCAGTGACGTCGCAGGAGTTGCCAGAGCGAGGTCGAAGGCAACGTCGGACTGCCTTAGGGACTCCAGCTCCGGATTTGTCCTCAGGGTTTACTCCTGAAGCCTTTACCATGAGTGGGTATGGCCGCAAGGCAGTGGAGGTTTAAAATCAGAGTTTTCCCTCTCTTAGATGGACTGCCTTCCCAGGCTGACAAGCTCCATTTACCCGAAACAGTGGTTTTAAGGTGCCAGGACCCGCCTTTGCCCCTTCTCCTGTCAGTAGAAGCAGTTCCACTGGGCTTAGAGGCTTAGCCACACGAGAAGGCCAAGGAGTTGGACTTGGTTGTCAGAGGCTATTTGAGGTGGATGCTGTGAGGAGCACTTTTAGGTAGTGGGAGCTTGTTCCCATTACCACTCCGCGGCTTGACAACCTTAGGAACCATCTATTATTATTATTATTATTATTATTATTGTAAGTTATATTTTCTCAGCTCAAGCTGGTAAAGCCTGAGGTATGGGCATAGCCAAACACATTCATTTCTCAATTCTTAGGAACTTTTGGACTACTCATTGTGGCTTTCTGTAGACTTATGTAGGCCTAATTGTTTAATGCTATTGTGTAGTGACTTTGGTATTTATTACTATTATTATTATTAAGATACAGTGTGGAGATGGTCCTTTTGGCCCTTCGAGCTGTGTTGTCCAGCCCTGAATTAACCCTTGCTTTATCAAGAGACAATTTACAATGATCAATTAACATACTGGCCAAGTGGTTAAGGTGTTGTACTAGCGATCTGAAGGTCTTGAGTTCGAGCTCCAGCCGAGGCAGCATGTTGTGTCCTTGAGCAATGCACTTAACCACACACTGCTCCAGTCCACCAAGCTGAAAATGGGTACCAACAAAATGCTGGAGATTAACCTCGCGATAGACTGGCGTCCTATCCGGGGGGGTGGGAGGGAGAGTCTCGTACTCTCAGTCACTTCACGCCACAGAAACCGGCATAAGCTCTGGCCTGATGAGCCTATAAGGCTCGAGATAGACTTTAACTTTAATTAACATACGAACCGGTACGTCTTTGAACTGTGGGAGGAAACTGGAGCATCTGGAAGAAACCCATGTGACCACAGGGAGAACGTTCAAATTTCTCACAGGCAGGAGCGGGAATTGAACCCAGGGTACTGGTACTGTAAAACATTGTGCTGACCACTGTGCTACTGTGTCACCCTATGATAATATCAATAAGTGGCAACACCGAATCATTGGATCCATACTTCTACCCCGCTATCAATCCTCTTACTGTTGCTTCCTGGTCCACCACAAATAACATTCCGTAAACCAGGCATTAGATACAGGTTGATGTCATTTATTTATCACGTGTACTTAGCCAAACAGTCTTAATATAAAGTGAGTAGAACAGGGGGCTAAGCACACAGTCATATGGTGCACCTGTGTTGATGGTGAATGTGGAGGAGACATTGCCAATCCATATTAACTAGAGTCTGTATGTGAAGAAGTAGAGGATCTGGTTGCACAGGGAGAGAGTGAACCCTCATCTTGGAGCTTAGTGATGAGTTTTGAGGGATGATAGTGTTGAATGCTGAGCTGTAGTCTATGAACAGCATCCTAATATATGCATCTTCATTGTGCAGATGTTCTAGAGTTGAGTGAAGAGCCAATGAGGTGGCATCTGCTATGGTCCTGTATGTAACAGTAGGCAAACTGGGGCAGATCCAGGTCACTCTTCAGGCAGGAATTGATAAGCTTCATGACCAGCTTCTCAAAGCACTTCACTGTGGATGTAAGTGCTACTGGAGGATAATCATTGAGGCAGGTTAGCATGTTTTTCTTGGGACTGGTATAGTTGAAGCTTGCTTGAGGCAGGTGTGTAGCTCACACTACCGAAGTGATGGGTTAAAGATATCAGTAAACACTCCATGCAGTTGATTAGAACAGGTCTTCAGTACTCAGCCAGGTACCTTCCATAGATTCATTCTCCTGAAAGATGCTCTCATGTTTTTCTTTGGGACTGATGGGTTTTGTAAGGATGCCTCCATGTTCTGTCGGTCAAAGCAAGCACAAAAGGCATCAAACACATCTGGATGCAAAACCTCATTGTCATTTATGTTGCTTGATTTTGCTTTATAAGATGTGTTTGGCATTCAAGCCTTGCCTCAGCTGTCCTGCATCCCTCTGTGATTCGACTTTAATCTGAAATTGTTATTTTGCATGTGAGGTGGCCTTTAGTCGGTCATAGCTGGGACTCTTGAATTTTTTCAGAGTGGCAGTCTGTTTTTGTTCATGATGGATATTATCTCTTTCTGCAAAAGCTGCAGGGGTTTTAAAGCTAGCCAGCTCCATTGTGAGCACTAATCTGCCCAGCATTGTGGACATATCCAAATGTGATGCCTCAAAAAGGCAGCATCCACCATTGAGGACTCCAACCACCCAGAACATGTACCTCCTGAACCATCTCATTGCTACCATCAATGAGGTACAGGAGCCTGAAGACACACACCCAACATTTTACAAACAGCTTCTTCTCTCCATTCCCCTATGAATGGTCCATGAACACAGCCTCACTGTTTTGCTCCCTTTTAGCAACATTTTAATTTTTTATGTTTCTTATTGCACCAAATAGTATTTTTTCTTTTGTACCACACTGCTGCCACAAAACAACAAATTTCACCTGATTCTGATTTATTAACAAATATCTTTAAAATACGTACTGTCAACATTTGTTGAACTGTTAACAGCCTGAATCAAGATGCCCTGCTTCGGAAGGTGTTTGTTTAGCTCCAAGCTAATTAAATGCAACATTCATCTGTTGCATAGCTGCATTCTGTGACATTTGCTGCCTGCTCCATTCCTGTCTGATTCACTTGTTACCAGGTTAAAAGTTTAACAATCTGCCCAGCTGACCCAACACCTTTATGACTTCATGCAGTCTCCTGCAGAGGTCAAACTAAACTATATTTCCCAATCATCCTTCATTTGTTTATCTAACTTCTGAAATAAATTTGATTTTTCATGCAATACCTCTGGTTTTATGTTTTGCTTTACTTCATCATACTTATGTTGTCAGTCAAAGTAAGGAGTGAAGCTGGATTTTAATGTGTGTAGATTAAGTATATGGTCGTGCTGGGAAATAGAATCCGTAGCTCTGTATTCACTAGGTGCCATGAAGAAATTGTGCTACTTACTAACCTCTACATTCAACAAACCCAAATGCTGTGATAGTCATAGAGCACTACAGCATAGATATGGGCCTTTTGGCCCATCTAGTCCATGCTGAACTTTTATCTCATCAATCTACACCTAGACCCCTTCAGACCCCTTCCAAACATCTACTTAGCCAAATTTTTCTCAAATGTTAAAACCAAATCCACGTCCACCACTTCCGCTGGCAGCTTGTTCCATATATTTGCCACCATCTTAGTGAAGAAGTTCCCTCTCATGTTCCCTTTAAACATTTCACCTTTCACCCTTAACCCATGGTTCTAGTCTTACCCTACATCAGTGGGGGGAAAAAACTTACTGATAAGTCAATTAGTCATTAGTCAATGCCATCTAATGAGAACAAGAGAGAAAAGAGAAAAATGTTCTCCATTTCCTGCACATCTGTCCTCACCCCATCCTCCACAAGTGGTCAAGGTTACCCTTGACCTTACCTACCACCCATGAGCTTCAGTAATCAGCACATCATTTTCTCTAACTTCTGCCATCTCCGACAGGATCCTACCACTAAGTACATCTTTCCTTCTCCCTCCATCCCTCCCACCCTTCAGTTTGTGACTCCTTTGTCCACTTGATGCATCCCACTAATCTCCCTCTGGGCACCAGCCCTTACACCTCCTCCCTCACTACCATTCAGGGCTCCAAAAAGTCCTTCCAGGTGAGGCAGCACTTCACCTGTAGGCCTGTCGGAGTCATCTAGTGCTCCCAGCGTGTCCTCCTCTACATTAGTGAGACCTGGCACAGATTTGGGAACTGCTTTGTCAAGCACCTTCACTCTGTCTACCGCAAGTGGCAAGATCTCTCCCGATGGTTACCCATTTCAATTCTACTTCCCATTCCCATTATGACATGCCTGTCCACAGCCTCCTCTACTAAAATGATGAAGCCTAACTCAGGTTGCAGGAGCTGTACCTCGTATTCCATCTGGAAAGCCTCCACTGATGGCATGAACATCACTTTCTTGGACTTCTGGTAAACTTTCCTGTCTTTCTTTTCCTCTTTTTTTTCCCATTCCTCATTCTGGTTACCTTCTCACCTTAGAACCATAGAACCATAGAACACTACAGCACAGCACTGGCCCTTCAGCCCTCCATGTTGTGCCGACCCATATAATCCTTAAAAAAAAGTACTAAACCCACACTACCCCATAACCCTCCATTTTTCTTTCATCCATGTGCCTGTCCAAGAGGCTCTTAAATACCCCTAATGTTTTAGCCTCCACCACCATCCCTGGCAAGTCATTCCAGGCACTCACAACCCTCTGTGTTAAAAAACAACAACAACTTACCCCTGATGTCTCCCCTAAACTTCCCTCCCTTAATTTTGTACATATCCCTCTGGTGTTTGCTATTGGTGCCCTGGGAAACAGGTACTGACTATCCACCCTATCTATGCCTCTCATAATCTTGTAGAGATTGTCTCCTCATCTGCCCATAACCTTCCTCTGATTTCCCTCCTCTTTCATTCCATGGTCCACTCTCCTTTCCTATCAGAGTCCTTCTTCAGCCTTTTACTTCTTCCACCTATCATTTCCCAGCTTCTCACTTCATCCCCCCCTCCCCCAGTGAACCACCTTTGCTCTCACCTGGTCTCACCTATCACCTACCAGCTGTACTCCCCCCCTTCCCCACCTGCTAATTCCATCTTCCCCTTCTATTCCAATCCTGATAAAGGAAATCGGCCCAAAAAGTCAACTGTTTATTCCCCTCAATATTTTCAGCATCTGCAGAATCTCTTGAGTCAGTGATAGTAAACCTGATTTTAATTTAGGTTCTGTGAGCACAGATTGTGAACAGCTGCAACCTTGCATTGATCCCTGCAGCAGTCCACTAGCCACAGCCTGCCAGTCTAAGAAAGATCTCTTGCCTTATGTTCACCCTTAGTTTTCTGTCCGACAGCCAAGTATTAATCCTTATCAGTATATTACACCCAACTCCTTGTTGACTAACCTGCTGCCTGGGACTTTATTAAAAGCCTTCTGACAATTTAAGTATCACAGCCACAGGTTCCATCTTACCAGCTCCACCAGTCACTTCTTCAAAAAGAAACTCCAATTGATGAGACAAATATGATGTCCCTTTCATAAATTAAGATTAAGAATAAGATTGACATTATGTCATATTGTACATCGAAACATACAATCAGAATCAAGTTTATTATCACCAGCATGTGTCCTGAAATTTGTTAACTTAGCAGCAGCAGTTCAGTGCAATACATAATATAGAAGATAAACAAATAATTATAATAAATAACTCAATTTACAGTGTACGTATATTGAATAGATTAAAATTGAGCAAAAAACAAATAATGTATATTTAAAAAGTGAGATAGTTTTCATGGATTCAATGTCCATTTAGGAAATGAATGGCAAAGGGGAAGAAGCTGTTCCTGAATCGCTGAGTGTGTGCCTTCAGGCTTCTGTACCTCCTACCCGATGGTAGCAGTGAGAAAAGGGCATGCCCTGGGTGCTGGAGGTCTTTATATAACCATGTAACAATTACAGCATGGAAACAGGCCATCTCAGCCCTTCTAGTCCGTGCCGAACACTTACTCTCGCCTAATCCCACTGACCTGCACTCAGCCCATAACCCTCCATTCCTTTCCTGTCCATATACCTATCCAATTTTGTTTTAAATGACAATACCGAACCTGCCTCCACCACTTCTACTGGAAGCTTATTCCACACAGCTACCATTCTCTGAATAAAGAAATTCCCCCTCATGTTACCCTTAAACTTTTACCCCCTAACTCTCAACTCATGTCCTTTTGTTTGAATTTCCCCTACTCTCAATGGAAAAAGCCTATCCACATCAACTTTATCTATCCCCCTCATAATTTTAAATACCTCTATCAAGTCCCCCCTCAACCTTCTACACTCCAAAGAATAAAGACCTAACTTGTTCAACCTTTCCCTGTAACTTAGGTGCTAAAACCCAGGTAACATTCTAGTAAATCTTCTCTGTACTCTCTCTGTTTTGTTGACATCTTTCCTATAATTCGGTCACCAAAACTGTACACAATATTCCAAATTCGGCCTTACCAATGCCTTGTACAATTTTAACATTACATCCCAACTCCTATACTCAGAGCTCTGATTTATAAAGGCCAATATACCAAAAGCTTTCTTCACCACCCTAACCACATGAGATTCCACCTTCAGGGAACTATGCACCATTATTCCTAGATCACTCTGTTCTACTGTATTCTTCAATGCCCTACCATTTACCATGTATGTCCTATTTGGATTATTCCTACCAAAATGTGGCACCTCACACTTATCAGCATTAAACTCCATCTGCCATTGCTCAGCCCACTCTTCTAACTGGCCTAAATCTCTCTGCAAACTTTGAAAACCTACTTCATTATCCACAACACCACCTACCTTAGTATCATCTGCGTACTTACTAATCCAATTTACCACCCCATCATCCAGATCATTAATGTACATGACAAACAACATTGGACCCAGTACAGATCCCTGAGGCACACCACTAGTCACCGGCCTCCAACCTGACGAACAGTTATCCACCACTACTCTTTGCATCTCCCATCCAGCCACTGTTGAATCCATTTTACTACTTCAATATTAATACCTAACGATTGAACCTTCCTAACTAACCTTCCGAATAATAATAATGGGCACTACCTTTCTGAGACACCAGTCCTTGAAGATGTCCTGGGTACTTTGTAGGCTAGTACCCAAGATGGAGCTGACTAAATTTACAATCCTCTGTAACTTCTTTTGGTCCTGTGCAGTAGCCCCTCCACATCAGGCGGTGATGCAGCCTGTCAGAATGCTCTCCACAGTACATCTGTAGAAGTTTCTGAGTGTATCTGTTGACATACCAAATCTCCAAACTCCTAATAAAGTATAGTCGCTGACTTGCCTTTGTTATAACTCCATCAATATGTTGGGACCAGGTGAGGTCCTCAGAGATCTTGAAACTGCTCACTCTCTCCACTTCTGATCCCTCTGTGAGGATTGGTATGTGCTCCTTCGTCTTACCCTTCCTGAAGTCCACAATCAGCTCAGCTTATTCTACCAATATTGGTTGTATCATCAACAAATTTATGGATGGTATTTGAGCTATGCCTAGCCACACAGTCATGGGTATAGAGAGAGTAGAGCAGTGGGCTAAGCACACGCCCCTGAGGTGCACCAGTGTTGATAGTCAGTGAGGAGGATATGTTATCACCAAGCCGCAGATTGTGGTCTTCGGTTAGGAAGTTGAGGATCCAATTGCAGAGGGAGGTACAGAGGCCCAGGTTCTGCAACTTCTCAGTCAGGATTGTGGGAATGATGGTATTAAGTGCTGAGCTATAGTCGATGAGCAGCGTAAGTGAAATGAGTTGTTTGATTCAACAACCAAATAGTCTGAGATTTGTCACCATGCTTTCTGTGCCAGAATAGCATACCCACAGTTTATCAGCCCTGTTGTTTGGAATGTGATAGGAACCAGAGCACCCGGATGAAAGCCAAGTGGACATGGAGAATGGACAAACTCCTTACAGACATCCCTCTGCCTCCGCTCATTCCTATTATTCCTTTCTAGGTGTCTGTTACTAAAGCTTCCTGCATCTGCCTTCATACTGAGCTTAGACTAACAGGTCAGTAACTCCCTGTGGCTCTTTCCTTCCTTAACAATGGGGTTACATTTGCTAACCTCCAGTCCTCAGGAACCATTCCCAACATCTCAAAGAATTGGAAGATGATTCGAAGAACATCCACCATCTCTAAAGCCAACTCTTTCTGGGATTAAAATCATCAGATCCTTAGGATTTTTCAGCTTTCAAATTCACTAATTCCTATAGTAGTTTTATTTTACAATAATTTCCCTCTGTTCCTCGTTCTCACTTGACCCTTTGTTCAATGGTTTCAAAGATACATTTACTGTCAGGGAAATAGATACAATATACATCCTGAAATTCTTTTTCTTTACAAACATCCACAAAACAGAGGAGTGCCCCCAAAGAATGAATAACAATGTTAGAACCCCAAAGCCCCCCAGCTCCCCCTCCCATGTGTAAGCAGCAGCACAGCATAGATCCCTCCCCCACCAGCAAAAAAGCATCAGCGTCCCCCACTAAGCACTCAAGCGTGCAGCAAAGCATCAATAAAGACACAAACTTGCAGTACCCCAAAGACTACTCGTTCACTGAGTAATTCGACATACCACAGGCTCTCTCCCTTCCTAATAAGGAAGAAAGAGGTGTCTCCGTTTCACAGCAAGAGGGTAGACATAACAAACAACTCACTGATTTACAACGTTAAAAGTCTGTTGCATTGTCTGGGCACACAGCCAGCAGCCAGCTTGCTGCTTTCAATCTTCCATCTCCCACAACACACCAGTTCCTGTGGCGGCACCGACCTCAAGTCCGGCCACCTCCAGAGCCACGAAATCTCGGAACCCTGAAGGCGCTCTAGTCTTCTATGCCGAGTCCTTGGTATATCGAATAGTGGCCAGTTGTGAGACCCCGAGAGCAAGTCTCATTCCCACAAAGAACCGAAGTCAGTGTGTAACTCCAGGTCCAGGTCTTCAAAACAAACCCTGGAAGGGGAAAATAGAGATATTAAAGATAGAAATAGATCTGTTTCCAAAGATGCAAGTAAAAGAGTTGCTGTAGGACACCATCATTCTCCTAAGCTGCTCCTCCTTCCATGCACATTTTTGGCAGAATTTTGTCTTCCTTTATGAAGATTGATACAAAATATTTGCTTAATTTCTCTGTATTTCTTTGCTTTTCACTACAAAGTCTCAGTATTTCCCCTCACTTTGTACATTGCTATAAACAAGCTCTTGTAGTCCAGTAACAAGTTTCTCCCCACTTTACCTTCACATTGTATTTTCCCCTTATTAATTCCTTAATAATCTTACAGATATATAGTTTCAGCCCAACTGGTCAGTCTACTGACCAGTTGTCTACTTCAGTAGGCAATTGGAACCACAATTGCCTGTGTATAGCCCATATCCCTTTCTTATCCATGTACCTGTCCAAATGACTTTTTAAAGCATTGCAGTTGTACCTGCCTCTACTACTTCCTCTGGCACCTCAGTCCATATATCCATTATTCTCTTATGTTGAACATTTTCCCTTTAGGTCCCCTTTAAATCTTTCCCCTCCAATCTTAAATTTATGCTGCCTTATCGTAGATTCCCTTACCCTGGGAAAAGATCGGTGACCATTTACCTTATCTATGCCCCCATGGTTTTCTAAACTTCTATATGGTTACCCTCAGCCTCCTTTACTCCAGAGCAAACAGCCCAGGATTTCTCAGTTTCTCCTTATAACTCAAGCCCTCTTGTCTCAGCAACATCCTTGTGATTCTTTGCTGAATCCTTTTTAGAGCAAAGTGACCAGCAGGGCACACAATACTCCCAGTGCAGTCTCCAGTGTCTTGTATAGCTGCAACATGATGTCCCAACTCTTGTAGTCAGTGCCTTAACCGATGAAGGTAACCATGCCAAATGTCTTCTGCACCACCTTGCCACCACATTCAGGGAACTACACTCAATGGCCACTTTATTGAGTAACTAAACATGTACACCTGCTCAGTTATGCAAATATCTGATCAACCAATTATATGATAGCAACTCAATGCATAAAAGCGTAAAGACGTGGTCAAGAGGTTCAGTTGTTGTTCAGGCTAAACATCAGAAATGTGATTTAAGCGACTTTGACGGTGAAATGATTGTTGGTGCCAGATGAGGTGGTTTGAGTATCTCAGAAACTGGTAATCAACTGGGATTTTCACGCATAACAGTCTCTAGAGTTTACAGAGAATGGTGTGAAAAAGAAGAACCATCTAGTGAGCTGTTCTGTGGGTGAAAACACCTTGTGAATGACAGAGGTCAGAGGAGAGTGGCCAGATTGGTTCAAGCTGACAGGAAGATGGCAGTAACTTAGAAACCATGCATTACAGTTGTGCAGAAGAGTATCTCTGAACCTTCAAGTGGATGGGCTACAGTAGCAGAAGACCCCATGAGCATTGACTCAGTGTATGTGTATGTACACTAAGTGTATATTCCTCAGCCACTAAGTTCCTCTGATTAGATCTATTATGGTTTTAGGTTCATGGTGTTAGCAGCTGATTGTAATATTTGTTCACTTGCATGCTTGCCTTTCTCAACAATTCTAATTAATTGTATTTTCAACAACATCATTACATGGTGAAGGGCTGAAAATAATTGTGCCTTATAGGACCATAGCTTTACCTAATATAAGTAACTCAAGAACCTGCAGGCATAAATATGTTGATACAAATGTGCATTTACGACCTTATTGCTTGCCAAGGAATATTATGGAACCTGTACTTCAAACAGGAAACAAGTTGTGAGCTTCATTTGGCTGCCTTGAAGTATATTTTAACTGATGTCAGAAGCATCAATTTAGTTTTCAATTTGGCCTTTATGGTCTTGCTTCAGGCTGCCAGTGGATTTGGCCGTGCTGTGAAGTACCTGCTTTGTGATCAGTAGGACCATTTCACATTTGGATTTAAAACAGCAGAATCAGGAAGTGACTGAAGATCTGTGCTATTTGATTCAGACCTGCAGATAGAATAACTGCCATTTTTGCTCTCATGGTTTTTTGGGAAGCCATGCTTCAGTTGTACAGAACTTTGATCAAGGTTATTAAATGGGGAGGAACAACAGAACAAATACAACATTCCTTCTGAATTTTTGTTACAGCTGCATGGGCCTGAGCAGAAAGATTGGAAACTGTGTGGCACTTTAAATGTTTTTTGTAATATGCATGCTATGAATATTTGGAATTGAAATAGGAAAAGCATGTACTTTTGATTTTATTTATGAATTGAAGGGTGTAATGAAATACAGAACAACAAAGAAAATCTTCCACGTTTCATAAACTTTTTCTTGTCTGTCTTTATTATAAATTGATTGTCCATAAACACTGTCCAGATTAATTTTACATCCAGATGAAAAATATGTCTTAATCCTCATTAGATCATCCAAGTGATCCTCTTGTAGTCTGATTCTGGATTTACATTTGATTGAATTCCTAAGACGGAATCCACATTTGCAGACAGCACTAGAAGCTTGAAATGTTCCAATGATGTGAACAAGAATTGACAGTTCTTCAGATTCTTCATTTTGTAAGCATGAAGTTCAACATATCCATGAGCATCTTAATTGAATAGTCTTAACTTTCTCAGAAACAACAAATTTGAAATCACGATATTGCTTTGATATCTTTCGTCGTAGCTAAGTATCTTTTTTGTTAGGCGTACAGCATTCTCTTTTCTAAATTCAAAATTCTGCATGAATTTCTGACACAATGCATAAGAGCATTAATATTAATTTCTAATATAACATTATCACTTACCATTTTGACTAAATCAGACTTGGACTTCTTTAGCGCATTTTGTTTCACACTTACGTCACTGTCTTTTGGAGTTTCATTTAATATGCTCAAAATTCCACATTTCTTCTGGTTGACTAATTTGGTACCTGCATCTGTATGAATTCTCTGGTTAAAATGTCGTTTCAAGTGATCTAAGTTACATTCTTCCCATTTTTTTTCAATACTGAACTTGCCCCAAGCCTTGCTTCCACACTAATGGTGTATATATCTCCAGTATCTTGATCTGTAAAAATATTGCCAATTTTTATTGTTTTGCTTTTGATGCCAAGACAATAGTTCAGTATCTATGAGTTGCAAAAACCATTCTACCTTAAATTTTATGCAAGCTTTGCTCTTCAAAGCATTTCACTCTTCTGATTTTCTTTTTGACATTATTAGGATACTAAATGTAATTTGCATATTTGAGAATACTAAAAATTATTATTATTTGAAAATTTTAAAGTTAAGTCAAAAATTGTATAATCTTAATAAATTACCACATTCATGCAAATAATTTTATGGAAACAATTCCTTTCATTGTACTAATAATATTTAAATTTTAAAAAATTGTTAATAGGTTATGATTTTGTTTGAAAGATTACTTACCAAAAAAGTCAGAGTATAGAATTTTTCACTTCAAACAAACACAAACCACATCTCACAACACAAGTGAACAATGTCAGGCAGTCAAAACAACTGACAGGCACAGTGGCAAAAATAAAATGTTTTGACTAGATGGCATCAGCACTCAGTGGGCTGGCAGTTTATTAACAATGAGCTACTGACTTCCATTCTGTGTTTATTGTTACAATTTGTAACAGTGTTGTAGCTGACAGTGTAATTACGTTGAAGCTCCAAAATTTTTCAAAGTAAAGCTTGTGGTCCATTTATTATTTAGAAAATTTATGGATTATATTCATTAACACATAATTACAGGGTATTTCACAATTTTATTAACATAGATTTCAAAATTATATTAACATAATTCCAAAATTATTTTAACATTACGTAAAAGAAAATTCCAGCTGCCTGGCAACAAAGGCTATGTATGTGGGAGTATTTCAGTCACTGTGTGGCCCCGCACCTGTACAGCTTGTTTGGAACAGTGTTGTTGGGTCTACAGACTCACCCTGGACACTTTAAAGAAGTGGCTGGTTAGTTGGTTATTGAATTGGTTTTAATTGCTGAAGGGGGAATAAAAACAGATTTGGGGATTTGGGAACAGATTTCCAACCCTAATTTGCTAGATTGGAAAATAGCAAAAGTATTCAAAAGTAAAGAGAAGTAGGAGGTTTAAAAAAAAATTCTGGTCTGTAAATTTCAATCTCAATCCTAATTCACGATCTCAACCTGAAACATCAGCCATCCCTTTGCTTCCACTGAATTCCTCCAAAAGTTTTTTCTTTGAAGCTATTCCTTCTATTCCACCTTTGGTTGACATCCACTAAACCTCCATTCCTTGCTCCTTGCTCCAGAACAATATAATTTTCTACTTCAGATATGAAAATTTCATTTTTTAAATGCTGTTGTCATTTGACACCACGGGCACCTATCTCAGCGTCCTCTCTTCCATCTGGTGGAAATATTCTGCATTTCTCATTTCCAAATAATCTACAATTTATGATCAATATCTCCATGAACCTTGTGCCTAATGAGATAAGAAATTCCAGTCCCAGGCAACCAAACATTTTATTGTATTTGTTATTTTCTTCCAAACTGAAAACAGCAGCTAAAGCAAAAGTGTAATTAAATTTGGGTATGATGAACCTGAAAGGCAAAATCCAACTGTGACTTGTAGATCATAGAGCACTACAGCAGCGAAACAGGCTCTTCAGCCCATCTAGTTCCTGCTGGTCTGATCTTCTGTCTAGTTCGCACTTTCCTCTCTCATCCATATACCTATGCAAACTTCTCTAATGACCTTTCCCTGTTACTCAAGTCCTAGCAATATTCTTGTAAATTTTCTCTTCACTTTTTCAGTCTTATTGACACCTTTCCTATACAGGTGTCCCCCACTTTACGAATGTTCACTTTGCGCCGCTTCGCTTTTACAAAAGACCTACATTAGTAACCTGTTTTTGCATTACAAAGAGGACTTTAGCTTTTATGAAAATTTTTCCCATATAAATTAATGGTTCTTCGCTTTACGCCATTTTGGCTTAAGAAAGGTTTCATAGGAATGCTCTACCTTTGTAAAGTGGGAGACACCTGTATGTGGGGGAACCAAAACTGCTTTGTACCCTGACTTGATATCTGTTTTAGCTTGGGATTTGTTGCCGGGCTGTGGACACACTGTCTAGATAAACACCTCTTTCCCCTCACTAACTGATCCTGCTTCAAAATGCTTGGCATTTCAGAAACCATGTATCTGATTCTATCTGTTCACAGTTTTAATTTCCCACCCTGTGTTAGGAATCAGAATCTGGTTTATCATTACTGTCATATCATGAAATTTATTGTTTTGCGGCAGCAATACTGTGCAGTACATTAAAGAATACTATAAGTTACAATACAAAATGTATAAAAACTGAGTCGTGCCAAAAGAGAGCAAAATAGTGAGGTAGTGTTCATGGACTTTCAGAACTCTGAAGATATATGAGAGGTATAGATAGGGTGAGTGTTTGCAGGCTTTTTTCTCTCAGGTTGGGTGAGACTAGGTCATACAGCTGGTTTAAGATAAAAGGTGAAATATTTAAGGGAATCTGAGATGGTAGTGCAAGCGTGGAACAAGCTGCTGGCAGAAGTGGTAGGTGCAGGTTCAATTGTGACATTTAAGGGATGTTTGGATAGACACATGGATGAGAGGGGTGCGGAGGGATGCAGTCATGACGCAGCTGGATGGGACTAGGCAGGAGATCGAGTCCACATGGAGTAGATGGGCTAGAAGGCCTGGTTCTGTGTTGTGGTACCATAAGACTCCATGTCCTTTACAAAAGCAGTTTACATGTCTTAATAATGCAAACTATGGATTCAGATTCTAAGCTCAAACTGGATTCAGAAAATGGGGGATGTCAGTCTCAATTCTAAGTCAGACCCTGAGATTTGAGTTGATTACATCTGCTGGGTTCAGAGGGTTCAGGGTTGCTGTCCTGTTGTGCTGCCTTCTTTCTCCACCTCGCCCCCTTGGTGAAGAGTTTCATACCACTAAAATGTTCTCTGTGTCCAAACTAGCATTCATCCCCCATCTCCCCAATTCCCAATCCTTATCATTCAATTAGATTATCTCATTGTTTTTCATAGGAAATAGAAATTACCATTTAATTTATATTGTTTTTTAAATAGATGTAATTTCTTAATAATGAAAGCAGAAAATGCTGAAAGCACAGTAGGTCAGATGGCATCTCTAAAAAGAGAGGCAAATTTTTACGATCAAAGCTCCTACGGACATGTCCCACAACCCTTTTACAAATTAATACTAACTGTTTTTTTCACTTCTCCAGTTCACTTCAAAGGGCCTTTCACCCTAAGTGTTAACTCCAATTCTCTTTCCACAGAAACCATTTGCGTGCTTCCAACATTTTTTGTTTAGACGATAAGACATGGAAGCTGAATTAGGCCATTCAGCCCATTGAGTCTGTTCTGCCATTCAATCGTGGCCGAATTATTATCCCCCTCAACTCCATTCTTCTGCCTTCTCCATGTAACCTTTGATACCCTGACTAATTAAGAACATATCAACCGCTGCTTTAAATAAACCGGTGACTCGGCCTCCATGGCAGTCTGTGGCAATGAATTCCGCAGATTTATCACCCTCTGGCAAAAGGAATTCCTGCTTATTTCAGTTTTAAAGGGACGTCCTTCTAATCTGCAAATTTTAGGGAATTCTGCAAGGAGACACCCAAGTCCCTTTGCACCTCTGATTTCTGAATTTTCTCCATTTAGAAAATAGTCTACTTCTTTACTCCTTCTACCAAACTGCATGACTATATACTCCCTACACTGTATTCCATCTGACACTTCTTTGTCCATTCTCCTAATCTGTCCAAATTTAATTTTAGACCATAAGACATAAAGCAGAATTAGGTCATTTGGCCCATTGATTCTGCTCTACCATTTGGTCTTGGCTGACTTTAGATTTCCAGTTTATTTTATTTTCCTTGCTTAAAACATGTCTATTGGTCACATTCTGATTGTAAAATCCCCCGAGAAGGCTCATACCTCCCTGGATTTTCTTGCTGAGCAGCTAAAATATAACCAAATTATTTTGAGGCAATATCTGGTAGATTTAAATTTTCTTATAAATGCACTTACAGAATTTACCATAGCACTCCAAATAACAAAGAAACAAGAAGGCGATGTAAACGGTCCCAAAGAATGCCTGTAATTGAATGGAATGAATTGATACCTTCCTGAAAACTGAAGTTAACTATTGCAGTGATTTTGACCAGAACTTATTTGCAGAAAATAATTGATTGTTCACATGGTTCACAGAAACACTGTTCAACAGAAGGACGTTAATTGCACAGATGTCAGCAACATGTTAAACTATAACTTGCCTATTGTGTCCAATTCTGGAAGTATATGAAATTCTTAGAACGGGTCTGGTGAGATTTACTAGAATACTGAGAAATTTCCACCACAAAGTTTGATGGGAAGAACTGGGCTGGTTCAGAATTAAAATTAGGCTTATTATCACCTATACATGTCATTAAATTTGTTGTTTAGCTGCAGTAGTACAGTGTAATGCATAAAGAAATCACTATAAGTTGCAATAAAGAATATAAAACTGTGCAAAAAGAGAGCAAAATAGTATTCATACGCTCGTGGACCATTCAGAAATCTGATGGTGGAGGGAATGAAGCTGTTTTTTCAACATTGCTTGTGTGTCTTCAGGGTGCTGTATCTCCTCCCTGATGATGGTAATGAGAACAGTCCTGGATGGTGATGGATGCCACCTTCTCAGGGCATTACCTCGAGGGTGGCTAAGTCAACAACCCTCTGCAGCTTTTTTCAATCTTGTGCATTCCAGACACTGATGTAACAGTCAGAATGCATGTCCATGGTATCTCTGGAGAAATTTGCTGAAGTTATAGATGGAGAAAATGTCTTTGGTGACATAAAATCTCCTCAGTCTCCTAATGAAGTATAACCACTGGTTTGCTGCCTTTGTAACTGCATGAATGTTTTTTGGAAACAAAGTAAGTTATGAGTAAGGCTTGATAGAGCTCAAGACCACGTCTGTTTTAGATAGGAGGAGGCTGTTCCCAGTAGTAGTAACCCTGAGAACTTAGAACATAGAACTATACAGCACAGTGATGCTGTGCCAATCTGTATAAACCTACAATCTAACCCTTCCCTCTATTTGTCTTACATCATGTGCCTATCTAAGAGTCTCTTCAGTGCCCTATTGTATCAGCCTCATCTACCTCCCCCTGCAGTGTGTTCCAGTCAAATCCCTACCTTTGACATCTCCCCCAAGCATTCCTCCGCTCTCCTTAAACAGATGTCCTATGGCATTGGCCACTGACACCTGAGGTAAAAGTTTGCCTATCCACTCTGTCTATACCTCTCATAGTCTTATACACATCTATCTCATCCTCTGTCATTCCAAAGAGAGAAACCCTAGCTCACTCACCCTATGACATGCTCTCGAATCCAAGCAGCATCTTGGTAAATCTCGTCTGCACCCTCTCTAAAGCTTCCATATCATTCCTATAATGAGACAACCAGAACTGATCTAAGCAGGGTCTTATAGAGTTGCAACATTGCCTTAGGGCTCTTGAACTCAATTCTCCAACTAATGAAGGCCAACACAACACAACTTTACTAGAATGTTACCTGGGTTTCAGCACCTAAGTTACAGGGAAAGGGAAAGGTTGAACAAGTTAGGTCTTTATTCTTTGGAGCGTAGAAGGTTGAGGGGGGACTTGATAGAGGTATTTAGGTAGCTGTGTGGAATGAGCTTCCAGTAGAAGTGGTAGAGGCAGGTTTGGTATTGTCATTTAAAGTAAAATTGGATAGGTATATGGACAGGAAAAGGAATGGAGGGTTATGGGCTGAGTGCAGGCCATTGGGACTAGGTATGAGTAAGCGTTCTGCACGGACTAGAAGGGCCGAGATGGCTTGTTTCTGTGCTGTAATTGTTATATGGTATGGTTATATGACTAATATCCATCCTATCAACTTACACAGTCAATTTGACTGATCTAACTGATCGCCATCCACACTACTAAGAGTCCTCACTGAATGTCAGCAAAGCAAAGACTAAAGGAAGAAGAAAATGAGGCTCCATGAGCCAGTGCTCTAGGGATTGGAGGTGGAGAGGGTCATATCAGACAACCTGTCCTGAGATCAGCACATAAACACTATTACAACGAAGGGACAGCAGCGCCTCTACTTTCTTAGAAGTTTCTGTAGACTCGGCATGTCACCTAAAACTTTAAGAAACCACTTTAGATGCAGAGTAAAGAGTTGCATTATGACCTGGTATGGAAACACCAAAGCCCAAGAATGGAAAAGCCTACAAGAAGTGGTGGATACAGCCCAGTTCATCACAGGCAAAGCTTTCTCCACCATTGAGCACATCTACAAGGAGTGCTGCCACAAAAAAAAGCATCTCTCTTCTCACTGCTGCCATCAGAAAGGAGGTGTAAGAGCCTCAGGTCCCATGCCACCAGGTTCAGGAACAGTTAGACCATTGGGCTCCTGGTTGAGCATGGATAACTTCATGCCTCAACACTGAACTAGTCCTGTAGTCCTGATGAAGAGTCTCGGCCCGAAACGTCGACAGTGCTTCTCCTTATAGACGCTGCCTGGCCTGCTGTGTTCCACCAGCATTTTGTGTGTGTTGTTTGAATCCCCTCATAGGCCTCCTCCTCATCACCTGTCCATCACACTCTGGTGCCCCTCCTTCTCCCATGTCTGCTCCCATCCTATACTTTCTTTTTCAGTCCTTTACCTTTTCCACCTACCACCTCCCAGCTTCTCACTCCCCCCCACCCCCCCACCACTTCCACACCCACCTGGTTTCATCTAAAATCTTCCAGCTTGTATTTCTTCCCTTCTCCCCATTGTCTTATTCTGGCTTTTTACCCCTTTCCAAACTTGAAGGAAGGTTTCACCCCAAGACATCAAATGTATAGCCCTTTCCACTGATGATGCCTGACTTACTGATATGCTGAGTTTCTCCAGCATTTTGTGTGCATTGCTCTGAGAGAAAATATTCTGCAGGACTGTAGAGAGCAAGAAGGAGATTGGGACTGAATAACTTGAGCTGCAGGGAGCTACCATGAATTTAATTAATCAAAGGTCATTTTTTGTGCAGTAATGATTTAAGGGATTCTATAACCCAGTGATTCCCTTGAGCTCAATATGTGAGGCATATTATTGAGGTGTGCAGTTAAGCTACTGGTGTGGCAAAGAAAAAGAGAACCAACATATAGTAACATTATAGGAGACTGCAGAAGCAGGAATCCAGAACAATAGACAAAAAGCTGGAGGAACTCGGGCTCAGAGCCCGTTGGAGGAATGTGGGTGGTTGATGTTTTGACTTGAGACAATTCATCTGGACTCAAAGTTAGAGGAGAGATATCTCATATAAAGAGGTGAAAGGAAGGAAATTCCATGAGTTTCATTATTGGAGGTTCCACTGGCGCTTTGATTCCCACAAATTCATCCTGAGCCTTATGGGAGGGAACAGTGTATTACTAAAGGTTAACAACTGCATTCATTCAAACAAAGAACAATATATTTTTGACACACAATATCTGAAATAAAACGAGAATATGCTGAAAATTCCCAAGAATTCAATCAGCAGAGAGGCAAGATGGGAATTTAAATTTTTAGGGTTTATTGTAAGGTCATCCACTAGAATTATTAATCCCTTCACTGCTTAACCATTCTTGCCAAATTAACCTTATGTTAACCAAATTAATAAACTGTTCCTTTAGCATTTATCATAGACATCAAACATAGGAATCATCTACTTCAGAAGAACAGAGCAGATCAGATGACATAATTTGAAGATAACATGATAAGACACAGGAGCAGAATTAGACTAATTGGCCCATCAAGTCTGCTCCAACACTCAATCACGGCTGATTCATTTTCCCCCTCAATCCTATTTTCCTGCCTTCACTCTGTAAACTTTGATGCTCTCACTAATCAGAAACCCATCCACTCTGCTCTAAGAGTACCCAATGACATGGCCTCCGTAGCAGTCTGTGACAATGAATTCCATAGATTCACTGCCCTCTCAGTAAAGAAATTTCTGCTGTGTTCTAAAGGGACGTCCATCCATTCTAAGGCCAGAGCCTCTCCCACTATGGGAAACATTCTCTCCACGTCCACTATATCTAGGCTTTCAGTGAGTCAAAAGTTTTCAGTGAGATTCTCTTCTTCCCCTCCCCACCCACTCACTCTCCAGTGAGTATGGTCCCAGAGCCATCAAACACTCCTCATATGTCCTACCTGGCCTGAGTTCCTCCAGCATTTTGTGTGTGTTGCTCGGATGTCCAGCATCTGCAGATTTTCTCTTGTTTGTCATATGTTAACCATTTCATTACTAGAATCATTCTCATGAACTCTCTCCAATGAAGGGTTATATACAGCAGCCTGGCCAAAGTAACACCACCAAAACAAAGTTGTTTGGGGAGCTTACTATTCCCAACGTGGCTGCCATGTTTCTTGCATTACTATAGTGATTGCAGTTAAAAAGTTAGCTATAATTAGTTTTGTGACATTCTGTGAAAAATATTTAAATGTGCAGCATTTTTCTGTGTTTATTGCGTAAACAAATCTAGAAGTTCAAGGTTCAAAGTATAATACGAATATGTCACCACATAATACCTGAGATTCTTTTTCTTGCAAGCATTCACAGAATCAATGAAAAAGTTACACACGCAGAAAGGCTGGCAAACAACCAATGTGCAAAAGAAGGCAGAGTGTGTGCAGTCAGTTAAATAGATAGATAAATACTGTTGAGTTTTAGTTGCCTTGAAAGTGAGTCAATAGGTTGTGGAATCAATTCATTGTCAGAGTGAGTGAAGTTATCTATGCCAGTTCAGGAGTCTGGTAGTAGCAGTGTGTGAAAAAAAATCCTGAACCTGGTGGCTTATTTATTATTTCTTTTGAGGTACAGCATGAATAGACCCTACTGATCCTTCGAGCCAGGCCACCCAGCAACCCAAGACAATCCCGATTTAATCTTAACCCATTCGTGTTTGTGAGACATAAGGCTGCTTACTTCCTCCCCAATGGCAGCAGCAAGGAGAGAATATGGCCTGGATGGTGGGGGTTCCTAATGATGGGTGCTGCTTTCTTGTGGCAGCACTTCTTGTAGCTGTGCTCGATGGTGGGGTGGGCATTTCCTGTAATGGACTGGGATATATCCACCAAATAGGACTGACCTGCAGAGTGACTTGCTTCTGAGGATATGTTCCTATATTGTCGCAGTATGCACATATATATAAATTATTGACAGCTTCTTCACGTACAGGAATGACTTTGTTTATAAAAGTGAGACAAAACAGCATCAAGGTCATGGACCCTAGACAGATTAGGCAATGTTATGATAGTCATGGGAGATTTTAACATGCAGATTAATTGGGAAAATCAGGTTGGTAATGACAAGTTTTTCCATCAGGAAATATGCAGGGGCCTTGGCAGAGATATTTAAAACATCCTTCTGTCTGGTAGGTCTGTGACTATCCAATTTTATAGAGTTGTTCATGGAAGATATAGAGTTGTTAAGGAAGATGAAAGCAAGGCAGTGAATGTTGCGCACATGAACTTTAACAAGGCCTTTGACAGGGTCCTGCATAACACCATTAGATATTAGGCCTCTATTCTCAGTCTAAGAGGCTGAATTAGGCCTCTTGACCCATTGAGTCTGCTCCACCATTTCATCATGGCTGATCTAATTTTCCTCTCAACCCCAATCTCCTCCCTTCTCCCTGTGTCCCTTCATGTTCTGACCAATCAAGCATCTATCAACTCTGTAGCTAAAGAAATTCCTTTTCATCTCCATTCTAGAAGAACCCCCATCTATTCTGAGGCATCGGAGGCTGGTCAAGAAGGTTCAGCCACTTGGCATTCAAGATGAGGTGGTAAATTGGATAAATTGTGGGACAAGCCAGAGAGTGGTAGTCAATGTTTGCCTCTCTGACCGGAGGGCAGTGACTAGTGGAGTGGCACAGGGTTCGGTCCTGAGCCCATATTTGTTTGCCATCTATATAAATAATCTAGATGATAATGTGGTTAACTGAATCAGCAAATTTGCGGATGACACCAAGATTTGGGATGTAGTGGACAGCAATGAAGACTACCAAAGCTTGCAGTGGGATCTGCACCAGTGGATAAATGGGCCAAAAAATGGCAGATGAGTGTGAATTATTGCTCTTCGGTGGGACCAACCAGAGTAGGTCTTACATAGTGAATGGTAGGGCACTGAGGAGTGTGGTGGAATAAAGGCATTTGGGAATACAGGTCCATATTTCATTGAAAGTGGTGGCACAGATAGATAGGGTCATAAAAGCTTCTAGAGCATTGGCCTTCATAAATCAAAGTATTGAGTTCAATGGATGGGTTGTTATGTTGAAGTTGTATAAGACGTTGGTGAGGCCTTATTTGGAGTATTCTGTACATTTTTGGTCACCTATCAATAGGAAAGGTTGGAAGTGTACTAAGAAAATTTACAAAGATGTTGCTGGGACTGGAGGACCTGAGTTATAAGGAAAGATTGAATAGTTTAGGACTTTATTCCTTGAACATAGAAAATTGAGAGGAGGTGTACAAAAGAGGTGTACAAAATTATGAGGGGTATAGATAGGGTAAATGCAAGTAGGCTTTTTGTACTGAGGTTGGGTGGGACTACAACTAAAGGTCATGGGTAAAGGGTGAAAGGTGAAAAGTTTAAGGGGAACATGAAAGGAAACTTCTTCACTCAGAGGGTTGCGAAAGTGCCACCACAAGTGGTGCATGCAAGCTCGATTTCAACGTTTAAGAGAAATTTGCAGAGAAGTCTGGGTGCAGTTTATATGGTTCAGCATGGCCCACAAAAATTGAACAAAATGGATCTGACACACTGACCCCCAAATCCCTCCTCGCCCACAAAGAACAAACAAAATGGAACAGACATAGCAATCCCTACTCCTGCATAAAAAAAATGAACAAAACAGTCAGGCACATCAACCCCCAAATCCTCCCCCCCACACAAAAAATACCAAGAAGATCAGACAAAAATACACAGAATATAAAAAATATAAGACTGAAAGAACAATTTTATAGGCCAAGCCCACATCCAAAATACAGAAACAAACCTGGGGAATACTGTCCAGGCCCAGCACCAAACCCTTTCATCTACGCTACAGAGCGATCAAAAGACAGGGAGCCGGCGCTCTCCCTCCGCACTCGGTTCGATACTTCAGTCACCCTCGTCACTTTAGTTGGTAAACAACGGAAGCTAAAATTGGCAAAATGGGATCAAACATTGGCTCTCTCTGCAGGCTCCACACCATGAGGTTGACTCATGCTACCTGTGCCTCCCAGAATCTCAGAAACTGCAGAGCACTAAAGCATCCAAACAACAAAGCACAGTCTCAGCAATTCCAGAATTACAACCAAGATGAGAAATAAATGTGAGAGAAGTGAAGATGTTGGTTCCATCATCTAGACAGAAGATGTCAACCAAAGGAAGGTTGTGCACAGGTGCCATAATGTGTCCTGCCTCCTTTAATAACCTGCGGTAAATCTCATCAGGCCCTGGGGACATATCCACCTTAGTACTCATTAGGAGGCCCAACACTTCCTCCTCCTTGATCTCTAAATACTCTAATATATTTATACACTCAGCACTGATCTTCTAGTCTTCCATACTTTTTTCCTTGGTAAATACTGAAGCAAAGTACTCATTAAGTAGCACACAAGTTGCTGGAGGAACTCAGCAGGCCAGGCAGCATCTATGGAAAAGAGTACAGTTGACGTTTCAGGCTGAGACCCTTCAGCAGGACTGAAGAAAAATTGCTGAGGAGTCGATTTAAAAGGCGGGAGAGGGGAAAGAGAAACACAAGGTGATAGGTGAAAACTGAGGGGTAGGGTATGAAGTAAAGAGCTGGGAAGTAAATTGATAAAAGAGACATAAGGCCATGGAAGAAGGCCATTGGATCATCGACTTCCTAACCGGAAGACCACAATCTGTGGATTGGTGATAACATATCTTTCTCACTGACAATCAACACTGGTGTGCTTAGCCCACTGCTCTACTCTCTGTATACACATGCCTGTGTGGCTAGGCATAACTCAAATACCATCTATAAATTTGCTGACGATACAACCATCTGAATCTCAGGTGGTGATGAGAGGGCGTGCAGGAGTGAGATACAATATGCCAACTAGTGGAGTGGTGCCACAGTTGATTGTGGACTTCAGGAAAGGTAAGACAAAGGAACACATACCAATCCTCATAGAGGGATCAGAAGTGGAGAGAGTGAGCAGTTTCATGTTCCTGGGTGTCAAAATCTCTGAGGATCTAACCTGGTCCCAACATATTGATGCAGTTATAAAGAAGGCAAGACAGTGACTATACTTCATTAGGAGTTTGAAGAGATTTTGCATGTCAACAAATACAGTCAAAACTTAGATGTACTGTGAAGAGCATTCTGACAGACTGCGTCACTGTCTGTTATGGGGGGGGGGGTGTGGAGGGGGCTACTCCATAGGACTAACAAAAGCTGCAGAAGCCTGTAAATTTAGTCGGCTCCATTTTGGGTACTAGCCTACAAAGTACCCAGGACATCTTTAGGGATGTCTGAGAAAGGCAGCATCCATTATTAAGGACCTCCAGCACCCAGGGCATGCCCTTTTCTCACTGTTACCATCAGGTAGGAGGTATAGAAGCCTGAAGACACATACTCAGGAACAGCTTCTTCCCTTCTACCATCAGATTCCTAAATGGACATTGAACCCATGAACACTACTTCACATTTTTAATATATATTCTGTTTTTGCACATATTTTAATCTATTCAATGTACATGTACTGTAATTGATTTCTTATTTATTTATTATTATTATTTTATTTTTTACTTGTATATTATGTATTGCATTGAACTGCTGCTGCTAAGTTAACAAATTTCTCAACACATGTCGGTGATAATAAACCTGATTCTGATTCTGAAAGAAACAGGGAGGAGCAGGCAAGGAGAGAGGGAATAGGGGATGGGGAATGGTGAAAGATTAGGGAGGGGGCACATTGCCAGAAGTTCAAGAAATCGATGTTCATGTCATCAGACTACCCAGATGGAATATATAGTGCTGTTCCCCCAACCTAAGTGTGGCTTCATCATGACAGTGGAGGAGGCCATGACTAGACATGTCAGAATGAGAATGGGAAATGGAATTAAAATGGGTGGCCACTGGAGATCCCGCTTTTTCAGGTGGATGGAGCATAGGTGCTCGGCAAAATGGTCTCTCAATCTGCGTCGGGTCTCACTGATACATAGGAAGCCACACTGGGAGTACTTAACACAGTAAATGACCCCAATCAACTCACAAGTGAAGTCACCTGGGTTCTGGTGACGTCATCGTCCAAAATGACAGCTTAAATCAATAGCTCCTCTGGAAAAACGCATATTTTGCCCCATTAATCCATCAAATATAAGATCTTTTGAAAATATCTGAATTGATAAGGGGGGCAAGAATGGAGAAAAAGAATGGAAATTAAAAAAAGCATCACTGCGGAGCCTACGGACGAGAGGGGTGCAACGACCAGCTCTCCCACCCAAGCATGTGGTAGCGAGGCTGACGATGAGCCTCGTTCAGGTGAAGCAGTAAATATGATAAAAATTCTGGAAGAGATATGGGAATTCCAAAAAGATATAAAACAGCAACTAAATGATATCAAGTCAGAGCTTGCCAGCGTCAATCAAAAAATAGTGGTGGCAGAGACACGAATTGAGAAGGTGGAAGATCGTGTGCAAAACGTGGAATGGATACTTAGTAAGACGATAAAAATATTAAATCAACAAGAAAGTTAACTGCTTGACCAGGAGGGAAGATCATGATGGAAAAATATCAGGATATACAATGTTCCCAAAGGAACAGAGGATTTGACTATGATTAAGTTTGTAGGAAAGTTTCTGCAGGATGCGCTGGAGATTTCCTCAACTATGGAGCTTGAAATTGAGAGGGCGCATCATGCATTCGTCCTGAAGCCTACTGGAGACAGAGTAGATAAGCCACGCTCAATAGTAATTAGATTCCTTCGATACAATACCAAGGCAGAGATTCTGCGAAGGGCCTGAGGAAAGAAGAGGGTGTTTCTGAACGGGAAATTAATATTTTTCGATCAAGATTACCCCCCGGCGGTCCTGCAGAAATGTAAAGAATACTGTGAAGTAAAGCGAATATTAAAGCAAGGAAAGATTAGATTCCAGACTCCATACCCTGCTAAACTGCGAGTGTTTTATGAAGATGAGATGCAACTGTATCAGATAGTGGAAGAGGCGACTACAGACATGAAGGCCAGAGGGCTGCCCGTCAGCGTGATCAAACCGATGGAAAGCCTGGCAGAGCAGTTATACCACTCTGCTTGGGAAATAGTGAGAGAATCGAGAAAGCAGGGGATGGGAGGAGGGCGAGAGAAGTATATCAGGAAGAGACTACGAGTTTTCCGAAGACAGCCCTCACCCCCTCCAGAAGAGCCATAAGGTTTAGCTAACTTTAAAAGTGCTGATAAGCTAAACAGAAGCAAAATAGACGGTGCTATGCCTATCTCAAGAAATACTTATAATGTGGTTTTTATATTACTCAATTTTTTTTATTCATTCATTCACTCCTTTTTCCCCCACCTAAATGGGAATATATATATGGGAGGAATACACAGGGAAATATTTTCTGTGTAATGGACATAGATTTGTTCACTTACTTTTATGGGTACTGAATTGGGGGCCCTCAACTCACAGGTAGGAGGATCTATCCCCCATGGCTAGACGTTTCCTCTAGCTCAACCCAGGGTCATCTACTAGAGACCTCAGCCTTGGAATCACACCTTGGTTGCCTTTTTTTTTTATTATTCATGTATCTTGGTTCTTATTTGTTCGGGGAATAGATCAATTAAGTTTTATTCTGCTAATTTCAATGATATATTGACAGATAAATACACATGGCTAAGGACGAAGTAAAATTCATTTCTTTTAATGTCAGTGGGCTGTTAAATCCAATCAAATGCAGTAAAATTCTATCCAAAAGGAAAAAAGAACAAGCCCATGTAGTATATTTACAGGAAACTCACTTAAGTGATAATGAATATGGAAAACTAAAGAGAATGGGCTTCACTAATTTGTTTTTCTCCTCATATAAATCAGGTCATATCTTGCTATTCTTATCTCAAGCAAGCTAAATTTTGAAAAAGTATTCGAAATGGGAGTTAAGGAGGGCAGATATATTCTGGTAAGGGGGAATATAGACGGAAATTCAGTTACTCTGTTGAATATATACGAACCTCCAGGAAGCGATATTAGTTTCTTTCAGAAAATTACTAATATTTTCATTTTCATTTTTTAAATCTTTTTTATTAATTATTGAAGATCAAGAAAAAATGCATTAAGGTAATCAAGTCAATATATCATTATGTACAATGAAGAATTAAATTAGTGAATAACTGATTAACAAAGCTAAGCAATATATCAATAATAATAAGAAAAAATAC
Source organism: Hemitrygon akajei (assembly GCF_048418815.1). Lineage (NCBI taxonomy): Eukaryota > Metazoa > Chordata > Chondrichthyes > Myliobatiformes > Dasyatidae > Hemitrygon > Hemitrygon akajei. Next base: position 103,057,221 of record NC_133130.1, read on the forward strand.
AGTATTAAGAATATTTTTGGAAGAAAAAAAAGAAAGAAAAAAAAGAACCCCTACCAACTAAGAGAAAAAAAACCCTACTAATTAAAAAAAACGAAAGGAAAAAAAACCCATTGGGAGCACAACCCCAGAGCTATACATCATACAAGCTTCCATAGAAGAAAAACATCAATCCGCCAACTCAAATCCATTTAAACATAAATCGGAAGGAAACCATATTAATTAACTCAAATCAGATGATAATAGTGGGCAAATGAACCCCACCTTTGCTCAAAATCAAATCAAGGATCGAAAGTTCGACTTCTGATTTTCTCCAAACTAAGACATAGCATCACCTGAGAGAACCATTGTAAATTTTAAAATAATATCTAACAGGTCAGAATCCTGTATATATGGAAAATTGCTTAAATATTCTTGTAATTTATCCTTGGACATATGAGCCCAATGAACCACCTTAAATTGTATCAAAACATGTCTGGCACACATTGAAGACGTATTAACTAGTTTAAGAATTTTCTCCCATTTCTCTGTAGATAAAGATATCTGAAGTTCTCTTTCTTACTCATTCTTAATTTTATCAGAAGTACCTAGACATATTTTCGTAATCAGATCATAAATAATTGCTATTAAACTCTTCTGAAAGAGGTTTAAACCTAAAATTTCTTCTGTAACTTTGATTTGATGTGATATCGGAAAGGTAGGTAGAGTGGCATTCAGAAAGTTTCTTTTTATAATATTTTTATTCAGAAGAAAAAACAAGATTTACAGAGTGTAACACATAGATACATCTCAACATAAATTGTGTACATTCATATATTGTAATAAAATTGATCAAAATGTTATAGCATATCACATAAAGGTATACCACTGTAATCAAAAATTTAAAGATAGGTCATACATCATAAAAGAAATTTTTATATAAAAAAAAGTCAACCCCCTACCAACTACCAAAGAAAAAAGCTGATGGATGATAATGGATAATTAGAAAAAAAACATATTTGCTTGAGAAGGGAAGATAGAAATATACATAAAAGTCTGTGCACTGTTAAACTTTATAAATTGGAAAAGTAATTTAGGAAAGGTCCCCAGATATCATAAAAAGATTGTTTCGAATTTAAGACTGAGCAGCGGATCTTCTCTAAATTTAAATAAGACATAATATCATGTAGCCATTGAAGATGTGTAGGAGGAGTAGACTCCTTCCATTTAAGCAAGATTTCTCTCCTTGCTAAAAGAGAGGTAAAAACTAAAACCTGCAGGTTAGGAGTATTTAAAGTTATATCTTCATTTGCAATAATACCAAACAAGGCAGTAAGGGGATTTGGGTCAAATTGGACCCTAAAAAGTTGTGAGAAGGTATGGAATACTTCCCGCCAAAACTTTTCAATTTTAGGGCAAAACCAAAGCATATGAATTAAAGAGGCATCAGCAGAGTTGCATTTATTACAAAGTGGAGAAACGTTCCGATAAAAACTGGACAGCTTCTGTTTAGAGATGTAAGCTCTATGAACCACTTTAAATTGTAGAAGAGGATGACGGGCACAGAAAGATGATTTATTAACCCGTTTAAGAATTTTATTCCATCTTTCATCAGAAATCTGACAATTTAGGTCATCCTCCCAAGCTTTTTTTATTTTATCTAAAAAGTCTTGTCTAGAATCAATCAACAAGTTATAGATACCGGTAATAGAACCATTAACAAAAGGTTTTAAATTTAAAAGATTGTCCAGTAAATTTTTATCAGGACCTATAGGAAAAGTAGTTAATTGGGAATGTAAGAAATCTCTAAATTTTTTTTTAATTTTTAAAAACTTTTTTTATTGTTTTCAAATAGTTACAGAATAAATGTGTATGAAAAAAAATGTGTTACCCAGCCCCCCTCCGCTTAACCCCTCCCCCCTAACATCCCTATTAAAAAAATAAGAAAGAAAAAAAAAGGAATGCCTGGATATTGGAAGATCCCCACATGCTCCATGGAGTACGTAATAACTTTAGTATATAAGTCTTTATTTTTTTTTATTATATTACTCCAATCTATAATAATACCTAATCCTTCAACTTTCATGGTATCCTGGGAAAGCTTTATAAAAATCTCCTTGTTGCTATGTGTGTCCCCACCAATCATCCAGGCAAAAAGATAGAAGAAAATTAAAATATAAAGATAAAACAAAATACCCCCCTACTAATGTTGTGGGAAAAAAAACACAACATTACCCCCCTCTGCTGTATGGGTCATGGCAACCGCCATGATTACACACGTGAATCCCGCAGTAACCGATCCAAAGCTCCCCAGCCCCCCCGCAACATAAAAAAGTATATGTATAAGAAGAGAAAAAAAAAATACTATTCTCATTTAGTATTTCTAAAATTTTGCTTTACTCTTCTATAATATCCATAAATGTCCATCACTTCTGTTCGTTGGGTCTATCTTCATCTTTAATCCATTACGTTTGGAAGCCTCTATGTGTAATTAGCAAATAGATGGAAGTTCTTGTACAAACTCCTCCGCTTTTCGATAGTCAGGAAAAAAATTTTTCCCCTCCTCCAAAAAAATTATCAGTGTTGCTGGATGACGCATTGTAAATTTATAACCCTTTTCCCATAAGGCTTTTTTCGCTGGGTTAAATTCCTTCTTTCTCTTCAACAGGTTGTAACTTATATCAGGATAAAAAAGAACTGGTTTCCCTGCTATCATCAGTGGCCCATTTCTATTTTTGGCACTTTGGGCAGCGGCCTTCAGGATCTTTTCTTTGTCTTGGTATCGTAAGCATTTTATCAAAATTGATCGTGGATTTTGATCAGTTCGAGGTCTTAACCTTAAGGATCTATGAGCCCTTTCGATCTCAATTGGAGTTTCTCTTTCCATTTCCAATTTTTCAGGGATCCATTTTTGAAAAAAATTTATTGGATCTTCTCCTTCTATATCTTCTTTAAGTCCAACAATTTTAATATTATTTTGTCTACTGAAATTTTCAAGCTTATCAATTTTTTCCATAAATTGTTTTCTTTCTGATGTCCAAGCAGTATTTTCCTTTTCCATTTTGTCCATTCTTTCAACCATGTCCTCCGTTGTAGTTTCCAAGTCTGTAATTCTTTTTCCCATTTTTTCCTGCCTCTTTGTCATTTTATCAAGCATAATCTCCATGTTGGTCATTTTTTTTCGAGTATTTTTTGATTATTTTTAATTACTTTTAATATGTCTAATTTACGCATTATTTGCCTCAAAGTCTTTTCTATATTTCTAGAAGGACTTTTAATTCCCTCTTCATCTGATCGTTCCGGGAAATCTGACTGTCCCTCCGATTCGCTATCACTTTCAGTTGCAGTGGTAGCTGGGCTTTGTAGTTCTTGTTGCTCCCATTTGCGCAGTTCACGATGGTCTTTTCCTTTAGGAATGGCCAATGTTGCCGCAGTCTCCTGTTCCGTATCGCCGGTGGTATAATGTACCTGAGACCGCGGTTCCTCGGTAGACATGGGCCTTGTTCTCGTTCCAACTTGCGTAGTCTTCCCGGTATTAGTTTTCTTCATCTTCCTTCCTTGAGGCATAGCTTGACACAATCCGGAGTAGTTTATAAGTAATTTTTAGAAAGTATTGACTAACTTTTCTTCATTTAGACATTAATTTATTAACTTTTTACGGGAGAGCTGGGTTCCAGCGTCTCGATCCTACGTCATCACGTGACGTCCCCCCCCAGAAATCTCTAATTTGAAGGTATCTGTAAAAATGTGTTTTTGGCAGTGCAAATTTAGTTGACAATTGGTCAAATGAAGCAAGAGATCCTGAGATAAACAGGTCCCAAAAACGCTTAATATCTAGTTCATCCCAATCCTTAAAGACTTTGTCAGTCATGGAAGGGATAAAAAAATAATTAAGGAGAATGGGAGATGATAATGAAAAATTCGCTAAACCAAAAAATTTTCTAAATTGAGACCAGATCCTTAAACTTTGCTTAACAATTATGTTATCTGTTTTATTTACTGAAAAAGAAGAGTATGATCCAAGAAGAGAGACAATAGAGGAATTTTTTAAAGAACTAACTTCTAAGGAGACCCATGATGGGCAATCTTTACGATAAATATAATAGGACCAAAAAGTAATATTCCTTATATTGGCAGCCCAATAGTAAAACCTAAAATTGGGTAAGGCTAATCCACCCATCTCTTTATTTCTTTGTAGGTAAACTTTACTTAAACGAGCTTGTTTATTATTCCAAATATAAGATGTTAAAATTGAATCTAAAGAATCAAAGTAGGTCTTAGGAATAAAAATAGGTAAAGCCTGAAAAAGATATAAAAATTTAGGAAGAATCTTCATTTTAATCGAATTAATTTGGCCAATTAGGGATAAAGAAAGAGGAGACCATTTAGAAAGTGTCTTTTTCACATAATTCAATAAGGGGTTTAAGTTTTCTTTAAATAAATTCTTGAAGTTTTTAGTAATTGTTACACCTAGATATGTAAATTGACGTAACAACTTGGAATGGAAATTTAGCATTTGATGACATTAGGTCATTTAAAGGAAATAGCTCACTTTTATGTAAGTTCAGCTTATATCCTGAAAAAAAACTAAACTGGGAAATTAAAGAAAGAACCGAAGGTAAAGAAGTTTCAGTGTTAGAGATAAAAAGTAAAATATCATCAGCATATAACGAAATTTTATGAGTCATACCTTCCCTTAGTATACCAGAAATGTCCTTAGATTCTCGAAATGCTATTGCTAAGGGTTCTATAGCTAAAGCAAAAAGTAAAGGACTAAGAGGGCAACCTTGTCTAGTTCCCCGCTGTAATTTAAAGGGCTTAGAAATTTGAGAGTTAGTAATAACCTAAGCAGTAGGAGACAAGTAAATTAATTTAACCCAACGAATAAAATTAGGCCTAAAATTAAACTTTTCTAAGGTCTTAAAAAGATAATTCTACTCAATCCTATTGAAGGCTTTTTCTGCATCTAAGGATAATTTTTTTTGGATGGTGAATATATCACATTCAATAACCAACGTATATTAAAATGTGAGTAACGATTTTTAATAAATCCTGTCTGGTCATGTGATATAATAGATGGTAAAATATTTTCAAGTCTTCGAGCTAAGATTTTGGATAAAATTTTTGCATTAACATTTAATAAAGAAATCGGTCTGTATGAAGAACATTCAGCTGGATTTTTATTTTTTTTTAAGAATAAGAGAAATAAAAGCTTCATAAAAAGATTGAGGGAGTTTACCTGATTTAAAGGACTCTGATAAAACAGAGGGTAAATAAGGTGTAAGTAACGTAGTGAAAGTTCTATAAAACTCCCCAGGAAAGCCATCAGGTCCTGGGGTCTTACCAGAATGTAAAGCATGTATAGCCTCAGCCACTTCTTCATTGGAAATAGGCTGATCTTACTGTATTAAGCTATCAGCAGACAATGTAGGAATGTTACTGAAAAAAGCATTCACATAGTTATCATCTGAACAAGAATCAGACTGATACAACTTAAAGTAAAAGTCTTGAAATACGTTGTTAATTTCAGAATGGTCGGATATCTTAGTACCATTATCTTTAAAAAATTCTGTGATTTGACGATTAACTGTAAAATCTGTAAATTTCTAATCTGTAAATATCTAAAAAAGTGTGATATTGGCAAATTATATTTATTAAACAACTGTTCAAAAGACATAAAATAATCATCCATAAATAAACCACGAAAACATGTTATTCCTTTTGTTTTCCATAGCAAAAAAGCTTGATCGATTCTAAATGTTTGGAAAAAAAAGTTAGATAAAATAGAGCTTGACAGGATAAATTTATTCAATCCAAAAAATTTATGAAATTGCAATCATATTCATATTGTATGTTTAACTATTGGATTTATCATTTGTTTATTCAGTTTAGTAAATACAAAGGGAAGCGCAGCTCCTAAAATAGAAGTCAATGAAAACCCCTGTACAGACTCCCTCTCAAGGTTCATCCATTGAGTTTCATCCAACTCTTGTGTCCAAAACGTTAAATATCGAATATTAATTGCCCAATAATAAAATCTAAGATTTGGTAAAGCCAAACTGCCTTCCTTTTTTGATTTCTGTAAATACTTCTTACTTAACCTGGGATTTCTATATTGCCATATTTCTGAAGAAATTTTAGAACTAATAATATCAAAAAAAGATTTAGGAATGAAAATTGATACTGCCTGAAATAGATACGGAAATTTAGGTAAAATAAACATCTTAATAGCATTAATTCTACCAATCAAAGGACAGTGGGGACCATTTCGTAAACAGTTGTTTAACATGATCAATTAAAGGTAAAAAATTAACTTTAAATATGTCATTACATTTCTTAGTAATTTTAACCCCCAAATAAGTAAAATAATTGGTAACAAATCTAAATGGTGATTACCTATAAATAGGAATTTGCATATTTAATGGGAAAAGCGCACTCTTATCAAGATTCAATTTATACCCAGAAAAACTACTAAACTGGGCAAGTAGTGTTATTTCTGCAGGAATGGATTTCTCTGGGTTAGAAATATATAATAACAGGTCATCTGCATATAATAATATTTTATTTTGCTTGACGCCAAGAAGGCGTTTGATAGACTTGAATGGCAGTATTTATTCAATATACTTGAGAAATTTAATTTAAGTTCAAAATTTATATCTTGGATTCAATTGTTATATCATACACCCTTGGCCAAATAATGCCAAATATATTAGGTGAATCACGAATAGTAATTGCCAAGGGCTCCGGGGCAATATCAAATAATAAAGGACTTAAAGGACAGCCCTGTCTAGTACCTCGAAAAAGCCTAAAAAGAAGGATCATGGGACGGGAGACCTAGGGAGAAAGAAAGGGGGAGGGGAGCACCAGAGGGAGAGGGAGAACAGGCAGAGTGATGGGCAGAGAGAGAAAGAAATAGAAGGGGATGGGGGAGAAAAAACTAAATATATCAGGGATAGGGTAAGAAGGGGAGGAGGGGAATTAATGGAAGTTAGAGAAGTCAATGTTCATGCCATCAGGTTGGAGGCTACCCAGCCAGTATATAAGGTTTTGTTCCTCCAACCTGAGTGTGGCTTCACCTTGACAGTAGGGGAGGTCATGGATAGGCATATCAGAATGGGAATGGGACGTGGAATTAAAATTGTGGCCACTGGGAGATCCTGCTTTCTCTGGTGGACAGAGCGTAGGTGTTCAGCGAAATGGTCTCCCAGTCTGCGTTGGGTCTCACCAATATATAAAAGGCTATACCGGGAGCACTGGATGCAGTATACCACACCAGCCGACTCACAGTTGAAGTGTTGCCTCACCTGGAAGGATTGTCTTGGGCCCTGAACGGTGGTGAGGGAGGAAGTGTAAGGGCAGGTGTAGCACTTGTTCCGCTTGTAAGGATAAGTGCCAGGAGGGAGATCGGTGGGAAGGGAAGGGGAGGAAGAATGGACAAGGGAGTCACGTAGGGAGCAATCCCTGCAGAAAGCAGAAAGGGGGGGTGGAGGGAAAGATGTGCTTGGTAATGGGATCCCTTTGGAGGTGGCGGAAGTTACGGAGAATTATACGTTGGATCTGGAGGCTGGTGGGCTGGTAGGTGAGGACAAGGGGGACCCTATCCCGAGTGGGGTGGTGGGCGGATGGGATGAGGGCAGATGTGTGGGAAATGGGAGAGATGCATTTGAGAGCAGAGTTGATGGTGGAAGAAGGGAAGCCCCTTTGTTTAAAGAAGGAAGACATCTCCTTCGTTCTGGAATGAAAAGCCTCATCCTGAGAGCAGATGCAGCGGAGATGGAGGAATTGTGAGAAGGAGATAGCATTTTTCCAAGAGACAGGGTGGGAGAGGAATAGTCCAGGTAGCTGTGAGAGTCTGTAGGCTTATAGTAGATATCAGTAGATAGGCTGTCTCCAGAGATGGAGACAAAGATCAAGAAAGGGGAGGGAAGTGTCAGAAATAGACCAGGTAAATTTGAGGGCAGGGTGAAAGTTGGAGGCAAAGTTAATTAAGTCAACGAGCTCAGTATGCGTGCAGGAGACAGCGCCAATGCAGTTGTCGATGTAGCAAAGGAAAAGAGGGCGACGGATACCCGTATAGGCTTGGAACAGGGACTGTTCCACAAAGCCAACAAAAAGGCAGGCATAACTGGGACCCATGCGGGTGCCCATGGCTACACCTTCCGTTTGGAGGAAGTGGGAGGAGCCAAAGGGAAAATTATTGAGAGTAAGAACTAATTCCGCTAGATGGAGGAGATATAAAATATAAAATATTTTATATAAAATATAGGAGCCATATAAAATGACTCCTAGATTTAAGTAATTGGTTTTCAATCGGAGATGTTAGTAACAAACTATGTTGCATCTGAAGTTCAACTCTCTCTTTATAAAGCTCCAAATTGGGAGCAATAGAATATTTTTATCAATATCTTTAATCTCATCAGCTAATGTACCTATCTCACTATTAATTCATTTTTTCAATCTGGCAGAATATGAAATAATTTGTCCGTGGATATATGCTTTAAAGGTATCCCATAATATCCCACTGGAAATTTCTTCCGTTGAATTAGATGAAAAGAAAAATGCAATCTGTTCTTTAATGAAATTAACAAAATTTAAATCCTGAAGCAAAATAGAGTTGAACTGCCATTGTCTAGTACTAAAAGTTACGTCACTAAATTTAATTGATAATTTCAAAGGCGCGTGGTCGGAAATGGCCATTGCATCATACTCACAGGTGGTGACAGATGAAACTAAACGAGAATCAGTAAAGAAGTAATCAATTCTAGAGTAATTATGATAAACTTGGGAAAAAAAGAGAAAATAGGGTCTTCATCCTTCTTAAGAATTAAAGAAATAGAAGCTTCATAAAATGTGGGAGGTAACTCTCCTATCAAAAAAGAATCTTTAAGCATTTCCAACATATATAGAGAAAGCAATTTTTCAAATTATTTATAAAATCCTACAGAATAACCATCCAGTCCAGGAGCTTTACCAGATTGCATTGGAAAAAATAGCTTTCTGAGTTTCATTTTCAGTAATAGGAGCATCAAGAGCTTGTTGATCTTCAACAGAAATTTGAGGAAAATCGATCTTTTATAAAAAGGCATTCATTTTAGAAGAATCAACTGGAAACTGAGATTTATAAAATTCAATGTAAAAGTCTTGAAAATTTTTATTACTATCTTCATAATTACTTGCTAAACTACTGTCTCCCTTAGGAATTTTAAAAATGTCTTTTAGCTCTAGCTGCTTTTAATTGAGATGCTAATAGTTTATTATTTTCATCCCCAAACGCATAAAATTGACTTTTCAATGTGAGCAAATTTCTTTCAATAGGATAAGTTAATAATAAATTATATTGTGATTGGAGTTCAACTCTTTGTTTGAATAAAGCAATGTTAGGAGAGATTGCATAAATATTATCCAAGTCTTTAATTTGTTTTGAAATCTTATCTAATTCTGTTTTGTCTGTTTCTTAAGCTTAGCAAAATAGGAGAGTGTCTGACCGCGCAAAAATGCATTAAATGTATCCCATATAATCAAATTCGACAAATCTCCCATATTATTAAAAAGAAAAAATCTTTTATCTGAGTCTCAATAAATTTGACAAAGTCCAAATTTTGTAATAAATTTTCTGGAAAATGCCAAGACAAATTTGCAATGACAACATCATTCAATTCAAAAGCAAAGCTTAAAGGCGCATGATCCAAGAGATAGCATCATATTCACATTTCTGGACTATGGACAAAAATCGGGGATCAGCTATAAAATAATCGATTCTCGAATATTTTTTGTGAACATCTGGAAAAAAAAGAATAATCTCTATCATTAGGATGTAAATGTCTCCAAATTTCAACCAGCCAAAATCAATTAAAAAAGAGTTATTAAGTGATGCAGAACAACTCGGAAGCCGCTGTTTGGTTAAACTCTTGTCAATGAAAGGATTTAAACAGGAGTTGAAATCACCACCCATTAACAACATATATTCATTGAAATCCGGCCATAAAGCAAATACGTTTTTAAAAAAAGAAGGATCATCTACATTAGGTCCATATAGATTAACCATTTTTCTATTACAAATTGTTCCTTTAACAGTTAAAAATTCTGACACAATGTCTTCTTGAATGAATAAAATATTAGATTTAATAAAAATAGATACTCCCTTTGTTTTATTTTGACATGTAACGTGAAATTGAAGGTCCTTCCACATTTTAAAAAATCTACTTTGATCGCCCGTTTTGATATGCGTTTCCTGAGCAAAAATTATATCAGGTTGGAATTGATTAATGATTTTAAAAGTCTTCTTGCGCTTAATAGGATGATTCCAACCACGTACGTTCCAACTTATAACGTTTATCTGTTTAGTTACAATAAAAGAATTTTATTTTATTTAACACATAAATACATGCATACCAGTGTGGGCTAATCAAAGCTGGTGGTGAAAAATATAACCTATACAAAACATGTATGGTCCGGAACTCCATAATGGGAAAAAAATACAAAAACGAAAACTAAAATTAATCCTACAATTAATGTCATAACTCAAAAGTAACCCCAGTCCTCCCACCACCCTGAAAAGTCCAAAATTTGGCAAAAAAAAAAGCCGAAATGCGTCCCCATAGAAGTTATAAAAAAGGAGATAGACTCCACATGCTGCCCATTTTATAATGGTAATTTTAAAAGTTTTCCTTAATTCCTCTCCCCAGTTACAAAAAAAACCTCACGGCCCTAAAATAGGAATGTCCTGCAGAGGAAAAAAATGTTTATACTTAATCCTTAAAAATAAGCTGGGAAATGCAGAAACAGTCTCCAAAAATGCCAAAACAATAAAATTAAACAAAGAGAAGAATCCCTATGTAATCTCTAATGAAGAAAAATCAGTGCCATTTTCCATTTATCTTTCATGCCCAATGAAAATTTAGAAAAAAAAGCTAAGTTATCTACTAAGCCCTCCCAACTATGTATATATAAGAAAAAGTCCTTATGAACTCTGAAAACGATCACTTAATTAATGAAAAAAAAAGGATAGAAACAAATAATCAAACCGGTTAACAATCTGTCGGCTGGGTTAATTCGCTCAGTAGACCAAACAAATTTCGGAAAAGTCATTCATCAGTCACATCAAAAAGTTCACATCTTCTTTAAATGGTCCATCAACCAAAGGACATCTTAAGCAAATCAGAAATCTTAAAAGCTTATTTTCTATCCAAAATAACAATTATTCAGCAGACCAAAAACCATTCAAACCTCAGCTGCAACCGAAATAGAGTTAACATAGTCCAATGCCTCTTTGGGGTCCAGAAAAACACGTGTAGTTGAATCTTTGGGAAATAATTTTAATCAGGCTGGATAGTAAAGTGATGAGAATAATCTCTTATCATAGGCTATCTTCACGGTTGGAACGAATTTAGACTGCAGGTCCATAACTTCCCGTGCATAATCTTCATAAAAACAAATCTCGGAACCCTTGAATTTAAAAACTCTGTGTTTCCTTGCATATTTCATGATTTGGTCTTTAACTTTGAAACGAAGAGAGCAGACCAAAACTGACCTTGGCTTATTCGAATTCCGAGATTTTGAAGTGAAAATTCTATGTGCTGTTTTGATATCGGGAGGTTGAGGTAAAATATCCAGAAACAGAGATTGAAACAAGTTAGCAAAATAGTCCAATAAATCCCCACTCTCAGATCCTTCCTTCAGACCAACATTTCGAATATTATTCTGACAAGATCTTGCTTCCAAATCGATAATCTTATGTTAAAACTTTTCCAAGCGGGCTGAAATATCCGCTATCTGAAGCACTGTCGACGTTTCGGACCAAGACCCTTCATCAGGACAACCTGAAAGGAAAGGTAGTAAGAGATTTGAAAGTAGGAGGGAGAAGGGGAAATGCGAAATGATAGGAGAAGACCAGAGGGGGTGGGGTGAAGCTAAGAGCTGGAAAGGTGATTGGCAAAAGGGATACAGAGCTGGAGAAGGGAAAGGATCATGGGACGGGAGGCCTAGGGAGTAAGAAAGGGGGAGGGGAGCACCAGAGGGAGATGGAGAAGAGGCAGAGTGATGGACAGAGAAAAAAAAGGGGGTATAAATAAATAAATAAATAAATACCTGTTCCCCATCTCCCTCTGGTACTCCCCTCCCCTTTTCTTTCTCCCTAGGCCTCCCATCCCATGATCCTGCCCCTCCTCCAGCACTGTGTCCCTTTTGCCAATCACCTTTCCAGCTCTTAGCTTCACCCCACCCCCTCCAGTCTTCTCCTATCATTTTGCATTTCCCCCTCCCACTCCTCCTTTCAAATCTCTTACTGTCTTTTCTTTCAGTTAGTCCTGATGAAAGATCTCAGCCCGAAACGTCGACAGTACTTCTTCCTACAGATGCTGCCTGGCCTGCTGTGTTCCACCAACATTTTGTGTGATGCACCTATATATATTTATCTGTTGATTTTGACCTATAACCAAAGAATACTGTTTGGAAACTAAATTTAAGTGTACTCAATGACCCCTATTTTAAGGAATAAATTAAAAAAGAAATTGCTCTTTACTTAGAATTCAATGATAATGGAGAGGTTTCACCTTCCATTCTATGGGATACTCTGAAGGCTGTCTTAAGAGGGAAAATTATAGTGATATCTTCATATAAGAAAAAAATAAGGAATAAAACAGGAATTACAAAATAGGCTGAAGGAACTAGAAAAAGAAACACTTTGAATTTGGCACAGGATACACTAGAGGAAATTTAAAAGATTAGGAGTGAAATTAATAGTTTGGCTATGCAAGAAATCAGGAAAAAATTTATTTTTCTGAAACAGAGACATTATGAAAGTGGATCTAGGTCTATGAAAATACTGATGTGCAAACTGAAAAAAAAGAGCAGAAAATACAATTCATAGAATTAAGGATCCAAGAACAAAAATGATATAAAAAAAATAAGCTAAGTGAAATTCAAGAAGCTTTTGAATTGTTTTACAAAACTCTATATTCCAAAGTTCCAGGGGGAAACATAACACCAAATTGACACCTTCCTGAATTCTCTAGAGTTACCCACTTTAAGTGAAGAACAAAGTAGAACGATGACTGCTGACATAACTGATGTTGAACTAAAAGCTGCAATTAGTGGCTTAAATTAAGCAAGTCACCAGGATCAGATGGGTATACGGCAGAGTGGTACAAAGAATTTTAAAATGAGTTAATTCCTGTCTTACTACCCACACTGAACTGGGCTCTAAAAAAGGCACAAATGCCACCCAGCTGTAAGGAAACGATAATCTCAGCTATATCAAAAGATGGCAAGGATAAAATGGAATGTGGGTCATTTAGACCAATATCTGTTCTTAATGTAGATTATAGATTGTTTACCTCCATCATGGCCAAACGATTAGAAGAGTTTCTACACATAAGGATCAGACAGGTTTTATACAACGCCAAACACAAGACAATATACAAAGGACACTTCACATTATGGATCATATACAAAAAATAAAATGGAAGCAATAGTGGTAAGTGTGGATGCAATTCAGTTAATTGGAATTTTCTTTACAGAGTTTAACATAGATTTGGTTTCCATGACACAATTACTAAAACTATACAGGTATATAAATACTATTGATAACCCATAATGGACTCTTAAAATATGGGAAACTATTATAAAAGGATATAAACTAGAGGGAAATATTGCAGTTCTTAAATAGTGTGCCTATGACTCGGATTTTACGCCGAATAAACTGGATGCTAGATTTAAGGACTGGACAGCTAAAGGAATAACAGTTCTTTGCAATATAATGAAAGAAGGAACACTGTTCAGTTTTGAAATGCTTAAAGAGAAACACTTATTAGATAAACAAGACTTTTATTGGTATTTACAGATCCGACAGTATGTTAATAGGATGGTTAAAAATGTAACCAAGGCAAGTACATGTTTGATAGAGCTATTTAGAAAAGCATATAATTCAGATAACAATAGTAGAGTCATTTCAAGCATGTGTAAGGGTTTGTCAAATCTTAAAACACATTCGACTTCATACATTAAAACAAAATGGGAGAAGGAAGGAGGGATAATTATATCTGAGGAAGAATGGACAATAATATGGAGGTATCAATGGAAGTGTACCAGTTCACAGAAATGGAGGGTGTTCAGATGGAAAAACTTGATAAGATATTTTATTACACCCTGTCAGAAATCCCATTATGATAGTAACCTCCCTGTTTGCTGGTGAAATTGTGGAAATCAAAATGCAAACCATTACCATATTTTCTGGGATTGCCCCATTATCAAAGACTATTGGGAGTGGGATACACAATGCCCTACGAGACATTTTTAAATGTGAAATACCCTTAGAAAGTAAGACCATATATTTTGGGTATATATCTCAAGAATGGTTAAAAAGAGATAAATATTTAATGAATATGCTGCTGGTAGCTGGTAAAAAGTCTCTTACCAGGAGATGGATATCACAGGAGAGCCCAACCTTAAACGTATGGGTGGAAGTTACAATGGACACTTATAAAATGGGGAATATAACAGCATCTGTTAATCGTAAGTTGGAACAATTTGATTCATACTGGGAAAAGTGGTTTAACTAACTACATCACACCTCATAGACCTGATTTTATTCTCACAAATCAATATGTTGTAAAACAAAAATCACTCCCTACTTGTACATAGTTTTCTCCTTTTGCTTATTCTTTATTTCCTTTCATTATAAGTGTATACCTCAGATAAATATTATGTGGAGATTTGTGGCAAATATGACTATATGATATATATGTACAATATCTGAAATATATCTTATGGAAATGTTTGTTTGATGATCAACTTCAATAAAAAATTAACTACAAAAAAAAACAAGTGAAGTCGCCTCACCTGGAAGGACCGTTCAGGGCCCTGAATGGTATTGAGGGAGAATGTGTAGGGTCAGGTGTAGCACTTGTTCAGCTTGCAAAGATAAGTGCCAGGAGGGAGATCAGTGGGGAGGGACGAATAGACAAGGGAGTCATGTAGAGTGCAATCTCTGTGGAAAGTAGAAAGATGGTGGGATCCAGTTGGAGATGGTGGAAGTTTCGGAGAATTATGTTCCGAAACACAGAGACTAGTGGGGTGGTAGGTGAGGACAAGAAGAACCCTATCCCTCGTAGGGTGGTGAGAGGATGGGATAAGGGCAGACGTGCATGAAATGAAAGAGATGCGGTTGAGGGCAGCATTGATGGTGGAGGAAGGGAAGACCCTTTCTTTAAAAAAGGAGGACATCTTCATTCTAGAATGGAAAGCCCCATCCTGAGAGCAGATGCGGCAGAGGCGGAAGAACAGAGAGAAGGGGGTGGTGTCTTTACAAGTAGGAAGAGGTATACTCCAGGTAGCTGTGAGAGTCCATGGGTTTATAATGCACATCAGTGGGTAAGCTGTCCCCAGAGGTAGAGACAGTGAGATCGAGAAAGGAGAGGGAAATGTTGGAAATGAACCAGGTAAATTAGAGGGCAAGGTGGAAGTTGGAGGCAAAGTGGATGAAATTGATGAGTTCAGCATGGGCGCAGGAAACAGCACCAATGCAGTCGTCGATATAGTGTAGGAAAAGTGCGGACGGTCACCAGTGTAGGCTTGGAACATAGACTGTTCCACGTAGCCAACAAGCAGGCAGGCAAAGCTGGGACCCACGTGAGTGCCCATGGCTACTCCTTTTGTTTGAAGGAAGTGGGAGGACCCAAAGGAGAAATTATTTAGAGTGAGGACAAGTTCTGCTAAGTGGAGGATTGTGGTGGTGGAGGGGAACTGGTCGGGTGTGGTGTTCAGAAAGAAACGGAGAGCTTTGATGCTTTCTTGGTGGGGGATGAAAGTGCATAGGGACTGGACGTCCATGGTAAAAATAAGTTGATAGGGGCCAGGGAACCGGAAATTATTGAAAAGATTAAGAGCGTGTGAAGTGTCACAGATGTCAATGGGAAGGGACCGAACTTGGGATAAAACAGAGTCGAGGTATGCAGATATGAGTTCATTGGTGTAGGAACAAGCTGAAACAAAGGGTATACCTGGACAAGCAGGTATGTAGATTTTGGGTAGGAGGTAGAAACAGGAGGCACAGGTGAAGGGAACTATTAGGTTGGTGGCAGTGAATGGGAGATCCCCAGAGTCAATAATGTTGGTAATGGTGTGAGAGACAATGGTCTGATGTTCCTTAGTGGGGTCCTGTTCGAGGGGTAAGTAAGGGGAGGTGTCTGAGAGTTGTTGTTGGGCTTCAGGAAGGTAGAGGTCAGAACACCAGACTACTACAGCAGTTCTATCTGCGGGTTAGATGGTAAGGTTAGGATTAGCATGGAGAGTGTGGAGAGCAGAGAGTTTGGAATAGGAGAGAGGAGCTTTGAAGTCTAGACAGTTGATGTCCCATCGGCAGTTGGCAATGAAAAGGTCAGAACAGACAGAAGACCAAGGTGAAGTGTTCAGGAAGAAGAGAAGAGTCATCGGTGTGGGGTGGAGAATCCTTGCCAAAGAAATAGGCTCGAAGACGGAGGCAACGGAAGAAGAGCTCAGCGTTGTGGTGGGTGTGGGCGCAGGGGGACAAAGGTAATGCTACTCATTAGGTACCTCACTCACACTCTCCACATCCAAGCGAGATCAGCGCTGAGTGATTGGTTGATCACTCAGATTGATGGGTGTTTATTGCATTATCCTAACCCAAAGATTTCAGCATGAGAGTTTAAAATAATGTTTAATAAAAACTCAAAGCTCAAAGTAAATTTATTATGAAAGTACATATAGGTCACCATATACAGCTTTGAGATTCATTTTCTTGCAGGCATTCACAGTAAGTATAAAGAAACATGATAGAATCAATGAAAAACTGCACACAAAGACAAACAGTGAACAAAAGACAACAAATTATGCATTAGAAAAAAAAATAATAATATTGAGAACATGAGTTGTAGAGTCATTGAAAGTGAATCCATTCAGTTCTTGGAGTGAGTGGAGTTATCAACTCTTGTTCAGGAGCCAGATGACTGTGGAGTAATAACTATTCCTGAACCTGGTGGTGTGGGGGATTGATAGCATTTCTCCTTTTACATGTTTTTACCTTAATTATTTGTACCGGTATGTTCCAATCATTCTTTGGTCTGTATGCTGCTAAGGAGTGATAATGGACAATTGTATTCTTTTCCAGTCTGGTTTATTGTCGGTACCAATTCTTCCAGGTGATTTGCTGTTTATCTAGCCTACTGACACGGCAGCGTCTGACTGAACTGATGTCTGACACCAGTCCTTACCACAGAAGTTTGTTAAATCAACCTCTAAACTGTTTCATAAAATGTGACATTTATTTCAGGAGCTGAGTTTGTGCATTCATCCCTTTTTGACTAGCCTATATGATGGCAATTTTTTTTTTATTTGTTCCTTTTTCAGATTAGAGCTAGAATCATGAACTAATGTGAATTGGACACGGATTTGTTTATTTTTGGACCTTGATCTCATTTACACTCTGTGGATAACTATACGTGTTAACTGTGATAGAAGATATTTGCATGGCGCACTGTAGCATATGTGAAAAAATAACATGATAGCCCATAAATAGTCAGATGTTATGCTTCTGGAATAAAACTGAAAAATTCTTTCTTGCTGTAAAATGTTCTTGATTTTTAAATATGTATGTAGGCTTATTGCAGAGTAATTTTAAACTGTGGTGGTTCAGTGGATATTCCCATCTTCTTCTGAGTTAATGTGCCCTCTTTGTAGATAGTACTAGAACATAGAACTATACAGCACAGTACAGGCCCTTCGGCCCACAATGTTGTGCCGACCCTTAAACCCTGCCTCCCATATGATCCCCCCACCTTAAATTCCTGCATATACCTGTCTAGTAGTCTTTTAAATTTCAGTAGTGTATCTGCCTCCACACTGACTCAGGCAGTGCATTCCACACACCAACCACTCTCTGAGTAAAAAACCTTCCTCTAATATCCCCCTTGAACTTTCCACCCCTTACCTTAAAGCCTTGTCCTCTTGTATATATTCAGTGGTGCTGGCTGTCCACTCTATCTATTCCTCTTAATATTTTGTATACCTCTATCATGTCTCCTCTGATCCTCCTCCTCTCCAGAGAGTAAAGCCCTAGCTCCCTTAATCTCTGATCATAATGCATACTCTCTAAACCAGGCAGCATCCTGGTAAATCTCCTCTGTACCCTTTCCAATGCTTCCACATCCTTCCTTTTGTGAGGTGACCAGAACTGGACACAGTACTCCAAGTGTGGCCTAACCAGAGTTTTATAGAGCTGCATCATTACCCCGCGACTCTTAAACTCTATCCCTCGACTTATGAAAGCTAACACTCCATAAGCTTTCTTAATTACCCTATCTACCTGTGACGCAATTTTCAGGGATCTGTGGACGTGTATCCCCAGATCCCTCTGCTCCTCCACACTTCCAAGTATCCTGCCATTTACATTGTACTCTGCCTTGGAGTTTGTCCTTTCAAAGTGTAATACCTCACACTTCTCCGGGTTGAACTCCATCTGCCACTTCTCAGCCCACTTCTGCATCCTATCAATGTCTCTGCAATCTTCAACAGTCCTCTACACTATCCACAACACCACCAACCTTTGTGTTGTCTGCAAACTTGCCAACCCACCCTTCTACCCCCACATCCAGGTCGTTAATAAAAATCACGAAAAGTAGAGGTCCCAGAACAAATCCCTGTGGGACACCACTAGTCAGAACCCTCCAATCTGAATGTACTCCCTCCACCACGACCCTCTGCCTTCTGCGGGCAACCCAATTCTGAATCCACCTGGCCAAACTTCCGTGGATCCCATGCCTTCGAACTTTCTGAATAAGCCTACCATGTGGAACCTTGTCAAATGCCTTACTAAAATCCATGTAGATCACATCCACTGCACCACCCGCATCTATATGCCTGGTCACCTCCTCAAAGAACCCTTATCAGGCTTGTTAGACATGATGTGCCCTTCACAAAGTCATGCTGACTGTCCCTGATCAGACCATGATTCTCTAAATACCCATAGATTCTATCTCTAAGAATCTTTTCCAACAGCTTTCCCACCACAGACGTAAGGCTCTGATTGGATCTACTGAGATTTATTTTCTCATGGTATGATTTTATTTTTGTAGCAACGAACGGGAGGGAATTCCAGCCAATTTGATCCAGCACCTGGATATATGTGTGGAAATTCCACAGTATGGGATCATCCGGTCGCTCAATGTCCATGTGAGTGGAGCTTTGCTCATGTGGGAGTACAAACGGCAGCAGATGATGAAGCAGTGTGCGAGGCCGTAGAATTGCCAATGTACAGATGTGAAAATTAAGAGTGCCACCTCTTGTTAATACACCTTTTGCCACATACAGTAAATCAATAATTCTGTGCTGCTGTCAATGCACAGCTATGGATAAATCCTCTAATTCCCTGGAAGATCTGTTGAAAATAGTGTTTATCAAAAACTGGCAGCAGACAATGATGCTAATAAACTTTTGGCTGCTTTGGACCTGATTGGACATCTTGTGTCTTTTTGACATTTATGTACAAATAAGAATATGTCTATTTTTTGTTAATACATACAGCATTTCTTCTTGTACAAGAACTTGGGAACAGTAGTGAACTGCTCAGCCAATTGCTATCTCATCTCCATTTACTCACAGATACAACTTCCCTTCCTACCCTTTCCAAGTAAATTCATCTGCCTCAGCTTTGTGTTTCTGGTTGAACGATCTGAATTTTAGAGGATACCAGCGATCTGCTGGAGTAACACAGTGAATGGAGCAGTATCTGTGGGCAGAAAAGGAGTTGTCAACATTTCTGGTTAAAACCCTGCATCATTGAGTTTGGATATCTGGTCTCCTTTTGCATGTACCTAGAGGTTTAGTTCCGTAGTATGAATGTTGGCCATGACCTCTGCTCAGATCAGAACCTTTTCTTCGTCAATGATCAAAACTTTATCTTCTAGACATGCTCTTCAAGCACAATTAACCAAGGGATTATTGACTACAGTCCTTTAGATAGAGTGGAAGTGCAGAAGATGTTTCCAATAGTGAGAGAATCTAGGGCCAGAGGGCACAGCCTCAGAACAGAAGGATGTCCCTTTAGAACAGAGATGAGGAGGAATTTCTTTAGCCAGGTGGTGGTGAATCTGTGGAATTCATTGCCACAGATGGCTGTGGAGGCCAAGTCATTGAGTAAATTTAGAGCAAAGGTTGATAGTTTCTTGATTAGTAGCAAGGAGACTAGGGTAGAGAGGGAAAATAGATCAGCCGTGATGGTATGGTGGAGCAGACTCAGTGGGCTGAATGGCCTGATTCTGCTTCTATGTCTTATGATCTATCAATACCTGACATGTAGAATGTGTTTTCAAGAGGTTAGGTGATTATTGCTTTCAGGGATGGAGTTGAAACCAGTGCATATTGATGGGATGATAATGAGGTCAGTTTAAGAGATTACAGTACAAATAGAAACCGCTAATAGACCTACATACAAAATGTACAGCCTTATCTGTTATTAGAACCATACTGCCGAAGTCCCCTATAAACAAAAGGTATCTATTTCCGCCCAGTCAGTAGTACTGTGATGGCGCCACTATGTATAAGGATGCCAAGCAAGATCCCACAAGGACTTGTAAGGTAACTAACCAAATTTATAGAACCATAGAACATTACAGCAGAGAAACAGGCCTTTTGGCCCTTCTTGGCTGTGCCGAACCATTTTTCTGCCTAGTCCCACTGACCTGCACCTGAGCCATATCCCTCCAAACCTCTCTTATCCATATACCAGTCCAAGTTTTTCTTAAATGTCAAAAGTGAGCCCGCGTTCACCACTTCATCTGGCAGCACATTCCACACTCCCAACACTCTCTGCGTGAAGAAACCTCCCCCCCCCAATGTTCCCTTTAAACTTTTCCCCCTTCACCCTTAACCCATGACCTCTGGTTTTTTTCTCCCCTGGCCTCAGTGGAAAAAGCCTGCTTGCATTCACTCTATCTATACCCATCATAATTTTATACACCTCTGTTAAATCACCCCTCATTCTCCTACACTCCAGGGAATAATGTCCTAACCTATTCAGCCTTTCTCTGTAACTCAGTTTCTCATGTCCCGGCGACATCCTTGTAAACCTTCTCTGCACTCTTTCAACCTTATTAATATCCTTCCTGTAATTAGGTGACCAAAACTGCACACAATACTCCAAATTCGGTCTCACCAATGTCTTATATAACCTCGCCATTACATTTCAACTCTTATACTCAGTACTTTGATTTATAAAGGCCAATGTACCAAAAGCTCCCTTTATGACCCTATCCACCTGCGATGCCACTTTTAGGGAATTATGTATCTGTACTCCCAGATCCCTCTGTTCTACTGCACTCCTCAGTGTCCTACCATTTACCTTGTATGTTCTACCTTGGTTTGACCTTCGGAAGTGCAATACTTCACACTTGTCTGCATTAAACTCCATCTGCCATTTTTCAGCCCATTCCTCCATCTGGTCCAATTCCTTCTGCAAGCTTTGAAAACCTTCCTCACTGTCCACTACACCTCCTATCTTTGTATCATCAGCAAATTTGCTGATCCAATTTGCCACATTATCATCCAGATCATTGATATAGATGACAAATAACAATGGACCCAGCACTGACCCCTGTGGCACACGACTTGTCACAGGCCTCCACTCAGAGAAACAATCCTCCACTACCACTCTCTGGCTTCTTCCATTGAGCCAATGTCTAATCCAGTTTACTACCTCACCATGTATACCTAGCCACTGAATCTTCCTAACTAACCTCCCATGCGGGACCTTGTCAAAGGCCTTACTCAAGTCCACGTAGACAACATCCACTGCCTTCCCTTCATCTACTTTCCTGGTAACTTCCTCGAAAAACTCTAATAGATTGGTTAAACATGACCTACCATGCACAAAGCCGTGTTGACTCTCCCTAATAAGTCCCTGTCTAGCTAAATACTTGTAGATCCTATCTCTTAGTATTCCTTCCAATAATTTACCTACTACCGATGACAAACTTACCGGCCTATAATTTCCCGGCCAACTTTTCAAACAACGGAACTACATGAGCTATCCTCCAATCCTCCAGCACCTGACCCGTGGATATCAACATTTTAAATATTTCTGCCAGGGTCCCTGCAATTTCAACACTAGTCTCCTTCAAGGTCCGAAGGAATACCCTGTCAGGTCCTGGGGATTTATCTACTCTGATCTGCCTCAAGACAGCAAGCACCTCCTCTTCTTCAATCTCTATAAGTTCCATGACCTCCCTGCTTGTTTGCCTTGTTTCCATAGACTCCATTCCAGTTTCCTTAGTAAATACAGATGCAAAAAACCCATTTAATATCTCTCCCATTTCTTTTGGTTCCATACATAGCCGACCACTCTGATCTTCAAGAGGACCAATTTTATCCCTTTTGCTCTTAACATACCTGTAGAAGCTCTTAGGATTATCCTTCACCCTGACTGCCAAAGCTACCTCATGTCTTCTTTTAGCCTTCCTGATTACTTTCTTACTCTTTTTATACTCCTCAAGCATCTTATTTCATCCCTGTTGCCTATACATGTTATACATCTCTCTTCTTCTTTATCAGAGTTCCAATATCCCTCGAGAACCAAGGTTCCTTATTCTTTTCATTTTGCCTTTAACTCTGACCGGAACATACAAACTCTGCACTCTCAAAATCTCTCCTTTGAAGGCCTCCCACTTATCAATCACATCCCTGCCAGAGAACAGCCTGTCCCAATCTACGCTTTTTACATCCTTTCTCATTTCTTAAAATTTGGCCTTTTTCGAGTTTAGAACTTCAACCCAAGGACCAGATCTATCTTTATCCATGATCAAGTTGAAAAGTCTCAGAAAGGAAGTTAAACAGAATGCAGGGTTCGGACATCAGTTATTTGACTGGGTAGAAAGTAGACTCTGAGGATGGGGAGTATGGCTGACTAAGATGGCAATGACTGTTAGTATTGTATTGCTGAGCTGTGCACTTGTTCTGTGCTGTTTTCTTCCTTGTCTCAAGTCTCTTGTAGTGCGTGCTGCACAATTTCCGATGCTCGTGGCGATTACTGAACCAAGCTTAGTGGAGAAAGAAGCACCGAAGAAGTATTGTTACAGCCTACAATGCCTGCAGGATGAACAAGAGCAAAATGACAGTGTGGGAGTAGATTGTAAGGGCTTCTGAGTTTTTTTTCCCCCTGTCTCAGATACAAAGGGACAGATTTTTGACTCAGTGGCCTAGGGTAACAGGGAGAGAATACTTTGAGGTCTTGGCGCAGAAAATTATAGTTTAACCCGAGATTTGGGAATAAGTGCTGGACTTTATTGGGGCTTTTGTGCGCGGACTCTTAGTCTTCTTTCTCTGTGTGAGACCCTATGGGTCTCAAAGGGGGGATTATATTGGAGAATAAAGTTGCAATGTTTGCTGTGTGGCCAGAACTATGTGACCAGCCTTGTGTTTGCTATTTACTATGTATCCAATTTATCAGCCAGAATGTAATCTCTGTATTGTCTCTGTACTATTGAACACATCAGTGCCTTGAGAATGTAGCTAAGTGAAAGTAAGCTCAGTGCCTTAAGAATGTAGCTAACAGTGAAAGTAAGCATGTAGAGATAATGGTGGTAGACGGGATCGTGGAGTGGTGTGATGGTATGGGAACCAGTCAAGGCCGGGAAGAGGGACACGTGTTCCAAGGAGTAGACTAGACACGATCGTGCGATGGTGTGATGGTGTGAGAACCAGTCAAGGCACTAGAACAAGTATATGCCAATGAAACCAAGATAAGAAATTACTATAAAGAATACTGTGAACTAGGCTCGGCAGACAATTAGTGACATGCTCATTAATTGTCTCAGCTTTTGTTTGCAAATAAAGGCTTAAACTTCTCAAAGAACCTTCTGTGTCTCCTGGTTATTTCAAGAAACCACGACACGTCCAACGGCGCTTGCATTGTGTGCTGCGTCTGTGAGGCTGAGTTTGGCGGCACATTGTAAGTCCATAGTGGGGGTATTCCCTTCTGCTGCCTGAGTGGGATGATGAGTCTATCGGGACCCTGAGGACTTGTGGAAACTGTGTGGTGGTTTCTTTTAGTGGGTAAACTGTTAGGGAAAAGACCATAAGACATAGGAGCAGAATTAGGCCATCTGGCCCTTTGAGTCTGCTCTGCTATTCAATCATGGCTGATCCTTTTTTTCTATCCCCTCCTCAACCCCAGTTCCCAGACTTCTCTCCATAACTTTTGATGCTGTGTGGCAATCAGGAACCTATCAATCTCTGCCTTAAGTACACCCAATGACCTGGCCTCCATAGCTGCATGTGGAAACAAATTCCACAAATTCAGCACACTTTGGCTAAAGAAATTTCTCTGCTTCTCTGTTTTGAAAGGGCGTCCCTCTATTATGAGGTTATGCCCCGTTGTCCTAGACTCTCCCACCATGAGAAACATCCTTACCACATCTACTTTGTCTAGGCCTTTCAACATTCAAAAGGTTCCAATGAGATCCCCCCTCATCCTTCTGAATTTCAGTGAGTACAGACCCAGAGCCATCAAATGTTTCTCGTATGATAACCCTTTCATTCCTGGAATCATCCTTGTGAACCTCCTCAGGACCCTCTCTAATGCCAGCACATCTTTTCTAAGATGAGGGGCCCAAAACTGTTCACAATATTCGTGAGGCCTCACCAGTGCCTTATAAAGCCTCAGTATCACATCCTTTCTGTTGTAATCTAGACCTCTTGAAATGAATGCTAGCATAGCATTTACTTTCCTCACCACCAACTCACCCTGCAAGTTAGCCTTTAGGATGTTCTGTACAAGGATTCCCAAGTCCCTCCGCATCTCAGATTCCTGGATTTTTTCCCCATTTAGAAAATTGTCTTGCACATTTATTTCTACTACCTACATGCATGACCATTCATTTTCCAACATTGTATTTCATTTACCACTTTCTTGCCCATTCTCCTAATCTGTCTAAGTCCTTCTGCAACCTACCTGTTTCCACAACAATACCTGCCCCTCCACCTATCTTTATGTCATCTGCAAACTTGGCAACAAAGCCATCTATTCCATCATCTAAATCATTTATATATAGCATGAAAAGAAGTGGTCCCAACACCAACCCCTGCAGAACACCAGTACTTACTGGCAGCCAACCAGAAAAGGATCCTTCTATTCCCACTTGCTGCCTCCTACCAATCAGCCAATGCTCTAACCATGTTAGTAACTTTCCTGTAATACCATGGGCTCTTAACTTGGTAAGCAGCCTCATGTGTGGCACCTTGTCAAAGACCTTCTGAAAGTCCAAATATACAACATCCACTGCATCCCCTTTATCTATCCTACTTGTAATTTCTTTAAAAATTCCAACAGATTCATCAGGCAGGATTTTTCCTGGAAAAACAATGCTGACTTTGTGCTATCTTGTCCTGTGTCAACAAGTGCTCCATCACCTCATCCTTAACAATGAACTCTAACATCTTCCCAACCACTGAGGTCAGGCTAACTGGTCTATAATTTCCTTTCTGCTGCCTTCCTTCTTTCTTAAAGAGTGGAGTGACATTTGCAATTTTCCAGTCCTTTGACACCATGCCAGAGTCCAATGACTTTTGAAAGATAATTTCTACTGCCATCACAATCTCTAAAGCTACCTCTTTCAGAACCGTAGGGTGCAGCTCCTCTCATCCAGATGACTTATGTACCTTTAGGTCTTTAAGCTTTTTGAGCACCTTCTCTTAACAGTAACTGCACCCACTTCTCTTCCTTCACACACTACAACATCAGGCATACTGCTAGTGTCTTCCACAGTGAAGACTGATGCAAAATACTCATTTAGTTCATCAGCCATCTCCTTGTCCCCATTATTATTTCTCCTGCCTCATTTTCTAGCGGTCCTATATCCACTCTCATTTATCTTTTATTTTTACCATACTTGAAATTTTTTTTACTATTCACTTTGATATTATTTGCTAGCTTGCTTTCATATTTCATCTTTTCCCTTTTAATGATTCTTTTAGTTTTTCTCTGTAGGTTTTTAAAAACTTCCCAATCCTCTATCTTCTCACTAAGTTTTGCTTTGTTGTATGCCTTTTTTTTTGCTTTTACTGTGGCTTTGGAAAAGTGACAGCAACTCCTTAACTTTCAGGATAGCTATAGACAAGGGCAGGTATGGTCCTTGTGGGAGAGTTTAAATTCGAGTACAAGGGCATTAGACAGGAACTAAGAAGCGTTAATGGTCAAGAAGAAAAAGGAAAAGTGTGTAAAGCTTCAGAAGTTAGGATCAAAATAAGCACATGAGGGGTATAAAGAAGCCAGAAAAGAACTAAAGAAGGGATTAGGAAAGCCACAAGGGGCAATGAAATGTCCTTGGTAAGTACGATTAAGGCAAGGTAAGGGTCAAGGCATTCTATACATACATCAAGAGCAAGAAAATAGCTAGGGAGAGGGTGGGACCACTCAAAGATAAAGGGGATAACATTTGCTTGGATGCAAAGAATATGACTGAGGTATTTAATGAGTACTTTGCTTCAGTATTCGCCAAGTGAAAGGATCAGGAGAACCAGGAGATCATTGTTAGGGCATTTAGAAGTTAAGGAGGAGGAAGTCTTGAGTCTCCTATTGAGTATTAAGGTGGAGAAGTCCCCAGAGCCTGATGGGCCCTTGACCAGTATCTTTATGTCCTCTCTAGCCACAGATGAGATCCCGAAGAACTGGGAAGTGGATAATGTTGTACCTCTATTTAAGAAAGGAACAAGGGAAAATTCTGGGAACTATAGACCAGGGACTCTCACATCAGTTGCAGGGAAATTGCTGGATAAAATTTTTAGGGATGGGATATATGAACATTTGGAAACCCCTGGCCTAATTAGGGAGAACCACAAGGCGGCGAGAGAGATGGGTGAAGGTAAGGTAGTGGATGTTGTCTTCATGGACTTTAGTAAAGTGTTTGACAAAGTCACTAATGGGAGGCTAATCCAGAAGATTAAGATGCATGGGATCTGTGACAAATTGACTGTTTGGATTCAGAACAGATTTGCACATAGACGACAGAGGGTAATGGTTGAAGGGACTTATTCTAGCTGGAGGTCTATAATTAGTGGAGTTCTGCAGAGATCTGTGCTTGAACTTCTGCTGTTTGCGATTTATATGAATGACCTGGATGAAAATGTCGATGGGTGGGTTAGTAAATAATGGCAAGACATTCTTTCCATAGAGGGAGTACAGAGAAGGTTCACCAGATTGATTCCTGGGATGGCAGATTGATGGAGTTGTGGATAGCGTAGAAGACTGGAAAAGAATGGAGTGTGATATAGATCAGTTGCAAAAACGGGTTGAGAAATGGCAGATGGAGCTTAACCCACACAATGTGAGGTGTTGCAGATTGGTAGGGTGAATGCAAGGAAACAGGACACTCTTAAGGGCAAGATTCTTAACAGTGTTGCTGAGCAGAGAGATTCTGGGGTCCAAGGTAATTTCTCCTTGAAAATGGCTACACAAGTTGATAAGGTGGTTGAGAAGGCTTATGGAATGCTTGTTTTTATTAGTCGAGGCATTACGTTCAAAAGTCAGAAGGTTATGTTGCAAATTTATAAAACTCTGGCTCGGCCACATCTGGGGTCTTGCATACAGTTCTAATCTCCCAACTATAGAAAGGATGTTGAGGGTTTGGAGAGGGTGCAGAAGAGGTTTAACAGGATGCTGCCTGGTTATATGAACATTATGTAGCTAGATGGGATTTGTGTTTGAGAGTTTTTGATTTGCTTTTTAGCTGGTTAGGCACAATGTCGTGGGCTGAAAGGCCTCTTCCTGTGCTGTACTGTTCTATGTTCCACCAACAACACAACAACAATAAAATAGACCCCTTTCCTCCAATTTACCCACCCACTCATACAGACAGATATGCCTCCAACTTAAGTACAGATCACCCTCTGGGCCTTTGACTATCATTTTTTGGCCCCAGACTCTTGGGGCGGGGGGTCTGGGAGCTGGGGCCAAAATCTCTGGCTCTCTGTGGCAGCAAATTCTGCAGATTCACCACCTTCTGGCTGAAAGATCTCTCATCATACTTCCAGAGGGACATCCCTTCATTTTGAGGCTGTGCCCTCATAAGCCCAGACTTTGCTACTGATGGAGGCAATGTGTCCATTCTAACCAGTTCTTTCTCTGATACACTTCCAATTTCTCATAAGATCAACAATTAGGACTGGTCATGAAGCTACTCATCCACAGGCTGTTCTCAAGTAAGAAATGGGTTCCACCTTACAAACATCCAGAAATTGATTTTGTCCACGTGTTTGTAAATATACACACATCTCCCAATAGATGAGCCATACCTCCATAGTATTATAATGAATAGCATCAAAAACAATTAGGCTGATAAGAAGGAACAATTTCTAAAGGTGGGGAGAGTGTAGGAACAAACTCTGGACTTTTCAATTTAATATAATGGCATCTCTTTGAAATATAGAGGCTTTCCATAAGTTGGTCATTTGTAACCCAGACACTCCCTGGATTTCCTTGATTAATAGTAGAGGAGAGGGAAAATAAGTCAGCCTCGATCAAATGATGGAACAGATTGACAGGCAGACTGGCCTCATTTTGCTCCTCCATCTTATAGGATTGTGTTTTATCCTGACATGGATATAATGAGTTTTCTTTTGGTAACAGGAACAGTATTTCAGATTTGTGGTATCCAGGGGTGAAGTGTGTTGGGAGAGCAGACTATACAAAAGCTTCCAGATGAGCAATTTAGTGACAGGTGAAGCCATTGCTGAAGACTCATAAAACTGTTCTGATGTTTGGAAAGGAAGTGATAAATAGCCAGGTTAATCCACACACTGTAAGTACCAAAAGAAAGTAAGTGATCATTGTCCTCTGCTGCTTTAGAAACACTCCAAAAATAGTCCCCAGCTAGAACATTTTCACCTGAATATGTCCTGTAAGAAAGATGGCTCAGCAAAGGAGAAATTACTGTTGGAAATGGGAATTGCTCGGATTTTCTATATTTCCCCAGAGAAATTAAAGATGAAAGATTAGTTGTTTTTGTTACATGTACATCAAAACATTGTAATGAAGAGTGAAATGCATTGTTCTTGCATCAACAACCAACACAGTCCAAGGATTGTGTTGGGGGCAGCCCGTTAGGGCTGCCATATTTCCAGTGCTGATATGGTGTGCCCACAAATGACTAGCCCTAACCCTGACAGTATGTATTTGGAACGAGGGAAGAAACCCAAACAGTCATGGAGAGAACAAATACATTACAGACAGCAGCGGGAATCAGACCTCAATGGTGACAGCTGGCGATCTAAAATGATTGTGCTAACCACTACATTACAGTACCAGGAAAATGCTGGTGCAAGTGATAACAAGCTTAGAGACCATCAAGCAAATGGTGATGAAGGGTCTTGGTCCAAAATGTCTACTGAGTTCCTCCAGCATTTTGTGTGTGTTACTTGTAAAATTTTATTGTCACTTTTACAGCGAAAAACTTAGTTTTCCATGTCATCTCTGCAGGTCTTTCATCACATCACATCAGCTTTGAGATAGTGCAAGGGAAAATACAGAATAAAGTGCTACAGTTACAGAGAAAGTGCAGTACAGGTGGACAATAAAGTACAAGGTCACAACAAGGTAGATTGTAAGGTCAAGGATCCACCTTATTATACAACAGGTCTGTTCAAGAGTTTGATAACAGTGGGATAGAAGCTGTCTTTGATCCTGGTGGTATGTGCTTTCAGGCTTTAGCATCTTCTGCCTGATTAACAGCCAGAGTCCATGGAGGGAAGGCTGTGTTCCATAATGTGCTGAGCTATGTCCACAACTCTATTCTCTCCATAGACCTGCTGAGTTCTTGATGCGCTTTGTGTGTTGCTCCAGATTCCAGCATCTGCAGTCTCCTGACTGTCTTCAAGCAAATGCTCAGTCCTTGCCTTGTGGGCTGAGTTTTACCAGTCATTCCCTGGCTGACCTCCTTTGTTGGTCTCCCCATGGAGTTTACTAGCAGAGCAGACAATTGCTGAATTTCTCCTTCACCTTAAATTAGTTTGCATAGAACGCATGAAATATGTCTTGGTCACAGCCTGCTCCATCATTCCTCAAGCCTTTCTACCTCGATTCCACTTTCCTGCCCTATCCACAAATATTTTGACGACTCTAATGGCCAGAAATCCATTGACCTCTGATTAAAAGGATTGAGTAAGGAAGAGAATGTAATGTTAGCATTCATTTAGAGAGGGCTGGAATATAAGAGCAAGGATGTAATGCTGAGGCTTTATAAGGAAATGACCAGATCACACTTGGAGTATTGTGAGCAGTTCTGAGTCCCTTATCTAAAAAAGATAAGAAAAGATGTTCTGGCATTGGAAAGGGTCGGGAGGAGGTTCATGAAAATGATCCCAGGAATGAAAGGGTTATTGTATGTGGAGCATTTGATGGCTCTGGGCCAGTATTTGCTGGAGTTGAGAAGAATGAGGGAGGATGTCATTGAAAACTATCCAATATTGAAAGGCCTAGATAGAGGGGAATCTAGGACCAGAAGCCACAGCCTCAGAATAGAAGAGTGTCCATTTAAAACAGAGATGAGGAGGAATTTCTTTAGCCATAGATTGGTGAATCTGGAACTCATTGCCACAGACAGCTGCGGAGGCCAAATCATTGTGTAGATTTAAAGTGGAAGTTCTTGATTATTAAGGGGGGCACTGGTTTTGGTGAGGAGGCAGGAGGATAGGGCTGAGAGAGAGAATGAATCCATGATGAAATGGTGAAGCAGGTATGATGGTCTGAATGGCCTAATACTGCTCCTATGTTCCATGGTGTTAA
The DNA here is from genome assembly GCF_048418815.1 of Hemitrygon akajei. Classification (NCBI taxonomy): domain Eukaryota; kingdom Metazoa; phylum Chordata; class Chondrichthyes; order Myliobatiformes; family Dasyatidae; genus Hemitrygon; species Hemitrygon akajei. The sequence goes on from NC_133130.1 coordinate 103,087,981, forward strand.
ATGTTTCCAACGTATCTGCCACCATCCAATACAGTACGTTTCACCCACCCACCACTCTTTGTGTAAGAAGTCTCCTCCTGACATTTCCTCCACTCAACTTGAATAGATATTGTCTAACATTGGCCACTGCCGCCTGGGGACAAAGTCGCTGGCTGTCCAATCTGTTTATTGCTCTTATCATCTTTTGCACCTCTGTCAATGCACCTTTCATTCTCCTTCCCTCCAAAGAGAAAACCCTAGCTCACTATTCACCTATCCACATAACCCAGGCTGCATCCTGGTAAATCTGCCAACAGTTATGGAGGGGAATGAACAGTCAATGTTTTGGAGTGAGTCCTGATGAAGAACTGAAAAGGAAAGCCAGAGTAAAATGTTTAGTGGGTGGGGGGTAGAACATAGAACACTACAGCACAGTACAGGCCCTTCAGCCCTCCATGTTGTGCCAACCCATATTGTTGGGGGAAGGGCGATAAGCACAAACTGCTAGTTGACAGGTGAAGAAGATAGGTGAGTTGGGCTGAGGGATGAAAGGGAATGTTGGGAGAAGCTGGGAGCTGATAGCCGGAAGAGGTAAAGGGTGAAAGAAGGTGAAATCTGATAGGAGAAGAGAGTAGACCATGGAATGAAGGGAAGGGGATGGTGAACCAGAGGAAGGTGTAGGTGATGGACAGATCATGAGGATGGGTGAGGGGTAAGAGAGAGAATAAAGGGGCCAGAAGGACATAGGAAAATAATAATCAATGAGCTACCTCCCCCTATCACCTGGATTCACCGAGCACCTGCTGGCTTGTACTCCTCCCCTGTCCCTGGCTTATTCTGGCTTCTACTCTCTTTCGTTGCAGTCCAATGAAGGGTGTCAGCCCAAAATATTAACTGTACATTTCTCTTTGGATACTGCCTGACCCACTGAGTTCTTCCAGCAATGTGTGTGTTGGCGAAGGAACCAACCACACACACCTTGTTGACCTCAGCTTGGATGGATTTGCATTTTCAGACAAAAATAGGAAATAATTAACACTAATGTGATATGGATATTTTACTGGACAAATACTTGAATAAGAACATAAAGAGTAAGAACTGGAATAGGCCTGATGGCCACCAAGTCTGATCTGTCATTCATCACAATGGTAGCTGAGCTAATCTTCAGCTTTAACCCAGACTTACTGCTTGTTCCCCACAAACCCTGATTACTCAGATGCTAAAAATCTACACTCGGTAGTCACTTCAGTCATTGGTATCTCCTGCATCTAATAAAGAGGCCACTAAGTCTATGTTCATGGTCTTCGGCCACTTCAAAGTTCAACAGGTGTGTGTTCAGAGATGCTCCTTTACACTCCACTGTCATAACTCGTGGTTATTTGAGTTTCTGTCACCTTCTTGTCAGTTTGAGCCAATCTAGCCATTCTCCTCTGACCTCTCTCACCCACAGAACTGCCATTCACTGGATGTTTTTTTTTTGTTTCTCGCACCATTCTCTGTAAACTCTAGAGACTGCTGTGTGTGAAAATCCCAGGAGATCAGTTTCTGAGATACTCAAACAGCCCCATTTGGCATCAACATTCATTCCACAGACAAAGTCTCTTGGATCGCATTTCTTCCTCATTCTGATGTTTGGTCTGTACATCTGAACCTCTTGATCATGCCTGCATGCTTTTATGCATTGAGTTGCTGCCTTGTGATTGGCTGATTAGACATTTGCATTTGATGGGGGGGGGGTCAGCTAGTTCTGAGGAAGTAAAGAGGCTACAGAAGGACTTAAATAGATAAGGAAAATGGGCAAAGAAGTGGAATACAATGTCAGGAAGTGTATGGTCGCGTACTTAGGCAGAAGAAATGAAAGGGTTGACTATTTTCTAAGTGGAGAGAAAATACAAAAATCTGAGGTGCAAAGGGACTTGGGAGTCCTTGTGTAGGATTCCTTAAAGATTAATTTACAGGTTGAGTCTGTAGTGTGGAAGGCAAATGCGATGTTAGCATTCATTTCATGAGGACTAGAATATAAAAGCAAGGACTTTATAAAGCACTGGTGCGGCCTTACTTGGAATATTGTGAGCAGTTTTAGGCCACTTCTCTTAGAAAGGATGTGCTGAAACTGGAGAGGGTTCAGGAGAGTTTCAGAAAATTTATTGCAGGATTGAACAGCTTGTCATGTGAAAAGGCTGAAATGGAAAATAACAAGGAAGAGAATGCCTATAAGAGAAAAATTAGGGAATCACTAAAGATGGAGCATGAGGGTGACCTAAATAAAAGAGTGTACAAGGGACCTAAGAGAGTAGAGATAGTTCCAGTCTGGGATCACACATTCTTCAAGAGAGTTCGGCCTATTAAAAAAAATTAACCAATCAGAACAAGGCCAATTCAAACTAACCAATCAAGAATAGGCAATACAGATCCAGCCGATCAGGATCGAGCATTAAGCCCTGCCCATGCCCTGCTCACTCGAGAGGGTATATAAGGAGGTGTCTCTAGGGGATGTCATTTAACTAACTTGTGCCTGAGGAAGAAGGTTGGGTTTACAGCTGAAACTGTGCAATCAGTATCTGTCAGATGTGATTGTTAAGGCCAAAGGATAGTATAGATAGATTTTGAAAATGGATCAGCCATGATGAAATAGTGGAGCAAACTTGATGGACCATTTGGCTTAATTCTGCTCCTATATCTTATGGTCTTAACAAGAAGGTGTGCAGGTGTACTTAATAAAGCGGCAGTAATGTAGTGTATTTACCCTTGTCTTAAATATCCCAAACTTAAATCTGGCAGCCAGTAGCTTTTTGTCAAATTCAACATTTCCTAATTTTCTGAATTTTTCTAATCTTTAAAAGAGTGACAATATGTTTTTATGGTAATGTAATGGTTTCTATTTATTTATTTCTGGAAAAAAATTATTAAATTGCTGTCTGGAGTTCTGAAAATCTTTCATTAGCATTAGATATTGCCCATCTCCTACTTAATGAATACTTTACTTCAGTAATCACTATGGAAAATGATATTAGTGATTGTAGTGATGACCTGCAGCGGACTGCAGCGTGCTTGAGCATGTAAGTATTAAGAAAGAGGATGTGCTGGAGCTTTTGGAAAGCATAAAGTTGGATAACCCACCGGGACCGGACAAAATGTACCCCAGGCTGCTGTGGGAGGTGAGGAAGGAGATTGCTGAGCCTCTGGCGATGATCTTTGCATCATCAATGGGGACGGGAAAGGTTCCAGAGGATTGGAGGGTTGTGGATGTTGTTCCATTATTCAAGAAAGGGAGTAGAGGTAGCCCAGGAAACTATAGACCAGTGAGTCTTAACTCAGTGGTTGGTAAATTGATGGAGAAGATCCTGAGAGGCAGGATTTATAAACATTTGGAGAGGTATAATATGATTAGGAGTAGTCAGCATGGCTTTGTCAAGGGCAGGTCGTGCCTTACGAGCTGATTGAATTTTTTGAGGATATGACTAAACACATTGATGAAGGAAGAGCAGTAGATGTAGTGTATATGGATTTCAGCAAGGCATTTGATAAGGTACCCCATGCAAGGCTTATTAAGAAAGTAAGGAGGCATGGGATTGCTTTGTGGATCCAAAACTGGCTTGCCCACAGAAGGAAAAGAGTGGTTGTAGACGGGTCATATTCGGCATGGAGATTGGTCACCAGTGGAGTGCCTCAGGGATCTGTTCTGGGACCCTTACTCTTCATGATTTTTATAAATGACCTGGATGAGGAAGTAGAGGGATGGATTAGTAAGTTTGCTGATAACACAAAGGTTGGAGGTGTTGTGGATAGTGTGGAGGGCTGTCGGAGGTTAGAGCGGGACATTGATAGGATGCAAAACTGGGCTGAGAAGTGGCAGATGGAGTTCAACCCAGATAAGTGTGAAGTGGTTAATTTTGGTAGGTCAAATATGATGGCAGAATATAGTATTAATGGTAAGACTCTTGGCAGTGTGGAGGATCAGAGGGATCTTGGGGCCCGAGTCCATAGGACGCTCAAAGCAGCTGCGCAGATTGAGTCTGTGGTTAAGAAGGCGTACGGTGTATTGGTCTTCATCAATCGTGGAATTGAATTTAGGAGCCGAGAGGTAATGTTGCAGCCATATAGGACCCTGGTCAGACCCCACTTGGAGTACTGTGCTCAGTTCTGGTCGCCTCACTACAGGAAGGATGTGGAAGCCATAGAAAGGGTGCAGAGGAGATTTACAAGGATGTTGCCTGAATTGGGGAGCATGCCTTATGAGAATAGGTTGAGTGAACTCGGCCCTTTCTCCTTGGAGCAAAGGAGGATGAGAGGTAACCTGACAGTGGTGTACAAGATGATGAAAGGCATTGATCGTGTGGATAGTCAGAGGCTTTTTCCCAGGGCTGAAATGGTTGCCACAAGAGGACACAGGTTTAAGGTGCTGGGGAGTAGATACAGAGGAGATGTCAGGGGTAAGTTTTTTACTTAGAGCGTGGTGAGTGCGTGGAATGGGCTGCTGGCAACTGTGGTGGAGGTGGATACAATAAGGTCTTTTAAGAGGCTTTTAGATAGGTATATGGAGCTTAGAAAAATAGAGGGCTATAGGTAAGCCTAGTAATTTCTGAGGTAGGGACATGTTCAGCCCAACTTTGTGGGCTGAAGGGCCTGTATTGTGATGTAAATTTTCCAATTTTCTATGTTTCTACCCAAACAAACCATATTTTGTACATTGCACATGTAATAAACTTTGTGAGCTGAAAAGATGCCAAAGCATTGGAAAAGGATCTCGTGCTTTTGTGATGAATAAACTCTTCTCAGACTTCCAGCCAGAAACAGGTATCAATTGTAACTGATGTTTTGATGACAAACTCAGCCAAGTTCTTCAGCGGTGAAGATGGCAGTTTGTCATTGAAACTTCGGTTATAATTGATAGCTGAACCAGGCTTGAAGCCCGAGATGAGTTTATTCATGTCAAAGCATTGTTTTTTTAAGTTCTGTCTTTTCCTCTCCCTTTCAAAAAAGGGAAACAACAGGATTCTTTATTGTCCATGATAAAATGAGATTCTGCAGATGCTGAAAATCTTGAACAGCTCACACAAAACGCTGAAGGGACTTAGCAAATTAGACAGCATCTGTGAAGGGGAATAAACAGTCAACATTTCAGGCTGTGACCCTCCACAGCTAGATACATCGACTGTTTATTCCCCTCCATAGATACTGCCTGCCTTTTAATTTTACTTTTATTTAACAATATAAAGTAAAACAAATCCTTCTTGCCCTTCGAGCCCCTCACCCAGCAAAACCCTAATTTTAACCCTGGTCTAATCACTGGACAATTTACAATGACCAATTAACCTACTAACCTGTGTGCCTTTGGACTGTGGGAGGAAACCAGAGCACCCGGAGAAAACCCACGCATTCTATAGAGTTCCAGAGGGTATAGACTCCTTACAGATGATGTCGGAAATGAACTCGGACCTCTGGTACCCTGAGCTGTGACACCGTCATGCTAACTGCTATGCTGCCACAGATTGCTGAGTTCCACCAGCATTTTGTGTCTTACTTGTATGGGGAAATTGGTATGAACCCAATACACTGAATGCCAGAATCCTGTGCAACTTTTTTCTTTTTCTTTCTCTCTCACACTCACACTCTCACATTGACACTTAATCTCTCACCCTCTCACACTCTCACTCACACTCACATTCACTCCCCTTGGTATTGATGTTAGTAGCTTTTATCTAAATTGTAAAGGCTGTAGTAGAGAGTGGAGTATAGATCCTGAGAATTTGCTCACTGGTTGTATCATGACCTGGTATGGAAACACCAGTGCCCAAGAACATAAAAGCCTCACTCAACTGCTGGGTACTGCACAATTCATCATAGGTAAAGCAATGCCCACTATCAGAAACATTGAAAAGCAGTACTGCCACAAAAAAGAAGCATCCTCCATCAACGAACTCCACCATCACTCGGAAGGCTGTTGGTCCCACAGCACCAGCTCAACACTTTTGTTCCCCCTCAATGATCAGGCTCCAGAAGCACTGTGGATAGATTCACTCACCTCAACACAGAACTAACTCCAGAATCCATGGATTGCCCTCAACACTGAACTGAATCCACAACCCATGGACTCTCCTTAACAGTGGACTGATTCCACAAACCATGGTCTCTCCACAACGCTGAACCAATTCCAAAACCCATGGACTCCACTCAACACTGAACTGATTCCACAACCCATGGACACTCCTCAACACTGAAAGGATTCCACAACCACTGGACTCTCTTCAACACTGAACTGATTCCACAGCCCATGGACTCTCCTCAAAACTAAACTGATTCCACAAACCATGCACTTTCCACAACACTGAACTGATTCCATAATCCATGGACTCTCCTCAACAATGAACTGATTCCACAGCCCATGAACTCTGTCCTCAAAACTAAATTGATTCCACAACCCATCGACTTTGCACAGCACTGAACTGATTCAACAACCCATGGACTTTTCTCAACACTGAACTGATTCCACAGACCATTGCCTTTCCACAACACTGAACTGATTACAAAACCCATGGACTCTCCTGAACACTGAACTGATTCCACAACACATGGACTCTAGTCAACACTGAATTGACATTACAACCCATGGACTCTCTCCTAAATACTGAACTGATTCCACAACCAATGGACTGTCCTCAATACTGAACTGATTCCACAACACATGGTCTCTCTATGTCCTCAGCACTGAACTGATTCAACAACACATATCCTCACCTCAAGACTTAACTGAACTGATTCTGCAGATCATAGTCTCTCTCCTCAACACTGAACTAATTCCACAACTAATGGGCTCTCCTTAATACCTAAATGATTCCATAACACATCGCTGTTACACAACACTGAATGATTCCAAAACCCATGGACTCCACTCAACACTGAGCTGATCCACAGACCATGGACTCTCCTGAACACTGAACTGAATCCAGAATCCATGGACTCGCCTCAACACTGAACTGATAACTAAACCGATGGACCCTTCTCAACACTGAAAAGATTCCACAACCCCATGACTCTGTCCTCAACACCGAACTGATTCCATATCACATGGGCTCTCCTCAACACTGTGTTACATACCTCGTGACTGGGTTACCAAACCAGCAGAAATGGAATGATATGTTGGAGTCTGGTGGTACTGTAACTAGAAGCGCTTTTTAGTAAACAAAGTAATACAGTACTATAAAAATGCAAATATACATATAAAACAGGTTAGCAATGATATATACAGAAGTGTGGAAATATAAATCAAAACCAAGCTCTATTGAAATCTAGGGGTAAGTGAATAGTCTTATAATGGTGCAGAGTTCAGTTCAGTTCAGTTGAGGTAGTTGCTGTTGTACCATTGGAGAGCGAGAGTGAAAGAGAGAGCGAGAGGTGGGCAGTTGCAGCAAGCAAACCTTCCGTTGTCTTCTTGTCCTTTTGTGGTCACCGACTGTGACCCCTCCATTCCCAGCCAGACTGTTCTTCAGTGGTGAGCCTGTCACCCAGGCGAGGGTGGACACACACACACACAAGCCCCCACCGGTCTGCCTTCACACACTGTGAGCCTCTGATCGATTCCCCCGAATCGATCCTCCAAACCCCCACCTTCCTGTGGGTGCACAACGCTCTTTCAGTGTCCCATGGTGTGTCTGCCTGTGTCTCAGCAGACTTGCCTTTTATCTCCCCTGCCGGGGTACCAGCCATACATCAACTGACTATGTCCATGTCCATGTCCATCACCTGGCCCCACCTTGTTGTCTCAGCAGGCACCTGGCACCACCTTGCTGTGTCAGCAGGGATTCACACAAGCAGGCAAAGTCCTTGGAAGTAAAGTAAACAATCATCCATGGAGCCATAACTTTAAATCTGTCTCTCTCTCTCTCACATCTGCTCTGGGTGCCACCCCCCCCCCCTCTTCTCTCTCTCATTAGCAACACAAACAGTGTCCAAAAGCCAGACTCATTCTCCTGACACTTTAAAGTGGTTATCCACAGAAAATATGAACCCTATGGGTACATAACAACTGAACTGATTCCATAACCAATGGACACTCCTCAACACTGAAAAGATTTCACAACACATGGACTCTCCTCAGCACTGAAAAGATTCCAGGGCCCCTGGACTCTCTCCTCAGCACTGAACTGATTGCAAAAACCATGCACTCTCCTCAACACTGAACTAATTCCACAACAAATGGGCTCTCCTCAGCAATGAGCTGTCCATCAACACTGAACTGATACAACTGCCCATATACTTTCCTCAACACTGAGCTGTTTCCACAGCTCAGGGACTCTCATCAACACTGAATTGACATCACAACCCATGGACTCTCTCCTCAACACTGAACTAATTCCACAACAAATGGGCTCTCCTCAAAACTGAACAGATTCCACAACACATGGACTCTCCACACCACTGAGCTGATCCATCAACAATGAACTGATTGCACAAAACATGGACTAGCATCAAGAGTGAAAAGATTCCTCGACACATGTTCTCTCCCCTCAAAACTGAACTGATTCCTCAACCCATGTACTCTCCACAACACTAGGCTGATTGCACAACCCATGGATTCACCTTAACACTGAACCGATTCCACAACCCAAGGACTCTCTCCTAATCACTGAACTGATTGCAAAACCAATGGACTCTACTCAACACTGAATTGACATCACAAATCATGGACTCTCTCCTCAACACTGATCTATTTCCATGACCAATGGGCTCTCCTGAAGACTGAAGTGATTCCACAACCAATGGACTCTGCTCAAGACTGAACTGATTCAACAACACATTGAATCACAACTCTGAACTGATTCCACAACCCATGGCTTCACCTTAGGTCTTAATGGAACTGATTCCACAGATCATGGTCCCTCTGTTCAACACTGAACTGATTCCACAAACCGTAGCCTCTCCTCACACTGAACTGATACCTAAACTCTCCTCAAGACTGAACTTATTCCACAACATATGGACTCATCAGCACTGAACTGATTCCACAACCCATGGCCTCACTTGAGGACTTAACTGAATGGATTCCACAGAACATGGTCTCCCTGCTCAGCACTGAATGGATTTCACCACCCATGTACTCTCCTCAATACTGAAATCATTCCACAAGACATGGACTCTCCACACCAATGCACTAATCCATCAACACAGAACTGATTCCACAACCCATAGACTCTCTCCTTAACACAGAACTTTTTCCAGAACCCATGGACTCTCCTCAACACGGAACTGATTCCACAACTCATGGACTCTCCTCAAAACTGCGCTGATCCATCAACACAGAACTGATTCCAAAACACATAGATACTCTCCTTAGCACAAAACTATTTCCAGAACCCATGGACTCTCATCAACACCAAACTGATTCCACAATCCGTGTCCTCTCTCCTCAACTCTGAACGACTTCCACAAACGGTGGCCTCTTTCCAACACTGAACTGACACCACAAACCATAGACTCTCCTCAACAGTGAACTGATTCAACAACCCATGGACTCTCCACTCAACACTGAAATGCTCCCACAATCCGAGCACTCTCTCCTCAACACTGAACTGCTTCGACAAAGGATGGCCTCTTTTCAACAATGAAATGATTCCATAACCAGTGGACTCTCTCTTCAACACCAAACTGATTCCACAGTGCATGGACTCTCCTCAACAATGAACTGATTCCACAATCCGTGTCCTCTCTCCTCAACGCTGAATGACTTTCACAAATGTAGTTCAACACTGTATTGATTCCACAACCCATGGACTCTCCTGAACACAGCGCTGATCCATCAACACAGAACTGATTCCACAACATGTAGACTCTCTTCTTAAAACAGAACTATTTCCAGAACCCATGGACTCTCATCAACATGAAACTGATTCCACAATCCATGGACACTCCTCAACAATAAACTTATTCCACAATCCGTGCCCTCTCTCCTCAACCCTGAAGGACTTTCACAAACGGTGGCCTCTTTCCAACACTGAACTGATTCCAGAATCAATGGCCTCTCCTCAACAGTGAACTGATTCCACAACCCATGGACTTTCCACAACACTGAACTCATTCCGCAACACGTGGACTCTCCTCAATACTAAACTGATTCCACAACACATGAACACACCTCAACAGTGAACTGATTCCTCAACACATATTCTCTCCTCTCAAGAGTGATCGTCTACCAGTTCCTACGGACTCTGCTCAGCTCTGTACTGTTTCCACAACCCATGGCCTCTCCATGACAATGACCTGATTCCAAAACCCATGGACTCTCCTCAACACTTAACTGATACCACAACACATGGACTCTCCTCAACACAGCACTGATCCATCAACACAGAACTGATTCCACAACACGTAGACTCTCTCCTTAAAACAGAACTATTTCCAGAACCTGTGGACTCGCATCAACACGAAACTGATTCCACAACAGTTTCTCCTCTACAATGAACTGAATCCACAATCTGTGTTCTCTCTCCTCAACACTGAAAGACTTCCACAAATGGTGGCCTCTTTCCAACACTGAACTGATCCCAGAAACCATGGACTCTCCTCAACAGTGAACTGCTTCCACAACCCATGACTCTCTACTCAACACTAAAGTGCTTCCAGAAAGGGTGGCCTCTTTTCAACACAGAACTGATGCGCAACCCATGGGCACTCCTCAGCAGTGAACTGATTCTCCACTCAATAGTGAAATGCTTCCACAATCTGAGCCCTCTCTCCTCAACACTGAACAGCTTCCACAAAGGATGGCCTCTTTTCAACAATGAACTGATTCCATAACCCATGGACTCTCTCCTCAAAACTGAATTGATTTCACCACCCATATACTCTCCACAATACTGAAATCATTCCACAAGACATGGACTCTCCACACCAATGCACTAATCCATCAACACAGAACTGATTCCACAACCCATAGACTCTCTCCTTAACACAGAACTTTTTCCAGAACCCATGGACTCTCCTCAACACGGAACTGATTCCACAACTCATGGACTCTCCTCAAAACTGTGCTGATCCGTCAACACAGAACTGATTCCAAAACACATAGATACTCTCCTTAGCACAGAACTGATTCCAAAACACATAGATACTCTGCTTAGCACAGAACTGATTCCAAAACACATAGATACTCTCCTTAGCACAGAACTTTTTCCAGAACCCATGGACTCTCCTCAACACGGAACTGATTCCACAACTCATGGACTCTCCTCAAAACTGTTCTGATCAGTTAACACAGAACGGATTCCAAAACACATAGATACTCTCCTTAGCACAGAACTGTTTCCAGAACCCATGGTCTCTCATCAACACCAAACTGATTCCACTATCCATGGACGCTCCTCAGCAATAAACTGATTCAACAATCCGTGTACTCTCTCCTCAACACTGAACGACTTCCACAAACGGTGGCCTCTTTCCAACACTGAACTGTTACCACAAACCATGGACTCTCCTCAACAGTGAACTGATTCCACAACACATGACTCTCTACTGAACATTGAATTGCTTCCAAAAACGGTGGCCTCTTTTCAACACAGAACTGATGCCACAACCCATGGACTCTCCTCAACAGTGAACTGATTCAACAACCCATGGATTCTCCACTCAATACTGAAATGCTTCCACAATCCAAACCCTCTCTCCTCAACACCGAACTGCTTCCACAAAGGATGGCCTCTTTTCAACACTGAACAGATTCCATAACCCGTGGACTCTCTCCTCAAAACTGAAATGATTCCACCACCCATGGACTCTCCTCAGCACTGAACTGATTCCACAACACATGGACTCTCCTCAACAATGAACTGATTCCACAATCCGTGTCCTCGCTCCTCAATATTGAACTGATTCCACAACCCATAGATTCTCCCATCAATACAGAAGTGATTCCACAATGCATGGATTCTCCTTAAAACTGATCTGCTTCCGCAACCCATGAACTCTCCTCAACACTGAACCAATTCCACAACCCATGGATTCTCCTTAACACAGCACTAATCCATGAACACAGAACTGATTCGACAACCCATACACTCTCTCTTTAACACAGAAGTTTTTCCACAACTCATGGACTCTCCTCAGCAGTGAACGGTGTCTCAACACATATTCTCTCCCCTCAATACTGAACTGATTCCACAATCCGTGGACTCTCAACACTGAACTGAATCCACAAAACATGGACTCTCCTCAACACTGAATTGAATCCACAAAACATGGACTCTCCTCAACACTGAACTGAATCGACAATCCATGGAATCTCTCCTCAACACTGAACTGAATGCACAACCCATGGACTCTTCTCAACACTAAACTTATTCCACAACACATGGACTCTCCTCAACACTAAACTTATTCCACAAGACATGGACACGCCTCAACAGTGAGCTGATCCCTCAACACATATTCTCTGCTCTCAAGAGTGAATGGCTACCAGTTCCTATGGACTCTGCTCAGCTCTGAGCTGATTCCACAATGCATGGCCTCTCTATAACACTTAACTGATTCCAAAACAAATAGATACTTTCCTTAGCACAGACCTGTTTACAGAAAACATGGACTCTCCTCAGCAATAAACTGATTCCACAATCCGTGTCCTCTCTCCTCAACACTAAACGACTTCCACAAAGGATGGCCTCTTTTCAACACTGAACTGATTCCACAACCCATGGACTCTCTACACCACTGAGCTTATCCATCAACACTGAACTGATTCCACAACCCATAGATTCTCTCATCAACACAGAAGTGATTCCTTAATGCATGGATTCTCCTTAAAACTGAGCTCATGGTTTGTGGAATCAGTTCAGTGTTAGAAAGAAGCCACCGTTTGTGGAAGTCGTTCAGGGTTGAGGAGAGTCCATGGGTTGTGGATTCAGTTCAGTGTTGAAGAGAGTCCATGGGTTGTGGATTCAGTTCAGTGTTGAGGGGAGAGAATATGTGTTGAGGAATCCGTTCACTGCTGAGGAGAGTCCATGAGTTGTGGAATCAGTTCCATGTTGAGGAGAGTCCATGGGTTCTGGAAACAGTTTTGTGTTAAAGAGAGAGTGTATGGGTTTTGGAATCAGTTCTGCCTTCATGGATTAGTGCAGTGTTAAGGTGAGTCCAAGGGTTGTGTAATCAGTTCAGTGTTGAGGAGAGTTCATGGGTCGCGGAAGCAGATCAGTTTTAAGGAGAATCCGTTTAATCGGATGGTTTAAACCATTAGTATTCCAAGAGACAAAATTAATGGTCAGAGCCATATTTCTAAAATCAACCCTTTGGTATATAAAGAGTTAACCAAAGTATGAACTCATGCACCCAGAAGAGGAACAAAAATAAGTGGAGGAACCAGAAATGACGACACATCGGACATTTTAGTAGTAAATGAAAAAACTAGAAAAACTAATAAAAAGACCAATAGAATTAGAAAGAAACCCTCCACCTACCATCCACAAAAAAGAGACTCTCCTGAGCCTAAAGGAGGCCAGGAAAAAAAAGCTTGGCACTAAATCTACCCCCATGTCTCCAGAAGGCGACTCCAAATATATAAAGGAGAAAAATAAATCCACCCAAAATCCTAAAAAGTAATTAACACTATGCTAAAACAGACTTCTTAATATAATTGCTAGTAAAAAGAAAACAAAAAGAATATGAACACTGGTAACTTATAAATCAGGTTAAAACCCGAACAAATAAAAGTTAGGATGTGATAAGAAAGGCATTATAGGAAGAAGACAAAAAAAATGGTGAAATAAAAAAAAAGCAAGAAGTATTTTAAAAAAGAAACCACCATCTTAGTTACACAAAAAATGAAAAAAAGATATATATCAAAACGTTAAAAAAATTCACCTTCAGAGAATTAATAATAATGACCAAAAAATAAAATCCAATGGTTAAAGTAAATAAATTAAAAAGATTAGTACGTCGATAAAGAAAAGTTTTAATAGGAATATAAAATGTAAAATAAACCCACACCAATAACCAGAAACAAAATCTGGTTTTGGAAACAAAAATTATCTTGTAACGATCAAAACCATACATTTATTAGAGATGAGAAACCAAAGCAGTAGGATAATTCTCATCCAGAAAGCTTTGAGCATCAGATGTGGAGAGAAAAACATGCGGTGGTGCATTCGAAGGCGAGATTCTAAGTTTCACAGGGTACAAAAGTGCTGGTTTTAGGTTTTGCTCATAACATTCAGACATCAAAGGTTTAAAAGCGAGCCGCGCCTTCATCACTTCTGGGCTAAAATCCTCCACAAGCTGGAATTGGAATTCTCGCAATTTAACCATCCCTAAACGCCGAGCCAAACAAATAAGGTGCTCTTTAACATGCACATAGTGAAATCAAACAATTACAACAGGTGGTTTAGATGAAGAACTTGGTGACCTGCGCATAATTCTATGGGCACGATCATGTAATGGAGGACTATCTGGGAATACAGAAGGGAACGCATCCTTTAAAAGTTGAGCGAAATACTTCGAGGGGTCTCCTTGTTCGATACCTTCCGGGAGACCAAGTATGCGTAAGTTCTGTCTTCTAGATCGATTTTCAAAATCAACACTCTTGGCTTTAAGTATTTCCAACTGTTTAATCACCAAAGATAATTTCTGCTCCAGATTCTCGATTTTCAAGTCTCGCTTCCGAGCGTCCTCTTGCAGAGTTGCGATTAAAGTTTGATGCTGTTTAACTTCATGACCAATCTTATCCAGAGAATCCTGGAAAGCCTTTAAATCTTCTTTGAAAGTTTGTTGTTGTTCTTCAAATTTTTCATTTAAGAGCTCCAATAATGTATCATAAATCAATTCAGTACGCTTAGGATCAGTCTTTTTTTTCTTTCCATTGCCGTTAGAATCTTTCCCAGGGTCTCGCCCTTTAGATCTTAAAGTCATTTCTGTACTCATTTCTTCAAAATTCACAGTACAATAACCATATAACAATCACAGCACGGAAACAGGCCATTCCGGCCCTCCTAGTCCCTGCCGAACTCTTAATCTCACCTAGTCCCACCTACCCGCACTCAGCCCATAACCCTCCACTCCTTTCCTATCCATATACCTATCCAATTTTACCTTAAATGACACAACTGAACTGGCCTCTACTACTTCTACAGGAAGCTCATTCCACACAGCTATCACTCTCTGAGTAAAGAAATACCCCCTCGTGTTTCCCTTAAACTTTTGCCCCCTAACTCTCAAATCATGTCCTCTCGTTTGAATCTCCCCTACTCTCAATGGAAACAGCCTATTCACGTCAACTCTATCTATCCCTCTCAACATTTTAAATACCTCGATCAAATCCCCCCTCAACCTTCTACGCTCCAATGAATAGAGACCTAACTTGTTCAACCTTTCTCTGTAACTTAAGTGCTGAAACCCAGGTAACATCCTAGTAAATCGTCTCTGCACTCTCTCTAATTTATTGATATCTTTCCTATAATTCGGTGACCAGAACTGTACACAATATTCCAAATTTGGCCTTACCAATGCCTTGTACAATTTTAACATTACATCCCAACTTCTGTACTCAATGCTCTGATTTATAAAGGCCAGCGTTCCAAAAGCCTTCTTCACCACCCTATCTACATGAGACTCCACCTTCAGGGAACTATGCACTGTTATTCCTAGATCTCTCTGTTCCACTGCATTCCTCAATGCCCTACCATTTACCCTGTATGTTCTATTTGGATTATTCCTGCCAAAATGTAGAACCTCACACTTCTCAGCATTAAACTCCATCTGCCAACGTTCAGCCCATTCTTCTAACCGGCATAAATCTCCCTGCAAGCTTTGAAAACCCACCTCATTATCCACAACACCTCCTACCTTAGTATCATCAGCATACTTACTAATCCAATTTACCACCCCATCATCCAGATCATTTATGTATATTACAAACAACATTGGGCCCAAAACAGATCCCTGAGGCACCCCGCTAGTCACCGGCCTCCATCCCGATAAACAATTATCCACCACTACTCTCTGGCATCTCCCATCTAGCCACTGTTGAATCCATTTTATTACTCCAGCATTAATACCTAACGACTGAACCTTCTTAACTAACCTTCCATGTGGAACTTTGTCAAAGGCCTTGCTGAAGTCCATATAGACTACATCCACTGCCTTACCCTCGTCAACATTCCTCGTAACTACTTCAAAAAATTCAATAAGGTTTGTCAAGTTGTAGGGGAGAAGAAAGAAAAGGATAATAAATTTGAATGCATTGCTAGGGATGAAAAGAGAGGAGGAGGTGGAGAGTATCTTAAATGTATCTATTTTAATGCTAGGAGCATTGTAAGAAAGGTGGATGAGCTTAAAGTGTGGATTGATACATGGAATTATGATGTTGTAGCTATTAGTGAAACATGGTTGCAGGAAGGGTGTGATTGGCAACTAAATATTCCTGGATTTAGTTGCTTCAGGTGTGATAGAGTAGGAGGGGCCAGAGGAGGAGGTGTTGCATTGCTTGTCCGAGAAAATCTTATGGCGGTGCTTTGGAAGGATAGATTACAGAGCTCCTCTAGGGAGGCTATTTGGGTGGAATTGAGGAATGGGAAAGGTGTAGTAACACTGATAGGAGTGTATTATAGGCCACCTAATGGGGAGCGTGAGTTGGAAGAGCAAATGTGTAAGGAGATAGCAGATATTTGTAGTAAACACAAGGTGGTGATTGTGGGAGATTTTAATTTTCCACACATAGATTGGGAAGCTCATTCTGTAAAAGGGCTGGATGGTTTAGAGTTTGTGAAATGTGTGCAGGATAGCTTTTTGCAACAATACATAGAAGTACCGACTAGAGATGGGGCAGTGTTGGATCTCCTGTTAGGGAATGCGATAGGTCAGCTGACAGATGTATGTGTTGGGGAGCACTTCGGGTCCAGTGATCACAATAGCATTAGCTTCAATATAATTATGGAGAAGGACAGGACTGGACCTAGAGTTGAGATTTTTGATTGGAGAAAGGCTAACTTTGAGGAGATGCGCAGGGATTTAGAGAGAGTGGAATGGGTCAAGTTGTTTTATGGGAAGGATGTAATAGAGAAATGGAGGTCATTTAAGGGTGAAATTATGAGGGTACAGAATCTTTATGTTCCTGTTCGGTTGAAAGGAAAGATTAAAGGTTTGAAAGCGCCATGGTTTTCAAGGGATATTAGAAACTTGGTTCGAAAAAAGAGGGATGTCTACAATAGATATAGGCAGCATGGAGTAAAGGAATTGCTCGAGGAATATAAAGAATGTAAAAGGAAACTTAAGAAAGAGATTAG
This sequence comes from Hemitrygon akajei, assembly GCF_048418815.1. NCBI lineage: Eukaryota > Metazoa > Chordata > Chondrichthyes > Myliobatiformes > Dasyatidae > Hemitrygon > Hemitrygon akajei. The sequence goes on from NC_133130.1 coordinate 103,105,221, forward strand.
AAAAGCTAAAAGAAGTTACGAGTTTGGTTTGGCAAATAAGGTGGAAGTAAATCCGAAAGGCTTCTACAGTTATATTAAAAGCAAGAGGATAGTGAGGGATAAAATTGGTCCCTTAGAGAATCAGGGTGGTCAGCTATGTGTGGAGCCGAGGGAGATGGGAGAGATTTTGAACGATTTCTTCTCTTCGGTATTCACTAAGGAGAAGGATATCGAATGGTGTAAGGTGTGGGAAACAAGTAAGGAAGTTATGGAACCTATGACAATTAAAGAGGTGGAAGTACTGGCGCTTTTAAGAAATTTAAAAGTGGATAAATCTCCGGGTCCTGACCGGATATTCCCCAGGACCTTGAGGGAAGTTTGTGTAGAGATAGCAGGAGCTCTGACGGAGATCTTTCAGATGTCATTAGAAACAGGGATTGTGCCGGAGGATTGGCGTATTGCTCATGTGGTTCCATTGTTTAAAAAGGGTTCTAGAAGTAAGCCTGGCAATTATAGACCTGTCAGTTTGACATCAGTGGTGGGTAAATTAATGGAAAGTATTCTTAGAGATAGTATTTATAATTATCTGGATAGACAGGATCTGATTAGGAGTAGCCAGCATGGATTTGTGCGTGGAAGGTCATGTTTGACAAACCTTATTGAATTTTTTGAAGTAGTTACGAGGAATGTTGACGAGGGTAAGGCAGTGGATGTAGTCTATATGGACTTCAGCAAGGCCTTTGACAAAGTTCCACATGGAAGGTTAGTTAAGAAGGTTCAGTCGTTAGGTATTAGTGCTGGAGTAATAAAATGGATTCAACAGTGGCTAGATGGGAGATGCCAGAGAGTAGTGGTGGATAATTGTTTATCGGGATGGAGGCCGGTGACTAGCGGGGTGCCTCAGGGATCTGTTTTGGGCCCAATGTTGTTTGTAATATACATAAATGATCTGGATGATGGGGTGGTAAATTGGATTAGTAAGTATGCTGATGATACTAAGGTAGGAGGTGTTGTGGATAATGAGGTGGGTTTTCAAAGCTTGCAGGGAGATTTATGCCGGTTAGAAGAATGGGCTGAACGTTGGCAGATGGAGTTTAATGCTGAGAAGTGTGAGGTTCTACATTTTGGCAGGAATAATCCAAATAGAACATACAGGGTAAATGGTAGGGCATTGAGGAATGCAGTGGAACAGAGAGATCTAGGAATAACAGTGCATAGTTCCCTGAAGGTGGAGTCTCATGTAGATAGGGTGGTGAAGAAGGCTTTTGGAACGCTGGCCTTTATAAATCAGAGCATTGAGTACAGAAGTTGGGATGTAATGTTAAAATTGTACAAGGCATTGGTAAGGCCAAATTTGGAATATTGTGTACAGTTCTGGTCACCGAATTATAGGAAAGATATCAATAAATTAGAGAGAGTGCAGAGACGATTTACTAGGATGTTACCAGGGTTTCAGCACTTAAGTTACAGAGAAAGGTTGAACAAGTTAGGTCTCTATTCATTGGAGCGTAGAAGGTTGAGGGGGGATTTGATCGAGGTATTTAAAATGTTGAGAGGGATAGATAGAGTTGACGTGAATAGGCTGTTTCCATTGAGAGTAGGGGAGATTCAAACGAGAGGACATGATTTGAGAGTTAGGGGGCAAAAGTTTAAGGGAAACACGAGGGGGTATTTCTTTACTCAGAGAGTGATAGCTGTGTGGAATGAGCTTCCTGTAGAAGTAGTAGAGGCCAGATCAGTTGTGTCATTTAAGGTAAAATTGGATAGGTATATGGATAGGAAAGGAGTGGAGGGTTATGGGCTGAGTGCGGGTAGGTGGGACTAGGTGAGATTAAGAGTTCGGCACGGACTAGGAGGGCCGGAATGGCCTGTTTCCGTGCTGTGATTGTTATATGGTTATATGGTTATATGGTTATATGGTTATATGGTTATAAACATGACCTTCCACGCACAAATCCATGCTGGCTACTCCTAATCAGATCCTGTCTATCCAGATAATTATAAATACTATCTCTAAGAATACTTTCCATTAATTTACCCACCACTGATGTCAAACTGACAGGTCTATAATTGCCAGGCTTACTTCTAGAACCCTTTTTAAACAATGGAACCACATGAGCAATACGCCAATCCTCCGGCACAATCCCTGTTTCTAATGACATCTGAAAGATCTCCGTCAGAGCTCCTGCTATCTCTACACAAACTTCCCTCAAGGTCCTGGGGAATATCCGGTCAGGACCCGGAGATTTATCCACTTTTAAATTTCTTAAAAGCGCCAGTACTTCCACCTCTTTAATTGTCATAGGTTCCATAACTTCCTTACTTGTTTCCCACACCTTACACCATTCAATATCCTTCTCCTTAGTGAATACCGAAGAGAAGAAATCGTTCAAAATCTCTCCCATCTCCCTCGGCTCCACACATAGCTGACCACCCTGATTCTCTAAGGGACCAATTTTATCCCTCACTATCCTCTTGCTTTTAATATAACTGTAGAAGCCTTTCGGATTTACTTCCACCTTATTTGCCAAACCAAACTCGTAACTTCTTTTAGCTTTTCTAATCTCTTTCTTAAGTTTCCTTTTACATTCTTTATATTCCTCGAGCAATTCCTTTACTCCATGCTGCCTATATCTATTGTAGACATCCCTCTTTTTTCGAACCAAGTTTCTAATATCCCTTGAAAACCATGGCGCTTTCAAACCTTTAACCTTTCCTTTCAACCGAACAGGAACATAAAGATTCTGTACCCTCATAATTACACCCTTAAATGACCTCCATTTCTCTATTACATCCTTCCCATAAAACAACTTGACCCATTCCACTCTCTCTAAATCCCTGCGCATCTCCTCAAAGTTAGCCTTTCTCCAATCAAAAATCTCAACTCTAGGTCCAGTCCTGTCCTTCTCCATAATTATATTGAAGCTAATGCTATTGTGATCACTGGACCCGAAGTGCTCCCCAACAATCTTAAAGATAAGTCCAAAAAAGTAACAAGAATCTTCTGGTGTAGGTAAAAATAAGTTAAATAAATGTGATCATAGGTTAAAAAAGTAAAGGTTATGGAGCGAACCTAAAATAGTGCTCACTCCATGAGCGTCTCCTGGTGACCATGGGTTGTGGATTCAGTTCAGTATTGAGGAGAGTCCATTGGTTCTGGAATTGGTTCAGTGTTGAGGAGAGTTCATGGGTCGCGGAAGCAGATCAGTTTTAAGGAGAATCCATGCATTATGGAATCACTTCTGTGTTGATGAGAACTGATTCCTCAACACATATTCTCTCCTCTCAAGAGTGAACCGCTACCAGTTCCTACGGACTCTGCTCAGCTCTGAACTGATTCCACAACCCATGGCCTCTCCATGACAATGACCTGATTCCAAAACCCATGGACTCTCCTTAACACAGAACTGTTTCCAGAACCCATGGACTCTCCTCAACAATGAACTGATTCCACAACTTATGAACACGCCTCATCAGTGAACTGATTCCTCAACAAATATTCTCTCCTCTCAAGAGTGATTGTCTACCAGTTCCTACGGACTCTGCTCAGCTCTGAACTGATTCCACAACCCATGGACTCTCTACTCAACACTGAAATGCTTCCACAAAGTGTGGCCTCTTATCAACTCTCCCCACCACTGAGCTGATCCATCAACACTGAACCGATTCCACAACAAATGGACTCTCCTCAAGGCAGTGCTGATCCATCAGCACAGATCTGATTTCACAACCAATAGACTCTCACATTTATGCAAAACTGTTTCCAGAACCCATTGACTCTCATCAATATCGAACTGATTCCACAACACATGGACTTCTCCACACGGAACTGATTTCCACAACACATGAACTAGCCTCAACAGTGAATGGATTCCTCAACACATATTCTTTCCCCTCAAAACTGAACTGCTTCCAGATCCTACGGACTCTCCTCAACTCTGAACTTATTCCAGAAACCATGGACAGACCTCAACACTGAACTGATTCCACAACCAATAGACTCTCTCATTTAAACAAAACTGTTTCTGGAACCCATGGACTATCATCAACACCGATCTGATTCCACAATCCATGGGCTCTCCTCAGCAATAAACTGATTCTACAATCTGTGTCCTCTCTCATCAACACCAAACTGATTCCACAATCCATGGACTCTCCTCAGCAATAAACTGATTCTACAATCTGTGTCCTCTCTCCTCAACACTGAACGACTTCCACAAATGGTGGCCTCTTTCCAACACTGAACTGACACCACAAACCATAGACTCTCCTCAACAGTGAAATGATTCCACAACCCATGACTCTCTCCTCAAAACTGAACTGCTTCCACAAAGGATGGCCTCTCTTCAACAATGAACAGATTCCATAACCAGTGGACTCTCTCCTCAACACTGAACTGATTCCACAACACATGGACTCTCTCAGCAACACAGAACTGATAACACAACCCATGGATTCTCCTCAACACTGAATTGCTTCCACAACCCATGGACTCTCCTTAACACTGCACTAATCCATGAACACAGAACTGATACCACAACCCGTAGACTCTCTCCTTAACACAGAACTTTTTCCAGAACCCATGGACTCTCCTCAATACAGAACTGATTCCACAACTCATGTACTCTCCTCAGCAGTGAATGGATTCCTCAACACATATTCTCTCCTCTCAACACTGAACTGAATCCACAACCCATGGACTCTGCTCAACACTGAACTGATACCACAACACACGAACATGCCTCAAAAGTGAACTGATTCCTCAACACATATTCTCTCCTCTCAAGAGTGAACAGCTACCAGTTCCTACGGACTCTGCTCAGCTCTGAACTGATTCCACAACCCATGGACTCTCCTCAACACTGCACTGATCCTCCAACACAGAACTGATTCCAAAACACATAGACTCTCTCCGTAACACAAAACTGTTTCCAGAACCCATGGACTCCAATCAACACAAAACTGATTCCACAATCCATGGACTCTCCTCAACAATGAACTGATTCCACAATCCATGTCCTCTCTCCTCAACACCAAACTGATTCCACTATCAATGGACTTTCCTCTACAATGAACTGATCCCACAATCTGTGTCTTCTCTCCTCAACACTGAACGACTTCCACAAATGCTGGCCTCTTTTCAACACTGAAATAATACCACCAACCATTGACTCTCCTCACCTCTGAGCTGATCCATCAACACTGAATGATAATCCTAAGAGCTTCTACAGGTATGTTAAGAGCAAAAGGATAGTAAGGGATAAAATTGTACCTCTTGAAGATCAGAGTGGTTGGCTATGTATGGAGCCAAAAGAAATGGGAGAGATATTAAATGCGTTTTTTGCATCTGTATTTTCTAAGGAAACTGGAATGGAGTCTATGGAAACAAGGCAAAATAGTATGGACGTCATGGAACTTATACAGATTAAAGAGGAGGAGGTGCTTGCTGTCTTGAGGCAAATCAGAGTAGATAAATCCCCAGGACCTGACAAGGTATTCCCTCGGACCTTGAACGAGACTAGTGTTGAAATTGCAGGGGCCCTGGCAGAAAAATTTAAAATGTCGATATCCACGGGTCAGGTGCTGGAGGATTGGAGGATAGCTCATGTAGTTCTGTTGTTTAAAAAAGGCTCAAAAAGTAAGCCAGGAAATTATAGGCTGGTAAGTTTGACATCGGTAGTAGGTAAATTATTGGAAGGAATACTAAGAGATAGGATCTACAAGTATTTGGATAGACAGGGACTTATTAGAAAAAGTTAACATGGCTTTGTGTGTGGTAGGTCATGTTTAACCAATCTATTAGAGTTTTTCGAGGAAGTTACCAGGAAAGTGGATGAAGGGAAAGCAGTTTTAGTAAGGCCTTTGTCAAGGTCCCGCATGGGAGGTTAGTTAGGAAGATTCAGTCGCTAGGTATACATGGAGAGGTAGTAAATTGGATTAAACATTGGCTCAGTGGAAGGAGTCAGGGAGTGGTAGTGGAGGATTGATATTCTGAGTGGAGGCCTGTGACTATTGGTGTGCCAGAGGGATCAGTGCTGGGTCTGTTGTTATTAGTCATCTATATCAATGATCTGGATGATAATGTGGCAAATTAGATCAGCAAATTTGCTGATGATACAAAGATTGGAGGTGTAGTGAACAGTGAGGGAGATTTTCAAAGCTTGCAGAGGGATTTGGACCAGTTGGAGAAATGGGCTGAAAAATGGCAGATGGAGTTTAATGCTGTGGCCACCCACTTTCTGCGCAGGCGAACCGGCTTACAAATAGCCAGCTCCAAATTGGGAGAGACTTTGGTAATGCACCTCTGACGTCATATCTGCCCCGGAGAGGGAAGGCGCTAGGGATTAAATGCCAGCGCCGCTAAGTTTGAATAAACTAGTCTCGAAACGGCTTACCAACTGCGTGTCGTTATTTCAGCGCTGTGTGTAGCACATCGCTACAATGCAGACAAGTGTGAGGTATTGCACTTCGGAAGGTCAAACTGAGGTAGAACATACAAGGTAAATGGTAGGACACTGAGGAGTGCAGTAGAACAGAGGGATCTGGGTGTACAGATACATAATTCCCTAAAAGTGGCATCACTGGTGGATAGGGTCATAAAGGGAGCTTTTGGTACATTGGCCTTTATAAATCAAAGTATTGAGTATAAGAGTTGGAATGTAATGGTGAGGTTGTATAAGACATTGGTGAGACCAAATTTGGAGTATTGTGTGCAGTTTTGGTCACCTAATTACAGGAAGGATTTTAATAAGGTTGAAAGAGTGCAGAGAAGGTTTACAAGGATGTTACTGGGACTTGAGAAACTGAGTTACAGAGAAAGGTTGAATAAGTTAGGACTTTATTCCCTGGAGTGTAGGAGAATGACGGGTGATTTGATAGAGGTGTATAAAATTATGATGGGTATAGATAGAGTGAATGCAAGCAGGCTTTATCCACTGAGGCTAGGGGAGAAAAAACAAAGATAGTGGGTTAAAGGTGAAGGGGGAAAAGTTTAAAGGGAACATTGGGGGGGGGGCTTCTTCACACAGAGTGGTGGGAGTGTGGAATGAGCTGCCAGATGAAGTGGTGAATGCGGGCACACTGACATTTAAGAACAACATGGACAGGTATATGGATGAGAGAGGGGTGGAGGGATATGGCCGGATGCAGGTCAGTGGGACGAGGCAGAAAATGGTTCGGCACAGCCAAGAAGGGCCAAATGGACAGTTTCTGTGCTGTAATGTTCTGTGGTTCTATGATCTAATTCCAGAACATATGGACTCTCCTCAACACTGAACTGATTCCAGATCCTACGGACTCTCCTCAACTCTGAAAAGATTCCACAACCCATGGACTCTCCTCAACACTGAACTGATTCCACAAACCATGGCCTCTTCATAACACAGAACTGATTCCACAGCCCATGGACTCTCCTCAACACTGAACTGATTCCACAAACCGTGGTTTCTCTATAACAGGGAACTGATTTCACAACCCATGAACTCTCCTCACCAGTGAGCTGATACATCAACACTGAAATATTTCCACAACCCATAGACTCTTTCACTAACACAGAACTGTTTCCACAATCCATGGACTCTTCTCAACACTGAACTGATTCCCCAACACATGGACTCTCCTGAACCCCGAACTGGTCCCACAACCCATGGGCTCTCCTCAACACGGAACTGATTTCACAACCCATGGACTCTCCTCAACACTGAAGTGATTCCCCAACACATGTACTCTCTTGAACACCACACTGATTCCATAACCCATGGACTCTCCTCAGATCTGAACTGATTCCTCAACTTATGGGCTCACTCAACAGTGAACTGATTCCTCAAAACCTATTCTCTCCGGGCTGTTGACAATCTCTCCCTGGATTTGGTGTGTGTGTGTAATCTATTTTATTCTTGTATAACTTTATCTACAGAGTTCTACAACTGACTCTAACTTGTTTTGGAGGTTTGAAGTCTTTAGTGAAGGCCTCCCTGTTTGTTGGTTCACAGTTTAATTGCTGATTTATTTTACCTTTTTTTAATATTTATTTATTTTATTTATTTCTTTTCTTCACCCCTCTTTTCTAATCTCTGAATTTTTTTCTCTCCTCTCTGTAAATGGTTGATAAATACTCGTCTTGAATTTATAATTTTCCCCTTCCTCTCTTTTTTTTAATTTTTTTTCCCTTTCTCTTACTTTATTCTTCTATAATTTTTCGCGGGTAGGTTAGTTTTGGTTTTCTTCTGATTTTCTCTGTATTAAGTTTTATATTTCTGCAGAAGGTGTTCTAATCTGTAGTTATGTTTTCTAGTGCATAAACTAGTTACTATTTGCTATAGTATTTATACGGAACTGCTGTTAATGACACAGATCTGGAAGTTGTATTTGGGTTAATTTTCTTGGTAGAGCTAGCTACTTGTTTTGGTAGCCGTCTAGTTTTGGGTTGTGCGGATGGGGTGAGTTTTCCAGTTCCAACATCACTCACTGTATTTATTGATTCTCTTTATTGCTCAGGACATGTATATGTTTTGATTTTACAAATCTATGTTTACATCTCTGCTCCCAGACTGCTATTGTACTGCTTGACTTTTTATATGCCTGCTGCCTTTTATGCATTAGTAATTGATAATGGCTAGTGCACTTAAATTCGTGAGCTGGAATGTAAAGGGATTGAATCACCCTGTTAAAAGGAGGAAGGTATTCTCACATATCAAACAACTCAAAGCTGACATTGCTTTCCTTCAAGAAACTCATATTCGTTGTTTTGATAACTCCCGGCTCCTGTCAAAGTGGGCGGGTCAGCATTTTCATTCATCCTTTGCCGCTAAAGCTAGGGGAGTCTCCATTCTTATTAACTCAAATATTCCTTTCGAACTCCATAATAAAATATCTGATACAAATGGCCATTTTATTATTGTTTCTGGTAAACTATATAACACTAAAGTTGCACTAGCAAACCTGTATGCCCCCAACTTTGATGATGTTAACTTTTTTGAACGGTTTTTTTCCTCACTACCAGACTTAAACTCATACTCTCTTATACTGGGTGGTGACTTCAACTGTTGGTTGGATCCTAATCTGGATCGATCGTCCTCTGTTACCAGATCACCTACTAAATCTGCCTTAGCTATCCAATTGTTTCTCTCTAATTTTCTCTCTGATATATGGTGTTTCCTTCATCCTACAGAGAGAGATTATTCTTTTTTTTCACATGTTCACCATACCTTTACTAGAATTGACTATTTCTTTCTCGATAACCAACTTATTCCATTTGCCCACTCTTGTGACTATCAGAGTATACTGATTTCTGACCATGCCCCAATTACTCTTAATTACAATTAATTAATTAATTACAATTAATTAGTTACAATTAATCGGATGATTATTTTTAAAAATTTATTAAGGATCAGATAACCTTTTATTTTAACACTAATACATCACCTGAAGTGCCATCCCAGATTGTCTGGGATGCCATGAAAGCATATCTGAGGGGTCAAATAATCTCTTACACAGCAAATCTCAACAGAAAATCCCATGCAGATCGATTAGACCTCATTAACCAGATTAAAGAATTGGATCAAATATATGCCCAAACTAAGAACCCTGAATTATACAAGAAGCGCGTTGAACTCCAAACTAAATTTAACCTTCTGTCCACTCAACCTGTCGAACGCCAACTTCTCGAAAGCAAGAGTCGCTTTTACATTCATGGGGATAAGTCTGGTAAATTCCTAGCCAATCAGCTGAGGCATTCCAAAGCCAAACAACATATTACAAAGATCCAGAAGGAGAACGGAGACTTTACATCGGATCATTTGGAAATTAGTGACGCATTTAAAATTTTTTATTCTCGGCTTTATTCCTCTGAATCTCTGAATGACAATATCTCTGTTGATCAATTTTTACAGAATCTGAATATCCCCTCACTTTCATCTGATTTCAAAGCCAAACTCAATGCGCCTATATCATCAGAAGAAATATCTTTTGCAATCTCTGCACTGTCCTCAGGGAAATCTCCTGGACCTGATGGGTTCCCTGTAGAATTTTATAAATCATTCTCTTCACTTCTTTCTCCTCAGTTACTTTCAGTATTATCTGACTCGTTTAATTACGGCAAATTGCCACCTCTTTCAAAGAGGCATCTATTATTCTTCTGTTAAAAAAGGGCAAAGACCCAACAGAGTGTTCCTCGTATAGGCCGATCTCTCTGCTCAATGTTGATGTAATGATCTTAGCTAAAGTTTTGGCTCATAGATTAGAAACCGTTATTCCCTCCATTATCTCTGATGACCAAACAGGCTTTATTAAAAACTGTCTCCCTTTTTTTAACATTCGGCATTTATTTAATATCTTATACTCACCTCCAACTGGGATTCCTGAATGTGTTATTTCCCTCGATGTGGAGAAAGCATTTGATCGTATAGAGTGGAACTACCTTTTTGCATTCTTAGAAAAATTTGACCTCGGCCAAAGTTTCATCTCTTGGATCCAATTGCTGTACCTGTGTCCTACTGCTTCTGTTTTAACTAATTTTCAGAAATCCCAAGTATTTAATCTCAAACGTGGCACCCGTCAGGGATGCCCCTTAAGTCCCTTTCTCTTTGATTTGGCTATAGATCCTCTGGCGATAGCATTTCGAAACTGTCCTGAATTGACCGGGATTTGGAGAGGGGGTGTTGAGCATAAAGTTTCTCTCTATGCTGATGACTTATTACTCTTTCTCTCAAATCCGTCTACATCCTTACCTCTAATGTTTTCACTTCTTGACCAGTTTAGCCAGATCTCTGGCTATAAACTCAATTTACATAAGAGTGAACTTTTCCCAATTAATAAAGAAGCACAAGAACTAACATTTTGTGATCTCCCTTTTAAAGTAGTCCATAATCAATTTACTTATCTTGGAATTACAGTCACAAGGAAGTTTAAAGATCTCTTTCGTGAAAACTTTGCCAATCTTCCATATGCTATAAAACAGAGTCTGGTACAATGGTCACCTCTATCTATGTCTTTGGTAGGTCGTATTAATGTTGTTAAAATGTATGTTCTCCCCAAATTTTTATACTTATTTCAATCTATCCCAATTTTTATTCCTAAATCTTTTTTTGATTCCTTAGACTCTATTATTTTGTCATATCTGTGGCAGAATAAGTGCTCTAGAATTAATAAAATCCATCTCCAAAAATCTAAAAAAGAGGGTGGCATGGCTTTACCTAACTTTCGTTTATATTATTGGGCAGCTAATATACATTGTGCTACCTTCTGGTCTTTCTTCCACGGCCAACCCGAGTGCCCTAAATGGGTGGCAATGGAGTTCAGCTCCACTAAAGAATTATCTATATCTGCACTTCTTGGCTCTGCACTCCCTAGCAGTCTGCCCAGATCAATAGCTAATCCTCTGGTCAGACACACTTTGTGTATATGGGCTCAGTTCAGGAAATGCTATGGTTTCCAGGGGTTTTCCGTTTTCAGCCCTGTTGCACATAATCACCTTTTTTTACCTACTACGTTAGATTCAGCATTCCATGTTTGATATAGGAAGGGCATTAGACATTTTGAAGATCTTTTCATTGACAATCGCTTCGCTTCTTTTCAGCAGCTCTCTGTTAAGTTCAATCTGCCTAACGCTCATTTTTTCAGATATCTCCAAATCCGACACTTTACTGCTCCTTTAATTCCTAACTTTCCTGAAATGCCTGCGAAAAATGCTATGGACCTATTTCTTTCCATTAATCCACTAGGTAAAGGTTTAATTTCAATTATCCGAGATAAACTAGCAGCCTTATGACAGGCCCCTGTGGATAAAATTAAAATGGCCTAGGAGCAGGATTTAAATATCTCCTTATCCGAGGAGAGCTGGGACTCAGTTCTCAAATCGGTTAACTCAACCTCTCTTTGTGCTCGCCATTGCCTTTTACAGTTTAAGATTGTTCATAGAGCCCATATGTCTAAATCTAAACTATCTCGATTCTACCCTAGCATTAGTCCGCTCTGTGATAAATGCAAGAGGGGCGTGGCCTCTCTCATCAATATGTACTGGTTCTGTCCTAGCTTGGAGAAATTCTGAAAAGTTGTCTTCACTACGTTATTGTGTATTCTGAATCAGCACCTAGAACCAAACCCCTTAATTGCTCTGTTCGGTTTTTGGGGTGAGTCAGATTTATGTCTGGGTCCGACCAAATGCCGAATACTATCCTTTGCCTCTCTCCTGGCGAGACGCTTGATCCTCCTTAGATGGAGTGATGTTGCCCCGCCCACTCATGCGCAATGGCTTAACGACATTATGGCCTGCTTGGACCTTGAAAAAATTCATTATTCAGTTCTTAATTCGGATCTAAAGTTCCATAAGGTCTGGGGACCTTTTATCGAGTACTTTCATAACCTTCCTCTTGACTAGGGTTTTTTTTTTTCTTTTTCTTTTTTTCGGTCCCTTGCTTCCAGCTCCATTTTTTTTTTTCTGGTAGTAGGCATTATTATCCTCTTTTGCTAAGTGTATTCACAGTCTGGGAGTTTGACTGTCCTGACTTATACTCTCTATATTGTGTGGTGGTTGGTCTGGAGTTGTTGTTGTTTTTTCTTGTGTTGTGGGGCTTGGGGAGGATATTAAGCTTACTTGTCTTTAATTTAGGTGCTTTTTTGTTAAATTCTCTTCCTTTGTAGCATATTGTTATTGTATGCTTAATTTTGCACTGTATTAATGTTCCTCATTGGGATTTGGGGTTTTTAATTTGTAAAATGTTTTGAAAAACTAATTTAAAAAAAAACCCTATTCTCTCCCCTCAACACTGAATAGCTGCCAGATCGTACAGACTCTCCTCAACTCTGAACTGATTCCACAACCCATGGCCTCTCCATAACATTAAACTGATTCCACAACCCATGGACTCTCCTCAACACTGAATGGATTCCTCAACATACAGACTCATTCAACAGTGAAGTGATTCCTCAAAACATATACTATCCTCTCAACTCTGAAATGATTCCACAACCCATGGACTCTCCTCAACACTGAACTGACGCCACAACCCATGGACTCTCCACTCAAAACTGAACTGCTTCCATGATCCGTGCCCTCTCTCCTCAACACTGAACAGCTTGCACAAAGTGTGCCCTCTTTTCAACACTGAACTGATTCCACAAACACAGGACTCTCCATAAAACTGAACTGATTCCACAACACATGGACTCTCTACTCAACAATGAAATGCTTCCACAATCTGTGCCCTTTCTCTTCAACACTGAACTGCTTCAGCAAAGGTTGGCTTCTTTCCAACACTACTGATTCCACAATCCATGGCCTCTCCATAACAATAAACTGATTCCACAACCCATGGACTTTCTCCTCAACACTGAACTACTTCCATAATCCGTGCCCTCTTTTCAACATTGAACTGATTCCACAACCCATGGGCTCTCCTCAAAACTGAACTGCTTCCACGATCCGTGCCCTCTCTCCTCAACACTGAACAGCTTGCACAAAGTGTGCCCTCTTTTCAACACTGAACTGATTCCACAAACATAGGACTCTCCATAAGACTGAACTGATTCCACAACCCATGGGCTCTCCTCAACACTGAACAGATTCCACCATCCATTGACTCTCTCCTCAACTCTGAACTGATTGCACAACCCATGGACTCTCCTCAAATCTGGACCGATTCCACAACTTATGGACTCACTCAACAGTGAACTGATTCCTCAAAACCTATTTTCTTCCCTCAACACTGAACGGCTTCCAGATCGTACGGACTCTCCTCAACTACAAACTGATTCCACAACCCATTGCCTCTCCTCAACTCTGAAGTGATTCCACAATCCATGGCCTCTCTGCAACATTGAACTGACGCCGCAACCCATGGATTCTCCTCAAATGTGAACTGATTCCACAACCCATGGACTCTCCACTCAACACTGAACTGCTTCCACAATCTGTGCCCTCTCTCCTCAACACTGAACAGCTTGCACAAAGTGTGCCCTCTTTTCAACACTGAACTGATTCCACAAACATAGGACTCTCCATAAGACTGAACTGATTTCACAACCCATGGGCTCTCCTCAACACTGAACAGATTCCACCATCCATTGACTCTCTCCTCAACTCTGAACTGATTGCACAACCCATGGACTCTCCTCAACACTGAACGGATTCCTCAACATATGGACTCGCTCAGCAGTAAAGTGATTCCTCAAAACATATACTATCCCCTTAACACTGAACGGCTTCCAGATTCTATGAACTCTACTCTGAACTGATTCCACAATCCATGGATTGTCCTCAAATGTGAACTGATTCCACAACACATGGACTCTCTCCTCAACACTGAAGTACTTCCACAAAGTGTGCCCTCTTTTCTTTTTTTTTGTAATTTATTTTTTTATTGAAGTTCATCAAACAAACATTTCCATAAGATGTATTTCAGACATTGTACATATATATCATATAATCATATATATCACAAATCTCCACAAAGTATTTATCTGAGGTATACACTTATAGAAAAGAGTGGAAAGAAAAAACAAGCAAAAGGAAAGAACTATGTACAAGTAGGAGTGATTTTTTTTACAACAGATTCATTGATTTGTGAGAATAAAATCAGGCCTATGAGGCATTATGTAGTTAAACTATTTTTCCCAGTATGAATCAAATTGTTCCAGCTTATGATTAACAGATGCTGTTATCTTCTCCATTTTGTAAATGCCCATTGTAATTTCCATCCATGTATTTAAAGTTGGGCTCTCCTGTGATAACCATTTCCTAGTAAGAGTCTTTTTACCAGTCACCAACAGTATATTTATTTAATATTTATCTCTTTTCAACAATTCTTTTTTTAAAAATTTTTTTAATTAGTTTTTCAAAACATTTTACAAAATTAGAAACCCCAAATCCCAAAGAGGAGCATTAATACAGTGCAAAATTAAGCATACATTAACAATGTGCTACAAAGGAAGAGAATTTAACAAAAAAGCACCTAAATTAAAGACAAGTAAGCTTAGTGTCCTCTCCAATCCCCACAACACAAGAAAAAACAACAACAACTCCAGACCAACCACCACACAATATAGAGAGTATAAGTCAGGACAGTCAAACTCCCAGACTGTGAATACACTTAGCAACAGAGGATAATAATGCCTACTACCAGAAAAAAATGGAGCTGAAAGCAAGGGACTGAAAAGAAGAAGAAAAAAGAAAAAAAAACCCTAGTCAAGAGGAAGGTTATGACAGTACTCGATAAAAGGTCCCCAGACCTTATGGAACTTTAGATCCGAATTAAGAACTGAATAATGAATTTTTTCGAGGTCCAAGCAGGCCATAATGTCGTTAAACCATTGCGCATGAGTGGGCGGGGCAACATCTCTCCATCTAAGGAGGATCAAGCATCTCGCCAGGAGAGAGGCAAAGGATAGTATTCGGCATTTGGTCGGACCCAGACATAAATCTGTCTCGCCCCAAAAACCGAACAGAGCAATTAAGGGGTTAGGTTCTAGGTGCTGATTCAGAATACCCGATAATGTAGTGAAGACATCTTTCCAGAATTTCTCCAAGCTAGGACAGAGCCAGTACATATGGATGAAAGAGGCCACGCCCCTCTTGCATTTATCACAGAGCGGACTAATGCCAGGGTAGAATCGAGATAGTTTAGATTTAGACATATGGGCTCTATGAACAATCTTAAACTGTAAAAGGCAATGGCGAGCACAAAGGGAGGTTGAGTTAACCGATTTGAGAACTGAGTCCCAGCTCTCCTCGGATAAGGAGATATTTAAATCCTGCTCCCAGGCCATTTTAATTTTATCCACAGGGGCCTGTCATAAGGCTGCTAGTTTATCTCGGATAATTGAAATTAAACCTTTACCTAGTGGATTAATGGAAAGAAATAGGTCCATAGCATTTTTCGCAGGCATTTCAGGAAAGTTAGGAATTAAAGGAGTAGTAAAGTGTCGGATTTGGAGATATCTGAAAAAGTGAGCGTTAGGCAGGTTGAACTTAACAGAGAGCTGCTGAAAAGAAGCAAAGCGATTATCAATGAAGAGATCTTCAAAATGTCTAATGCCCTTCCTGTACCAAACATGGAATGCTGAATCGTACGTAGTAGGTAAAAAAAGGTGATTATGTGCGACAGGGCTAGAAACGGAAAACCCCTGGAAACCATAGCATTTCCTGAACTGAGCCCATATACGCAAAGTGTGTCTAACAAGAGGATTAGCTATTGATCTGGGCAGACTGCTAGGGAGTGCAGAGCCAAGAAGTGCAGATATAGATAATTCTTTAGTGGAGCTCAACTCCATTGCCACCCAGTTAGGGCACTTGGGTTTACCGTGGAAGAAAGACCAGAAGGCAGCACAACGTATATTAGCTGCCCAGTAATATAAGCGAAAGTTAGGTAAAGCCATGCCACCCTCTTTTTTAGATTTTTGGAGGTGGATTTTATTAATTCTAGAGCGCTTATTCTGCCACAGATATGACAAAATAATAGAGTCTAAGGAATCAAAAAAAGATTTAGGAATAAAAATTGGGATAGATTGAAATAAGTATAAAAATTTGGGGAGAACATACATTTTAACAACATTAATACGACCGACCAAAGACATAGATAGAGGTGACCATTGTACCAGACTCTATTTTATAGCATATGAAAGATTGACAAAGTTTTCACGAAAGAGATCTTTAAACTTCCTTGTGACTGTAATTCCAAGATAAGTAAATTGATTATGGACTACTTTAAAAGGGAGATCACGAAATATTAGTTCTTGTGCTTCTTTATTAATTGGGAAAAGTTCACTCTTAAGTAAATTGAGTTTATAGCCAGAGATCTGGCTAAACTGGTCAAGAAGTGAAAACATTAGAGGTAAGGATGTAGATGGATTTGAGAGAAAGAGTAATAAGTCATCAGCATAGAGAAACTTTATGCTCAACACCCCCTCTCCAAATCCCGGTCAATTCAGGACAATTTTGAAATGCTATCGCCAGAGGTTCTATAGCCAAATCAAAGAGAAAGGGACTTAAGGGGCATCCCTGACGGGTGCCACGTTTGAGATTAAATACTTGGGATTTCTGAAAATTAGTTAGAACAGAAGCAGTAGGACACAGGTACAGCAATTGGATCCAAGAGATGAAACTTTGGCCGAGGTCAAATTTTTCTAAGACTGCAAAAAGGTAGTTCCACTCTATACGATCAAATGCTTTCTCCACATCAAGGGAGATAACACATTCAGGAGTCCCAGTTGGAACTGAGTATAAAATATTAAATAGACGCCGAATGTTAAAAAAAGGGAGACGGTTTTTAATAAAGCCTGTTTGGTCATCAGAGATAATGGAGGGAATAACGGTTTCTAATCTATGAGCCAACACTTTAGCTAAGATCCTTACATCAACATTGAGCAGAGAGATCGGCCTGTACGAGAAACACTCTGTTGGGTCTTTGCCCTTTTTTAAAAGAAGAATAATAGATGCCTCATTGAAAGAGGGTGGCAATTTGCTGTAATTAAACGAGTCAGATAATACTGAAAGTAACTGAGGAGAAAGAAGTGAAGAGAATGATTTATAAAATTCCACAGGGAACCCATCAGGTCCAGAAGATTTCCCTGGGGACAGTGCAGAAATTGCAAAAGATATTTCTTCTGGTGATATAGGCGCATTGAGTTTGGCTTTGAAATCAGATGAAAGTGAGGGGATATTCTGATTCTGTAAAAATTGATCCACAGAGATATTGTCATTCAGAGATTCAGAGGAATAAAGCCAAGAATAAAAATTTTTAAATGCGTCATTAATTTCTAAATGATCCGATGTAAAGTCTCCGTTCTCCTTCCGGATCTTTGTAAAATGTTGTTTGGCTTTGGAACGCCTCAGCTGATTGGCTAGGAATTTACCAGACTTATCCCCATGAATGTAAAAGCGACTCTTGCTTTCGAGAAGTTGGCGTTCGACAGGTTGAGTGGACAGAAGGTTAAATTTAGTTTGGAGTTCAACGCGCTTCTTGTATAATTCAAATTCTTAGTTTGGGCATATATTTGATCCAAATCTTTAATCTGGTTAATGAGGTCTGCTCGATCTGCATGGGATCTTCTATTGAGATTTGCTGTGTAAGAGATTATTTGACCCCTCAGATATGCTTTCATGGCATCCCAGACAATCTGGGATGGCACTTCAGGTGATGTATTAGTGTTAAAATAAAAGGTTATCTGATCCTTAATAAATTTTTAAAAATAATCATCCGATTAATTGTAACTAATTAATTGTAATTAAGAGTAATTGGGGCACGGTCAGAAATCAGTATACTCTGATAGTCACAAGAGTGGGCAAATGGAATAAGTTGGTTATCGAGTAAGAAATAGTCAATTCTAGTGAAGGTATGGTGAACATGTGAAAAAAAAGAATAATCTCTCTCTGTAGGATGAAGGAAACACCATATATCAGAGAGAAAATTAGAGAGAAACAATTGGATAGCTAAGGCAGATTTAGTAGGTGATCTGGTAACAGAGGACGATCGATCCAGATTAGGATCCAACCAACAGTTGAAGTCACCACCCAGTATAAGAGAGTATGAGTTTAAGTCTGGTAGTGAGGAAAAAAACCGTTCAAAAAAGTTAACATCATCAAAGTTGGGGGCATACAGGTTTGCTAGTGCAACTTTAGTGTTATATAGTTTACCAGAAACAATAATAAAATGGCCATTTGTATCAGATATTTTATTATGGAGTTCGAAAGGAATATTTGAGTTAATAAGAATGGAGACTCCCCTAGCTTTAGCGGCAAAGGATGAATGAAAATGCTGACCCGCCCACTTTGACAGAAGCCGGGAGTTATCAAAACAACGAATATGAGTTTCTTGAAGGAAAGCAATGTCAGCTTTGAGTTGTTTGATATGTGAGAATACCTTCCTCCTTTTAACAGGGTGGTTCAATCCCTTTACATTCCAGCTCACGAATTTAAGTGCACTAGCCATTATCAATTACTAATGCATAAAAGGCAGCAGGCATATAAAAAGTCAAGCAGTACAATAACAGTCTGGGAGCAGAGATGTAAACATAGATTCGTAAGGTCAAAATATAAACATGTCCTGAGCAATAAAGAGAAACAATAAATACAGTGAGTGATGTTGGAACTGGAAAACTCACCCCATCTGCACAACCCAAAAATAGACGGCTACCAAAACAAGTAGCTAGCTCTACCAAAAAAATTAACCCAAATACAACTTCCAGATCTGTGTCATTAACAACAGTTCTGTATAAATACTATAGCAAATAGTAACTAGTTTATGCACTAGAAAACATAACTACAGATTAGAACACCTTCTGCAGAAATATAAAACTTAATACAGAGAAAATCGGAAGAAAACCAAAACTAACCTACCCGCGAAAAATTATAGAAGAATAAAATAAGGGAAAGGGAAAAAAAAGGTAAGAAAGAAAAAGAAAAAAGAAGAGGAAGGGGAAAATTATAAATTCAAGATGAGTATTTATCAACCATTTACAGAGAAGGGAGAAAAAAATTCAGAGATTAGAAAAAAGGGGTAAAGAAAAGGAAAAAAAAGATAAAATAAATAAATATTTTTAAAAAAGGAAAAATAAATCAGCAATTAAAATGTGAACCAACAAACAGGGAGGCCTTCACTAAAGACTTCAAACCTCCAAAACAAGTTAGAGTTAGTTGTAGAACTCTGTAGGTAAAGTTATACAAGAATAAAAATAGATTACACACACACCAAATCCCGGGAGAGATTGTCAACAGCCCTTAAAGTTTCAATGAATAATGTCTGAGTGATTCAAGTGAAGTCCGAGTCCAGAAAAAGTAATTTTACTACGAGGAGTACTTATCCACCATTTTAGGAGGTCCGATCAGATTCCGAAGATGACTGGATAGCTGGAAGACTTGCCACAAACGCTTCAGCTTCCTTTGCTGATTTGAACCACTTGTATTTCCCGGTATTAAGCTTGATTCGTAGATCGGCAGGATTGCGAAGGGAAGGTTTGAAACCACGATCAAAAAGCACTTTCATTGCTCCTTTAAACTCAGCGCGTATCTTTAAGGTCTGGGGTGCAAAATCTTCCACAAAGCAAATGGTTGTATCCTGGAAAGGAAAAGACCCTCTGCGACGCGCCTCTACAATCAGACTGTGTTTTACCTGGTATTGATGGAAACACAAGACTACTGGTCGCGGACGGGAGCCCAAAATTCCGGGGGGAACGTAAACTCTGTGTGCCCGTTCGAGCTCAGGCGGCTTCGAAAGCAAATCTTTCCCGAATATCTCACAGAGAAACTCGGCGAAAAACTTCATGGTTGATCCCTTTTCGGTCGCCTCTGGCAATCCAAGAATTCTGATATTGCAGTGTCTGCTGCGATTTTTGAGATCCACCATTTTGGAAAGAAGTTTGTTAGATTTTTCTGGAACAGAGAGTCTCCAAGTATCGAACACGACTTTCTAAATCTTCAGAAGTCGAATCGATGCAAGATAAGTGTTCAGCATGTTTGTCCACTTTATCGTTGATCCAATCCAGTTTGTCTTCTAACTGTTTGAAAGCGGTTTTAAATTCCTTTAAAATTTCATCTCGGAGCTTTCCGAGCGCAACCAGCATCTCATCCGAAGGGGTCATAGCTTCTTTTCTCCCGGATTTAGAAATCTTGCTAGACATTGTAAGTTAGATATATTCACAGGCAAGTAAGAGATACCGAAATAATTCCTAACTAAGGTTTAAAAAATGGAGACATTTAGTGCAAAGGTAGTGACAGTAACGGAGCAAAAGTTCGGAGCAGCTAAACAATCGCCATCTTACCGGAAGTCTTCAACCATTCTTGAGGTATATATCCAAAATATATGGTCTTACTCTCCAAGGGTATTTCACATTTAAAGATGACTTGTAGGACATTATGTATCCCCCTCCAATAGTTTTTGATAACAGGGCAGTCTCAAAAAATATAATGATTTGCATTTTGATTTCCACAATTTCTCCAGCAAACAGGGTGGTTACTATCATAATGGGATTTCTGAGAGGATGTAATAAAATATCTTATCAAGTTTTTCCATCCAAACTCCCTCCATTTCTGTGAGCTGGTACACTTCCATTGATACCTCCATATTATAGTCCATTCTTCCTCAGATATAATTATCCCTCCTTCCTTCTCCCATTTTGTTTTAATGTATGAAGTCGAATGTGTTTTAAGATTTGACAACTCCTTATACATGCTTCAAATGATTCTACTACCATTATCTGAATTATATGCTTTTCTAAAGAGCTCTATCAAGCATGTATTTGCCTTGGTTACATTTTTAAGCGTCTTATTAACATATTGTCGCATCTGTAAATACTGATAAAAATCTTGTTTTTCTAATGTGTTTCTCTTTAAGCATTTCGAAACTGAACAGTGTTCCTTCTTTCATTATGTTGCAAAGGACTGTTATTCCTTTAGCTGTCCAGTCCTTAAATCTAGCATCCAATTTATTTTGTGTAAAATCCGAGTCATATGCACACCATTTAAGAATTGGAATATCTCCCTCCAGATTATATTCTTTTATATTAGTTTTCCATATCTAAGAGTCAATTTCACCCATGGGTTATCAATAGTATTTATGTACCTTTGCAGGTTGTTATCAGCCAAAATTGCTTGTATGGGGATGGGAACTACCCGCTCCTCAATGTTTTATCATTGAACGTCATATGATGCGTTGCACCAACATATCAACTGTGCTGCAAAATAATAATCTCTAAGAGAAGGCAAGCCCCATCCCCCCCTTTTCCTTTGCTAATTGCAAAGTTTTGAGACCAACTCTATGCCTTTTACCCTGCCAAATATACCTTGATAGCATCTTGTTCCATTCACTGAATTGATTTTGATTAATCTCTATTGGTAGGGTCTGAAAAAGATATAACAGTCTGGGAGGTATATTCATTTTAATAGACTCAATCCTTGAACTGAGACTGAAAAAAGGAATCAGGTTCCATCTTGCCACATCTTCCTTAATTTGTTTTTATATTAAGGCTGATAATTATGTTCTGATGATCTTGCCAAATCTTTTGAATATAAATCTTTTGAGCATAATGATGCTCAAATATTTGAAAGACTCTGTGTGCCATGCCCAGGAATATCTAATTTCAATTTCTCTTGGTGGGCTATAGTTATATGAAAGTAATTGGGTTTTATCTCTGTTGATCTTGTATCCTGATAATTGACCATATTGTTCAAAGGATTGGATCAATTTAGGTAAAGAGTATGTTGGTTGCCCCAGATAGATCAAAATGTCATCCGCATAACAAGCCAATTTATGCTCTGTCCCTTTAATAGTAATTCCCCTGATATCTTCATTTTGTCTGATGTATTGAGCTAATGGTTCCAGATATAACGCGAAGAATAGTGGTGACCATGCACAACCCTGTCTCGTGCCCCTTTCTAGGGTAAGACTATTTGATAAATATCCATTGATTTTAATCCTAGCAGTAGGAATGTCATATAGTGTCTGTATAGTTTTAATAATGTCTTGGAAACCAAATCTATGTAAAACTCTGTAAAGAAAATTCCAATTAACCGAATCAAATGCTTTTTTAGTGTCCATGCTTATCACTATTGCTTTGATTTTATTTTTTTGTATATGATCCATAATGTGAAGTGTCCTTCGTATATTGTCTTGTGTCTGGAGTTGTCGTATAAAACCTGTCTGATCATTACGTATCAGTATGGGTAGAAACTCCTCTAATTATTTGGCCATGATGGAAGTAAATAACCTATAATCTACATTAAGAACGGATATTGGTCTAATTGACCCGCATTCCAGTTTATCCTTGCCTTCTTTCAGTATAGCTGAGATTATCGCTTCCTTCCAACTGGGTGGCATTTGTGCCTTTTTTAGAGCCCAGTTCAGTGTGGGAAGTAAAACAGGAATTAACTCATTTTTAAATTCTCTGTACCACTCTTCCATATACCCATCTGATCCTGGTGACTTGCTTAATTTAAGCCTACTAATTGCAGCTTTTAATTCAACTTCAGTTATGTCAGCAGTCATCATTCTATTTTGTTCTTCGCTTAAAGTGGATAACTCTAGAGAATTCAAGAAGGTGTCAATTTGGGTTATGCTTCCCCCTGGAACTTTGGAATATAGAGCTTTGTAAAACACTTCAAAAGCTTCTTGAATTTCACTTAGCTTATTTTTTTTTATCATTTTCGTTCTTGGGTCCCTAATTCTATGAATTGTATTTTCTGCTATCTTTTCTTTCAGTTTCCATGCCAGTATTTTCATAGATTTTGATCCACTTTCATAATGTCTCTGTTTCAGAAACATTAAGTTTTTCCTGATTTCTTGCATAGCCAAATTATTTATTTCATTCCTAATTCTTTTAATTTCCCTTAATGTATCCTGTGCCAAATTCAATTTGTGTTTTTTCTCTAGTTCCTTCAGCCTATTTTGTAATTCCTCTGATGTTTTATTCCTTATTTTTTTCTTATATGAAGATATCGCTATAATTTTCCCTCTTAAGATCGCCTTTAGAGTATCCCATAAAATGGGAGGTGAAACCTCTCCATTATAATTAAATTCTAAGTAGAGACCAATTTATTTTTTAATTTGTTCCTTAAAGTACGGATCATTGAGTAGACTTGAATTTAGTTTCCAAATAGTATTGTTTGGTTGCAGGTCAAAATCAACAGATAAATATATAGGTGCATGGTCACTTACATCTATTGTCCCAATTCCACAGGTGTTTATTTTGTCTTTGTCTTTTCCAAATGTGATGAAATAGTATATTGTATATACAGAATAGGGAATAGGGAGCAGAATAATTTTCCCTTCTGTCAAGGAAAAGGTCCCTCCATGTATCAATTAAACCAACATCCTCAAAAAGTGTATTAACTTTTTTATGTAAAGATTTTGTTTCATAGGTTTTTCTATTGGAAGAGTCTAAGTTTGGTTGTAATTGTAAATTTAAGTCTCCCCCACATATCAGGAGACCTTCTGTTTCCGTTACCATAATATCAATAATTTTCTGAAAGAAACCAATATCACTTCCAGGGTATATATTCAATAGAGTAACTGAATTGCCGTCTATATTCCCTCTTACCAGAATATATCTGCCCTCTTTATCTCCCATTTTGAATACTTTTTTGAGATAAGAATAGCAACTCCTCTCCTATGTCCTGATTTATATGAGGAGAAAAACAGAAAAAGCCCATTCTCTTTAGTTTTTTATGCTCATTATCGCTTAAATGAGTTTCCTGTAAATATACTACATGGGCTTGTTCTTTTTTCATTTTGGATAAAATGTTCTTATGTTTGATTGGATTTAATAGCCCATTGACATTAAAAGAAATGAATTTTACCTTGTCCTTAGCCATCTGTGTTTATTTGTCAGTGTATCATTGAAGTTAGAATAAAACTTAATCAATCTACTCCCTGAACAAATAAGAACCAAGAAACGCAAATAATAACAAAAATGGCAACGAACGTGTGATTCCAAGGCTGAGGTCTCTAGTAGATGACCCTGCGTTGAGCTGGAGGAAATGTCTAGATGTGGGGGATAACCCCTCTTATTTGTGGGTTGAGGGCCCCCATTGCAGTAATCATAAAAGTCAGTGAACAAATCCATTACACCGAAAAGATTTCCCTGTGTACTCCTCCTATATATAAATATATATGTATGCACACACACAGATATATATATATATATATATACACACACACACACACATACACGCACACACACATATATATATATATATGTATATATATATATATATATATATATACATACATACACACACACATTACACACATACACACACATATATATATATTCTCATTTTGGTGGGGAAAAAGGAGTAAGTGAGCGAATAAAGAATAAATAATTAAGTAATATAAAATCCACATTATAATAAGTATTTCTCGAGATGGGTATATCACATGTACTTTTGCTTCGGTTTAGCTTCTCAGCTTTTTTAAAGTTAGCCAAACCCTATGGCTCTTCTGAAGGGGGTGAGGACTGTCTTTGGGAAACTCCTGGTCTCTTCCTGATGTATTTCTCTTGGCCTCCTCCCGTCTCCTGCCTTCTCGATTCTCGCACTATTTTCCAAGCAGAGCAGGATAATTCTTCAGTCAGGCTTTCCTTCGTTTTGGTCATGCTGACAGGCAACCCTCTGGCCTTCATGTCTGTAGTTGCCTCTTCCACTGTCTGGTACAACCGCATCCCGTTGTCATAAAACACTCAAAGTTTAGCAGGGTATGGAGTTTGAAATCTAATCTTATTTTGCTTTAGTAGTCGCTTTACTTTGGAGTATTCTTTGCATTTCTGGAGGACCCCGGGGGGGGGGTAATCTTGGTCGAAATATATTAATTTATCCTCTAAACACACTCTCTTCTTACCCCAGGCCTTTCGTAGAATCTCCGCCTTGGTGCTGTACCGAAGGAATTTAATTATTATTGAGCGTGGCTTTCTATCCTGGGTAGGTTTTGGGGCTAACAACGCAGTGGGCTCTTTTGACTTCCAGCTTCATAGCCGGGGGAAGATCCAGCACGTCCCGCAGTAACTTTCCGACAAACTCCGTCATAGACAAGCCCTCTGCTCCTTCGGGAATGTTGTAGATTCTGATATTTTTCCGCCGTGATCTTCCCTCCAGGTCAAGTAGTTTACCTTCTTGGTGATTTAATATTTTTATTGTCTTGCTCAGTATCTGTTCCACATTTTGAATGTGATCTTCCACCTACTGAATTCGAGTCTCTGCCACCGCTATTTATTGATTGACGCTGGCGAGCTCTGACTTAATATCACAGAGCTGCTGCTTTATATCTTTCTGGACCTCCATTATTTCTTTCAGGATTTCAAAGATATTTGCCACTTCACCTGAACGAGGCCCAGCAGCCGCCTCGCTAGCACGCAGTCGGGTCGGAGAGCCGCTCACTGCACTCCTATCGGATGCAGGCTCTGCAGTGTCGCTTTTTAAATTTCCATTTCTTCTCCCCATTCTTGCCCCTCTTTTCAGTTCAAATATTTTTTGAAAAATATTATATTTGGTGGGTTAACGGGGCTTAATATGCTTTATTTCAGAGGAGCTAGGGACTTGAGCTGCCATTCTCGACAATGACATCACCGGAAACCCATGTGCCCTCTTTTCAACATTGAATTGATTCCACAAACATAGGACTCTCCATAAGACTGAACTGATTCCACAACCCATGGACTCTCCTCAACACAGAATTGATTCTGCAACATATGGACTCTGCTCAACACTGACATGATTCCACAACACACTGAATCTCCTCAACACTGAACCAATTTCACAACTCAAGGGTTCTCTCGGCAACACAGATCTAATTCCAGAACCCATGGACTCCTCTCACTCGTGAACTGTTTCCACAACCCATAGACTCTCTCCTCAACACTGAACTCATTCAGAACCCATGGACTCTCCTCAACAGAGAGTTGATCCATCAACACTGAACTGATTCCACATCCCATATACTCTCTCAACACTGAACTAATTCCAGATCCTATGGACTCCAGTCAATGCTGAATTATTTCCACAACTGATGGATTCTCCTCAACAGTGAACTGAGTCCACAACCCATGGACTCTGCTCAATACTGAACTGAAACTACAACCCATGGACTCTCTCCTCAGCACTGAACTGATTCAAAACCCAAGGACTCTTCTCAACACTTAATTGATTCCACAACCCAAGGATTCTCCTCAACACCTAGCTGATTCGATAACCAATGCCCTCTCCTCAACGCTGAACGGATTCCACAACCAATGGGCTCTCCTCAGCAGTGAAATGATTGCACAACACATGGAGTCTCCTCAACACCAAACTGATTCCACAACCCATGGCCCCACCTCAAGACTTAACTGAATTGATTCCACAACCCATCGACTCTCCTCAACACTGAACTGATTACACAACCCATGGACTCTCCCCAACACTGAACGGTTTCCAGAACCCATGGACGCTCCTCAAAACTGAACTGTTGCCACAATCCATGGATTCTCCTCAACGCTGAACTGATTCCAGAACACATGGACTCTCTACTCAACACTGAACTGTAGGTAGGAGCTGTCCTGTCCCAACGATCAAGTCTGGATGGAAATCTTCATCCCTGTGCCTCCTTTTCTCACCAACTGTCCCCTGCTGAGCGGAATTACCACGTAGGGAATCGGGAACAACTGGTGGTCAAGCTTGCATCGGAGGAGTGGAGGTACTGGCTGGAGGGGGCGGAACACCCATTTATTGTTTGGACTGATCATAAGAACCTGGGATATATTCAGACCGCCAAACTTTTGAACTCCCGCCAGACCTGTTGGACATTATTTTTTGCATGGTTCAAGTTTTCCCTCACATACCATCCAGGGTCCAAGAACAGGAAGCTGGGCACGCTCTCCCACCAATTCCAACCCAGAGATTATCCTCCCACCATCCTGTGTGGTGGCAACCCTCACTTGGGAGATTGAGTCCATAGTAAAGAAAGCCCAATGGGATGACCCTGACCCCAGCAATGAACCCGTCAATCATCTTTTTGTGCCTGATTCTGTCAGATCTCAGGTTCTCCGGTGGGGGCACACATCTCGGATTGCCTGCCACCCCGGGAGTGATCAGACACTGTCTCTCCTGACAAAACACTTTTGGTGGCCTACCATGGAAGCGGATACCCATTCTTATGTCTCTGCATGTTCCATCTGTGCCCGTGGAAAAGCCTCCCATCAGTCATTTGTGGGATTACTTCATCCCCTACCTGTTTCTGCTCGTCCTTGGTCGCACATCACCCTCGATTTCATCACCAGTCTACACCCTTCACACAGAAACACCACTGTACTCCAAGACAGTGCACTTTGTAGCCCTCCCTAAATGCCCTGCTGCTCAGGAAACCATCTGGTCCGCCACATCTTCTGCCTCCACAGAATCCCTGTGGATATTGTCTCCAATCGAGGTCCCCAATACATCTCGCAGGTATGGAAGGCCTTCTGTCAAGCCTTAGGTGCCTTGGTCAGCCTGTCATCCACCCACAGATGAACGGGCAAACGGAACGGGTCAACCAGGACTTGGAGGCGACACTACATTGTATAACAACCAACAACCCGTCTACCTGGAGTGATCACTTCGCGTGGGTTGAGTACACCCACAACTCTCTGGTTAGTACTGCCATTGGAAGGTCTCCCTTGAGTACCAACCCTTGCTGTTCCCCGCGCAAGAAGAAGAGATTGCGGTGCCGTCTGTTCAGGACCATATCAATCGGTGCCACAAGGTCTGAGAGGACACACACACGGCCCTGCTCAGATCAGCCGATCACAGTAGGAGAATTGCCGATCGACACCAGACTCCTGTGCCTGAGTATCAACCTGGGCAGGTGTTGCGGCTTTCATCCAAAGACATCTCTCTCAAAAACGAGCCTAAGAAACTCACCCCTCGCTTCCTGGAACCTTTCGAGGTTGAAAGTATCATCAATCCCACAGCAGTCTGACTAAGCTACCAAGATCTATGCACACCCACCCTACTTTTCATGTTTCCCAATTAAAACCACTTTCCATCAACCCCTTGTGTCCTCTGACCGAAACCCCTCCACCCGCCCGGATCATCAACAACCATCCAGCATACACTGTCCAGCAGCTATTAGATGTGTGCTGTCTGTGCAGGGGCCTCCAATACCTGGTCGACTGGAAAGGGTACGGCCCAGAGGAGCGTTTCTGGGTTCCGCGCTCCTTCATCCTGGACCCCTCCCTCATCCAAGACTTCCATTGGGACCGTCCGGACAAGCCTGGAGGATCGTCTGAAGGCTCCCGTTGTGGGGGTGGGGTACTGTCATGGTCCCGTCTGGCAATTCCACATCTTGCTATTACCTCCTTAGTTGGGCCTTAAACCCCTCATCTGATTTCCAATCATTCCCAGTTCCACTAATTACAGCACACCTGCTTCCCATTAGTGAACATAGGTTGATAATGTGGTAAATCGTATCAGCAAATTTGCTGACGATACAAAGATCGGAGGTGTAGTGGACAGTGAGGAAGGTTTTCAAAGCTTGCAGAGGGATCTGGACCAGCTGGAAAAATGGGCTGAAAAATGGCAGATGGAGTTTAATCCAGACAAGTGTGAGGTATTGCACTTTGGAAGGAAAAACCAAGGTAGAACATACAAGGTAAATGGTATGTATGTAGGCCTCCATTAGTCTCGATAGACCATGGATTTGCACCTTGGAAAGTTTCTAGGGCGCAAGTCTGGGCAGGGTTTTTTTTTGGAAGACCAACAGTTGCCCAAGCTGCAAGTCTCCCCTCTCCCCGCATCCAATGTTGTCCAAGGGAAGGGCATTAGGACCCATACAGCTTGGCACCGGTGTCATCGCAGAGCAATGTGTGGTTAAGTGCCTTGCTCGAGGACACACACGCAGTCTCAGCCAAGGCGACCTTCAGATCACTAGACGAACACCTTAACCACTTGGCCATGCACCAACACAAGGTAAATGGTAGGGCACTGAGGAGTGCAGTAGAACAGAGGGATCTGGGAAAACAGATACTAAATTCCCTAAAAGTGGTGTCTCAGGTAGATAGGGTAGTAAAGAGAGCTTTTGGTACATTGGCCTTTATAAATCAAAGTATTGAGTATAAGAGTTGGAATGTTATGGTGAGTTTGTATAAGACATTGGTGAGGCCGAATTTGGAGTATTGTGTGCAGTTTTGGTCACCAAATTTCAGGAAGGATATTAATAAGGTTGAAAGAGTGTAGAGAAGGTTTACAAGGATGTTACCGGGACTTGAGAAACTGAGTTACAGAGAAAGGTTGAATAAGTTAGGACTTTATTCCCTGGAGAATAGAAGAATGAGGGGTGATTTGATGGAGGTATATAAAATTATGATGGGTATAGACAGAGTGAATGCAAGCAGGCTTTTTCCACTGAGGCTAGGGGAGAAAAAAACCAGAGGACATGGGTTAAGGGGGAAGGGGAAAAAAGTTTAAAGGGAACATTATGGAGGGCTTCTTCACACAGAGAGTGGTGGGAGTGTGGAATGAGCTGTCAGATGAAGTGGTAAATGCTTTTAACATTTAAGAAAACTTGGATGGGTACATGGATGAGAGGTGTATGGAAGGATATGGTCCAGGTGCAGGTCAGTGGGACTAGGCAGAAAAATGGTTCAGCACAGCCAAGAAGGGCCAAAAGGCCTGTTTCTGTACTGTAATGTTCTATGGTTCTATGATAAAACTTGGGCATCACAGCATGCTTTGCCAGTTTGTTGGTTGACTCTAGTGTGAGTAAACCTCGTTTCCTGATTCCTGAGGGCTGGCAGTTCTACGCTCTGCATCATTTCCTGGATACTCTATGTAAACCTTGTCTCCGTGTAAGAACTCTCCTGGATACTGGTTCCCCATTCGCAATGGTGCTAACACCTCAGAACTCTGGCTCCGCACCTGGGTCCTGCACTTGGGTTCATCCTCAGCCTCGACCTTGCAACAATAAGTACATTAACAATATTTAAATGTGAATTGTTCAGATGCATGGCTAGGAATGATGGAGATGGAATATGGGTCCTTCCTGGGCAAATGGGACTAACTTGTATGGGGAGCTTGGTTAGCATCGAGCAGATGGACTGAATAGCTTGTTTCCATGCTATACCTCTATAATGAATTCCAGATGAGGTTATCTTGAGGATATTTAATTTTAGTTATATCGTATGTTTATTGTCAGCAATCATGTCGCTGAGTCAGAAAGTTGTGGGTTTGAATCCCACCTCAGAGGTTTGAAACCAAAAATCGAAATTGGCATTCCAGTGTGGCACTCAAGTTCCATAACACTTCTTAGTGAGTGCTAAAATATCCCAGGGAACCATTTTAAAAGAGAGCAGGAAAGCTTTCTGCTGTGTTGTGAACTAGATGTATACCTTGATTAAAACTTTGATAGGGCTGCACTTGAAATATTGCATGCAGTTCTGGTCACACCATTACAAATAGGATATGTTGGCATTGGAGGGGATGCAGAGGGGGTTCTCCAGGATGCTGCCTGCATTAGAGGGTATGAGCTATTGTTACGTTCCCCAGTAACTGGGTAGTTTTTCCAGCAAAGATAGATGGATCCACCGAAGCCTGATGCTACTATTTTCAAACGTTTTTATTTATAAAGGGGCACAAACGTATGGTTAATACAAAACATTCAGATCATATACATCATCACAACTCAATCTAAAGCACAGGTATAGTAATAATCAATCAGAAATAAGCTCTACAGTTGTCTAGGGGTAATGTAGATATATATCGTTTGCTGGATATCTAAAAGTCTTTTAGATCACTGCAGTTCCACCAGCCGCCGTCGGTTGTGGTGTCGCGTTGGTGCACTTTTGTTAGAAAGAGAGAGAGAGAGATGTCATTAAACAGCTTCACCTGCCCGGGTCCCTACGGAGCACCGCCGTGGAATCAGAAGAGCAGGCTTCCTGGTTGTTAGTTAAAAGCGATTATCCGTGATTCCATCCACAGACTCCCAATCCGGAGTCTAACGCACGTGGCTTCCTTCAGAATGGCATCCCGCTCCGACGGGAAGCACTATCGTGTCTTCCTTGTGTCTCTCCTTGGTGCGTCTGAGGCCCCGCGTCGGCAGCCCACCTTTTTATCTGGACTGGCAGGGTTGTAGATGTCAATCGGGGGGGGGGGGGGGGGGAGGGTGAGGCGATCTTTCCCCCATTCCCTATCTCACATGGCCCTGAAGGTCTGCACGTAGCCCACGTCCTTATTCCACAAAAGGTGCCTCCCAAAACAATGGCTGTGTCCAAGGCTTTGTCTTGCTGAGCGGCCAATCCACATTCCAGACCGTAAGGCTCTCTCTCTCTTGCGATTCTCCCAAAGGAGGGGGCTGAGGTCATAACACCTCCCCCCATAGCAGGTTTTTTACCAGCGGTTAAAAACAGGTTTGTACAAAGTTGTACAGGACTTTTTTTTAAAATCTACATACTACACAAGCTTTTCTCTTCCCAGAGTACTACCGTGATACATTCAAGTCAGTATCTAAACAGGTAACAAGTACAGTGCCCCTTTCTTTAATATCTTAACCTCACGTGCCATACTAAAGTCTGGTAGCATCAAACTTCAGCTCAATAACCACCTTATTTATTTATTTTCTTCAGCAACATAACTAAGGAGGTGTGATCTTAGCTTAGGTGCATCTACAAAAGTTTATACAAATACTAATCGTTTCGGTCATGGTATTTCACCGGCAGGTCTCCAAAGGGGTTGTCTTTATTTTTCACAGGCTTTGGCGTAAATCCGTACAACCGGTGTTGCTGTTTAAAAATGGCATTTCTATTACCCATCGCCTTTTCCCGGTGAGTCCCCCCGTGGGGAACGTGAGTAATTTGGCGAGGTACTCTCCCGCCTTTCCTTCCCACAAGGGTTATTCTCTTAACTCCCCGTCCCCAACCTAGTCCATCAGGGGAATTTCCACCCAGGTAGTTAACCCTTTTTCCAAGACCATACAGGCTGATGTGTTTCAGTGCGAACCTTTTCCTCCGGCCGCATTTAAATTTCGGCTTCCTCGCAGCGCTTTCTTGAATAACAATAGCGTGAGGCACCTTTACATTCCAAATCAACCTGTACTCGATGCGCAGGCATCAATCTAGACTTTAACCTTTTTTCATTCGAGTTGGGAACTACAGATTTACCGTTCTCCCCCACAACAACAGTTATCTCCCCATTCGTAAACTCCACATTAACTCTGATCACTCCCCTCAGCACAACCCTCTGGGAACTCGCACTCCCCAAGGTTAACCCTTTCTTTCTCGAACCAAGTCTATCTGCTCCAAAAGGACGACCGTCTTGTCCAGCTGATTCAAATACCTCAGACTTTTTCTGAGCTCCGTGACTAGGTTCAGGACTACATGCATCCCCATCTTGGACACACTCAAACGGGGCATTGGCCTCTTCCAGGCTTTCAATACCCATACCCTTTTCAAATTCTAAATTCCCCTGATCCTCCCAGTTACTCTCTGGGCAACCCACTTCCGGAGTAAACTCAACCCCGCGGGCTGAAACAACCCCATCTGCCAACCCAGCAGACTTCTTCAAGGTAATGGCATCCTTTTCATCTAGGACTGCCCTCATTTCATTATCGGGAACACCTTTAGAATTTTCAACTTCTTCAAACAGTCCTGCCAAACCAGACAGATCATCCATGTCCAACCCTGGACATTTTAACAGCTTTATCTGTTTCTCATCTTTATTTCCTACCTCTAGGACCTTTCTCTTCGCTAAGGGAGGATCTACCTTCTCTCCCTTACCCCCTTTTATGTTACTATTCCTCGTTCTACCGCCCTCGAAACCCTCGTGGCACAGGGTCGGTAAAAACGACTGAGCCAATTTTAAACTGCTCGCCTTCTCAGCTGCCGTTCTCGACAGGCTGCGAGTGTCCGCGCATGCGGGATAGCTCGGGGACTCTAGGGGCGGGGCCTCAACACCCACCGGTCGGCGGGTCATAGTCATGGCCGACCAAACTTTTCCTCCTGCTAAATCGTTTCCAAGGAGGACATCCACATCAGTTCTCGGGAATTCTGATGGCACCCCCATTTCAACTGATCCATACACCAGCTCACAATCCAAAATGACCCTACGCAAAGACACCCTTTCTGTCCCTTTTCCTATTCCTCTCAGGGCTACCTCACATGTCAGAGGTCCGAATTGTAATACGTTACGGCTAATTAATGATAGCTCCGCCCCCGTGTCTCTCCAAATCCGTACAGGAATTGGCGGGTCCCCCTTCCTCACAGACACGGTTCCGTGTGACATATAAATCTCCGACCCCTCGCGCTCTCTGCTCCCCTGGGACCCTCTTGCCGATTTTCTGATTACCACTGCACACCCGATAGGGATCGCTGCTTTCCCTCTCTCTGGCTCCTTTCTCGGAGCAAAGCATTTAGATGCAATATGACCCACCTTTCCACAATTAAAACAGGTCAAGCCAGGACCTCTCCTGCCGTCTTGCCTCTCCTCCTCAATTTTACCACTAGCTCCCAGCGGGATCTCCGCCTCAGCCGGCGGACTTTCTCTACCGTTCCCACGGTCTCTCTGGTAACTTTTTGGCGAGGAAAACTTTGTCTTGTGGGTTAGGGCATATTCATCTGCGAACCTAGCCATCTCTGAGATGGACTGATTCGTCCTCTCATTTAAATACATTCGGATCTCTTCCGGAACACAACCTTTAAATTCCTCAATCAAAAATAACTCCCTGAGACGCCCATAATTCTCGGCCACCTTTTCCGCAGTGCACCAACGATCCAAGAGCACACCCTTCTCGTGGGCTAGCTCGGTATACGTTTGATTCCATCCTTTTCTTAAATTTCGGAACCTTTGTCTATACGCCTCAGGTACTAACTCGTAACCTCGGAGAATGGCCTCCTTTACTTGATCATAATTCCCTTCCCCTCCTGGGGGCAACGCGGCATATGCCCGCTGTGCTTTCCCTCATAACACACTTTGTAACAACGCCACCCACTGCTCTCTGGGCCACTTCTGATTCACTGCCACCTTTTCAAAAAGCAAGAAATAACTATCAACATCCGTCTCCTCGAACGGGGGGACCAATCTCAATGCCCGACTAACATCAAACCCCTCCTCTCTTGCCCTTGAGCTCTTCGCTCTTGCTTTCGCCTGTCCAACTCCAATTCATGGCTCCTTTGTTTCTCTTTCTCTTCTGCTTCTGCTTCTAGCTGCTTTAGCTGGAGCTCATGACCCCGTTTCATCTCTAATTCCTTTAGTTTGAACACCTGCTCCCTTTCCTCAGCCTTTTCCTTTTCAGCTGCTTCTAGCTGCTTTACTTTAAGATCATGGTCCAACCTTATTTTCTCCAACTCTACCTGATCTGTCCCACTCGCTAATCTCTTTTCGGGGATATTTTCCAAATCCTCAGCTGCAAACACCTCCTTTTCAATGTAATACTGATTTATGACCCCTCGCACTTCCTGCTTTTTCATTGATGACCTCACCTCTGCGAGGCCTAACCCCTTTGCCAGATTTACCAAGTCTGATTTGGTAGCCGTCCCTAGCGCCTCTACAGTCGGATTTCTCATAAATTCACCCACATCCATCTTTGCTGGTTTCCTGTCTGGCTACCTGCGTAACCAGATTTAAGTTTGGACTTACAGCCCGATTCACTGACCCTCCCCTTTGGTTTCAAATCCGGGACGAGCAACCCACTTGTTACGTTCCCCAGTAACCGGGTAGTTTTTCCAGCAAAGATAGATGGATCCACCGAAGCCTGATGCTACTATTTTCAAACGTTTTTATTTATAAAGGGGCACAAACGTATGGTTAATACAAAACATTCAGATCATATACGTCGTCACAACTCAATCTAAAGCACAGGTATAGTAATAATCAATCAGAAATAAGCTCTACAGTTGTCTAGGGGTAATGTAGATATATATCGTTTGCTGGATATCTATAAGTCTTTTAGATCACTGCAGTTCCACCAGCCGCCGTCGGTTGTGGTGTCGCGTTGGTGCACTTTTGTTAGAAAGAGAGAGAGAGAGATGTCATTAAACAGCTTCACCTGCCCGGGTCCCTACGGAGCTCCGCCGTGGAATCAGAAGAGCAGGCTTCCCGGTTGTTAGTTAAAAGCGATTATCCGTGATTCCATCCACAGACTCCCGATCCGGAGTCTAACGCATGTGGCTTCCTTCAGAATGGCGTCCCGCTCCGACGGGAAGCACTATCGTGTCTTCCTTGTGTCTCTCCTTGGTGCGTCTGAGGCCCCGCCTCGGCAGCCCACCTTTTTATCTGGACTGGCAGGGTTGTAGATGTCAATCGGGGGGGGGGGGGGGGGAGGGTGAGGCGATCTTTCCCCCATTCCCTATCTCACATGGCCCTGAAGGTCTGCACGTAGCCCACGTCCTTATTCCACAAAAGGTGCCTCCCAAAACAATGGCTGTGTCCAAGGCTTTGTCTTGCTGAGCGGCCAATCCACATTCCAGACCGTAAGGCTCTCTCTCTCTTGCGATTCTCCCAAAGGAGGGGGCTGAGGTCATAACACTATAAAGACAAGTTACACAAACTTGGCTTGTTTGCTCTTGCAGGGTCATGGGCTGAGGGAAGACCTGGTAGAAGTTTATAAACTTCTAAGTTTAGGTATATAGTTTAGTAAGTATAGGTTAGACAGCCAGAATATTTCCCAGGGTGACATTGTTGATTTAATTTGAAGAGGAGGAGTTTAAAGGGGGTGTGCATGGCAGGTTTGAGCAGAGAGTGGGGGTGCCTGGAACGTGCTGCAAGAAGCTAGTAGTGGAAGCAGATGTGATAAAAGCATTGGAGAGGCTTCTGAATCTGTGGAGAAGAATCATATGCAGACAAAACGGATCAGTTTAATTTAGCAGAGAATTTGTGGGCCAATGGACCCATTCCTATGCTGTATGTTCTTAATCAGCATTTTTTATAAATTGACCAGGTGCATAAGAGATTCTGCAGGTGCTGGAAATCCAGAGCAACACACACAAACATGAAGGGTCTTGGCCCGAAACATCAAATCTTTATTCATTTCCATAGATGCTGCCTGATCCGCAGAGTCCTCCAGCATTCTGTGTGTTGATGATCAGATGATTTTCACAAGTGGTGTTCTTTTGAGATCTTGTTGTGCATAAGTTGACTGGTGATTTTCCTTCATCACCATCACTTCAAACCCACTGCATAAAATAATGAGGGCTGTATATTGTGATATATTACATGTTAAGATGATGATAAGATGGCCTGTCCCTTTAATGCTACCAAACCATCCTAGCATAAATCAACTGCACTGTGAGAAAACTAGTTTGCTGTATTGGGAGGGTATATTAGTTAATCAAGAGCCCAGCAGCATGTTTAAGTTAGTATCAGCATCAGAAAATAGAAAACTATTGTACCTCCTTTCACGAACAATCAAAATCCAAATGTCTGCTTGCAAAATTACCTACTCGTTCAATAAGTACTCACAAGAGGCGATAATTTGATCTAGCAGCCTATTAATTAGGTACATGACAAGGTAACAAAGTTCACCCATTCCAACCTGTCATCATTCTTTGTTCTTGTCTACAGGTCAAATACAGACCAACTCAGATGCAGTTGTAATGAGCAGGGAATAAGGCAGCTTTCATTCTGCTGCCGGATTTAACTGTTCACCATGCTCTCACAACTTAGATTTGGATTCAACAGTACATCAAAACACACAGTGAAATAAGTTAACAATCAACACAATCTACGGATGTGCTGGGGTCAGCCGACAAGTGTTGCCACAGATTCCCAGCTGACATAACATGCCTCCCAAGTTCAGCAGAACGACACAAGCAACAAAGGTAAAACTACTTTTCTCCCTCCATCCCACCCACCCGCATACTGACACGACCTCAAAGGCCAAACGAAATCAACAATGTGTATGGCCATGGGTTCATAATCAGGCAATAACAATAATAATGAGTAAATGCAGAAACAACTGGCTACATCAGAAAAATAGACACATTCAAATGCATTGCAGATAACTGGATTATGTATGCCAAATAAATTGAGTCATATTTTGAAGCAAATGAAAATAGTTGATGAAAAACAGGTGCCTGTGTTATTGAGTGCAATGGGTGGAAAAACATACAATTTGCTTAGAAGTTTAACTCCTCCAACCAAACCAGCCAAAATGAGCTTTGCTGATATTGTGAAGGTAATGCAGAGACATTTAGAACAAAAACCATTGTGGTTGCAGATCACCTCAGGTTTCATCAGCAGAATCAAAAGGAGGGGAGTCCATTTCAGATTATGCGGCTGAATTGAAGAGATTCTATGAGCCAATTCAGTGATGGGGTTAATAATACACTGAGAATTTGTGGAATCTGACGATAAAGCACTTGAAAATGGTTCCTTCTTCAGGCACAACTCACAATTAAAAGCAGTTGAAATCACTGTGTCAAAGGAAACAGCAGCCAGAGACACAATTGTGTTGCAGTCAGGAATGAAAGTGACCATGAACAAAATTGCAATGTCTAAATAGAAATCTGCCTGGCTGAACAAACAGTGTTACCATTGAGCCAGTGGCTCATGTAAAACACAGGGGAGAGAAAAAGGAAAAATTCAAGTTTCATTTTCAAAAAGAGCACCAATCTTCATGCCGTTGATGGAAAATCTGACAGTGATAAAAGTGACATAGGAATGGGTGGCCTTGAGATTTACAGTCTGAAAACTAACCAAGAGAATAGCAATATGGCTTGCATCAGAAGTGAACGGCAAATTAATTAAAATGGAATTGGACACTGGCTTAGCCATTCCAGTCATTCCATAAATTGAGTTTGAATGGCATTTCAAAGATACTAAACTGAAGTCTGCAAACATCCAACTAGGGACTTATACTGGAGAAAAATAACTCCTGTGGGAATGATATTCATAACTATGAAATACAACAACCAACAAGCCACAATGGGCTTGCATATGGTAAAAATAAGAGGACCAGCATTGTGAGGCCTTGATTGGCTGAGACAATTGCAACTTGTTCAGAGATCCATCCACCATTTGCATGTCACATTTCCTGCAATAGAGTCAACTGAAAGTGAATTAAGCTGATGATGCCATAGCAGTGTTTAAGGATGGCATGGAAAACCAAATATCACAGTAAAATGGTGTTAAATGAAAATGGCACACCCACATTTTACAAAGCTCATTCAGTTCCTTATGCCATCCATGATAAAGTAGCCAGTGAGCTGGGTGATACATTAACCAGTGAGCCGGGATGATAAGGTGTTATACTTAAATGCACGCAGCATAAGGAATAAGGTGGATGATCTTGTTGTACAGTTACAGATTGGCAGGTATGATATTGTAGCCATTACTGAGATGTGGCTAAAGGATACATGTCTCTGGGAGCTGAACATCCAAGGATACACAGTGTATCGGAAGGATAGGGAGGTAGGTAGAGGGGGTGGCGTGACTTGGTAAGAAATGATATTAAATCATTAGAAAGAGTTG
Source organism: Hemitrygon akajei (assembly GCF_048418815.1). Lineage (NCBI taxonomy): Eukaryota > Metazoa > Chordata > Chondrichthyes > Myliobatiformes > Dasyatidae > Hemitrygon > Hemitrygon akajei. The sequence goes on from NC_133130.1 coordinate 103,144,090, forward strand.
ATGTAGGATCGGAAGGTACAGAATCTTTATGGGTTGAGCTAAGAAATCGCAGGGGTAAAAGGACCCTGATGGCAGTTATCTACAGGCCTCCAAACAGCTGCCGTGATGTGGACTACAAATTACAATAGGAAATAGAAAAGGCTTGCCAGAAGGGCACTGTTATGATAATTGTAGGGGATTTTAACATGCGAGTGGATTGGGAAAATTAGGTTGGCACCGGATCTCAAGAGAGAGAATTTGTAGAATGTCTATGAGATGGCTTTTTAGAACAGCTTGTTGTTGAGCCCACTAGGGGATCGGCTGTACTGGATTGGGTATTGTGTAATGAACCAGAGGTGATTAGAGAGATGGAAGTGAAGGACCCTTAGGAGGCAGTGATCACAACATGATTGAGTTCACTGTGAAATTTGAGAAAGAGAAGCTGAAATCCGATGTGTCGGTATTTCAGTGGAGTAAAGGAAATTACAGTGACATGAGAGAGGAACTGGCCAAAGTTGACTGGAAAGGGACACTAGTGGGAAGGATGGCAGAGCAGCAATGGCTGGAGTTTATGCGAGAAGTGAGGAAGGTGCAAGACAGATATATTCCAAAGAAGAAGAAATTTTCGAATGGATAAAGGATGCAACCGTAACTGACGAGAAGTCAAAGCCAAAGTAAAAGCAAAGCAGAGGGCATACAAGGAAGCAAAAATTAGTGGGAAGACAGAGGACTGGGAAGTTTTTAAAAGCTTACAAAAGGAAACTAAGAAGGTCATTAAGAGGGAAAAGATGAACTATGAAAGAGGATACTAAAATCTTTTTCAAGTATATAAGGAGTAAAAGACAGGTGAGAGTAGATATAGGACCAATAGAAAATGATGCTGGAGAAATTGTAATGGGAGATAAGGAGATGGCGGAGGAACTGAACGAGTATTTTGCATCAGTCCTTACTGAGGAAGACATAAGCAATATACCGGACATTCAAGGGTATCAGGGAAGAGAACTGTGCGCAGTCACAATTACAACAGAATAAGTACTCAGGAAGCTGAATAGTCTAAGGGTAGATAAATCTCCGAGACCGGATGAAATGCACCCTCGTGTTCTGAAGGAAGTAACAGTGGAGATTGCAGAGGCATTAGCAATGATCTTTCAAAAGTCGATAGATTCTGGCCTGGTTCCAGAGATTGCAAATGTCACTCCACTATTTAAGAAGGGGGCAAGGAAGCAAAAAGGAAATTATAGACCTGTTATCTTGACATCGGTGGTTGGGAAGTTGTTGGAGTTGATTGTCAAGGATGAGGTTACGGAGTACCTGGAGGCATATGACAAGATGGCAGAACTAAGCATGGTTTCCTTAAAGGAAAACCCTGCCTGACAAACCTAGTGCAATTTTTTGAGGAAATTACAAGTAGGCTAGACAAGGGAGATGCAGTGGATGTTGTGTATTTGGATTTTCAGAAGGCTTTTGACAAGGTGCCGCACATGAGGCTGCTAAACAAGATATGAGCCCATGGAATTACGGGAAAGTTACATACGTGGATAGAGCATTGGTTAATTGGCAGGAAACAGAGAGTGGGAATAAAGGGATCCCATTCTGGTTGGCTGCTGGTTACCAGTGGTGTTCCACAGGGGTCCGTGTTGGGGCCGCTTCTTTTTACGTTGTATATCAACAATTTGGATTATGGAATAGATGGCTTTGTGGCTAAATTTGCTGATGATACAAAGATAGATGGAGGAGCTGGTACTGCTGAGGAAACAGAGAATCTGCAAAGAGACTTGGATAGATTGGGAGAATGGGCAAAGAAGTGGCAAATGAATTACCATGTCAGAAAGTGTATGGTCATGCACTTTGGTAGAAGAAATAAACGGGCAGACTATTATTTAAATGGGGAAAGAATTCAAAGTTCTGAGATGCAACGGGACTTGGGAATCCTCGTGCAGGATACCGTTAAGGTTAACCTCCAGGTTGAGTTGGTGGTGAAGAAGGCGAATGCAATGTTAGCATTCATTTCTAGAGAAATAGAGTATAGGAGCAGGGATGTGATGTTGAGGCTCTATAAGGCACTGGTAAGACCTCACTTGGAATACTGTGTGCAATTTTGGGCTCCTTCTTTAAGAAAGGATGTGCTGACATTGGAGAGTGTTCAGAGAAGATTCACTAGAATGATTCCGGGAATAAGAGGGTTAACATATGAGGAACGTTTGACCGCTCTTGGACTGTACTCCTTGGAGTTTAGAAGAATGAGGGGGGACCTCATAGAAATATTTCGAATGTTGAAAGGCATGGACAGAGTGGATGTGGCAAAGTTGTTTCCCATGGTGGGGGAGTCTAGTATGAGAGGACATGACTTGAGGATTGCAGGGCGCCCATTCAGAACAGAGAGGCCAAGTCATTGGGTGTATTTAAGGCAGAGATTGATAGGTATCTGAGTAGTCAGGGCATCAAAGGTTATGGTGAGAAGGTGGGGGAATGGGACTAAAGGGGAGATTGGATCAGCTGATGATGAAATGGTGGAGCAAACTCGATGAGCTGAATGGCTGACTTCTGCTCCTTTGTCTTATGGTCTAATGATAAAATAGCCAGTGAGTCGGGGTGATAAAGTAGCCAGTGAGTCGGGGTGACAAATTAGCCAGTGAGCCGGGGTGATAAAGTAGCCAGTGAGTTGGGATGATAAAGTAGCCAGTGAGCCGGGATAATAAAGTAGCCAGTGGGTCAGGGTGACAAAGTAGCCAGTGAGCCGGGGTATTAAAGTAGCCAGAGAGCCAAGGTATTAAAGTAGCCAGTGAGCTGGGGTATTAAAGTAGCCTGTGAGTCGGGCTGATAAAGTAGCCAGTGAGCTTGGGTATTAAAGTATCCAGTGAGCTGGGGTATTAAAGTAGCCAGTGAGCTGGGGTATTAAAGTAGCCAGTGAGCCGGGGTGATAAAGTAGCCAGTGAGCTGGGGTATTAAAGTAGCCAGTGAGCTGGGGTATTAAAGTAGCCAGTGAGCCGGGGTGATAAAGTAGCCCGTGAGTTGGGCTGATAAAGTAGCCAGTGAGCCGGGGTGATAAAGTAGCCAGTGAGCTGGGATGATAAAGTAGCCAGTGAGCCGGGGTATTAAAGTAGCCAGTGAGCCGGGGTATTAAAGTAGCCAGTGAGCTGGGGTATTAAAGTAGCCAGTGAGTCGGGGTGATAAAGTAGCCAGTGAGTTGGGCTGATAAAGTAGCCAGTGAGTCGGGCAGATAAAGTAGCCAGTGAGCTGGGATGATAAAGTAGCCAGTGAGCCAGGGTATTAAAGTAGCCAGTGAGTTGGGCTGATAAAGTAGCCAGTGAGCTGGGATGATAAAGTAGCCAGTGAGTTGGGCTGATAAAGTAGCCAGTGAGCTGGGGTATTAAAGTAGCCAGTGAGTTTGTATGTAATTAGTTTTGCTACAACAAGTGTATGGGACATTGGAAAAAAGTTGAATTTCCCCATGGGGATGAATAAAGTATCTATCTATCTATCTATCTATCTATCTATCTATAAAGTAGCCAGTGAGCCAGACCCCGGCTCACTGGCTACTTTATCATCTCGACTCACTGGCTACTTTATTATCCCGGCTCACTGGCTACTTTATCATCCCAGCTCACTGGATACTTTAATACCCTGGCTCACTGGCTACTTTATCACCCCGGCTCACAGGCTACTTTGTCACCCCGACTCACTGGCTACTTTATCATCCTGGCTCACTGGCTACTTTATCAGCCCAACTCACTGGCTACTTTAATACCCCAGTGTAAAATGTTTCCACTCGTCCTTGCATGGGGGAGAGTTACCCTCATTACTGATCATCAACCACTATCGTCCACATTCAATCCATAGTTCCACTAGCAGCAGCAGCTTAAATGCAGAGATGGGCTCTGTTTCTTGGAGAACACGAGTACAAGATTGAATTCAAGAAGACAACTAATCATTGAAATGCTGATGGATTGTCCTGTTTACCCTCAGAAAAGGAAGTACCTGAATGTTTTTTTTTAAAAGAGGACAGTCCTCGGTTGCCTTATGTGGGTTATTGTACCATCCAAGCTGAGAACTAAAGTGCTGGAGGAGCTACATGGCAGCGATCTAGATGTGATCAAGGCCTTGGCTCAAGCTTTGTCTGTTGGCCTGGAACAGACCAGCAGATCGAACAGCTTGTCATGTTCTGTTCAGGATGCCCACGCGTCCAGAAGATGCCAAGAGCAGCACCTCTCCATCCTTGGGAACGGCTTGCATTGTCTAGGCAGAGCATTCATGTGGATTTTGCTGGGCACAAATTTCTCAGTAGCAGTGGATGTAGCTACAAATGGCCAGAAGTGTTCCCAGTAGCCACCACTAAAGCCACACACACTGTTGATATGTTGAGAAGCTTCCTCTCAAGAACTAGTATTCCAGAACTCTTAATCACTCACAATGAATTGGTTCCAGCTGGGTCCAGAACAGTTTCAGTCATTCCTGAAAATGAATTGAATAAGACATATTACATCTGCACCGTATCACCCAGATACAAATGACTTGGCAGAAAGGTTTGTCCAGAATCCAAAGAATGCACTGCGAGCAAGGTTAGCAGAAGGCATTTGACAAGGTCCCACATGAGAGGTTGGTTAGGAAGAGTCAATCACACAGCATTCAAGATGAGGTAGTAAATTGGATTAGACATTGGCTTTGTGGGAGAGTGGTAGTAGATGGTTGCCTCTCTGACTGGAGGCCTGTGATTAGTGGAGTGTTCTAGGGATCGGTGCTGGGTCCATTCTTGTTTGTCATCTATATCAACAATCTGGATTGTAATGTAGTTAACCAGATCAGCAAATTTGCAGATGACACGAACCCTGGGGCTGTAGTGGACAGCGAGAACAGTGAGTTTAGAGCTCAAGTGGGATATGGACTGACTGGAAAAATAGGCAGAGAAATGGCAGATGGAATACAGGTCCTTAATTCAATGAAAGTAGCATCACAGGTAGATAGGTTCATAAAAAAAGCTCATTGGCCTTCCTGTGTACTGAGTACAGGAGACGGAATGCTATGTTGGGCTTGTATAAGATGTTGGGTGTTGGGTGAAGCCTAATTTGGAGTAAAATGTGTAGTTTTGGTCACCAACCTACAGGAAAGATGTAAAAAGTTTGAAAGAGTACGGAGAAAACTTACAAGAATGTTACTAGGTCTGGAGGACCTGAGTTATAAGGAAAGATTAAATAGGTTAGGGATTTTTCCCTCGGAATGTAGAAGGTTGAGGGAAGATTTGATAGAGGTACCTTATATAAAATTATGAGGAGTATAGATAGGGTAAATAAAAACAGGTTTTTTCAATGTAAGTTGGGTGGGTCTACAACTAGAGGGTATGGTTTAATGGTGAAAGGTAAAATGTTTAAGAGGAACATGAGGGGAAATTGCTTCACGTAAGGAATGTGGAACAAGTGGTGCATGTGAGCTTGATTTCTACACTTAAGGGAAGTTTGAATAGGTACATGGATGGGATGGTTGCAGTGGGCCATGGTCCGGGTGCAGGTCGATGGGATTAGGCAGTTTAAATGGTTCAGCACAGACTAAGTGAGCTGAAGGCCCAAGCTGATCAATATCCAAATACTCATATATCTGGGCTCTTAGAATACCTTTCAATGACTTTCCCACTACTGATGTCAGGCTCACCAGCCTATAATTTCCTATAATTTATTTTTACAGCCTTTTTTAAACAGTGGAACAACATTGGCTATCCTCCAATCCTCCAGTGCCTCACCTGTCACTGAAGATGATTTAAGTATCTCTGCTAGGACCCCTGCAATATCTGCACTTGCCTCTCACAGAGTCCGAGGGAACAGTTAGTCAGGCTCTGGGGATTTATCCACCCTAATTTGCCCCAAAACAATAAACACCTCCTTCTCTGTAATCTGTACAGGGTCCATGAAGTTGATGCTGCAAAACAGTTCTGAATTGTCTTACTGCTTATTTCTCCCAAACTATCAGCGACCAATTGAACACAAACACATGCATTCTGACGTTACTTAAAAACAGTTCACTCTAAACACGACATAGTATCTAACGACCTCGGGCGTGCACGTGACTGATATGAGTTAGAACCTATCCACTGAGTCTCCTGCCCCAATTAAGTGTTAGAGTGTCAGAAATAAATGAAGGAACCCAGCTATTTCACAACTTGTTTTTGTTCTTTAAGAATTGTCCCAAATCTTGTATACAAGATGACCAGAGAGCAATGATTGAGTTGAGATGCATTCTATATTGAGTTGGACTTTACAGCTAAGCAAGGAGAAGTGTTGTGTATTTAATATTTCAGTAATATTTGATTAATATTCTAAATATTGTTTAATTAAATATTCTTTGTTTGATGTATGGGTTATGATGCACCATCAATAACTCTCGGAGACGGGAGGCAAATGATAGGCTTTTATTCGCTGCAAGAGACCACGATTAGCAGCAAGAGACCACCACACAACATCCTGGAGACTGAGGGAGGAGCAGTGCCTCCAATTGCCTTTATACAGGGGTCTGTGGGAGGAGCCACAGGAGCAGTCAGCAGAGGGGCGTGTCCAGACAGGTATATGTAGTTCACCACAGGTTACATGTCAGAAGTATCATTATGCCACCACATTATTAAAAATAAGAAAATACAAGCTAAATAAACCAATATCTCAACTCGTGTTTTTGTTTCCTTTCGATTATTTTCTGAAGTTACAAAACATGACACAGACATCAGCCCTCCAACTTCTAGATCACCAACTTAGACCTTCAGCTTCAGCCTTTGGTATTAACCCCAGGACTCACTGATCACAGGAATTTGAACTCCACGCCTCAAACTCCAGACTCACACTGTGAACTGAGATTACAGCTTTACAGATTTAAGGATAAATTTTTGCTGATGTGTGATGCGGAATTTGGCTTGGTCACAAACACAGGCAGGAGAGACTAGGCTGCCACCAATACTTGTGAAAATCAGACACAAAACTGCAGACACTGGAAAGCTAAAGCAAAGCCAGAAAATGTTAGAAGCTTGGAACAGGTCAGCCTCCATCTGTGGAAAGAGAGACAGGGTTATTCATTTGATAGAAGCACATGAGTTTTCAAAAAGATTCACTCAAATGTTGCCTGGGATTGAATGATCCACCTGTAAGATCACAGGATATGGGAGCAGAGTTAAGCCATTCAGCCCATCAAGTCTGCTCTGCCATTCCATCATGGCTAATCCCAGATCCCATTCAACCCCATACACCTGCCTTTTCATCATATGCATTGATGCCCTGACCAATCAGGAAATGATCAAATTCTGCCTTATATATTCTCACAGACTTGGCCTCCACCACAGTCTGTGGCAGAGAATTCCACAGATTCACTACTCTCTGACTAAAGAAAATTCCTCTGTTCTAAAGGGTAAAGGGTTGCCCCTCAATTGTGAGGCTGTGCCCTCTAGTTCTGGATACCCCCACCATAGGAAACATCCTCTCCACATCCACCTATCTAGTCCTTTCAACATTTGGTAGGTTTCAATGAGATTACCCACCACATTCTTCTAAATTCCAGTGAGTACAGGCCCAAAGCTGCCAAGTGCTCCTCATATGTTAACCCCTTCATTCTTGAAATCATCCTCGTGAACCTCCTCTGGACTCTCTCCAATGACAGCACATCCTTTCTGAGATGCATTCTAAGTGTGGCCCAACTAGTGTCTTATAAAACCTCAGCATTATCTCCTTGCTTTTACCTTGTATTCCTATTGAAATAAATGCCAACAGTGCATTTGCCTTCTTTACCACAGACTCAACCTGTAAATTAACCTTCCAGGAGTCTTGCATGAGGATTTCTAAGTCCCTTTGCACCTCTGAAGTTTGAACCTACTTCCCATTTAGAATAATAGTCTGCACTATTGTTTCTTTCACCCAAATGCATTATCATACATTTCCCAACACTGTATTCCATCTGCCACTTTTTTGCCCATTCTTCCAATTTGTCTAAGTCCTGCTGCAATCACATTGCTCCCTTAGCACTACCTACCCCTCCATCTATCTTTGTATCACCTGAAAACTCATCAATTACATTATCTAAATCATTGGCAAATAATGGGAAAAGTAGCAATCCTAATACTGACGACGACGAGTCAGCTTACAGAGAGGAGGTGCAGCGGCTAACGGACTGGTGCAGAGCCAATAACCTGTCTCTGAATGTGAACAAAACAAAAGAGATGATTGCTGACTTCAGGAGGGCACGGAGCAACCACTCTCCGCTGAACATCATTGGCTCCTCGGTAGAAATCGTTAACAGCACCAAATTTCTTGGTGTTAACCTGGCGGAGAATCTCACCTGGTCCCTCAACACCAGTTCCATAGCAAAGATAGCCCAACAATGTCTCTACTTTCTACGAAGGCTGAGGAAAGTCCATCTCCCACCCCCCATCCTCATCACATTCTACAGGGGTTGTATTGACAGCATCCCAAGCAGCTGCATCATTGCCTGGTTCGGGAATTGCACCATCTCAGATTGCAAGACCCTGCAGCAGATAGTGAGGTCAGCTGAGAAGATCATCTGGGTCTCTCTTCCTGCCATTACGGACATTTACACTACATGCTGCATCTGCAAAGCAAACAGCATTATGAAGGACCCCACGCACCCCTCATACAAACTCTTCTCCCTCCTGCCATCTGGGAAAAGGCACCGAAGCATTCAGGCTCTCACGACCAGACTATGTAACAGTTTCTTCCCCCAAGCTATCAGACTCCTCAATACCCAGAGACTGGACTGACACCTTACTGCCCTATTGTCCTGTTTATTATTTATTGTAATGCCTGCACTGTTTTTGTACACTTTATGCAGTCCTGGGTAGGTCTGTAGTCCAGTGTAGTTATATGTTTCTGTGTTGTTTTTTACGTAGTTCAGTCTAGTTTTTGTACTGTGTCATGTAACACCATGGTCCTGAAAAAACATTGTCTCATTTTTACTGTGTACTGTAGCAGCAGTTATGGTCAAAATGACAATAAAAGTGACTTGACTTGACTTGACTTGACTTGACCCCTGAGGAACACCATTAGTCACTGGCAGCCAACCAGAAAAGGCCCCCTTTATTCCCACTTGCTGCCTCCTGTCTGTCAGCCAATTCCTTTATCCATGCCAGTATCTTTCCTGGAACACCATAGGATTTTACTTGTTAAGCAGCCTCATGTGTGGCACCTTAACAAATGCCTTCTGAAAATCCAAGTAAATGACATCCACTGCCTCTCCTTTGTCCACCCTGCTTGTTATTTCTTTGAAGAAATTTAATAGATTTGTCATGCAAAAATTTTATCACAGAAACCATGCTAACTTTGACTTATTTATCAGTTGTCTCCAAGTACCCTGAAACCTCATCCTTAATAATAGACTCCGACACTTTCCCAACCACTGAGGTTAGGCCAATAATTTCCTTTCTTTTGGCTTCCTCCCTTCTTAAAGAGTGGAGTGACATTTGCAATTTTCCAGTCCCCTAGGGCCATGCCTGAATCAGGTAATTCTAGACAGATCATAACCAATGCATCCGTTATCTCTTCAACAACCTTCCTCGATGCTCTTGGATGTAGTCCATCTGGTCCAGGTGACTTATCCACTTTAAGATCTTTCAGTTTGCCTAATACTTTTTCCTTTGTAATAACAATGGTACTCACTCCTGCTCCCTGACACTCATGGACCTCTTCCATGACTTGTGTCTTCCACAGTGAAGACTGATGCAACATACCCATTAAGTTCGTCTGCCATTTTTTTGTTCCCCCCCCCCCCCATTACAACCTCACTAGCATCATTTTCCAGTGGTCCAATATCAACTCTCAATTCCATTCTAATCTTAATATAACTGAAAAACTTTTAGTATCCTGCTTTATATTATTGGCTAATTTACCCTCATATTTTATCTTCACTCTTCTTATAGCTTTTTTAGTTGCCTTTTGTTGGATTTTAAAAGCTTCCTCCTCCAATCCACCTGGGCAAGCTCCTCTCTAATGCCTCTGTAATTCTCTTTAGTCCATTGTGATACTGATACATGTGACTGAAGCTTCTCACTCTCAAACTACAGTACGAATTCAATCGTATTATGATCACTGCCTCCTAAGGGTTCTTTACCTTTAGCTCCCTGATAAGATCTGGGTTGTTACACAACACCCAGTCTAAGATAGTCTTCCCCTGAGTAGTGAGCCTCAGGTACAAGCTGCTCTAAAAAACCATTTCATAGGCATTCAACAAATTCTCTCTCTTGCAATCTAGCACCAACCTGATTTTCCCAATCCTCTTGCATATTAAAGTTCCTCAGTACAATTGTGTCATTACACGACCTTTCCAGCTCCCTTTGCAATCTTAACCCAACATCTTGGCTACTATTTGGAGGCCTATACATGATTTTTACCCTTGCAGTTTCTTAACTCCACTCACAAAGGTTTGACATTCTCTGACTCTATGTCACTTTATGTCTATGTCATCTTCTTCCAAAAATGTAATTCCATCTCTTAGCAACAGAGCCACACCACCATGACTGTGTGGCTAGGCATAGCTCAAACACCATCTACAAATTTGTTGATGATACAACCATTGTTGGTAGAACCTCAGGTGGTGACAAAAGGGCATATAGGAGTGGAATATGCCAATTAGTGGAGTGACGCCACAGCAACAACCTGGCACTCAACGTCAGTAAGATGAAAGAGTTGATTGTGGACTTCAGGAAGGGTAAGACGAAGGAACACATACCAATCCTCATAGAGGGATCAGAAGTGGAGAGAGTGAGCAGATTCAAATTCTTAGGTGTCATGATCTCTGAGGATCTAACCTGGTCCTAAAATATCGATGTAGTTATAAAGAAGGTAAGTCAGTAGCTATACTTTATTAGGAATTTGAAGAGATTTGACATGACAACAAATACACTCAAAAACTTCTATAGTTGTACCATGGAGACCATTCTGACAGGCTGCATCACTGTCTGGTATAGAGGGGCTACTGCACAGGACTGAAAGATGCAACAGAAGATTGTAAATCTAGTCAGCTCCATCTTGGGTACTAGCCTACAAAGTACCCAGGACATTTTTAGGGAGTGGTGTCTCAGAAAGGCAGCGTCCATTATTAAAGACCTCCAGCACCCAGGGCATGCCCTTTTCTCACTGTTACCATCAAGTAGGAGGTACAGAAGCCTGAAGGCACACACTCAGTAATTCAAGAACAGCTTCTTCCCCTCTGTCATCCAATTCCCAAATGAACATTGAATCTTTGGACACTACCTCACTTTTTTTTAATATACAGTATTACTGTTTTTGCACATTTAAAAAAAATCTATTCAATATACATAATTGATTTACTTGTTTATTTATTAGTTTTTTTTGTTTTATTATTTTTTTCTCTCTTCTAGATTATGTATTCCACTGAACTGCTGTTGCTAAGTTGACAAATTTCACGTCACATGCCAGTGATAGTAAACCTGATTCTGATTCTGATTTCAATGAGGTTACCCCTCATTCTTCTGAAGTCCAGTGAGTAGAGGTCCCTGGAATCTTGGAATCATTTTCATGAACCTCCTTTTTATAGATACAGCATTCTTATTTGTTTTAATATTAATTACAGGTTATATGTAAAAATATATTAATTACATATATCATCATGCTAATACATGATACATGTGATTTGCTTAAAGTATAAGTGAAGTTACACCCATATTCCCAGACTCCTTGCATCTTCTTTTAATTAATTTAATGTTTTGAAGTTACAAAACATAGCATTGGTAGTGAAAACACAAATAAGTTTTTTATTAAGAAAACTCAGGAAATGGAAGAATATGGTGTTCATAAGGAGTGAGTAGCAGGTGATAATAATCATTAAAAACAATCACAAATAGCTGGCAACATTGGAAAGATTGTTAGTTTGGTAATGATCTTAATGATACACTGAAAAATCATTTGGCTTGTGCAATCTTAAAACAAAGTATTCAAAAGCGGCTCCTAACTGAAGCACAGATTACATTTCAAATAGCAGTGGAATCATTGATTCAATGAAAACCTCAGACAGATATGCATTTGAGTTGCAGTCAGCAATGAAAATGACTGTGAACAAAACTGCAACATAGAACCATAGAACATTACAGCACAGAAACAAGCCTTTTGGCCCTTCTTGTCTGTGCCAAACCATTTTTCTGGCTAGTCCCACTGACCTGCACCTGGACCATATCCCTCCATACCCCTCTCATCCATGTACCTGTCCAAGTTTTTCTTAAATATTAAAAGTGATCCAATTTTTTTTTCAAAAAATTGGCTTAAAGGTAGAAAGCAGAGGGTAGTTGTGGAAGGAAAGTATTCTGCCTGGAGGTCTGGACTAGTGGAGTGTCGCAGGGATCTGTCCTGGGACCCCTGCTATTTGTGATTTTTATAAATGACCTGGATGTAGTGTTACATATTCAGGCAACAATAAATATATGTGAGTTAGGCAAGGGTTTTTATAACAAACAACACTTTTATTAAACACTGAAAACAAACCCCCCAAAAGTAAACAAACACTAACGTAACTGGAAATCAGCTGCTGTGCGGCAGCTTAACAGTTCTTAAAGCGATGTTGCAAAAACAGTTCTTTAAAATGGTATTGCCAAAAGTTCAAAATGCTCACAGTCCATTTAAAAGGAGAGACTTTTTAAGGCGATTTAAATTCTCTTCCACATTGTTTCTCTTCAGTTTCCAAAGTCGAACTCTTCCCACGAAGAATTTACGAAACAAAATGGCTTAAAGGCACTGACCTCTCCTTTATCACACTGTCCTCAATCTTCTGCTATCCCGCAGAGATTAACATGAGAACAGTCAACGAATTCCTTTCGAATAAGAATCAAATAAGGTCGAACCTGTTTCATCGTCAAAATTCGATTCTCCTCGATCTTTAACTCCCGAACTCCTATTTTCACTCTCCACTAGCAGTATTGTAAAGAAACTGCTGGCAATGACCTTTTAAACTTTAGGCATTAGATAAAACTTCATCTTTCAACTAAACTGCGTCATAACATTAAATCACGCAGAGGCATGAAGTCAACATGGCAAATCCAGCCACGAACTGCCCCACCTCACAGGGAGGGGTCCTCCTCTTATACCCTGTAAAAAAAACCTGTCACATGATCTCTACTGGCGGGAAAATGACATCACTCCACCATCACAAGACCATTACCTCAAGTCCAGTATAACTTCAACCCCAGTCACGTGTCATGGGTACGTAACACCTCCCTCCAAAAAAACATTTTTGGTCTGACAAGAACAAAAATTTCAAAAATTATTTACAAGAAAAACAAAAGTGTAAATATTATAACACACAATATACAACACCACCACATAACATCTTACAACTCACAATACAGTAGGAGTGTTACAATTGAAAAAAAACCCACTCCATAAAAAAAATTACATTGTACATTCAACATCGCGATAGACAATCAGCAACCACATTATCTTTACCTTTAATATGAGTTATCACAATATTGTACTCTTGTAACATCAAACTCCAATTTAATAATCTTCTGTTTTTGTTTTTCATCTTACTCAGAAAAACTAACGGATTATGATCAGTGTAAACAATAAGTGGTTTTTGAGTTGTACCAACATATACCTCAAAATATTCTAAAGCTAAAACAAGAGATACCAATTCTTTCTCTATTGTCGAATAGTTTCTTTGATGCTTATTAAATTTCTTAGAAAAGTAAGCTACTGGATGATCAACCTCATCACCCTCATTCCTTTGCATTAATACTGCTCCCGCAGCCTCATCACTAGCATCTACAGCTAATGAAAAAGGTTTTTCCAAATCAGGTGCCTTAAGCACAGGTTGTTGACATACCATTATTTTCAATTTTTCAAATGCTTTTTGACAAGGCACTGTCCACACAAACTTCACATTCTTCTGCAAAAGGTTAGTTAATGGAAGGGCAACATTAGCAAAATTCTTACAAAATTTTCGATAATATCCTACTATTCCCAAGAATCTTCTGAGAGTTTTTTCCCCGTTGGAATGGGAATCTCTAAAATTGCCCGAACCTTTGCCTGAACAGGAGCTACCTTACCTTGACCCACAACATAACCAAGGTAAGTCACAGTGGCATGTCCAAATTCACTCTTAGCTAAATTAATAGTTAAGTTAGCTTTTGAAAGCCTTTCAAACAATTTTTCCACCGCAATAATGTGTGCTTCCCAAGTATCATTTCCTGTCACTAAATCATCAATATAAGCATCAGTATCTTTCAATCCCTGAATCACAGAGTTAATCATCCTCTGGAAAGTACCTGGGGCGTTCTTCATCCCAAATGGAAGAACATTATACTCATATAACCCAGATGGAGTTCCAAATGCAGAAATCTCTCTACCTCTGTCCGCTAATGGAACACACCAATACCCTTTCAATAAATCTATCTTTGTAAGGAACTTTGCTTTTCCAACTTTATCTACACAATCATCTACTCTAGGAATTGAATATGCATCTGTTTTTGTTACAGCATTCACCTTCCTATAGTCCGTACAAAACCTAATACTACCATCTGGTTTTGGCACCATAACACATGGCGAACTCCAATTCGAGTTAGAATGTCTAATAATATAATTCTCTAACATGTATTCAATTTCTTTCTCAGCAAGTTCACATTTTTCCATGTTCATCCTATATGGATGTTGTTTAATAGGTTTGGCATCTCCAACATCTACATCATGTGAAGCTATAGTAGTCCTTCTCGGAACATCTGGAAACAAATCCTGATATTTAAAAATTAATTCCTTCATCTGTTGTTTCTGCTCTAGCTGTAAATGTGCTAATTTCTCATCCATATTTTCCAGAATGGTTGAATTTGGTAACCTAACAGAATTCCTAATATTCCTAGTTAAATCAAACTCATTCTCACTAACCACAACAGTCACAGTATCAGATTGTTTCTCATAATACGGTTTAATCATATTTATATGGCAAAGTTGTGTTGACCTTCTACGATCTGGAGTTTTTATTATGTAATCCACATCATTGATTCTAGACACAATTTCATAAGGACCATGAAATCTAGCTTGTAAAGGATTTGTCTGCACTGGGAAAAGAACCAACACCTTATCTCCAGGCTTGAACATCCTCATCCAAGCTTCTTTATCATACCAAGTTTTCATTTTCTCCTGAGCCAACTTTAAATTTTCCTTGGCTAAGCTACAAGCTTTATGTAACCTGTCCTTAAATTTCAAAACATAGTCCAACAAATTAGTGTGTATTTCCTTACTAATCCACTGTTCTTTCAATAAAGCTAAAGGTCCTCTAACTCTATGCCCAAACACAAGTTCAAATGGACTAAAACCTAAAGATTCCTGTACCGATTCCCTTACTGCAAACAAAAGTAAGTTTATACCCTCATCCCAATCACTTTCATTTTCCACACAATATGTCCTAATCATATTCTTGAGGGTAGAATGAAACCTCTCCAAGGCACCTTGTGACTCTGGATGGTATGCAGACGAAGTGATTTGCTTAGCTCCCAATTTATAAACTATCTGTTGAAACAATCCAGACATAAAATTACTGCCTTGATCAGTTTGTATTTCCTTAGGTAATCCAAAATAAGTAAAGAATTTTATAAGAGCCTTTGTCACAGTTTTAGCTTTTATATTCCTAAGTGGTACTGCCTCTGGAAACCTAGACGAAGTACACGTGACAGTCAACAAATACTGATAACCAGTTTTTGTCTTTGGTAATGGACCAACACAATCCACAATAACTTTAGAAAACGGTTTACCAAATGCTGGAATAGGTTGTAATGGAGCTACTGGTGTAACTTGATTTGGTTTACCCACAATTTGACAAGTATGGCACGTTTTACAAAACATCGCCACATCTTTTCTTAGACCAGGCCAGTAAAAATGTTTTAAAATCTTGTCCACAGTTTTCCTTACCCCTTGATGTCCACCTAAAGGCACACTATGAGCTAAAGTCAAAATCTCATTTCGATAAACTTTCGAAACAACTACCTGGTAAACAACATTCCATTCCTCACTTGCAGGAATTGTAGGCGATCTCCACTTCCTCATCAACACTCCTTTTTCCAAGTAACATCCTACTGGCACCTTCTCAATTTCACTATCTAGTAGAGCTTGTTCTCTTAATTTTATAATCTCAGGGTCTCTATTCTGCTCTGCTATCATCTCCTTCCGAGACAGCGATAAATATTCATAGTCAGACTTACTCCCAGAATCTTGTTCAAACAACAAAGGTAAGAAAGTCTCTGACACATCCTCAAAACTCGAATCCTGAGTTGAACAGTCCTGAGTAACAACCTCATTCTGCACATCAACCCTTTTAGCCATAGCTCTAGTCACAACACAGGAAGAATCTGTGTTAGAATTCATCTCTGGCTCCTCTGACTCCATTGTCAAATGCACTTCAGGAAAAACTTGTCCACCTGCCAAGTCATTACCCAACAATAAAGAAATACCCTTCACAGGTAAACTATGCTGTAATCCTACTTTAACAAATCCTGTAACTAACCCTGACTTTAAATTTACTTTATGTAAATGTACAGGCATAAAATCACTCCCAACACCTCTTATGTAATTTACCTCACCAGTATCAGACTCCTCATTAAACTTCAACACACTGTCTAACATCAGTGATTGAGAAGCTCCAGTATCCCTAAGGATTTTTATTGGCACCAGAGTAGATCCTTCTTTCAAGGATACAAACCCTTCAGTTATAAAATGATCATATCCTTTTCTAACTTGGTCAGACTCTAACAAAGCCTCATTTGTGTTTACCAAACCCTATAATTTTACAGGTGCTTCAGTATGTTGCACACAAGCATCTGGAACTGCTTCCTTCTCTTTCTTTTTCAGTTTGAAACAGTTAGCTATTACATGGCCAGGCTTCTTACAATAGTTACAAATAAGACCAAACTGTCTTTCCTTCACAGGTTTTCCTTCCTCCTTACCTTTCTCATTAACCTCTGATTTAATTTCTGATTTACCTTGAGTCTCCATGTTATTTTTCCTCTTAAAAATTCTGCCCTGAGGAAATTTATTCTTATGGATTAAAACATACTCATCAGCTAATCTAGCATAGTCCTGCAATTTATCAGTATCCCTCTCATTTAAGTAGGTCCTTACTTCAACAGGAATGCTTCTTTTAAATTCCTCCATTAAAATCAGCTCTCTCAATGTATCATAGTCCCCATTTACATTTTTAGAAGAAACCCATCTCTCAAAACACATAGCTTTATCATAGGCAAATTCCACGTAAGTCTTTTCCACAGACTTTTTCAAACTTCTGAATCTTTCCCTATAAGCTTCTGGGACTAATTTGTATGCTTTGAGAATATGCATTTTCACAACATCATAATCAAGTGCTTGCGCAGCAGTTAAAGCTGTGTAAACTTGTTGTGCTTTGCCTTTAATTACACTCTGTAACAACACTGACCACTTATCTCTCGGCCACTTTGACATCCGAGCAATAGTTTCAAAATGTTGAAAATATCTTTCCACTTCTGTTTCACTAAATGGAGGGACCAATTTAATTTCTTGACTAGCAACAAATGGTTTTTTAGAACCAGAAGACTGTTTCCCAGACCTTAATTCCTCCATTGCATATTCAAACTCCCCCTGTTTTTGTTCAGCCTCTAATTTACAACGCTCTAACATCATTTGTTCGATTTGCAACTGCATCTCCAGATTACTTATTGGAAACGATTCTAAAATCGAATCATCAAAAACACCCGAATCCACATAGTGAGACGTGATTTTTCTCTGTATAACAGCCTTTGATGTAGTCATCAAAATACCTTTAAGTTGCAATCTACTAGCTATTTCAGACACCTCAGTCTTTTCCGCCTTCGCTAACAACTCCGCGCCTGGCGAATCCAGAAACTCATCAATATTCATCGTTGCCGAATACCACTCACAAGCCAATCAAACAAAAGAATCGAGTATTCCCCGTTTCCAAAACACCGACTAAAAATTCAACAAGCATTTAAACTCAAACGATCCAATCCGGACGTAGCCCCCGTATTTATGTTACGTATTCAGGCAACAATAAATATATGTGAGTTAGGCAAGGGTTTTTATAACAAACAACACTTTTATTAAACACTGAAAACAAACCCCCCAAAAGTAAACAAACACTAACGTAACTGGAAATCAGCTGCTGTGCGGCAGCTTAACAGTTCTTAAAGCGATGTTGCAAAAACAGTTCTTTAAAATGGTATTGCCAAAAGTTCAAAATGCTCACAGTCCATTTAAAAGGAGAGACTTTTTAAGGCGATTTAAATTCTCTTCCATGTCGTTTCTCTTCAGTTTCCAAAGTCGAACTCTTCCCACGAAGAATTTACGAAACAAAACGGCTTAAAGGCACTGACCTCTCCTTTATCACACTGTCCTCAATCTTCTGCTATCCCGCAGAGATTAACATGAGAACAGTCAACGAATTCCTTTCGAATAAGGATCAAATAAGGTCGAACCTGTTTCACCGTCGAAATTCGATTCTCCTCGATCTTTAACTCCCGAACTCCTATCTTCACTCTCCACTAGCAGTATTGTAAAGAAACTGCTGGCAATGACCTTTTAAACTTTAGGCATTAGATAAAACTTCATCTTTCAACTAAACTGCGTCATAACATTAAATCACGCAGTGGCATGAAGTCAACATGGCAAATCCAGCCACGAACTGCCCCACCTCACAGGGAGGGGTCCTCCTCTTATACCCTGTAAAAAAAACCTGTCACATGATCTCTACTGGCGGGAAAATGACGTCACTCCACCATCACAAGACCATTACCTCAAGTCCAGTATAACTTCAACCCCAGTCACATGTCACGGGTACGTAACAGTAGAGAAGGAAGAATGGGTGAGTAAGTTTGCGGATGACATGAAGATTGGAGGAGTTGTGGATGGAGCTGTAGGTGGTCGAAAATTACAAGAGGATATAGACAGGCTGCAGAGTTGGGCAGAAAAATGGCAGATGGAGTTCAATCCGGACAAGTGTGAGGTGATGCATTTTGGAAGGACAAACCAGAAGACTGAGTACAGGATTAATGGTCAGTGTGGATGAACAAAGGGACCTTGGGGTTCAAATCCATACATCCCTCAAGGTCGCTGCACAGGTTGATAGGGTAGTTAAGAAGGCCTATGGGATGCTAGGCTTCATTAACAGGGGGATTGAGTTCAAGAGTAGAGAGGTCATGTTGCAACTCTACAAATCTCTGGTGAGACCACATTTAGAGTATTGTGTTCAATTCTGGTCACCTCATTATAGGAAGGATGTGGAAGCTATGGGAGAGGGTGCAGAGGAGATTTACCAGGATGTTGTCTGGTTTGGAGAACAAGTCATATGAAGCAAGGTTAGCAGAGCTGGGACTTTTCTCTTTGGAGCATAGAAGAATGAGAGGGGACTTGATAGAGGTCTACAAGATTATGAGAGGCATAGATAGGGTGGATAGTCAGTACCTGTTTCCCAGGGCACCAATAGCAAACAACGGAGGGCATATGTACAAAATTAAGGGAAGGAAGTTTAGGGGAGACATCAGGGGTAATTTTTTTACACAGAGGGTTATGAGTGCCTGGAATGACTTGCCAGGGATGGTGGTGGAGGCTAAAACATTAGGGGTATTTAAGAGCCTCTTGGACAGGCACATGGAAGAAAGAAAAATGGAGGGGTTATGGGGTAGCGTGGGTTTAGTACTTTTTTTAAGGATTATATGGGTCGGCACAACATGGAGGGCTGAAGGGCCTGTACTGTGCTGTAGTGTTCTATGGTTCTATGTTCATCTGGCAGCTCATTCCACACTGCCACCACTCTCTGTGTGAAGAAGCCCTCCCTAATGTTCCCTTTAAACTTTTCCCCTTCACCCTTAACCCATGTCCTCTGTTTTTTTTTCTCTCTTAGCCACAGTAGAAAAAGCCTGCTTGCATTCACTCTGTCTATACCCATCATAATTTTATATACCTCTATCAAGTCTCCCCTCATTCTTCTACACTCCAGGGGATAAGGTCCTAAGCTATTCAACCTTTCTCTGTAACTCAGTTTCTCAAGTCCTGGCAGCATTCTTGTAAACCTTCTCTGCACTCTTTCAACCTTAATAATATCCTTCCTCTAATTAGGTGACCAAAACTGCACACAATACTCCAAATTTGACCTCACCAATGTCTTACAACCTCACCATAACATTCCAACTCTTATTCTTAATACTTTGTTTTATAAAGGCCAATGTACCAAAAGCTCACTTTACGACCCTATCTACCTGTGATGCCACTTTTAGGGAATTTTGTATCTGTATTCCCAGATCCCTCTGTTCTACTACACTCCTCAATGCCCTACCATTTACCTTGTATGTTCTACCTTGGTTTGTCCTTCCAAAGTGCAATGCCTCACACTTGTCTGCATTAAACTCCATCTGCCATTTGACAGCCCATTTTTCCAGCTGGTCCAAATCCCTCTGCAAGCTTTGTAAACCTTTCTTACTGTCCACTATACCTCCAATCTTTGTATCATCAGCAAATTTGCTGATCCAATTTACCATATTATATATAACCACATAACAATTACAGCACGGAAACAGGCCATCTCAGCCCATCTAGACTGTGCCGAATGCTTAATCTCACCTAGTCCCACCGAGCTGCACCCGCCCAAAACTCTCTATTCCTTTCCTGTCCATATACCTATCCAATTTTTTTTAAAATGACAATATTGATCCTGTCTCTACCACTTCTACTGGAAGCTCATTCCACACAGCTACCACTGTTCCTAATCAGACCCAATTATCATCCAGATCATTGATATAGATGACCCAGCACTGATCCCCCTGACACACCACTAGTCACAGGCCTCCACTCAGAGAAGCAATCCTCCACTACCACTCTCTGGCTTCCCCCACTGAGCCAATGTCTAATCCAATTTACTACTTCTCCATGTACACCTAGCAACTGAATCTTCCTAACTAACCTCCCATGCGGGACCTTGTCAAAGGCCTTACTCAAGTCCATGTAGACAACATCCACTGCCTTCCTTTCATCCACTTTCCTGGTAACGTCCTCGAAAAACTCTAATAGATTGGTTAAACATGACCTCTCACGCACAAAGCGATTTTGTCTCTCCCTAATCAGTCCCTGTCTATTTAAATACTTGTAGATCCTATCTCCTAGTACTCCTCTCCAATAATTTACCTACTACTGACGTCAAATTTATCGGTTTATAATTTCTCGGATTACTTTTAGAGCCTTTTTTAAATGGAACAACATGAGCTATCCTCCAATCCTCCGGCACCTCACCCGTAGTTACCGACATTTTAAATATATCTGCCAGGGCCCCTGTAATTTCAACACTAGTCTCCTTCAAGGTCTGAGGGAATACCCGGTCAGGTCCTGGGGATTTATCTACTCTGATTTGCCTCAAGATAGCAAGCACCTCCTCCTCTTCAATTGTATAGGTTCCGTGACCTCACTACTTGTTTGCCGTATTTCCATAGACTCCATGCCAGTTTCCTTAGTAAATACAGATGCAAAAAACCCATTTAATATCTCCTCCATTTCCTTTGGTTCCATACGTAGCCGACCACTCTGATCTTCAAGAGGACCAAATTTATCTCTTACTATCCTTTTGCTCTTAAAATACCCATTGAAGCTCTTTGGATTATCCTTCACCTTGACTGCCAAAGCAACCTCATGTCTTCTTTTAGCCCTCCTGATTTCTTTCTTAAGTATTTTCTTGCACTTTTTATACTCTTCAAGCACCTTATTTGCTCCCTGTTGCCGATACATGTCATACATCACTCTCTTCTTCTTTATCAGAGTTCCAGTATCCCTCGAGAACCAAGGTTCCTTATTCTTACTCACATTGCCTTTAAAAACATACAAACTCTCCACTCTCAAAATTTCTCCTTTGAAGGCCTCCCACTTACCAATCACATCTTGCCAGAGAACAACCTAATAGGAGATCTAATATTGCATTCTCTCTAGTTAGTATCTCTATATATTGGTTTAGAAAACTTTCCTGAACATATTTTACAAACTCTAACCCATCTAGACCTTTAACAGTATGGGAGTCCCAATCAATATGTGGAAAATTAAAATCCCTACTATCACAGCTTTATGTTTCCTGCAGTTGTCTGCTACCTCTCTGCAGATTTGCTCCTCCAATTCGCGCTGACTATTGGGTGGTCTATAATACAACCCCATTAATGTGATCATACCTTTCCTGTTACTCAGCTCCACCCATATGGCCTCGGTAGACAAGCCTGTCCTGCCTGAGCACTGCTGTAACATTTTCCCTGACTAGCAATGCCACCCCTCCACCCTTCATTCCTCTGCCTCTATTACGTTTGAAACATCAAAACCCTGGATCATTAAGCTGCCAGTCCTGCCCCTCCTGCAGTCAAGTTTTACTGATGGCTACAATGTCATAATTCCACATGATTACCCCACTGTGAGAAACATCCTTTCCACATCTACTCTAGGTCTTTCAACATTCAAAAGGTTTCAATGTGATTCCCCCCTCATCTTTCTGAATTCAAGCAAGTACAAGCCCAGACCCATTCTCGTACCAAATGTTCCTCATATGATAACCCTTTCATTCCTGGAATCATCCTTGTGAACCTTCTCTGAACCCTCTCCAATGCCAGCACATCTTTTGTTAGATGAGGAGCCCAAAACAGTTCACAATACTCAAGGTGAGGCCTCACCAGTGCCTTATAATGCCTCAGCATCACATCCCAGCTCTTGTATTCTGGACCTCTTGAAATGATTGCTAACATTGCATTTGCCTTCCTCACTACCAGCTCTATTTGTAAGTTAACCTTTAGGGTGTTCTGCACAAAGACTCCCAAGTTCCTTTACATCTCAGATTTTTGGATTTTCTCCCTGTTTAGAAAATAGTCTGCACATTTATTTATTCTACCAATGTGCATGACTATGCATTTTCCAACATTATATTTCATTTACCACTTTCTTGCCCATTCTCCTAATCTGCCTAAGTCCTTCTGCAGCCTATCTGTTTCCTCAACACTACCTGCCCCTCCACCAATCTTTGTATCTTCTGCAAACTTGTCGACAAAGCCATCTATTCCATTATCTAAATCACTTATATAGAGCATAAAAAGAAATGTTCCCAACACTGACCCCTATGGAACACCACTAGTCACTGGCAGTCAACCAGAAAAGGATCTTTCTATTCCCACTCACTGCTTCCTACCAATCAGCCAATCCTCTAACCATGTTAGTAACTTTCCTGTAATACCATTTTCTCTTAACTTGTTAAGCAGCCTCATGTGTGGCACCTTATCAAAGACCTTCTGAAAGTCCAAATATACAACATTCAGTGCATCCCCTTTATCTAACCTACTTGTAATCTCCTCAAAGAATACCAACAGATTGTCAGGCAAGATTTTTCCTTAAGGAAACCATGCTTACTTGTCCTGTCTTGTCCTGTGTCACCAAGTACTCCATCACCTCATCCTTAACAATTGACTCCAACATCTTCCCAACCACTGAGGTCAGGCTAATTTTTGCTGCCTTCCTCCTTTCTTAAAGAATGGGGTGACATTTGTTATTTTCCAGTCCTCTGGCACCATGCCAGTGTTCAATGATCTTTGAAAGATCATTTCTAATGCCACTACAATCTCTAATGCTACCTCTTTCAGAACTTTAGGGTGCAGTTCATCTGGTCTGGGTGTCTGGGTGACTTATGTACCCTTAGGTATTTCAGCTTTTTGAGCATCTTCTCTCTTGTAGCAGTAACTGCACCCACTTCTCTTCCTTCACACACTACAACATCGGGCAAACTGCTACTCTTCCACGGTGAAGGCTGATACAAAATACTCATTTAGTTCATCTGCCATCTCCTTGTCCCCTGTTATTACTTATCCAGCCTAATTTTCTAGTGGTTCTATATCCACCGTCAGCTCACTTTTATTTTTTACATACATTAAAAAGCTTTTGATATTGCTTGCTAGCTTGCTTTCATATTTCATCTTTTCCTTCCCAATGATTCTTTTAGTTGTTCACTGTATGGTTTATAAACCTTCTCCATCCTCTGCCTTCCCACAATTTTTGCCTTGTTGTATGCCCTCTCTTTTGCTTTTACATTAGCTTTAACTTTGGTTAGCTCTGAGGACCTAACCTCATTCCAACATATCGATGCAGTTTTAAAGAAGGCAATGTAGCAGTGTGCTGCACGCAACGCTAAAATAACGACACGGAGTCGGTAAACTGCAGTCAAGGATAAAGTTTATTCCAACTTAACAGTCTTGCTTTAAACTCCCGCTCCCCCGCCGGATGCCTCGAGAGGCACGTAACTGAAACCCCCTCAGGCTTTCTGCCTTTGTCTCGGACCTAGCCTTTGTGCCTGCATGCTGGCTAATTGTCAGCCGGTCCGAGTGTGCTAGTAATTGGGTCGCCACATAACCCCCCCCCCCCCAGAACCGGCGATACACCCCCTAATGTCCACAGTCTGGGCCGGACCCTGTTTGGGAGGTCAGCCTCTGTGCCGCGGTGCCGGAAACTCGACCGGTTGCGCCAAGACCACATGGGCCGGTTTGAGTCGGTCCACCGTGAAAACCTCCTCTCTCCCCCCAACGTCCAGCACGAACGTGGACCTGTTGTTTCTGATCACCGTAAACGGCCCCTCGTAGGGCCGTTGCAGCGGTGGCTGATGCCCGCCCCATCGTACAAACACAAACTTACAGTTCTGCAGGTCTTTGGGTACGCAGGTCGGGTGCTGCCCATGCTGTGAAGTGGGTATGGGGGCCAGGGCACCGAGCCTCTCGCGTAGTCTGCCCAGGACTGCTGTGGGTTCTTTCTCTTGCCCCCTTGGGGCTGGTATGAACTCCCCGGGAACGACCAGGGGTGCGCCGTACACCAACTCGGCCGACGAAGCATGCAGATCGTCTTTGGGTGCTGTGCGGATGCCGAGTAGGACCCAGGGAAGCTCGTCCGCCCAGTTAGCTCCTCGCAGGCGGGCCATGAGAGCCGACTTCAGGTGACGGTGGAAATGCTCCACTAGTCCGTTCGACTGTGGGTGGTAGGCAGTGGTGTGGTGCAGCTGAGTCCCCAACAGGCTGGCCATCGCTGACCACAGGCTGGAGGTGAACTGGGCGCCTCTGTCGGAGGTAATGTGGGCCGGTACACCAAAGCGGGACACCCAGGTGGCGATCAGTGCCCGGGCGCAAGATTCAGAGGTGGTGTCAGTGAGTGGGACTGCCTCTGGCCATCTTGTGAACCGGTCCACGATAGTCAGGAGGTGCCGCGCTCTGCGCGACACTGGTAGGGGGCCCACGATATCCACATGAATGTGGTCGAAACGCCGGTGGGTGGAGTGGAACTGCTGTGGCGGGGCCTTGGTGTGTCGCTGCACCTTGGCCGTCTGGCAGTGTATGCACGTTCTGGCCCATTCACGGACCTGCTTGCGGAGTCCGTGCCAAACAAACCTGCTGGAGACCATCCGGATGGTAGTGCGGATGGAGGGGTGCGCCAAGTTATGAACAGAGTCGAAAACACGTCGTCGCCAAGGTGGCGGGACGACGGGACAGGGCTGGCCGGTGGCAACGTCACAGAGTAGGGTCCTCTCACCTGGGCCTATGGGGAGGTCCTGGAGCTGCAAACCGGAGACTGCGGTCCTGTAACTCGGGATCTCCTCATCTGCCTGCTGTGCCTCTGCCAGCGCCTCAAAGTCTACCCATTGGGAAAGGGCGTGAATGTTAGGGCGAGAGAGCGCATCCGCCACGACATTGTCCTTACCCGAGACGTGCCGGACATCCGTCGTGTATTCAGAGATGTAGGACAGATGGCGCTGCTGGTGGGACGACCAGGGATTGGACACCTTTGTGAATGTAAAGGTAAGCGGTTTGTGGTCCGTGAACGCGGTGAAGGGCCTACCTTCTAAGAAGTACCTGAAATGCCGGATTGCCAGGTATAGTGCCAACAGCTCCCGGTCGAAAGCACTGTATTTGAGCTCGGGTGGCCGCAGGTGTTTGCTGAAAAACGCCAGGGGTTGCCAGCGGCCCGCGATGAGCTGCTCCAGTACCCCACCGACTGCCATATTAGATGCGTCCACTGTGAGGGCGGTAGGGACGTCCATTCTGGGGTGCACTAGCATCGCGGCGTTCACCAAGGCATCCTTCGTTTGAATGAAAGCGGTGGCGGACTCCTCGTCCCAGGTGATGTCCTTGCCCGGACCGGACAACAAGGCAAACAAGGCATGATCCGGGCAGCTGAAGGGAGGAAGCGGTGGTAGAAATTGACCATACCTACGAATTCCTGAAGGCCTTTGATCGTGGTGGGTCGGGGGAACTGGCGGACCGCATCTACCTTAGCGGGCAGAGGGTTGCCCCGTCTGTGGTAATCCTGTGGCCCAGGAAGTCAATGGTGTCGAGCCCGAACTGGCATTTGGCCAGGTTGATTGTTAGACCGTAGTTACTCAGCCGGGCATAGAGTTGTCGGAGGTGGGACAGATGCTCCTGACGACTGCTGCTGGCTATGAGGATGTTGTCCAAATAGATGAAAGCGAAGTCCAGGTCGCATCCCACCGCGTCCATCAACCGCTGGAACGTCTGTGCAGCATTCTTCAGGCCGAACGGCATGCGGAGGAACTCAAAAAGGCCGAATGGGGTGATGAGAGCCGTTTCGGGGACGTCGTCCGGGTGCATCGGGATTTGATGGTATCCGCGGATGAGGTCTACCTTGGAGAAGATCCGTGCGCCGTGCAGGTTTGCTGCAAAGTCCTGAATGTGCAGCACAGGGTAGCAGTCCGGTGTTGTAGCCTCATTCAGCCTGCAGTAGTCGCCGCACGGTCTCCAGCCCCTTGTCGCTTTGGGCACCACGTGCAGGGGGGAGGCCCATGGGCTGTCGGACCGCCGGATGATCCCCAATTCCTCCATCCTCTTGAACTCCTCCTTCGCCAGTTGGAGCTTGTCCGGGGGAAGCCGCCGAGCTTGGGCGTGGAGGGGTGGTCCCTGGGTCAGGACGTGGTGCTGTACGCCGTGTCGTGGCATGGCTGCCATGAACTGCGGTGCCAGAATCGATGGGAAATCCGCCAGGACCCTGGTGAAGTTGTTGTCGGACAGCGTGATGGAGCCAAGTTGAGGGGCTGGCAACTGGGCTGCACCCAGGGAGAACGTCTGGAAGGTCTTGGCGTGAACCAGTCTCTTCCTGGGCAGGTCGGCCAGTAGGCTGTGAGCCCGCAAGAAATCCGCACCCAGAAGCGGTTGGGCTATGGCGGCCAGTGTGAAGTCCCACGTGAACTGGCTGGAGCCGAACCGTAGCTGCACCGGACGGGTGCCATAAGTCCTTATTGTGCTGCCATTCGCGGCCCTCAGGGTGGGACCCGGCGCCCTGCTGCAGGTGTCGTAACTCGTCGGAGGTAAGACGCTGATCTCGGCACCGGTGTCGACCAAAAACCGGCGTCCCGACCTGCTGTCCCACACATACAGGAGGCTATCCCGATGGCCAGCCACCGTAGCCATCAGCGACGGCTGGCCCTGGCGTTTCCCGGGAACTGGCAGGGCAGGCGACAATGGCGGGCTTCTGCGCCCCACCGCTGGTGGTAGAAACACCATTGTTCATTGGGCTCCACCCCCTGGCCTCTGGGTTTAGCAGGCTCTGCGGCTGGGCCTGGACTGGTTCGCTGCTGGGAGCATGGCCAGGTGATCAGTGAGATGGACGCCCCACTCCCCTTCTTGGCATTCCACAGCAAGTCCGCCCGGGCTGCCACCTTCCGGGGGTCGCTGAAATCCGCGTCGGACAGCAGCAGGCGTATGTCCTCGGGCAGCTGCTCCAGGAATGCCTGCTCAAACATGAGGCAGGGTGTGTGTCCGTCGGCCAGAGACAACATCTCATTCATTAAAGCCGATGGCGGTCTGTCTCCCAAACCATTCAGGTGCAGTAAGCGGGCAGCTCACTCGCGGCGTGAGAGTCTGAAAGTCCTTATGAGCAGGGCTTTGAATTCCGTGTATTTGCCGTCCGCCGGGGGAGACTGTACGAACTCCGTGACCTGGGCCGCTGTGTCCTGGTCGAGGGAGCTCACCACATAGTAGTAACGGGTGTCCTCTGAGGTTATCTGCCGAACGTGGAATTGGGCTTCTGCTTGCTGAAACCATAGGTGAGGTTGTAGCGTCCAGAAGCTTGGCAGTTTCAAGGAAACCGCATTAACAGATGCGGCGTCGTTCATCTCCGGTCCAAAAACGTTTGGACCGTCGGGGTCACCAATTGTAGCGGTGTGCTACACGCAGCGCTAAAATAACGACACGGAGTCAGTAAACTGCAGTCAAAGATAAAGTTTATTCCAAC
Organism: Hemitrygon akajei; assembly: GCF_048418815.1. NCBI lineage: Eukaryota > Metazoa > Chordata > Chondrichthyes > Myliobatiformes > Dasyatidae > Hemitrygon > Hemitrygon akajei. The sequence continues at coordinate 103,172,322 of NC_133130.1, forward strand.
TTAACAGTCTTGCTTTAAACTCCCGCTCCCCCGCCAGATGCCTCGAGAGGCACGTAACTGAAACCCCCTCAGGCTTTCTGCCTTTGTCTCGGACCTAGCCTTTGTGCCTGCACGCTGGCTAATTGTCAGCCGGTTCGAATGTGCTAGTAATTGAGTCGCCACAGCAAGACAGTAACTATATTTCATTAAGAGTTTGAAGAGATTTGGTATATCAGCAAATACACTCTAAAACTTATATTGTTGTACCGTGGAGAGCATTCTGACAGGCTGCATCACTGTCTGTTATGGTGGGGGGGGGGCTACTGCACAGGACCGACAAAAGCTCTAGAGGGCTGTAAATTTAGTTGGCTCCATTTTGGGAACTAGCCTACAAAGTATCCACAACATCTTCATGGGGGCGGTGTCTCAGAAAGTCAGCATCCATTATTAAAAACCTCCAGCACCCAGGGCATGCCCTTTTCTTGCTGTTACCATCAGGAAGGAGGTACAGAAGCCTGAAGGCACACACTCAGTGAATTAGGAACAGCTTCTTCCCTTCTGCTATCTGATTCCTAAATGGACATTGAACTTGTGAACACTACCTCACTTTTTAAATATATATTATCTCTGTTTCTTACATGATTTTTAATCTATTCAATATATACAAACTGTAATTGATTGATTGATTGATTGATTGATTGATTTATTCTGTTAGATTACGTATTGCATTGAATCGCTGCTGCTAAGTTAATAAATTTCATGACGCGTGCCGGTGATTCTGGATTCTGACTTCCCTTGTCAGGGATGGTTGTACGTTTTTGCCATTTGAAAATTTTTTCATTTTTGGAATACATCTATCCCGCATTTTCCTCATTTTTTGCAGAAACTCATGCCATTGCTGCTCTGCTGTCATCCTTGCCAGCATCTCCTTCCAATTTACTTTGGCCAACTCTCTTATACCGCTGTAATTTCCTTTACTCCACTGAAATACTGCTATGTCAGATTTTACTTTCTTTCTATCAAATTTCAATTTGAGCTCAGTCATATTGTCATCACTGTCTCCTAAGGGTTCTTTTACCTTAAGCTCCCTAATGGCCTCTGGTTCATTACATAGAACCCATTCCAGTTTAGCCGAATTCCTGGCAGGCTCAACAACAAACTGCTCTAAAAGCCATCTCATAGTCTTTCAACAAACTCATAACAACAAATTTCAATGAATTCAGATCCATTACCAACCTCATTTTCCCAATCTCCTAGGACTATCATAATATTTCTCAAACTTCTGGCAATGCCCTCCCCTTCACCATTCCCCATTCCCTGTTTCCTTTCTCACCTTATCTCCGTGCATGCCCCTCACCTTCCTCTGGTGCTCCTCTCCCTTTTCTCTCTTCCATGGCCTCTGTCCTTTCCCACCAGATTTCTGCTTCTCCAGTCCTGTGTCTCTTTCACCAGTCAATTCCCAGCTCTTTACTTCACCCCTCCCCCTCCCAGTTTCACCCATCACCTTGTGTTTCTCCCTCCCCTCTGGCACCTTCTTACTCTGACTCCTCATCTTGTTCACCAGTCCAGATGAAGGGTCTCGGCCCCAACGTCAATTGTTTACTCTTTTCCACAGATGCTGCCTGGCCTGCTGAGTTCCCTCAGCATTTTGTGTGTGTTGCTTAGTTTTCCAGCATCTGCAGATTTTCTATTGTTAGCCAATTGAAGAGTTTTGCAACTGAGTTTATTTATTAGTTTATCACAAAATGATGCCGAGTCCTTCCCTATATCTCAGGCACCTTATTCAAAGCTAAGGAAATGACAACAGAGTGAGTTGTGTTGCCAGGCAACCTGAGACTGGCTTCCAGGCTGTGATTCATTGTAGGATATTCAGAACATGAAGGATATGTAAGATATTAGAATATAGGAGCAGGAGTAGACTACTTGGCTCCTCAAAATGGCCCCTTCCTTCAATATGATGATGGCTGATCTGTCTGTTTTCCCACAGCCCTCTATTCTCTGTTACATCTCCGGATTCCTTGGCTATCATTAATTGGGTGAGTGATACATTTAATGTATTTAGGATTTGGTTTCCTAGGCCAACTCTGCTTCATTCAAAAATCCAGTGGCAGCTAGAAGGAGATTAATGTTCTGTGGCATTAAACTTGGCATTTCCTTAGAAGATAGACGCCTATTGATCTTATTCTGATGCAAATTAGGGATTGGTTTATTTTTGCCACATGTACTGAAATACTTGGTTTTGCATGCACTTCATTACAACAGAGCATTGAGCTGCTACAAGGGGAACCAATCATTGAATGTAGGTTATAGTCACAGAGCAAGTGCCATGTAGGCAGACAATAAGGTCCAAGGTCAAAACCAGGTCAAGGGTCCATCTTATCGTACAGACAAGAGTTTTATTACAGGGGGACACAAGCTGTCCCTGAGTCCGCTGGTATGTGCATTTGGGCTTTTGTATCTTCTACCCGATTGGAAGAGCGGAGAGAGGATGTCTGGAGTGGGTGGGTTTTTGATGATGTTGACTGCTGTACGAGTGAGAAGCCCATGGAGAGAAGTTAGTTTCAATAATGTGCAGAGCAGCTGCCAGACCAAGCTGTGGTTTACCCTGATAGGATGTTTTCAATGGTGAACTGATAAGAATTGGTGAGGGTCAAAGGGGAAAGTGCCAAATTTCTTTAGACTCCTCAGGAAGTGGAGATGCTGGTGCACTCTCTTGATTATGACATCTATGTGATTTTAAATGTTCCAAAAGGACATCAAAATTCTGCCAAAGAGCTAAAACTAGAAGAGGCTAATGTTGGATCCTTAACCTGAAAATTTAACTCAGTTTCTGTCTCATAATGTTGCCTGACTTACTAGCTCTCTCAACTTATCCTGATAAGATATGCCCTCTAGTTCACACAGCACCTACTCTGCACCCTCTCTAAAGTTTCTGCATCCTTCCTATAATGAGACAACCAGAACTGAACACAATACTCCACGTGTGGTCTGACCAGGGAGGGTTTTGTACAGCACAACGTCAGTAAGGAAGGATCGGATTGGAAGTTAGATGTCAGGGAAAGTACTTAATATGATGGATTAGATAGTTTGAAGTATATATATAATGTAAAGGTAGGAGTATAATGGGTAAGGGTAATGAACTTAGAGTTGTGGCCATTACTGAAACTAGGTCGAGAGACAGGCAGGAATGAGTGGTTAATGTAGCAGGTTTTCCAAGTTTTAGAAAATATAGAGGAGGAAGTAAAATGGGAGGGGGGGTGGAGTTGCACAACTAATCAGGGACACTATCACAACAGCACTCGGGTCAGACACTGACTCCATTTGGGTGGAACTCAGGTGCAATCACACTGATGGGACTGTACTCCAGACCCCCGATAGCAATTAGGATATTGAGGAACAGATATGTAATCAGATTAAGGAAAGGTGTAAAACTAAATGGGTTGTTGTCACAGGAGATTTCAACATCCTTAATATAAACTGGGAACAAGGGGTTTAGACAGAGCAGAACTCGTTAAGTGGATCCAGGAAGGTTTCTTAAATCAATATATAGATGGTCCAATGAGAGGAGGGACTGTACTGGACCTGGTGAGCAGTTAGGGAACAGTAACCACAACTCCTTGACTTTCAGGATAACTATAGACAAGGTTAGGTATGGTCTTTGTGGGAGAGTTTCAAATTGGAATAGGACATTTTATGAGGGCATTAGGCAGGAACTAAGACACGTTAATTGATAACACATTTTTGCTGGCAGGTCCACATCAGACAGGTGGTGGATGTTTAAAGATCAGTTGCACAGGAAAGATATGTTCCTGTTAGAGGGAAGGATGGAGATGGAAAGATAAGAGAACCTTGGATATCCAGAGAGGTGATGAATTTAGTAAAGAAAAAAAAAGAAAAAGTATGCGAAGCTTCAGAGGTTAGGATCAAACGAAGCACATGAGGACTTTCAAAAAGCCAGAAAAGAATTAAAGAATTAGGAAATCCAGGAGGGGCCATAAAAAGTCCGAGGCAAGTAGGATTAAGGTGAATCTCAAGGGGTTCTATACATACATCAAGATTAAAGGGATAACTAGGGAGAGGATGGGACCAATCAAAGATAAAGGCGGGAACATTTGCTTGGGTGCAGAGAATGTAAGTGAGGTACTTTATGAGTACTTTGCTTCAGTATTTACCAAGGAAAAGGATATGGAGGACCAGGAGATCAATGCTGAGAGCAGAACTATGTTCCAGCCTTTAGAGGTCAAGGAGGAGCAGCGGTGCGGGCAGCGGAGCGGGAGTAAGGAGTGCTCGTGATCGACATACGACTGGAGATCGGAGCATCAGCCATTGTAGGTAGGCCGAGACCCTCGGACCTACCTGGAGAGTACCTGAGGAGGAAGGTAAAGCTGCGCAAGCGCGGGTGACGTCAGCGGCGAGCGCGGGCTTTAAAAAGCGACCCACTTTCAGGAGCGGGCAGCGGAGTGCGCAGGAGAAGAGTGCTGGGCTTTGGCTCAGCGGGCTTCGGCGCAAGAGGACTTCGACAAGAAGCCTGCTTTTCATTTATTCTGACTAATCTGGGATCAGGTAATGGGGGAGACGGTTAGAGCAGTGGTGTGCTCCGTATGCAGTATGTGGGAGGTCAGGGTCAACACAGTTGTCCCTGATGACCACACCTGCAATAGGTGCATCCAGCTGCAGCTCCTATCAGACCGATTTAGGGAATTGGAGCAGGAGCTGGATGAACTACGGATCATTCGGGAGGCAGAGGCAGAGATAGATAAGAGTTATCGGGAGGCAGTCACACCGAAAAGACAGGAGGTAGGCAAATGTGTGACAGTCAAGAGAGGCAGGGGGAACAGACAGAGAGAGAAGAGCACCCCTGTGGCCGTTCCCATCAAAAATAAGTATACCGTTTTAGATACTGTTGGTGGGGATGACCTACCAGGAACAAGCTGCTGTGGTCCTGTCTCTGGCACTGAGGTTGGACCCTTGACTAGGAAGGAGAGGAGGGAAGAGAAGAGAGCGGTATTGATAGGAGATTCTATAGTCAGGGGGGCGGATAGGAGATTTTGTGGGGAAGATCAGGAGTCTCGGATGGTATGTTGCTTCCCTGGTGCCGGGGTCCGAGACATCTCAGATCAGGTGCAGGTTATTCTCGAGAGGAAGGGCAAGAATCCAGATGTTGTGGTCCATGTAGGGACCAATGATGTGGGTAGGATGAGTGAGGGGGTCCTGCGTAGGGAGTTCAGGGAGTTAGGTGCGAAGCTGAAGAGCAGGACCTCCAGGGTAACAATCTCAGGATTGCTACCTGTGCCACGTGCGAGTGAGGCAAGGAACAGAAGGATTATAAAGATTAATACGTGGCTGAGAGGATGGTGCAGGAGGGAGGGCTTCAGGTTTGTAGATAATTGGGCTTTGTTCCAGGGAAGGTGGGATCTGTTCCGAAGGGACGGTTTACACTGAACTGGAGCGGTACTAACATTCTTGCAGGGAAGTTTGCTAGTGCTTCTTGGGGGGGTTTAAACTAAATTTGCAGGGGGCGGGGATCCAGAATGTGAGAGAGGATAGCGAGAGGAAGAATAAAGGACAGGTGGGGACTACACGGTTCCGGAATATTAAGTGTGTAGTAGAGGAAGGTGGGGCGGAACAAGTGATAAGGAGGACTCATGTACAGAGGGATGGTCTGACGGAACATGGAGTTAAATGTGTTGAAAGAATAAGTAAATTTAGGAAGGACAACAAAGTTCTAGGGGCGTATAGCCTGATGGGAGTTTGGGGAGCTGGGTTAAGCACAATAGGCAGCGATTCAAACAGAGAGAGGAGAAATGGGCTAAAAATTCTATATCTGAATGCACGAAGTGTCAGAAATAAGGCCGATGAGCTTGAAGCCCAGGTGCGAATGGGTAACTATGATGTTGTTGGGATAACGAAGACATGGCTGCAGGGAGATCAGACCTGGGAAATGAATGTACAAGGGTATACGTGCTATCGTAGGGACAGAAATGTGGGCAGAGGGGGTGGGGTGGCCCTGTTGGTGAGGAATGAGATTCAGTCCTTTGCAAGGGGGGACATAGGGTCAGGAGAAGTAGAGTCTGTGTGGATAGAACTGAGGAACAGTAAGGGCAAAAGGACCCAAATGGGTGTTGTCTACAGGCCACCAAACAGTAGCATGGATATTGGGTGCAAGTTGAATAGGGAGTTAACATTGGCATGTGGCAAAGGTAATGTCGCAGTAGTTATGGGGGATTTCAACATGCAGGTGAACTGGGAGAATCAGGTTGGTGCTGGACCACAGGATAGGGAGTTTGTAGAGTGCCTACGGGATGTATTCTTGGAACAGCTTGTACGAGAGCCGACCAGGGACAAGACTATTCTGGATTTAGTGTTATGTAATGAACAGGATTTGATAAGCGATCTCGCAGTAAAGGAGCCATTAGGAGGTAGTGATCACAATATGATAAGCTTTTATCTGCAATTTGAGAAGGATAAGGGCAGCTCAGAGGTGTCAGTGTTGCAGATGAACAGGGGAAACTATGGAGCCATGAGGGAGGAGCTGGCCAAAGTTGACTGGACGGATAGCCTAGCAGAAAAGTCAGTGGAATAGCAATGGCAGGTATTCTTGGGAATAATGCACAAGGTGCAAAATCAGTTCATCCCCCAGAGAAGGAAGGATTCAAAGGGGGGAAATGGGCCACAGTGGTTGACAAAGGAAGTCAGAGATCGCATAGCATTAAAAAAAAGGAAATATGACAGAGCTAAGGTGAGTGGGAGGACAGATGATTGGGAAGTGTTTAAGGAACAACAGAACTTAACTAAAAAGACAATACGGGGAGAAAAAATGAGGTACGAACGCAAGCTAGCCAGGAATATAAAGGAAGATAGCAAAAGCTTTTTTAGGTATGTGAAGAGAAAGAAGATAGTTAAGAACAACGTTGGGCCCTTGAAGAATGAATTGGGTGAAATTGTTATGGGAAACAGAGAAATGGCAGAAGAATTTAATGAGTACTTTAGATCTGTTTTCACTAAGGAAGACACAAGCAATCTCCCAGATGTATGGATGGGCCAAGGACATAGGGTAACAGAGGAAATGAAACAGATTGACATTTGGAAGGAAACGGTGATGAGAAGACTGATGGGACTGAAGGCTGACAAATCCCCAGGTCCAGATGGTCTGCACCCTAGGGTACTAAAGGAGGTGGCCCTGGAAATTGTGAATGCATTGGTAATCATTTTCCAATGTTCCTTAGATTTAGGATCAGTCCCTGAGGATTGGAGAATGGCTAATGTTATCCCACTTTTTAAGAAAGGAGGGAGGGAGAAAACAGAGAACTATCGACCTGTCAGCCTGACATCGGTGGTGGGAAAGATGCTAGAGTCCATTATTAAGGATGAAATAGTGGCATATCTAGATAGCAGTGATAGGATTGGACCGAGCCAGCATGGATTTACCAAGGGTAAATCATGCTTGACTAATCTGTTGGAGTTTTTCGAGGATGTAACCAGGAAGTTAGACGGGGGAAATCCAGTGGATGTAGTGTACCTCGATTTTCAGAAGGCATTTGATAAGGTCCCACATAGAAGATTGGTGGGTAAAATCAAAGCTCAGGGCATCATGGGGAAGGCATTGACATGGATAGAAAACTGGTTGGCAGATAGAAAGCAAAGGGTAGCGGTGTATGGGTGTTTCTCGGAATGGCAGGTGGTGACTAGTGGGGTGCCACAGGGCTCGGTATTGGGACTACAGCTGTTTACCATTTACATTAACGATTTGGATGAAGGCATAGAAAATAACATCAGGAAATTTGCTGATGATACTAAGCTGGGTGGCAGTGTGACATGTGATGAGGATGTTAGGAGAATTCAGGGTGACTTGGATAGGCTGGGTGAGTGGGCAGATACTTGGCAGATGGTGTTTAATGTGAATAAGTGTGAGGTTATCCACTTCGGGAGTAAGAACAGGAAGGCAGATTATTATCTGAACGGTGTAGAGTTGGGTAAGGGAGAAATACAAAGAGATCTCGGAGTCCTTGTTCATCAATCACTGAAGGTGAATGAGCAAGTGCAGCAGGCAGTGAAGAAGGCTAATGGAATGTTGACCTTTATTACAAAGGGAATTGAGTACAAGAGCAAGGAAATCCTCTTGCATTTGTACAGAGCCCTGGTGAGACCACACCTGGAGTATTGTGTACAGTTTTGGTCTCCAGGGTTAAGGAAGGACATCCTGGCTGTAGAGGAAGTGCAGCGTAGATTCACGAGGTTAATTCCTGGGATGTCCGGACTGTCTTACGCAGAGAAGTTAGAGAGACTGGGCTTGTACACGCTGGAATTAAGGAGATTGAGAGGGGATCTGACTGAAACATATAAGATTATTAAGGGATTGGACAAGATAGAGGCAGGAAATATGTTCCAGATGCTGGGAGAGTCCAGTTCCAGAGGGCATGGTTTGAGAATAAGGGGTAGGTCATTTAGGACAGAGTTAAGGAAAAACTTCTTCTCCCAGAGAGTTGTGGGGGTCTGGAATGCACTGCCTTGGAAGGTAGTGGAGGCCAATTCTCTGGATGCTTTCAAGAAGGAGCTAGATAGGTATCTTATGGATAGGGGAATCAAGGGATATGGGGACAAGGCAGGAACCGGGTATTGATAGTAATTGATCAGCCATGATCTCAAAATGGCGGTGCAGGCTCGAAGTGCCGAATGGTCTACTTCTGCACCTATTGTCTATTGTCTATAAGCCTTGGGCCTCCTATCAAGATGGAGCAGTCTCCAGGGCCTGATGGGTTTACCATAGGTTATTGAAGGAGGCAACAGATGAAAGTGCTGGGACCTGGGACCTTGACCAGTAGCTTTGTGTCCCAAGTGAGGTCCCAGAGGTCTGGCAATTGGCTAATGTTGTACCTCTATGAAGGAAATAAGGGAAAATCATGAGAACTATAGATCGGTGAGTCTTGCATCAGTTGTAGGGAAATTTCTGGAGATAATACTTAGGGATAGGCTATATGGAAATCCATGGCCTAATTAGGAACAGCCAGCATGACTTTGTGTGGAGCAGGTCGTGCCTTACCAACTTGATTGAGTTTTTTGACAAGGTGACTACAGAGACTGAAGAAGGTAGGAGAGTAGATGTTGTCAACATGGCATTTGACCAAGTCCCTCATGGGAGGCTTATCCAGAAGATTAAGATGCATGGGGTCCACAGTGAATTGGCTGTTAGGATTCAGAACTGACTTGCACATAGATGACAAAGGGTAGTGGTCAAAGGGACTTATTTGAGTTGGAGGTCTGTAATTAGTGAAGTTCCACAAAATCTGTGTGGGGCCTCAGCTGTTTGTGATTTATATAAATAACCTGGATGGAAATGTAGATGGGTGGATTAGTAGATTTGCGGGTGATACCAAGATTGGTGGAATTGTGGTTAGTGTAGAACAATGGCAAAGAATACAGCGTGATATAGATCAGTTGCAGATATGGGCTGAGAAATGGCAGATGGAGTCTAACCCAGATAAATGTGAAGTGTTGCATCTCGGCAGGGCAAATGCAAGGAGAGAGCACATTGTTAAGGGCAAGATCCTTAACAGTGTTGCTGAGCAGAGAGATCTTGGGATCCAAGATCATAGCTCCTTGAAAATAGCTGCACAGGTCGATAACGTGGCTAAGAAGGCTTATGGAATGTTTTTTATTAGTTGAGGCATTGATTTCAAAAGTTAAGAGGTTATGTTGCAACTTTATAAAACTCTAGTTAGGCCACATCTGGTCTATTGCATACAGTTCTGATCACCCTGTTACGATTCAGCAACAATGAATATATAATTGAGACAGGTTTTTTATAACAAATAAAACATTTATTAAACACTGCTAAAAAAAACCCAAAAGTAAACAAACGACTAACTTAACCGGAAGTCGACTGCTATACAGCAGCTCGAACAGTTCTTAAAGCGAGAATTGCAAACTCAGTTCTGTAAAGTAGTAATGCAAAAAGTCCAAAATGATTTACAGTCAGTTAGGAAAGACTTACCTTGAAGTAATAAAATCCTCTTTCACAACATTACTGCTGATCCCAGCCGAAGTATGCTTTACCGAGGGATTTACGATTGAAGGAAATAAAACGGCTTAAAGGCACTGATCTTTCCTTGGTGAAACTCTGTGTCCAGCTCTTTCTGCTTTCAGAAATGCAGGAGCTATCTTGGACACTAGCTACTAATTCCTTGTATGAAGATTAAGTAAGGTCGAACCTGTTTACCGCCGACATCAACTTTCCTTGATCTTCCAGCTTCCTGAACTTTGATAAATCTTCACTCTCCACTAGACTGAACTGGCAGTATTGTAACAAAACTGCCAGCAATAACCTTTGAGACTTAAGGCTGAAAGTAAAACTCCACTTTAAAACAAAACGGCATCATAACATCTAATACGCAGCAGAACAGAGTCACTGAACGAATTCAACCATGAACTGCCCCGCGTCACAGGGAGGGGTTCCCCTTTTATACCCTGTTGAAAAAACTATCACATGACCTCTCACTGGCGGGAAAATTATGTCACTCCACCATCACAAGACCACTATATCATACCCAGCAGAGCCTCAATTACATCATGATCATGTGACAGGCACAAAATATCCACGGGTATGTAACACCTCCCTCCAAAAAATAATTGGTCTGTCATGAACAAAATTTTAACAATTAACTATTTACAGAAGAAAAAGACAAATATATAACATTTACAACATACACAGTATACATAGTATTATCATACAGCATCTGACAACTTACTATACAGTAGGAGTGTTACAAACGTTAAAATATCACTCCATAAAAAAATTTACATTGTACATTCAACATCAAAATAGACAATCAGCAATCACATTATCTTTACCTTTAATATGAGTGATCAAAATATTGTATTCCTGTAACATTAAACTCCAATTTAATAACCTTCTATTTTTGTTTTTCATCTTACTCAGAAACAATAGCAGATTATGGTCGGTGTAGACGATGAGTGGCTTTTGAGTTGTACCAGCATACACATCAAGACGTTCTAAGGCTAAAACAAGAGATAACAATTCCTTTTCTATTGTTGAATAGTTTCTTTGATGCTCATTAAATTTCTTAGAAAAGTAAGCTACTCATTCCTTTGCAATAATACTGCTCTTGCAGCCTCATAGCTAGCATCTACAGCTAATGAAAAAGGTTTTTCAAAGTCAGGTGCCTTGAGCACAGGTTGTTGACATACCATAGTTTTCAAGTTTTCAAATGCTTCTTTACAAGGCACTGTCTGTCCACACAAACTTTTCATTCTTCTTCAAGAGGTTAGTTAATGGAAGGGCAATATTAGCAAAATTCTTACAAAATTTTTGGTAATATCCTACCATTCCCAGGAATCTTCTGAGAGTTCTTTTTTCCCATTTGGAGTGGGGATCTCTAAAATTGCCCGAACTTTTGCTTGAACAGGAGCTACCTTACCTTGACCCACAACATAACCAAGGTAAGTTACAGTGGCATGTCCGAATTCACTTTTAGCTAAATTAAAAAGTTTGCTTTTGAAAGTCTTACAAATAATTTCTGCACCGCAGTAATGTGTGCTTCCCAAGTATCATTTCCTGTCACTAAATCGTCAATATAAGCATTTGTATCCTTTAATCCCTGAATCACAGAGTTAATCATCTGCTGGAAAGTACCTGAGGCATTCTTCATCCCAAATGGAAGAACATTATATTCATATAACCCAGATGGAGTTACAAATGCAGAAATCTCTCTACCTCTATCCGTTAATGGAACACACCAATACCTTTTCAATAAATCAATCTTTGTAAGGAATTTTGCTTTTCCAACTTTATCTACACAATCATCTACTCTAGGAATTGAATATGCATCTGTTTTCGTTACAGCATTCACCTTCCTGTAGTACATACAAAACCGAATACTACCGTCTGATTTAGGCACCATAACACAAGGTGAACTCCAATTTGAGTTAGAAGGTCTAATAATATTATTCTCTAACATATATTTAATTTCTTTCTCAGCAAGTTCACATTTTTCCATGTTCATCCTATATGGATGTTGTTTAATGGGTTTGGCATCTCCAACATCTACATCATGTGAAGCCACTGTGGTTCTTCTAGGAACGTCTGGAAACAAATCCTTATATTTAAAAATTAATTGCTTCATCTGCTGCTTCTGCTCTGGCTGTAAATGTGCTAATTTCTCATCAATATTTTCCAGAATGGTTAAGTTTGGTACTCTGACAGAAACAATGTTGGGTTTAGAATGAGTTTCAGATGAATCATCTGTTATGTTCCTAGTGAGATCAGACTCATTATTATTGACCACAACAGTCACAGTAGCAGACTGTTTCTCATAATATGGTTTTATCATATTTATATGGCAAAGTTGAGTTGGCCTTCTATGATTTGGAGTTTTTAATCATGTAATCCACATCATTAATTTTAGACACAAATTCATAAGGACCATGAAATTTAGCTTGTAAAGGATTAATTTGCACTGGGAAAAGAACCAGCACCTTATCTCCAGGCTTAAATGTCCTCATTCTAGCTTCTTTACCGTACCAGGTTTTCATTTTCTCCTGAGCCGATTTTAAATTTTCCCTGGCTAAGCTACAAGCTTTATGTAATCTGTCCTTAAATTTTAAAACATAGTCCAACAAATTCATGTGTACCTCTTTATTAATCCATTGTTCTTTTAATAAAGCAAAAGGTCCTCTAACTCTATGTCCAAAATCAAGTTCCAATGGACTGAAACCTAATGATTCCTGTACCGACTCCTGTACTGCAAATAGAAGTAAGTATATACCCTCATCCCAATCATTTTCATTTTCCACACAATACGTCCTAATCATAGTCTTGAGGGTAGAATGAAACCTCTCCAAGGCACCTTGCAATTCTGGATGGTATGCAGACGAAGTGGTTTGCTTAGCTCCCAATTTATAAACCATCCGTTGAAACAATCCAGACATAAGATTACTACCTTGATCAGATTGTATTTCCTTAAGCAACCCAAAATAAGTAAAGAATTTTATAAGAGCCTTTGTTACAGTTTTAGCTGTTATATTCCTAAGTGGTACTGCCTCTGGAAATGTAGACACAGTGCACATGATAGTCAGCAAGTACTGATAACTGGTTTTTGTTTCTGGTAATGGACCTACACAATCTATAATAATTTTGTAAAACAGTTCACCAAATGCTGGAATAGATTGCGGTGGGGCCACTGGAGTAACTTGATTTGGTTTACCCACAATTTGGCAAGTATGACACGTTCTGCAAAATGTCACCACATCTTTTCTTAAACCAGGCCAGTAAAAATGTTTTAAAATCTTGTCCACAGTTTTCCTTACCCCTTGATGTCCACCCAAGGGCACACTATGGGCTAAAGTTAAAATCTCATTTCGATAAACTTTAGGAACAATTACCTGGTGAACAATATTCCATTCATCACTTGCAGGAATTGTAGGCAATCTCCACTTCCTCATCAATACTCCTTTCTCAAAATAATATCCTACTGGCACCTTATCAATTTCACTATCTGGTAGAGCTAGTTCTTTTAATTTGATAATCTCAGGATCTCTACTCTGCTCTGCTATCATCTCCTTCTGAGACAGAGACAAATCTTCATGGTCAAACTTACTGCAAGAATCTCGTTCAAACAATGAAGGTAAGCAAGTTTCTGACACATCCTCAAAACTTGAATCCTGAGTTGAACAGTCATGGGTATCAACCTCATTCTGCACTTTTTAGCCATAGCTTGAGTTACAACAAAGGAAGAATCTGTGTTAGAATCCATCAGTGGTTTCTCTGACTCTATTGTCAAATGCACTTCAGGAAAAACTTGTCCACCTGCCAAGTCATTGCCTAACAATAAAGAAATATCCTTCACAGGTAAGCTAGGTTGTAGTCCTACTTTAATAAGTATTGTAACTAACCCTGACCTTAAATTTACTTCATGCAAATGTACAGGCATAAGGGCACTCCCAACACCCTCTTATACCTCACCAGTGTCAGACTCTTCATTAAACTTTAACACACCATCTAACATCAGTGATTGAGAAGCTCCAGCATCCCTAAGGATTTTTATTGGCACCGGAGTAGATCTTTCTTTCAAGGATACAAACCCTTCAGTTATAAAATGATCATATCCCTTCCTAATTTGGTCAGACTCTAACAAAACTTCATTTGTGTTTATCAAACCCTATGAATTTACAGGTGTTTCGGTATGTTGCACACAAGCATCTGGGACTGCTTCCTTCTCCTTCTTTTTCAGTCGGAAACAGTTAGATATTACGTGACCAGTTTTCTTACAATAATTACAAATGGGACCAAACTGTCTTTCCTTCTCAGGTTTTCCTTCCTCCTTACATTTCTCACTAACTTCTGATTTAATTTCTGATTTACCTTGAGTCTCTGTGTTATTTTTCCTTTTAAAAGTTCTGCCCTGAGGAAATTTATTCTTATGGATTAAAGCATACTCATCAGCTAATTTAGCAGAGCCCTGCAGTGAAGCAGTGTCTCTCTCATTTAAGTAGGTCCTTACTTCAACAGGGATGCTCTTTTTAAATTTCTCTATTAAAATCAGCTCTTTCAATTTATTATAGTCCCCATTTACATTTTTAGAGGAAAACCATCTCTCAAAACACACAGCTTTATCGTAGGCAAATTCCACATAAGTTTTTTCCACAGATTTCTTCAAATTTCTGAATCTTTAGAACATAGAATAGTACAGCACATTACAGGCTCTTCAGCCCACAATGTTGTGCTGACCCTCAAACCCTGCCTCCCATATAACCCCCCACCTTAAATTCCTCCATATACCTGTCTAGTAGTCTCTTAAACTTCACTAGTGTATCTGCCTCCACCACTGACTCAGGCAGTGCATTCCACACACCAACCACTCTCTGAGTAAAAAACCTTCCTCTAATATCCCCCTTGAACTTCCCTCCCCTTACCTTAAAGCCATGTCCTCTTCTACTGAGCAGTGGTGCCCTGGGGAAGAGGCGCTGGCTGTCCACTCTGTCTATTCCTCTTAATATCTTGTACACCTCTATCATGTCTCCTTTCATCCTCCTTCTCTCCAAAGAGTAAAGCCCTAGCTCCCTTAATCTCTGATCATAATCCATACTCTCTAAACCAGGCAACATCCTGGTAAATCTCCTCTGTACCCTTTCCAATGCTTCCACATCCTTCCTATAGTGAGGAGACCAGAACTGGACACAGTACTCCAAGTGTGGCCTAACTAGAGTTTTATAGAGCTGGATCATTACATCACGTCTCTTAAACTCTGTCCCTCAACTTATGAAAGCTAACACCCCATAAGCTTTCTTAACTACCCTATCTACCTGTGAGGTAGATAGTTAATGAATCTTTCTCTGTATGCCTCCAGAACTAACTCATATGCCTTCAATACGTGCAGTTTCACAGTATCATAATCAAGTGCTTGCTCAGCAGTTAAAGCTGTATAAACCTGTTGTGCTTTGCCTTTAATTACACTCTGTAACAACACTGACCATTTCTCTTTCAGCCACTCTGAAATCAGAGCAATCATTTCAAAATGTTGAAAATATTTCTCTACTTCTGTTTCACTAAATGGAGGGACCAATTTAATTTCTTGACTAACTACAAACGGTTTTTTAGAACCAGAGGACTGATTCTCAGACTTTAATTCCGCCATCACAAATTCAAATTCCCTCCGTTTATTCTCAGCCTCTAACCGACGTAATTCAAAGTTAGCTTCCAACTGTTTCTTTTTATTTTCAGCTTCTAATCGACTTAGTTCCAAGTTAGCTTCCAATTCCTTCTGTTTTAATTCAGCTTCTATTTTAAGCTTTTCTAACACTACTTGTTCCAAGTGTAACTGAATCGCTGCTTTACTCACAGGAAACTTATCTAAAATCGATACATCAAACACACCCGACTCTATATAGTGTTCCGCGATTTTTCTCTGAATTACAGGCTTTGTTGTATCTTTTGAAATACCTTTAAGTACCAACCTGCTAGCAATCTCAAATACATCACTCTTTTTCGCCTTCGCTAATAACTCTGGAACTGGCGATTCCAGGAAGTTGTCAATATTCATTGTTGCCAAATACCACTCACAAGCCAATCTGAATCTGAAAAGAATCGGGTATCCCCCTTTTCCAAAACACCGATCAAAAATCAAACAACCATTTAAACTCAAAAATGGATTCAGATCGCACGAGCCCCCAATTGCTATGGACCAAAAACAATGAATATATAATTGAGTAACCATGAGGAAATCTGCAGATGCTGGAAATTCAAACAACACACACAAAATGCTGGTGGAACGCAGCAGGCCAGGCAGCATCTATAAGGATGTTTTGGGCCGAGACCCTTCGTCAGGCCTAACTGAAAGGAAAGATAGTAAGAGATTTGAAAGTAGTGGGGGGAGGGGGAAATGTGAATTGATAGGAGAAGACCGGAGGGGGTGGAATGCAGCTAAAAGCTGGAAAGGTGATTGGCAAAAGTGGTACAGAGCTGGAGAAGGGAAAGGATCATGGGACGGGAGGCCTCGGGAGAAAAAAAAGGGGAGGTGGGGAAGCACCAGAGGGAGATGGAGAACAGGCAAACAACTAAATATGTCAGAGATGGGGTAAGAAGGGGAGGAGGGGCATTAACGGAAGTTAGAGAAGTCAATGTTCATGCCATCAGTTTGGAGGCTACCCAGCCAGTATATAAGGTGTTGTTCCTCCAACCTGAGTTTGGATTCATTTTCACAGTAGAGGAGGCCATGGATAGACATATCAGAATGGGAATGGGACATGGAATTAAAATGTGTGACTACTGGCAGATTCTGCTTTCTCTGGCGTAGGTGTTCAGCGAAACGGTCTCCCAGTCTGTGTTGGGTCTCACCAATATATAAAAGGTCACACCGGGAGCACCAGACGCAGTATACCACACCAGCCGACTCACAGGTGAAGTGTCACCTCACCTGGAAGGACTGTCTGGGGCCCTGAATGGTGTTGAGGGAGGAAGTGTAAGGGCAGGTGTAGCACTTGTTCCGTTTACAAGGATAAGTGCCAGGAGGGAGATCGGTGGGAAGGGATGGGGGGGGGAACAAGTGGACAAGGGAGTCGCGTAGGGAGCGATCCCTGCAGAAAGCAGAAAGAGGTGGGGAGGGAAAGATGTGCTTGGTAGTGGGATCCCGTTGGAGGTGGCGGAAGTTACGGAGAATTCCCGTTGGACCTGGAAGCTGGTGGGGTGGTAGGTGAGGACAAGGGGAACCCTATCCCGAGTGGGGTGGTGGGTGGATGGGGTGAGGGCAGATGTGTGGGAAATGAGAGAGATGAGTTTGAGAGCAGAGTTGATGGTGGAAGAAGGGAAGCCCCTTTGTTTAAAAAAGGAAGACATCTCCATCCTGGAATGAAAAGCCTCATCCTGAGAGCAGATGCGGCGGAGACAGAGGAATTGTGAGAAGGGGATAGCATTTTTGCAAGAGACAGAGTGGGAAGAAGATTAGTCCAGGTAGCTGTGAGAGTCTGTAGGCTTATAGTAGATATCAGTAGATAAGTCGTTTCCAGAGATGGAGACAGGAAGATCAAGAAAGGGGAGGGAGGTGTCGGAAATGGACCAGGTAAATTTGAGGGCAGGGTGAAAGTTGGAGGCAAAGTTAATGAAGTCAACGAGCTCAACATGCGTGCAGGAGGCAGTGCCAATGCAGTCGTCGATGTAGCGAAGGAAAAGAGGGGGACAGATACCCGTATAAACTTGGAACAAGGACTGTTCCACAAAGTCAACAAAAAAGCAGACATAACTGGGACCCATACGGGTGCCCAAGGCTACACCCTTGGTTTGGAGGAAGTGGGTGGAGCCAAAGGAGAAATTATTGAGAGTAAGAACTAATTCCGCTAGACGGAGGAGAGTGGTGGTAGAGGGGAATTGGTTAGGTCTGGAATCCAAATAGAAGCGAAGAGCTTTGAGATATATAATTGAGACAGGTTTTTTATAACAAATAAAACATTTATTAAACACTGCTAAAAAAAAACCCCCAAAAGTAAATAAACGACTAACTTAACTGGAAGTTGACTGCTATACAGCAGCTCGAACAGTTCTTAAAGCGAGAATTGTGAACTCAGTTCTTTAAAGTAGTATTGCAAAAAGTCCAAAATGATTTACAGTCAGTTAGGAGAGACTTTCCTTGAAGTAATAAAATCCTCTTTCACGATGTTACTGCTGATCCCAGCCGAAGTATGCTTTACCGAGGGATTTACGATTGAAGGAAATAAAACGGCTTAAAGGCATTGACCTTTCCTTGGCGAAACTCTGTGTCCAGCTCTTTCTGTTTTCAGAAATGCAGGAGCTATCTTGGACACTAGTTACTAATTCCTTGTTCGAAGATTAAATAAGGTCAAACCTGTTTACCGCCGACATCAACTTTCCTTGATCTTCCAGCCTCCTGAACTTTGATAAATCTTCACTCTCCACTAGACTGAACTGGCAGTATTGTAACAAAACTGCCGGCAATAACCTTTGAGACTTAAGGCAGAAAGTAAAACTCCACTTTAAAACAAAATGGCATCATAACATCTAATATGCAGCAGAACAGAGTCACTGAACGAATTCAACCATGAACTGCCCCGCGTCACAGGGAGGGGTTCCCCTTTTATACCCTGTTGAAAAAAACTATCACATGACCTCTCACTGGTGGGAAAATTACATCACTCCACCATCACAAGACCATTACATCATGCCCAGCAGAGCCTCAATTACATCATGATCATGTGACAGGCACAAGATACCCATGGGTACGTAACAACCTCACTATAGGAATTGGGTTGAGGTTTTGGAGAGGGGGCAGAAGAGCTTTACCAGGATGCTGCCTGGTTTAGAGAGTATTTGCTATCATGAGAGTCTGGATAAACCTGAGTTGTTTTCTCTGGAGTGGCAGGGACTGTGGGGAGATCTGATAGAGGTTGAAAGGATTATGAAAGACATCGAGAGAGTAGACAGAGAGTATCTGTTTCCTAGGATAGAAATGTTAATACCAGAGGGCAGGCATTGAAGGTAAGAGGGGGGGGTAGATTCAAAATGGATGAGAGGGTTACACTTTTTTACACAGAAAATGGCAGATGCTTGGAATGTGCTGTGTGGTATGCTGGTAGAGGCTTTTAAGAGATATTTCAATAGGCACATGGATGTAAAGAAGATAGAGGGATTTGGAGATTGTGTAGGTAGGAGCGATTAGTGTTTGCATTGTTTTTGATTTGCTTTTTAGCTGGTTCAGCAGAACATTGTGGGCTGAATAGCCTGTTCTTTGCTCTACTCTTCTGTGCTCTGTAACAATTCTATACAGTTTTACTCTACACAATCTCTCTCATGTAGCAAAACCACTGGCCTTTATGTGTTTCTGAGGAGACCTGAGCTTTCCGCAATACTCCAGCTGGAATCTCACCAAGGTCCTGTATAACTTCAATGATTACTTACGGTAGTCTATTTCCTATAAACATGAAAAAAATTACTAAAATTGAGATAAGCTTCAACTCACTTACTATTGTTATGGCTAAACAAAAGGGATTAATTCAGGGCACAGAAGCATTTATTATCTCTGAAGTGATTCATGGTAGTAGAGGCTTTTAAGAGAGTTGGATAGGCACAGAGATGTAAGGAAGATGGATAGATTGCAGTGAGCAGAGTTTGGGTGTTTTTGATTAGCTTTTCAGCTGGTTCAGCAGAACATAGTGGGCTGAATGTCTTCTCCCTGTGCTGTACACTGTTCTATGCTCTAAAACAACCAAGTTCATGACATATAGTATGCCAGTGATATTAAACCTGACTCTAAGGTTCAGCGCCCCCTGAATATTCAATTACAATATTATATGTATCAGGTGTATGTATGCAGTAGTACAGTACTGTATCGTACTGTCCACAGGAAACTTATTCAGCTTCTCCATTTGGCACAATTGGTTGATCCATAGCAAGTCATTTGCTTTAATTTGTGTGTGGTGATACCTGCGAGAGAGTTGGTAGCCACAGTTCTTGGACAATCCCTTCCTTTCGCTTTTGTACTTCAGCAAAATCTTGAGCAGCCTGCTAATGTATCAGGAGCATTTGATGGCTCTGGGGCTGTACGCATTGAAGTTTAAAAGAATGAGGAGGAATCTCATTGAAAGGCCTAAATAGAATGGACATAGAGATTATGTTTCCTACAGTGGAGGAGTTTAGGAGCAGGAGGCACAGCCTCATAATAGAAGGACAGAGAATAGAGTTAAGGAGGAATTTCTTAAGCCAATGGGAGGTGAATCTGTGGAATTCATTGCCACAGATGGCTGTGGAAACCAAGCCTTTGGGTATATTTAAAGTGGAGATTGATAGGTTCTTGATTTATAAAGGTGTCAAAGGTTACAGGGAAAAGGCAGGACATCAGTCAATCAGCTACGATAGAGTGGTGGAACAGACTCAATGTTCAAATGGCCCAATTCTGCCTACGTCTTATGGTCTAAGCCATTAATGTGAGCAGACAAGCACTCTGTTATTTCTTTCATCTAGAGGATTGTTCTTCTGACAATCAAGCACTCTTACAGTAGTCTATCTCTGCGACTCTGCTCAGATTATCCTCATTGTGGCTGCTATGCCAAGACCAAGGAGCTGATTATTGACTTTAGGAGGAGGAAACCAGAGGCCCTGAGTCAGTCCTCATTGGAGGATCAGAGGCAGAGAGGGTCAGCAACTTTATTCCTCAGTGTTATCATTTTGGGGGACCTGTCCTGGCCCCAGTACATAACGTGCAATTACAAAGAAAGCACGGCAGTGCCTCTACTTCCTTAGGAGTTGCTAGGATTCAGCATGACATCTAAAACTTTGACAAACTTCTATACATATGTGGTGGATAGTATATTGACTGGTAGCTTCACAGGTTGGTATGGAAACACCAATGTATTTGAACAGAAATTATTCTATCAATTTATTAAATATGCCCACAAGAAAATTAATTTTAGGGTTGTATATGGTGACATATATGTACTTTGATAATAAATTTATTTTGAATTATGAGTATGGTGACATCATCGATAAGGCACTAGATGAGTATTGCCTGGGCCACTGATGCTGAGTCACAAATTCAAACCATCATGGTAGCTGTGGATTATTAATTCAAGTGAATAAGTAAATAGCAATAAGGTCATCAAACCTTGTGGGCAGGTTTGCTAGGACATTTGGGAGAGGTTAAAACTAATATGGCAAGGGATTGGAACCAGTCTGATAGAGCTGAGGATGAGCCAGCAGGTTTACAAGTAGATAATGGGGGTAACATAAATGTAAGGAAGGACAAGCCTGTTATGGTCCGGTCTGGAGCCCGCATTCCGGGTCTCGATCCGGTCCGTGGACTCCGGACTCCGGGTCTTGTAGACGTCCCTCCTTTCACCCTTGAGCCCAATTAGTCACACCTGTGGATCATCGTGGCTTGTTGGGGCTCAAGGAGGTGCACCTGATGCCCATTGGCTTGCGGTGTATATAGGGGGCTTTGGGACTGTGGAGTTGTTTTGCTTATCCTGTTTCTCTGGTTGCCCTGGCTTGGAGTTCCCCTCATTAAAGATGAGTTCTTCGAGTAAGTCTGGCAGTCACCCTGGACCTAGTTCCCTTCCTTATCCCTTGCCTCTGTTGGGCAAGCCTGGCTGGACTGCCGTTGCCCGGTGGGGGACTCTGCCCCTTTCCATCCCTCGCTGCCGACGGGTTGTGCCCCGCAACCTACCCAAGTGCCCCATGACCTGCTCAGGCCCCCGTGTTCCTGTCTGGGAGGTCCGGGCCCTGCCTAGGAGTTATGCGGCCCGCCCAAGAGGTCTCTGCCTCTACCTATCTCTCGTCGACGGGTTGTGTCCCGCAACATACCCAAGTGCCCCATGACCTGCTCAGGCCCCCGTGTTCCTGTCTGGGAGGTCCGGGCCCTGCCTAGGAGTTATGCGGCCCGCCCAGAGGTCTCTGCCTCTACCTATCTCTCGTCGACGGGTTGTGCCCCGCAACATACCCAAGTGCCCCATGACCTGCTCAGGCCCCCGTGTTCCTGCCTGGGAGGTCTGGGCCCTGCCTAGGAGTTATGCGGCCCGCCCAGTGAACTCCTAGACCCTGCCTGAACTCCGAGGTCCTGCCTTTAAAGATGTCTTGTAGGGCATTGTGTATCCCCCTCCAATAGTTTTTGATAACAGGGCAGTCCCAAAAACTGAACCATGATAACTACACCTCCAATCTTGGTGACCTCTGCAAATTTGCTGATCGTTAACCACATTATCATCCAGATCATTGAACTAGATAACAAACCACCAGTGGACCCAGCACCGATCTCTGCAGCACTCCACAAGTCACAGGCCTCTAGTCAAAGAGGCATGCTCCCCAATCCAGGCAACATCCTTGTAAATCTCCTCTGCACCCTTTCCATGGTTTCCACATCCTTCCTGTAGTGAGGTGACCAGAAATGAGCACAGTACTCCAAGTGGCATCTGACCAAGGTCCTAGACAGCTGCAACATTACCTCTCAGCTCCTAAACTTAATTCCACGATTGATGAAGGCTAATGCACTGTACACCTTCTTAACCACAGAGTCAACCTGTGCAACAGCTTTGAGTGTCCTATGGACTCAAACCCCAAGATCCCTCAGATCCTCCACACTGCCAAGAGTCTAACCATTAATGCTATATTCTGCCATCGCATTTGACCTACCAAAATGAATCACCTCACACTTAACAGGGTTGAACTCCATCTGCCACTTCTCAACCCAGTTCTGTATCCTATCAATGTCCCACTGTAACGTCTGACAGCCATCCACATGATTCACAACACCCCCAACCTTGTGTCATCAGCAAATTTACTAACCGATCCTCCACTTCCTCATCCAGGTCAATTATAAAAATTACGAAGAGTAGGGGTTCCAGAACAAATCCCTGAGGCACACCACTGGTCATCAACCTCCATGGAGAATATGACCCGTCTACAACCACTCTTTGCCTTCTTTGGGCAAGCCAGTTCTGGATCCACAAAGGAATGCCCCCTTGGATCCCATGCTTCCTTACTTTCTCAATAAACCTTGTAAGGGGTACCTTATCAAATGCCTTGCTGAAATCCATATGCACTACATCTATGGCTCTACCTTCATCAATATGATTAGATACATCCTCAAAATTCAGTCAAGCTTGTAAGGCATGACCTGCCTTTGACAAAGCCATGCTGACTATTCCTAATCATAATATGCCTCTCCAAATGTTTATAAATCCTGCCTCTCAGGATTTTCTCCATCAACTTACCAACCACTGAAGTAAGACTCACTGGCCTATAATTTCCTGGGCTATCTCTACTCCCTTTCTTGAATAAGGGAACAACATCCGCAACCCTCCAATCCTCCGGAACCTCTCCCATCCTCATTGATGATGCAAAGATCATTGCCAGAGGCTCAGCAATCTCTTCCCATGCTTCCCACAGTAGCCTGGGGTACATCCTGTCCAATCCCGGTGACTTACCCAACTTGATGCTTTCCAAAAGCTCTAGCACACCCTCTTCCTTAATACCTACATGCTCAAGCTTTTCAATCCGCTGCAAGTGATCCCTACAAATGCCAAGATCCTTTTCCATAGTGAATACTGAATCAAGGTATTCATTAAGTACCTCTGCTATCTTTTCTGTTTCCATACACACTTTTCCACTATCACACTTAATTGGTCCTATTTTCTCATGTCTTATCCTCTTGCTCTTCACATACTAATGGAATGCCTTGGGATTTTCCTTAATCCTGTCCGCCAAGGTCTTCTCATGGCCCCTTCTGGCTCTCCTAATTTCATTCTTAAGATCCTTCCTGCTAGACTTATAATCTTCTAGATCTCTATCATTACCTAGTTTTTTGAACCTTTCGTAAGCTCTTCTTTTCTTCTTGACTAGATTAACAACAGATTGTATGTTGCCTCCCAGATGCCAGGGTTAGGGTTTCTCAGAACGCATCCACAACCTTTGTTGGGGTGGGGGGGAGCAGCCAGATGCCTTGGAACAGATTGGTACCAATGACATAGGAATGAAAAGCAAACAGGTCCTGAAAAGAGAATTTACGGACCTCCAGGGTAGTAATTTCTGGATTGCTGCCTGTGCCAGTGAGGGTAGAAACAGGATGATATGACAGATTAATGTGTGGCTGAGAAGCTGGTGCAGGGGGAAGGGCTTCAGCTTCTTGGATCATTGGGATCTCTTCTAGAGGAGGTATGACCTGTACAAAAGTGGTGGGTTGCACCTGAACCCGAGGGGGATGGGGGAACCAATATTCTTACAGGCAGGTTTGTTAGAGCTGTGGGAGTGGGCACTGAAGGGACTCAAGAAAGGACTGATGGTTAAAAAGGCAAAGATAGCATGTGGTCTGACTGTCGGGAAGGGCAGGAAGATTATAGGACAAATTGCATCCAGCGGGATATCAGTGCATTAGAGGTGCAGAGTCAAAAAAGGGAGCAAACAATTCAGAAATTACTAACTCCAGGTAGTAATTTCTGGATTGCTGCCAGTGCCATGTGCCAGTGAGGATAGAAACAGGATGATTTGGTGCAGGGGGAAAGGCTTCAGGTTCTTGGATCATTGGAAGCTGAATGCATGGAGTATAAGAAATAAGGTGGATGTTCTTGTTGCACTATTACAGATTGTCAAGTATGATCACTGAATTGTGGCTGAAGAATGGATGTAGTTGTGAGGTGAATGCCCAAGGTAACACCTTATATTGCAAGGATAGGAAGGCAGGCAGAGGGGGTGACGTGGCTCTGCTGGTAAAGAATGGCATCAAATCAGTAGAAAGATGTGACATAGGATCGGAAGATGTTGAAGAAATTGTGGGGGTCCTAGCAGGGATGTTTAAAACATCCTTGGCCATGGTGAGATGCCAAACGATTGGATGATAGCTGATGTTGTTCTGTTGTTTAAGAAAAACTCCAAGAATAAGACATGAATTACAGACCAGTGAGCCTGACGTCAGTTGTGGGAAAATGAATGTATTCCAAGGGACTGGATATATGACATACAGGGACTCACTGGGAACAGCCTGCATGGCTTTGTGTGTGGTAAGTCGTGTCTAACCAATCTTACAGAGTTTTTCAAGGAAGTTACCAGGAAAGTTGATGAAGGCAAGGCAGTGGATGTTGTCTACATGAACTTTAGCAAGGCCTTTGACAAGGTCCCGCATGGAAGGATGACCAGGAGGGTTCAGTCACTTGGCATTCAAGATGAGGTAATAAATTGGTTTACACATTGGCTTTGTAGGAGAAGCCAGAGAGTGATAGATAGTTGCCTCTGACTGGAGGCCTGTGACTGGTGGAGTGCCACAGGGAGCAGTGCTAAGTCCATTGCTGTTTGTCATCTATATCAATGATCTAGATAATAATATGATAAATTAGATCAGCAAATTTGCAGATGATACCAACAACAGGGTATAAGTGGATAGTGAGAAAGGCTATCAAAAATTGTAGTGGGTTCTAAACCAGCTGAAAAAATGGCAGATGGAATTTAATGTAGACAAGTGTGAGGTGTTGCACTTTGGGAGGACCAACCAGGGTAGGTTTTACACAGTGAGCACTAGGACACTGTGGAGTGTAGTATAACAGAGGGATCTGGGAATACAGATTCATAATTCCTTGAAAGTGGTGTCACAGGTAGATAGGGTCATTAAGAAAGCTTCTGGCACATTGGCCTTCATAAATCAAAGCACTGAGTACAGGAGATGGGCTGTTATGTTGAAATTGTATAAGACGTTGGTGAGGCCTTATTTGGAGTATTGAGTGCAATAGGTCAATAAGATTGAAAGATTGCCGTAAAAATTGATAACAAATTTACCAGGACATATGAAAAGGTTGAACAGGTTAGGTCTTTATTTCCTAGGATGTAGAAGATTGAAGGGGTATTTAATAGAGGCATACAAAATTATAAGAAGTATAGATAGGGTAAATACAGGCAGGCTTTTTAGAACATAGAACATAGAATAGTACAGCACAGTACAGGCCCTTCGGCCCACAATGTTGTGCCAACCCTCAAACCCTGCCTCCCATATAACCCCCCACCTTAAATTCCTCCATATACTTCCACTGAGGTTGGGTGAGAATACAACTAGGGGTTATGGGTTAAGGGTGAAAGGTGAAACATTTAAGGGGAACTTCTTCACTCAGAGGGTGGCGAGCTGACAGTACAAATGGTGAATGTGGGCTTCAACACATCCATTACAAAGTGGCCATTGCAGAGACTTGGATGGCTCAGGGAGAGGACGGGCTACTTCAAGTGCCGGGTTTTAGATGTTTCAGAAAGGACAGGGAGGGAGGCAAAAGAGGTGGGGGTGTGGAACTTTGATCAGAGATAGTGTCACGGTTGCAGAAAAGGTGGATGTCATGGAGGGATTGTCTACGGAGTCTCTGTGGGTGGAGGTTAGGAAAAGGAAGGGGTCAATAACTTTACTGGGTGTTTCTTATAGGCCACCGAATAGGAACAGGGATATCGAGGAGCAGATAGGGAAACAGATCCTGGAAAGGTGTAATAATAACAGAGTTGTTGTGATGGGAGATTTTAATTTCCCAAATATCAATTGGCATCTCCCTAGAGCAAAGGGTTTAGCTGGGGTGGAGTTTGTTAGGTGTGTTCAGGAAGGTATCCTGACACAATATGTAGATAAGCCTACAAGAGGAGAGGCTGTACTTGATCTGGTATTGGGAAATGAACCTGGTCAGGTGTCAGATCTCTCATTGGGAGAGCATTTTGTAGATAGTGATCATAATTCTATCTCCTTTATTGGAGAGAGATGGGAACAGACAAGTTAGAAAAGCGTTTAATTAGATTAAGGGGAATTATGAGGCTATCAGGCAAGAAATTGGAAGCTTAAGTTGGAAACAGACATTCTCAGGGAAAAGTACGGAAGAAATGTGCAAACGCTCAGGGAATATTTGCGTGGAGTTCTGCATAGGTACGTTCAAATGAGACACGGAAGTTATGGTAGGGTACAGGAACCGTGTAATAAAGGCTGTAATAAATTTAGTCAAGAAGAAAAGAAAAGCTAACAAAAGGTTCAGAGAGCTAGAGAATGTTAGAGATCTAGAAGATTATAAGACTAACAGGAAGGAGCTTAAGAAGGAAATTAGGAGAGCCAGAAGGGGCCATGAGAAGGCCTTGGTGGGCAGGATTAAGGAAAACCCCAAGGCATTCTACAAGTATCTGAAGAGCAAGAGGATAAAACGTGAAAGAATAGGACCTATCAAGTGTGACAGTGGGAAGTCTGTATGGAACCAGAGGAAATAGCAGAGGTATTTAATGAATACTTTACTTCAGTATTCACTACGGAAAAGGATCTTGGTGATTGTAGTGCAGACTTGCAGCAGACTGAAAAGCTTGAGCATGTAGATATTAAGAAAGAGGATGTGCTGGAGCTTTTGGAAAGCATCAAGTTGGATAAGTCCCTGGGACTGGATGAGATGTACCCCAGGCTACTGTGGGAGGCAAGGGAGGAGATTGCTGAGTCTTTGGCGATGATCTTTGCATCATTAATGGGGACGGGAGAGATTCCGGAGGATTGGAGGGTTGTGGATGTTGTTCCTTTATTCAAGAAAGGGAATAGAGATAGCCCAGGAAATTATAGACCAATGAGTCTTACTTCAGTGGTTGGTAAGTTGATGGAGAAGATCCCGAGAGGCAGGGCTTGTTAGCATTTGGAGAAGCGTAATATGATTAGGAATAGTCAGCATGGCTTTGTGAAAGACAGGTCATGCCTTATGAGCCTGACTGAATTCTTTGAGGATGTGACTAAACACATTGATGATAGTAGAGCAGTAGATGTAGTGTATATGAATTTCAGCAAGGCATTTGACAAGGTACCAATGCAAGGCTTATTGAGAAAGTAAGGAGGCATGGGATCCAAGGGGGCATTCCTTTGTGGATCCAGAACTGGCTTGCCCACAGAAGGCAAAGAGTGGTTGTAGATGGGTCATATTCTGCATGGAGGTCAGCAACCAGTGGTGTGCCTCAGGGATCTGTTCTGGGACCCTTACTCTGTGATTTTTATAAATGACCTGGATGAGTAAGTGGAGGGATGGCTTAGTAAGTTTGCTGATGACACAAAGGTTGGGGATGTGATGGATAGTGTGGAGAGTGTCAGAGGTTACAGCGGGACATTGATAGGATGCAAAACTGGACTGAGAAGTGGCAGATGGAGAGTGAACTGGTTCATTTTGGTAGGTCAATTATGATGGCAAAATATGGTATTATTGGTAAGACTCTTGGCAGCGTGGAGGATCAGAGGGGTCTTGGAGTCCAAGTCCATAGGACGTTCAAAGCAGCTGTGCAGGTTAACTCTATGGTCAAGAAGGCATTTGGTGTATTGGCCTTCATCAATTGTGGAATTGAATTTAGGAGCCAAGAGGTAATGTTGCAGCTATATATGATCCTGGTCAGACCCCACTTGGAGTACTGTGCTCAGTTGTGGTCGCCTCACTACAGGATCAGATGATGGGAGGCATTGATCATGTGGATAGTCAGAGGCTTTATCCCAGGGCTGAAATGGTTGGCACAAGAGGACACGGGTTTAAGGTGCTGGGGAGTAGGTACAGAGGAGATGTCAGGGGTAAGTTTTTTTACACAGAGTGGTGAGTGCGTGGAATGGGCTGTCGGCGATGATGGTGGAGGTGGATACAATAGGGTCTTTTAAGAGTCTTTTGGATAGGTACATGGAGCTTAGAAAAATAGAGGGCTATGGGTAAGCCTGGTAATTTCTAAGGTAGGGATATGTTTGGCACAACTTTGTGGGCCAAAGCGCCTGTATTGTGCTGTAGGTTTCCTATGTTTCTAACATTGAAGAGAAATTTGGATAGATATGTGGATGGGTTGGGGGGGGGGGGGTGTTTCTGGAGGGCTATGGTCTGGAAGCAGGTCAATGGGACTGGACAGGTTAATGGTTTGGCCAAGACTAGATGGGCTGAGAAACATAGAAATATTTGAAGGGCCTGTAGTGTTCAATGACTCTATATTACTCACTACAGAGCAGTTTAATTCTTTTAAGCAGTGCTCTTAAATCAGAAAACTGCTACTGTGCTAATTAGTTACAGTGGATCCAAATTGATGTTTTTAATGAGAGTTGGAAGCTCTCTCAAATACAAAAAGTAACAGCAGCAGTACATAAGCCAGAAGTCATATTTTACCAATTAAAAATACATTTGCCTGTCACATTATAATTTTTTAAAAATTCTTATAATTAATTATTCATCTTGCTGCATCTCCTAGGGCTGTCAGGCGGTATTTAATTTTTTTTAAATAAAAGATGGACTCGGGATGGCAGAATTATATGAGGTGATCCTCTGATGAACTTTGTGTGTGTGGTGAGGGTTCCATTGATGTCCAACTGTGAGTTCCTATCAGCGGCTCAGGAGCAAGCAGAGCTCAGTGGGATTGTAACTTTTAACTTAGGTTTTCTCAGCCTCTCACTCCCCCGAAATATCGTTCATCAGACCATTAGCAGAATTAGGCCATTCAAATATGTTCCAGCATTCTATGGCTGATCTAATATTCTTCTAACCCTCACTTTTCTGTCTTCTCCCCATAACCTTTGACACCCTTGCAAATCAAAAACTTATCAACCTCCACTTTAAATATCCACAATGACTTTATTTCTACGGCCGTCTGTTGTAATACGTTCCTCAGGTCAGCACACACTGAAAGTCTGCCACCAAATCTCAGCGTCAGTTAAGTGGATGTAATTTTTACTTTTTATTCCACACTGAATCCACCTTACACCTGGTGAGGTACCACAGATTATGGAGGTCTGTGAGATGTTAATTCAAAGTTCAAATAATCTCTTGCCTGATGATTCAGAATGATCATAGATGGGCTTTGGCTACAGTTTTTTGACCCTGTGCCTAACAAAAATACTGAACTCTTAGAGATGGTACAATGATACAGCCAATTGCCTCACAACCCCAATGATCCAAGTTCTTTGCGCAGGTCACCAGTTCAAAGTTCAAAGTTTATGGACGTCTCTGAGGCATTTATTCAAAGTTTAAAGTAAATTTATTGTCAAATTTATTTATTATAAGTGTAATCCCCTGGTTTAAGACCACTCTTTATTTTATTAATAAAGTTATGCTGTTGGGTGTTTTATGTAGATTTTCTCAAAACACAGTAAGAGTTTCTTTAATTAGATCATACAATTGGGCATTTCATTTTTTTATGTTAAAATAACAATTTAGTTGATTAAGTTAGGCTTGTTGAATTAGCCAATAGGGTTTGTACTGTTAACATTTTTTCGCAAGAGCGTGGGAAAAGATCGAGGCAGCCATTTTGTAGAGAGCGCGGGATCGAGGGAGGAGAATGGAAACAGACAACAAACGCAGTGGAAAACCACGGGGAAACGCTCACAGACCCATTTCAAAGGACAGATTCTGTTGTGGAGGCAATGTTCTCACTGAGAATGTGCAGGTAGCTTTTAGTTAGCACACAACGTTGAAGAAAGCTTGACTTTTTTTCCTGTGTTACGTACCCGTGACACGTGACAGTGGTACCCTTGTCACGTGACTGGGGTTGAAGTTATACTGGACATGAGGTAATGGTGGAGTGATGTCATTTTCCCGCCAGTAGAGGTCATGTGACAGGTTTTTTCTACAGGGTATAAAAGGGAGACCCACCCTGTCAGGTGGGGCAGTTCGTGGCTGGATTTGCCAAGATGACTTCATGTTGCTGCGTGATTTAATGTGATGACGCAGTTTAGTTAAAAATGAAGTTTTATATAATGCCTAAAGTTTAAAAGGTCAGAGCCAACGGTTTCTTTGCCAAGGGAGAGTGAAGCTTGGAAGACAAATTGAGAAAAATTGATTTTCGATGGATTGACTTCGACCTTGTGTGATCCTCATTCGGAAGGATTTCGTTTACTATTCTCACGATAGTCTCCGCTGGAAAAAGCGGGAGATTGAGAATATTGTGGAAGGAAGGTCAGTCACTTTAAGTTGTTATATTTAATAAAATTCGACGTGGGAGTTCGACGCTGGGAATCGAAGGACATCGACGTGGAAGAGAATTTACATCGCTTTAAAAAGTCTCTCCTTCTAAAAGTACCGTGAGCTTTTGAACTGTCGGCATATCTGTTTTCATTCGGCAATTCGCTTTGGAGAACTGTTTTTTTCAATACTACTTTAAAGACTGTTTGAGACTGCAAAGCTATTAAGAACTGTCTGACCAGCTGTTTGAGCAGCTGAGCTCGGATCATTGTTTGGGTTTGTTTACTTTTGAAGGGGGTTTGTTATCAGTGTTTAATAAACATGTTATTCGTTATAAAACCCCTTGCCTAACTCATCTATATTATTGTTGCCCGAATACGTAACACCTGGGACAGGTTCTTCCGTGCATAACCGTTTCAATGAAGTGAAATAAAGCCGAATTGATCACTCCACATTGAGCTCCAATGATTATAAACACGATATAGATTATTATTTATATACATTGTGAAGCTCGGGCGGAGGGGCAAGGGGGAGTGGCCGACAGCCCACCTTGCATTTCTAATAAACAGTGCTTTGTGTTCTTCCGTTAAAATGCTTTCCTAGGATTATGGTGGGAAGTTCCAATTCACTTATTGTTACATTTTGGATTAGGTTATACAGTATCCACTTGTGTGTTTGTGGTTCACCCTGACTGTAACTGGGGTGTGTAAAAATCACCTCCCTCATCTGTATGTGACTGAGTGGGTTCTCTCCCCAGGTCACAGCACCTGGTCTGTTTTGTGTTTATCGCAATAAAAGTGGTTGTTTAGTCAACAAGCTTTCTCGTCTGTCATTATGGACCAAATGCTGGCCACATTGGTGTCAGGAGTGGGGTTAGAAATTGATGGTGAGATTGAAGGGCTCTGACGTCAGATTGTGCCTTAAAACCCGGGGAATAAGTTGAGGAACCCAGCACCATACCTTCCTAGGGAGCTCTAACGGAGCAAGCATACGCAGGCTCCCCAACCCAGGGGACATGTCGGAGTACATCATTCGCCTCCATCATGACCCACACCAGAGAGCCATGGGAGGATGGCACTGAACTTGCTGCATGGTACAATGGGTGGAGCCCCACTGAGATGGGGGAGCACCTTGCCCTGGTACTGGAGGGAGATGCCCTGTGGACAACCTAAAGATGAGCTGGGGCAGTCTGCAAGTGTTCCCATTCTTTACAATGCCAGCATAGCATCCCACTATGTTTGCAGAATAACAACAACAACAGAGTTATCCTTATTCCTCCGATTACCCAGCCCAGGATAGGCCATCTCCGGCCTCAGGCTCCCAGTGGACTTGTGGGCGGATGTGCAAACCCAGGGTTTCAGTTGTCAAGCCTTGACCTCTGAAATTCAAATTGACCTTTGAGCCAATGACAATGGATGAGGACCTGAGCTCCAGGCTTTCAACTCAGGATTGACAATGATCAGATAAAATAGTCATCTGGATCCTCTCTGAAACTTTCACATCTTTCCTAAAGTGTAACCACGAAGAGAATGGAGTTGCAGTGTTTTATAAAGCGCCACCGAGACTTTCTTCCTCTCATAGTCTTTGTCCGAGATCTCATACCCAGGATTCCACAGGTTCTGTGGAAGTCAACTCATTGGGTCTATTTAAGGCAGAGGTTGCTAGATTCTTAATTAGCCAGAGCATGAATGGAGATTGGAGATCAGAGGGAGATGGATTGGCTATGATGAAATGGCGGAGAAAGCTCAATGGGCCAAATGGCCTAATTCTGCTTTTATATCTTATGGTCATACACTCTTATAGCCACTACTCAGCCTGCCCTGCCACTTATGAGGAAATATGCATAGATACCCCTAGATCTGTCTGATCTTGCCCCCTTTAAAAAGTTAGGCCTTTCAGTTGATATTCTTCTCATCACAACAGTTCTCTTCGCGTTTCTTAAAATTGAACTTCATCTGCCACCTACCCACCCAATCCACAAGCCTGTTAATATCTGTCCTAAGCCTATAAGCAGTCTCCATACATTTCACTATATCTCCTTTTTCATTGTGTAACATTCAGTTTGTTTATCTTCTTAGAGTTACAGAGGCATCCTTTACTACAGCAGAGGACAGGCCCTTCAGCCCAGCTCACCCATGCTGAACAATTAATCTGCTTAGTCCCATTGACCAGCACCCGGACTATAGTCCTCCATGTACCTACCCACTTAAATGCATACACCAATATTCACTGGCTGCTTGCACCACACTATCACCACCCTCTGAGTGGAAAAAGTTGTTTCTCCTCTTCTTCTTAAACCTTTCACCTTTAGCCCATGATTTCCTGTTCTAATCTCACTCAACCTCAGTGGAAAAAGCCTCCTTGCTTTACAATATCTACATCCCTCATCAATTTGGATACCTGTATTAGACCTCTTCTCATTTTTCTACATTCTAGGGAATAAAATCCTAACCTATTTAACATTTCCATATAACTCAGATTCTGAAATCCAGGCCATATCCTTGTCTCTCAGATTTCAACATTCAAAGTAAAATTTATTATCAAAGTACATATATATCACAATACACAACCCTGAGATTTATTTTCTTGTGGGCATACTCAGTAAATCCAGGAAACATAATAGAATCAATAAAAGACCACACCCAACTGAACAAACAAACAACCAGTGTACAAAAAGACATCAAACTGTGCAAATACAGAAGAAGAGAAAGAAATAATAATAGTGATAAATAAACACCTCATCAGATCAGCCCACTCCATTACCACTTCTGTCATTCCATTTGTGCTCCCTCCCCGTTACACACTTTAAGTATATGACATTGAACACTATAGCACAGTACAGGCCCTTAAGTCCACAATGTTGTGTCAATCTTATAACCAGCTCTAAGATCAATTTAACCCTTCGATTTTTCCATCATCTATGTGCCTATCTAAGATTTTCTTGAATGCCCCTAATGTATCTTCCACCACCCCAGGCAGAGTATTCCATTAAACCCCCCCCCCCCACACACACACAGTCTCTGTGTAAAAGAAACACCTACCTCTGACATCCCTCTTTACTTTCCTCCAATCACCTTAAAATTATATTAGCAAATGGTGAGAGTGAGGAGATTTTTTCTTTTTGTCCTCCCCATTTCCTACTCTTTCTCTAAAACATAAAACCAGCTTATCCTTAAACCTTCTAGTGAAAGGTCATCAAACTGAAGTGTTGTGTCTGTCTGTCTCTCCAAAGACGCTGCCTGACTTCCTGAGAATTTCCAGCTCTCTGCTTTTATTAAGGATGACATACTTTGTTTGTATAGCAGATGGGATTTTATGACATTCTGTTGGTTTTATGATTGCCATTATAGATATTGCCTCTTATTTTGCACTTTATTTAATTAACAGACTTTAAATTCTTTAGCTGGTATGGTGAGGTAATGTGTGTTTTTTTAATTCAACCTCCCAACTCTTGGACTATATTTTTAATTTTAGAGATACAGGACAGTGACAAACCAATTACACCTATGTGACCAATTAACCTACTAACCCATAAATCTTTTTAAGTGGGAGTAAACTGAGTGCCCGGATGAAACCATCACATACATGGGGAGAATGTACAAACTCCTTACGGACAGTTGTGAGAATTGAACCTGTGTTGCTGGCACTGTAAGAGAGTCATGTTAACAGCTACAATTCCATGTCACCTAGTTCACTAATTGAGTAATTTAACCACTGGGTATTTGGTCTGGGTTGGAATGCTGTTGGCTTGCTTCTATTGTTTGCATGTGTTTTTTCTTCTTCTCTCTTTCTCAGCGCAGTGTTTTTTAGTCTTTTTTTAATTCGGTTATTCAAGTTTCTTGTTTGGTGGCTGCCTGTAAGCAGACAAATTTCAAGATGTATATGTAGTGTCTGGGTTAAGAATATGTTTTTATTGTATTTCTAGTGTTGCACTACTGAGTGTTTTATTTTCTGCAGCCTTTCTGTAAAACAGTGTGTTCTGTTAATTAAGTTTCACAGTTCAGTATTTTGGTTTCTGCTAAGATAAGGAGCTGTTTGCTCAGCTTAGGAATATGGTGTCAGCCAGATGGGTTTGCTTTGGTAACATTCTGTCCAGTGGGATGCCATGGAACAGTCAAGAGAGCTGGGCAGGATCAGATTTCTGAGGGACAGTGAGCTGATTTGGGTCTTTGGTGACAGGGGTTGGAAGAAGAGTGAGGTGAGGAAAAGAGCACAAATGATGCTCACAGAATCCTGCCCAAAGGAGAGACCTCATTGTAAGAAGTGCTTTGCGCAGACAAATGGTTCCAAGAAGGAAGGACCAATACTCCTGAGTTATCCAGTTTGTTCGTAATAGTCTTTGAGGGAACTGTGGCTGGTGGCTTTCACTTGGAACATGGGTTCAGCATGTGAGTACTCAAAGAGAAGTCCCTACTACTCCAGAAATGAGCTCCAATGTTTATGTGCACATTTAGACTGGTTTAACTGCACTGGGCTTTTTCTTTTTTTGTTCTATTAAGCTTTAGTTAAAGTTGAAGTATCTGTAAATATACTTCCCCTTTAATATTACATTGGTGTAAAGTCGGTTATTTCCTGGTGAATGATAACTTTGCGTGGGGCAGTACTAACATAGCATTCACCACAATATCCGTTCCCTCATTGGAACATTCTAACTTTTCTGTTTGGTTGATTGTTCTTGTCTCTACCGGTGATGAGACAGCCTACAGAGGAGAGGTTGACACCCTGACACAGCTGATTGTGGATTACAGGAGGAACAGAGACAGGCTTGGCCCAATCAACATCAATGGGTGAGTAGCTTCAAGCTCCTTAGTATACACATCAGCAGTGATCTTGCCTGGACTGTACATTGTGGCAAAAAAATGCACAGCAGCGTCTCTTCCACCTTAGGTGACTGAAGAAGTTTGGCATGGGCCCCCAAATCCTCAAGACCTTCTACAGGGGCACCACTGAGAGCGTCCTGACTGGCTACATCACCGCCTGGTATGGGAACTGCACTAACCGTGATTGCTGGGCACTGCCGAGAGTGGTGCAGACAGCCCAGTGCATCTCTAGATGTGAACTTCCCTCCGTTGAGGACATCTGTAGCAGCAGGTGCAGAAAGAAGGCCTGGAAGATCATTGGGGCCACCAGTCACCCCAACCAAAAACTGTTTCAGCTGCTTCCATCTGGCAGAATTTACCGCAGCATTAAAGCCAGGACCAATAGGCTATGGGACAGCTTCTTTCTACAAGCCATTAGACTTATAACTTCACATGTCTGTACATTGCGACATTGCAAAGACTCTGTTGTGGGATGGATGTAAGATCTAAATCAATTCAAATTCAAATTCGAACCCGAATTATACTGACCCTAGACATGGGTGGCTTATTGAAGGTGGCCAAGGCGATGCTGAGTCACGTGGCTGTTGGGCAGAGTTGGCTAACAAGCATGGTTGATTACGGGCCACATAATTTATACATTCTTTGGTAATAAATATGCTTTGACTGTTTCAGTCTCTATTTGTATACGTGTGGAATTGACTCTGTATGATGGCGGTAGGTGGTAGTGGGGTGTGGGGTGTGGGCACACCAAATGTATTTGCATAGGTAATGAGAACTCCTAAGATTTCTGCTCATTAGCATCATTATAGCCATTGTAATTTTTACTTAAGGAAACACCAAATGCCCTTCATAGAATATCCTAGAAAAAGGTGTAGGTATGTCCCAGTCGATCATAGGTAAAGCCTTCCCAACCATTGAGCACATCTACATGAAACGCTGGCATGGAAAAGCAGCATCCATCATCAGGACTCTATTACTATGTGTGTGCATAATGAACAACTTCATTTCCCAGTGAGCAATGTGGGTGGTTCACCCAGGACCAGGTGGTGAGGGGGTCGCATGCGCTCAGTGTGGAGCAGCACTCAGTAACATTTGCTAACGTAAACCCATGCCAAGTTAGTCTGTACAAACTAACTTTGTTTCAAACACAACATGGTCTCAAGTTGGCATGAGGCTAAGCACAGAGAAAATGAATACCATGCACAACTGAGAAAGCGATGCTAGTTACGTCAAGAGAGAAGATGGCCAGCGAGGCCAGAGAGCACAAATTCACCGAGAGAGAGTCAGGTGAGAGGCTGAGAGTTCCCATTAATAATAAGTGAAGTCTTCCTGCGCCTACTCAGTTTATCGGCAATCTGGAAATGCTTCAAACAGTGATTTGATATATATTTAGCTGCTAACGGAGCAGGAGGGACCAATGAAAAATTGGAAGTGTCTATTTTTCTGCATGTAATTGGCTAAGATGCTTTGGACATCTATAATGGTTTTCATATTGATGAGACAGTTTGCATTGGACACACTAACAAAATTTGAGAAAAATTTTGTCCCAAGTAAAAACATCACATTTGAAAGAAAGATATAATTTTCTCCCAGTGACCAGAGATGGAGTGGTAGCTTCAACCAATACTTGGCCAAGCTTCACACACTTGAGTAAGTCCTGTGAGTTTGGAGATTCGAGAAACTCACTAGAATAGTTTGTGGAATGTCAGATGATGGACTCAGAGATAGACTACTGCATGAAAGGATTTGATGCTGGAAAAGGCTGTGCTTATGCATAGGGCAGCAGAGACCACACAAGCATAGGCTAAGTAGCTTCACAGGGCAGACACAACAGTGCATGCTGTGAAAACAGAGGAGCAGTTTACAAGGTGTTTCCCAAAGCAACAGCAAAGCAAAGAGGAAGACTCAAACAACAAATGTGGAGGTAGTCACATTTCGAAGACGTGTCCTGCTTATAGAAAGTTCTGCAACAATTGTGGGAAGTAGAATCTTTTGCAAAGTGCTGCAATATGAGGATTCTCTACATAATGCTGGTACTGGTAATACAGAATAGATTGTTCCAGAGACTGTGAATGAGACAGTTATTCCATTCAAGCTTGCCATGGAAGCCCAGGTGAACCTGCTATCCATGGATGACTAAAAGACTCTCACAGTAAAGAGCAAGATTTACCCAGTGAGAGGCTACACTGATGAGAATGTTCCAGTAAAGGGGTGGGGGGGGGGGGGGTGGTGTGCTGTATTGTGACCTTCAAGCGCAATAGGCAGCTCTTAAAAGCACAGCTACTAATCATAGAAAAGAGAGAGTACAGCTATTGTTGGGTATGAGTGCATGTGAAAAGCTCAGCTTGGTGAAAGCTTGGTGAAAGCTCATAGTGGCTTCACAGATCAGAGGTGACCACACAACACTCTTAGAAGGGTACACAGAAGTCTTTAAGGGGTTCAGATGCTTACCTGGTGTACACAAAATTCGTTTGGATGAGACAATGGCTCCTGTTGTCCATGCACTTAGAGACAAACTTGAACAAGAACTAATGTGCATGGTACAGATAAATATCATACAGAAAACTGAAGAACCAATGGATGGATGAGCTCATTGGTTATTGTGCAAAAGAGAAGTAGAGCATTACAGATGTGTCTAGACATGAGAGGTCTCAATAAAGCCACCAAGAGAGAGCTTTTTAAATAGCCCACATGTCCCGGTTTGCAGGTGCCAAGTGGTTTAGCAAGCCTGATGTGTCATTTTGGTTTTGGCAGATGAAACTTGATGAAGCAAGTTCAAGACTGTGTACTTTTAACACACTACAGGGAAGATATTATTTCCTTTGGTTACCGTAAGGGAATCTGTCCATGCCAGAAGTCTATCAAACCATCCACATGATCTTTGAGGGCATACCTAATGTTGAAACCATGATAAATGACATCATCATCTAGTGATTCACCAATGAAGAACATGATGCACAACTAATACAAGTGCTTGACATGGAATGTCAACTTGAAATTAAGTAAAGAAAAACGTGTTTGGTGTTAAAACACTGACTTTCATAGGAGATGTCATATCTGAAGAAGAAGTGTACCCTGAACCAAGAAAGATGTCAGCCACTGAAAACATGGAGAGGTCCCAAAACTGAGGAGGTGAGATGTTTCTTAGGGATAGTGACTTACCTGGCTAAGTTCATTCCTCGACTATCTACCGTGTCAGCACCACTTGGGTGACTCCTTGAGCAGTGAAGTGAGTGGATTTGGTCTCATGAACAAGAACCAACATAGCAAGGGGATGGGAACCAGTATGATAGAGCTGAGGATGAGCCTGCAGGTTTACAAGTAGATGATGGGTGTAACATGATTAAGGAAGGACAAGCCAATGACTGGGTACAAATGCAGACAGCAATGATTTAAGTTGTCTATAGAGGCAAAATTCAAAAGGGTGAAGCACACAGGACTGAAGGTTTAGTATTTAAATGCACGTAGCATTTGGAATAAGGTGGTGAAATTAGTTTGGTCGGTATGACATTGTGGGCATCCTGAGTTGTGGCTGAAAGAAGGCCATAGTTGGGAGCTTAACATCATAGTAGCCAAGATGCAGGGTTGAGATTGCAAAGGGAGCTGGATAAGGCATGAAATAAGGATAATGCCACAATTGTAATGGGGGACTTCAATATGCAAGGGGAATGGGTAAATTGGGTTGGTGTTGGCTCGCAAGAAAGGGAATTTGTTGAATGCCTATAAGATGGTTTTTTAGAGCAGCTTGTTCCTGAGCCTAATCAGGG
The DNA here is from genome assembly GCF_048418815.1 of Hemitrygon akajei. Classification (NCBI taxonomy): domain Eukaryota; kingdom Metazoa; phylum Chordata; class Chondrichthyes; order Myliobatiformes; family Dasyatidae; genus Hemitrygon; species Hemitrygon akajei. The sequence continues at coordinate 103,211,791 of NC_133130.1, forward strand.
AAAGGCTATCTTAGATTGGGTGTTGAGTAATAACCCAGATCTTATGAGGGAGCTTAATGTAAAGGAACCTGCAGGAAGCAGTGATCAGAATATGATTGAATTCATACTGCAACTTGAGAGGGAGAAACGTAACTCACATGTATCAGTATTGCAGTGGAATAAAAAGAGTTACAGAGGCATGAGAGAGGAGCTTGCCCAGGTCGATTGGAGAATGACAGCAGAACAGAGATGGCTGAAGCTTCTGAAAATAGATATGTCCCACAGAGGACAAAGTTCTCAAATGGCAGGAGTAGGCAACCATGGCTGACAAAGGAAGTTAAAGACTGCATAAAAGCCAAGGAAAAGGCATTATGAGGTAGCAAAAGTGAATGGGAAGTGGATGATTGAAATCCAACAAAAGGCAACTTAAAAAAAAAACCATGAGAAGGGAAAAGATGAAATATTTGGACAGACTAGCCTAAAAAGTTTTTTCAGTTATATAAGAGTAAAAAGGTGTCACGGTCCGGTCCATGGATTCCATGCTCCGGTTATTCCGTTTTTCCTTTGTTCCATTGGGTGCCTTAATTGAGGCACCTGATTCTCATTTCGGGCTGGCTCTGTGGACCAGAGATTCCTTGCTGGACCATCCCTGCCAGAACACCATGAGTTACCTTGTCTGCAACCTCATCAGAATCCCTGCAAGTTAACCCGCTGGAGTGAGACTGGAGCCTTGTTGCTTCAAGATAAGGAGCAGTCTATCGTAGTGTGGTCTTGTCTCTGTCGCCTCGCCTCTGCTGGGTAGGTCTGGCTGTTTCCCGCTACCTTGAGTGGAGTTTTGTCTCTTCATGTTCTGTGTCTAAGAAGAGTCCTGGTCTTATGTCCTGTATCCAAGGAGGGGTCCCAGCTCTGTGTTTCATCTTCCAGTCCAGTCCAAGTCAAGGTTTCGTGTTCCAAGTCCCAATCCGAATCAAGGCTTCATGTTCCACATCCCAGTCTGAGTCCAGGCTTCGTGTTCCACGTCCCAGTCCGAATCCAGGCTTCGTGCTCCACGTCCCAGTCCGAATCCAGGCTTCGTGTTCCACGTCCCAGTCCGAGTCAAGGGTTCGTGTTCCACGTCCCAGTCCGAATCCGGGCTTCGTGTTCCACGTCCCAGTCCGAGTCAAGGCTTCGTGTTCCAAGTCCTAATCCAAGACAAGGCTTGGTGTTTTTCTCTTGTTCCATTGGGTGCCTTAATCGAGGCACCTGATTCTCATTTCGGACTGGCAACATAAATAGCTCTGCGGACCAGAGATTCCTTGCTGGACCGTCCCCATCAGGACCCCGTGAGTTACCTCATCTGCGATCTTGTCTGCAACTTCGTTAGAAACCCATCAAGTTAACCCGCCAGAGTGAGAATGGAGCCTTGTCGCGTCAAGATAAGGAATAGTCTATTGTAGTGTGGTCTTGTCTCTTTGTTTCCTGGCCTTCACTAGGTAGGTCCAGCCGTTTGCTGCTTTCTTGAGTTGGGAACCATCACTTTGTGCCCTCGCCTCCGCTGGGTAGGTCCGGCCATTTGCCGCTACCTTGTGTGGAGTTTTGTCCCTTCATGTTCTGTGTCTAAGAAGAGTCCTGGTCCTATGTCCTGTATCCAAGGAGGGGTCCCGGCTCTGTGTTTCAACTTCCAGTCCAGTCCAAGTCAAGGCTTCATGTTCCAAGTCCTAATCCAAGACAAGGCTTGGTGTTCCAGTCCCAATCTGAGTCAAGGCCTCGTGTTCCAGTCCCAGTCCGAGTCAAGGCCTCGTGTTCCAAGTCCCAGTCCGAGTCAAGGCCTTGTGTTCCAAGTCCCAGTCCGAGTCAAGGCCTCGTGTTCCAAGTCCCAGTCCGAGTCAAGGCCTCGTGTTCCAAGTCCCAGTCCGAGTCAAGGCCTCGTGTTCCAGTCCCAGTCCGAGTCAAGGCCTCGTGTTCCAAGTCCCAGTCCGAGTCAAGGCCTCGTGTTCCAAGTCCCAGTCCGAGTCAAGGCCTCGTGTTCCAAGTCCCAGTCCGAGTCAAGGCCTCGTGTTCCAAGTCCCAGTCCGAGTCAAGGCCTCGTGTTCCAAGTCCCAGTCCGAGTCAAGGCCTCGTGTTCCAGTCGCAATCCGAGTCAAGGCCTCGTGTTCCAAGTCCCAGTCCGAGTCAAGGCCTCGTGTTCCAGTCCCAATCCGAGTCAAGGCCTCGTGTTCCAAGTCCCAGTCCGAGTCAAGGCCTCGTGTTCCAAGTCCCAGTCCGAGTCAAGGCCTCATGTTCCAGTCCCAGTCCGAGTCAAGGCCTCGTGTTCCAGTCCCAGTCCGACTCAAGGCTTGGTGTTCCAAGTCCCAGTCCGAGTCAAGGCCTCATGTTCCAGTCCCAATCCGAGTCAAGGCCTCATGTTCCAGTCCCAGTCTGAGTCAAGGCCTCATGTTCCAGTCCCAGTCTGAGTCAAGGCCTCGTGTTCCAGTCCCAGTCCGAGTCAAGGCCTCGTGTTCCAAGTCCCAGTCCGAGTCAGGGCTTCGTGTTCCAGTCCCAGTCCGAGTCAAGGCCTCGTGTTCCAAGTCCCAGTCCGAGTCAAGGCCTCGTGTTCCAGTCCCAGTCCGAGTCAAGGCCTCATGTTCCAAGTCCCAATCCAAGACAAGGCCTCGTGTTCCAGTCCCAGTCCGAGTCAAGGCCTCGTGTTCCAAGTCCCAGTCCGAGTCAAGGCCTCGTGTTCCAAGTCCCAATCCGAGTCAAGGCTTTGTGTTCCAAGTCCCAATCCAAGACAAGGCTTGGTGTTCCAAGTCCCAATCCAAGACAAGGCTTGGTGTTCCAAGTCCCAATCCAAGACAAGGCTTGGTGTTCCAAGTCCCAATCCAAGACAAGGCTTGGTGTTCCAAGTCCCAATCCAAGACAATGCTTGGTGTTCCAAGTCCCAATCCAAGACAAGGCTTGGTGTTCCAAGTCCCAGTCCGAGTCAAGGCCTCGTGTTCCAAGTCCCAATCCAAGACAAGGCTTGGTGTTCCAAGTCCCAATCCAAGACAAGGCTTGTTGTTCCAAGTCCCAGTCCGAGTCAAGGCCTCATGTTCCAGTCCCAGTCCGAGTCAAGGCCTCGTGTTCCAAGTCCCAGTCCGAGTCAAGGCCTCGTGTTCCAGTCCCAGTCCGAGTCAAGGCCTCGTGTTCGAAGTCCCAGTCCGAGTCAAGGCCTCGTGTTCCAGTCCCAATCCAAGACAAGGCTTGGTGTTCCAAGTCCCAATCCAAGACAAGGCTTGGTGTTCCAAGTCCCAATCCAAGACAATGCTTGGTGTTCCAAGTCCCAATCCAAGACAAGGCTTGGTGTTCCAAGTCCCAATCCAAGACAAGGCTTGGTGTTCCAAGTCCCAGTCCGAGTCAAGGCTTTGTGTTCCAAGTCCCAGTCCGAGTCAAGGCCTCGTGTTCCAAGTCCCAATCCGAGTCAAGGCCTCGTGTTCCAGTCCCAGTCCGAGTCAAGGCTTGGTGTTCCAAGTCGCAATCCAAGACAAGGCTTGGTGTTCCAAGTCCCAATCCAAGACAAGGCTTGGTGTTCCAAGTCCCAATCCAAGACAAGGCTTGGTGTTCCAAGTCCCAATCCAAGACAAGGCTTGGTGTTCCAAGTCCCAGTCCGAGTCAAGGCTTGGTGTTCCAAGTCCCAGTCCGAGTCAAGGCCTCGTGTTCCATTCCCAGTCCGAGTCAAGGCCTCGTGTTCCAAGTCCCAGTCCGAGTCAAGGCCTCGTGTTCCAGTCCCAATCCAAGACAAGGCTTGGTGTTCCAAGTCCCAATCCAAGACAAGGCTTGGTGTTCCAAGTCCCAATCCAAGACAAGGCCTCGTGTTCCAAGTCCCAATCCGAGTCAAGGCCTCGTGTTCCAGTCCCAGTCCGAGTCAAGGCCTCGTGTTCCAGTCCCAGTCCGAGTCAAGGCCTCGTGTTCCAGTCCCAGTCCGAGTCAAGGCCTCGTGTTCCAGTCCCAGTCCGAGTCAAGGCTTTGTGTTCCAAGTCCCAGTCCGAGTCAAGGCCTCGTGTTCCAAGTCCCAATCCGAGTCAAGGCCTCGTGTTCCAGTCCCAGTCCGAGTCAAGGCTTGGTGTTCCAAGTCCCAATCCAAGACAAGGCCTGGTGTTCCAAGTCCCAGTCCAAGTCAAGGCTTTGTGTTCCAAGTCCCGGTTGAGTGCCAGCCCAGACCCAGGTCCCGAGACCCGAGTTCCTCATCCAGGTCCCATGCTCCAAGTCCGAGTCCTAGCCCAGTCCCTGTGTCCAGCTTCATTTCTTCCTGCTGCTGCTTTGCTCTCTCCTGGATTTGCCTCTGATCAATCCTTACTTCCCGATTTCCCTTGCTTTCTTGATAATCTTTGTCCAGCTCCTAGTACTTCAGTGTCTGTGTCTTGCATTTGAGTCCGCTCCCAGTGCCTCCTTGCAACAAAGGGAGGTGAGAGTTGATATTGGACCACTGGAATTTGATGCTGTTGAGGTAGTAATGGGTGACAACGAAATGGCAGATGAACTTAATGGGTACTTCACATTAGTCTTCACTGTGGAAGACACTAGCAGTGTGCCAGAGGTCCGTGAGTGTCAGGAAGCAGGAGTGAGCGCCATTGCTATTACAAAGGAAAAAGTGTTAGGCAAACTCAAAGGGAAGGTGGATAAGTCACCTTGGCCAGATAGACTACATCCCAGAGTCCTGAGAGAGGTTGCTGAAGAGATAAAAGATATATTGGTCACGATCTTTCAAGAATTACTTTGTTCTGGCATGGTTCTGGTTGACTGGAAGATTGCAAATATGATTCCACTCTTTAAGAAGGCAAAATAAAGGAAATTATTGGTCAGTTCACCTAACCTCAGTGGTTGGGAAAGTATTGGCAACTATAATTAAGGATGAGGTTTTGAGGTACTTGGAGACTAATGATAAAATAAGTCAAAGTCAACATGGTTTCTGTAAAGAGAAATATTGACAAATCAGATAAGAGTTCTTCAAGGAAATAACAAGCAGGGTGTACAAAGGGGAGGCAATCATTTAATTGGATTTTCAAAAAAAGTAGCAAATGGAATACAGTGTTCGGAAATGTATGATGATGAAGTTTGGTAAAAGGAACAATAGTTTGGACTATTATCTAAACATCAGGTCCAAACATCAGAGGTACATAGGGACTTGGGAAACCTCATGAAAGACTCCCAGAAGGTTAATTTACCGGTTGAGTCTGGTAAAGAAGGCAAATGCAATGCTGGTATAAATTTCAAGGGGAATAGAATATAAAAACAAGGAGATAATGCTGAAGCTTTGTACAACACTAGTCAGGCCACACTTGAAGTATTGTTAATAGTTTTGGGCCCCATATCTCGGAAAGGATGCGTTGTCATTGGAGAAAGTCCAGAGGAGGTTCACAAGGATGATTCCGGGAATTAAAGGGTTAACATGTAAGTTGCATTTGACAGCTTTGAGCCTGTACTCACTGAAATTTAGAAGAATGTGAGGAGAACTCATTGAAACCTGCCGAATGTTGAATGGACTAAATAAGGTAGATGTGGAGAGGATGTTTCTTATGGTGGTGGTATCCAGAACTACAGGGCACAGCCTCAAAATTGAGGGGTCAACCTTTCAGAACTGAAGTAAGGATGAATTTTTTTAGCCAGAGAGTAGTAAATCTGTGGAATGCTCTGCCACAGACTGTGGTGGAGGCCAAGTCCATGCATATATTTAAGGCAGAAGTTGATTGTTTCCTGTTTGGTCAGGGCATCAAGGTTTATGTCAAGAAGTCAGGTGTATGGGGTTGAGTGGGATCTGGGAACAGCCATGATGGAATGGTAGAGCAGAATCAATAGGCTGAATGGCCTAATTCTGCTCCTATGTCTTATGGTCATGAGGTCTATCAGTATTTCCGGACACTGATATGAATCATAACTGAATAGCAATGCTGAAATTTTATGATTCAGGAAGGTGTATTAATATCTCGGCTGAGGTGGCCCGGTTTGGCCTTGGATCAGTAGTACTGCAGCAGTATGATGTAACATAGCAACCTGTGGCCTGTATATCAAGGGCTTAAACAAGTGTGGAAGCCTACTATGCAAAGATAGAGAAAGAGCACATATGAATGATAAGGTTTCCATCAGTACACCTATGGACAAGAAGTGGAGGCAGACCATTATCCACTGGTCTCAGTTATCTACACACCGGGAAAATATATGTTTGCTGCAGATGCGTTGTCTGAGTAGTCGACAAGAGAGAAAGGAGTGACCAAGACATTGATGCAAGTCTATGATTGTCACCTCCCTTCCAGTATCTCCTGATAGAGCAGGGAAGATTAGGAATGAGCAGGGCAGATGAAATAATGAAAGTACTTCAAGATATGATACAGAAAGGATGGCCAGCAGCTAAGAATGACTGTCCGATGTGCATTTGGGATTATTGGACATGCAGAGCTGAACTGTTAGTAGTAAAAAAAATGATCTTCAAAAGGGAACAGGTTTGTGATTCCAGTGTCATATGCAAGGAAATGCTCCAGAAAATACGCAAAGGGCATCTTGGCGAGGAAATCCTTGGAGATCAGCAGTTTCTGAGATTCTCAAACCACCCCTTCTGCACCAGCAATCTTTCCTCGGTCATAATGACTTAGATCACATTTCTTCACCGTTCTGATGTTTAGTCTGAACAACAACTGAACTTCTTGACTATGCATGTTTTTATGTATAAAGTTGCTGATGCATGATGCATCAGAACAGAATGATCTAGGAATAATGGTGCATAGTTCCCTGAAGGTGGAATCTCATGTGGATAGGGTGGTGAAGAAAGCTTTTGGTATGCTGGCCTTTTTAAATCAGAGTATATAGTATAGGAGTTGGGATGTAATGTTAAAATTGTACAAGGCATCGGTAAGCCCAGATTTGGAGTATTGTGTACAGTTCTGGTCACCAAATTATAGGAAAGATGTCAACAAAATAGAGAGAGTACAGAGAAGATTTACTAGAATGTTACCTGAGTTTCAGCACCTAAGTTACAGAGAAAGGTTAGGTCTTTATCCTTTGAAGCATAGAAGGTTGAGGGGGGACTTGATTGAGGTATTTAAAATTATGAGGGGGATGGGATAGAGTTGACATGGATAGGCTTTTTCCATTGAGAGTACGGGAGATTCAAACAAGAGGACATGAGGTGACAGTTAGGAGGCAAAAGTTTAGGGGTAACACGGGGAATTTCTTTACTCAGAGAGTGGTAGCTGTGTGTAACGAGCTTTCAGCAGCAGTGGTAGAGGCAGGTTCGATATTGTTATTTTAAGTAAAATTGGATAGGTATATGGACAGGAAAGGAATGGAAGGTTATGGGCTGAGTGCGGATCAGTGGGACTAGGTGAGAGTAAGCTTTTGGCAGGGACTAGGAGAGCCAAGCTGGCCTGTTTCCATGCTGTAGTTGTTATATGGTTATATGATTGGCTGATTAGATACTTGCATTAATGAGCAGAAAGACGGGTTTACCTGATGAAGTGGCCAGTGAGTGTATTGACTGAAGCCTCAATACATTCACTCTTCTGGGCACAACATATTGTTTGGATGTCTAGTTCTCAGACACCTCCATATCTTGTGAATGGATAAGAACAGTTTGGAAATATAAGGGACGATAATTATCCCACCCAGTCTTTCTTGAGGAATTCACATTAATGAAACATTTAGTTATATAAGTAGACAATGATAGTGAAGAGATTTAATATGAACCTGAGAGGCAACTTTTTCATCCAGATGATGGTCTGTATCTAGAAAGAGTGGCCAGAGGAAGAGGTTAAAGCATGTACATTAACAAAGTCGAGTTTATTGTCATATGCACAATAGACATGAAATGAAAATCTGACTTGCAACAGCATCACGGGCACATAGAATCTGATAACTCCAGAAATCCTGAGAAAGCACACACAAAATGCTGGCGGAACTCAACAGGTCAGGCAGCATCTTTGGAAAATAATAAACTGTTGATGTATTGGGCCAAGAATCATTTAAGATGCATTAAGTGGGCCCGGGGTAATGTAGCAGTTAGCGTGATGCTATTACAGCTCGGGGCATTCTTGAATTCAGAGTTCAGATCCAATTCTTTTCTGTAAGGAGTCTGTATGTCCACCACATGGAATCTAAGGCTTTTCCCCAGGTGCTCCAGTTTTCTCCCACGGTCCAAAGGTACCAAATACATTAACTGGTCATTGTAAATCATCCCGCGATGAGGTCAGGGTTAATTGGGCTTGTTGGAAGTTGCTGGGCCAGCATGTCTCGAAAGGCTGGAAGCCAACTCCGCACTGTATCACTAAATAAATAACCATAAAGTCCATTACTGGTTGTTTCAAAGGTACTGGGTAAAGTAGGGTAAAGGCCAAACACAGTCTTAGAGGGGAATCTCGGTTGGCGTGGACCACTTAATACCCTCAAACCATCAGGCACCTGAACCAGTGTGGGGTATCTTCATTCATTACACTCTGAATTAACTCTATGACCTACAGACTCACCTTCAAGGACTCTTCTTAACTCTTGCTCCCAATGTCATGTTTATTTTTGCAGATTGTCTGCCTTTGTACATTGGTTGTTTGTCAGTCTTTGCCCATTTATGTATAGCTTTTCATCAAACATATTTATTCAGATGTTCTAATTCTGTTTCCAGGGCAGAAATGACTAATACAAGGGGATATAACTAAGGTGATGGAGAAAAGTATAGTTGGGGAGATTTCAGAAAAAAGTTCTTTACACAGAGAGTGGAGGGTGTAAGCAACTGTTAGATAAGCACATGGCTGATAGAAAAATAAGACAACATGACATAGGAGCAGAATTGGGCCTCTTGGCACATAAAGTCCACTCTGCCATTCCATCATGTCTGATTTATTAGCCCTCTCAACCCCATTCTCCTGCTTTCTCCCCATAACGTTTGATGCCCTGACAAACCAAGAACCACTTTAAATATACACAATGACTTGGCCTCCACAGCCATCTGTGAAAATGAATTCCACAGATTCACCACCATCTGGCTAAAGAAATTCCTTCTCATTTTTATTCTAAATAGACATCCCTGTAGTCTGAGGCTGTGCCCTCTGCTACTAGACTTTCCCACTATGAGGAAGATACTCTGCATATTCACTCTCTCTAAGCCTTTAAATATTTGATAGGTTTTGGTGAGGCCGATGTAGGAGAGAGTGGTCGGCACAACAGCATGGGCTGAAAGGCCTGTACTGCACTGTCATGTTTTATGTTCTAGGTACTTCTTTTTTTTTCTTGTAAATGTCCACAAGAAAATGAATCTCAAGGTAGTATATGGTAACATATAATACTTCAATAATAAATTTATTTTGAACTTTGAAGTAACATCTCAGAGATCTCCATAAACCTTGAACTGTGTGAACTGTGCAAACTCCACACAGACATAAGCTGTGAGGGAGTGGCTGCTGCTAGCTGTGCAATTGTGCCATCCCTGAGAGGTCCTGTGTGGAAGCAAGCTGGATGTGCTTCCCTTAACAGCATTTGTTCAGTGTCTCTTTTGCACATTGCATCACTCTGCACATGGAGAGGAAACCGTGGCCAAACCCTAGGGAGGAAAAAGTTAAACCCGGGTCAATTTGAATCCTCAGGCAAAAGATATTTAAGGCTTCATCTTCATCTTCATCTTTCTGCAATATTTAATTAAGCAGCCAGTCAGGGATGTCAAGGCAGAGCACCTGAGGAAGCTAAAGATGTTTATTGGAGAAGAAGAAAAAATCAGACATGAGAGAACTATATTTAGAATGCAATGTTTTTTGATCCATTTGAACCTGTACACGGACAAGGAAAATGGATGATATGGTTCATGGAATATGAATAAACGCAAGGAAATGCCTCTTCATTTTCACACCAATGTCTGATGGCCTCAAGGGGTGGTCTGAGCCCACACGAGTGTTTACACCATCTTGCTTCTTGCAAATGATTTTAGAACATAGAACATACCTCCCGTACCTAGTAAAGTGGGCACACACTGATGCTTGTTGTCTTCTGCTGCTGTACCCAGCCACTTCAAGGTTCAATGTTCAGAGATGCTCCACTGCACACCACAATTGCAGCGTGTGGCTATTTGAGTTACTGTCATCTTCCTGTCAGTTTGAACCAGTCTGGCCATTCTCCTCTGGCCTCTCTCATTAATTACCCACATAACTGCCATTCACTGGATGATTTTTTGATTTTTTTCTCCATTCTCTGTAAACTCTGTTTACATTAATGAGCAGATGTACCTAATAAATTGACCACTGAGCATGGAACAATTACAGTACTGGCCCTTTGGTCCATGATGTTGTCTAACCAGGGTTTTATAGAGCTGTACAATTACCTGGTGGCTCCCAATGTCACATCTCCCGATGGATTCCACCCATTCATACAGAGAAAACTACACACAGTTTAACATTGATAGACTGGAAATTATTTAAGCTGGAAAGAGTGCAGAGAAGATTCACAACAATGTTGCCTCACGGAGAGCAGCTGAGCAGGTTGCGACTGTGTTCACTGTAGCTAAGCAGAATGAGGAATCACTTTATATAACCATATAACAATTACAGCTCGGAAACAGGCCATCTCGGCCCTTCTAGTCGAACGCTTACTCCCACCTAGTCCCACTGACCCGCACTCAGCCCATAACCCTCCATTCCTTTCCTGTCCATATACCTATCCAATTTTACTTTAAATGACAATACCAAACCTGCCTCTACCACTTCTACTGGAAGCTCGTTCCACACAGCTACCACTCTCTGAGTAAAGAAATTCCCCCTCATGTTACCCTTAAATTTTTGCCCCCTAACTGTCAACTCTTGTTTGAATCTCCCCTACTCTCAATGGAAAAAGCCTATCCACGTCAACTCTATCTATCCTCCTCATAATTTTAAATACTTCTATCAAGTCCCCCCTCAACCTTCTATGCTCCAAAGAATAAAGACCTAACTTGTTCAATCTTTCCCTGTAACTTAGGTGCTGAAACCCAGGTAACATTCTAGTAAATCTTCTCTGTACTCTCTCTATTTTGTTGACATCTTTCCTATAATTCGGTGACCAGAACTGTACACAATACTCCAAATTCGGCCTTACCAATGTCTTGTACAATTTTAACATTACATCCCAACTCCTATACTCAAAGCTCTGATTTATAAAGGCCAACATACCAAAAGCTTTCTTCACCACCCTATTCACATGAGATTCCAGCTTCAGGGAACTATGCACCATTATTCCTAGATCACTCTGTTCTACTGCATTCTTCAATGCCCTACCATTTACCATGTATGTCCTATTTGGATTTTTCCTACCAAAATGTAGCATCTCACATTTATCAGCATTAAACTCCATCTGCCATCGTTCAGCCCACTCTTCTAACTGGCTTAAATCTCTCTGCAAACTTTGAAAACCTACTTCATTATCCACAACGCCACCTACCTTAGTATCATCTGCATACTTACTAATCCAATTTACCACCCCATCATCCAGATCATTAATGTACATGACAAACAACATTGGACCCAGTACAGATCTCTGAGGCACACCACTAGTCACCGGTCTCCAACCTGACAAACAGTTATCCACCACTACTCTCTGGCATCTCCCATCCAGCCACTGTTGAATCCATTTTACTACTTCAATATTAATATCTAACGACTGAACCTTCCTAACTAACCCTCCGTGTGGAACCTTGTCAAAGACCTTACTGAAGTCCATATAGACAACATCCACTGCTTTACCCTCGTCAACTTTCCTCATAACCTCTTCAAAAAATTCAATAAGGTTTGTCAACTTATAGAGGTGTATAAAATTGTAATGGTCACAGATGGGGTGAGGAGCAACTTTTCATGCAGAGGGTAGTCTGTATGTGGAATGAGCAGCCAGAAGAGATGGCTGAGGAGAGTATAGTAACAACATACAAAATTTCTTTGACATGAATAGGAAAGGATATGGAGGGATATGGGACAAAAGTGGACAAATGAGACTCGCTTAGGTGCGAACCTTGGTCAATATGGATCATTTGGGTTGAACAGCCCATTTCGGTGCTATAAGATTATGCTTCAATGACTCTGAATGGGATCATTCCGTACAGATGATTGCAGGATTGGAACCCTCAATGTTTGCTTTGTGATTAGCTGTATTTTCCCACAAGAAGTGTAGATCTGAGCAAAGGAAAATGAAAAAAAGAAAGCAAAATGGAGGACTGCTGCATCTTTCTTCCCAGTTCCTGCCTCCAGTCATGGTTTCCCACAGGGATATAATGGAGTCAGTCTATAGAACCTGGCTTAATTCAGAGGCATAGGGGAGCAAACATGGAATGCGATCTTGGAAAGTGGAACTCGCCAAGTTGCCCACCTGGTAGTCCTATTTGTCTGCACTTGACTCTTATCCCTCTAAACCTTTCCTATCCATGCACCATAAAATGAATATCCCATCGTTCACCAAAATAATCCTGGGAATGAAAGGGTTAACCTGATGGTTCTGCACTTTAGAAGAATGGTGAAGGATGGGGGGGGGGGGGGGGAATCTCATTGAAACCTATCGAATATTGAATGGCCAAAATAGAGTGGATATGGAGAGGATGTTTCCTATCATGTGGGGAGTCTAGGTTAGGGGGCACAGCCACAGAATACAAAGATTTTCCCTTATTATGGAGATGAAGAGGAATTTCTTTAGCCAAATGATGGTGAAACTGTGGAATTCTTTGCCATAGTTGGCTGTGGAGACCAAGTCAGTGAGTATATTGAAAGCAGAGGTTAATAGCTCTTGATTAGTAAAGATGTCAACAGATATGGGGAGAAGGCAGGAAAATGGAATTGAGAGGGATAATAAATCAGCCATGATGAAATTGTGGAGCAGACTTGATGGGCCAAAATGCCTAATTCTGCTCCTGTGTTTTATGATCAATCATATTACACAAGAAATAAAAGGAGCAGGAGTTGGCTACTTGGCCCATCAAGACTGTCCCACCATCTAGTACAATCATGCATTCTCCAGAACTCTTCTTTGCTAAATGTTCCCCATTTCCTTCAATTCCAAACACTTAAATTATAAATTCTTGAATTGGAAATGGAAGCAAAGCCTTCACCCCATCAAGTCCATGTGCATCAACCACCTAATGCACATTAATCCTACATTCTTCTCATTACTTTTTTTAAAACTATTTTTATCTGCTTCCACTGGCTCTGGTGATCTAGCCTCTGTAATCCTCTGGGTCAAAGGGTTTTTGAGATTCATCACCCTTTGCCTGAAAAGTAATTAGTGTGGGTCTGGAATCATATATACTCCAGGACCAGCAGACACAAAATGCCAGAGGCATTCAGCAGGTCAGGCAGGATCTATGTAGAAATATTCATAGTTGATGTTTCAAGCATAGCCCTTCATATGGTTTTCATCCTTCCATTTACAGTACCTGTCAGCCTCTGTATGAAGAAGTTGACACTTAGGTGGTTTTAAATCTTTCCCTTCTCCTGCTACAATTTGAGAGGGAGAAGGGAAAATCGGAAGTGTCAGTATTACAGTTGAACAAAGGGGACTATGGAGCCATGAGGGAAGAGCTAGCCAAAGTTGATTGGAAAGATACCCTCACAGGGATGACAATGGAACAACAATGGCAGGTATTTCTGGGAATAATTCAGAAGGTGCTCCAAAGAGGAAGAAAGATTCTAAGGGGAGTTGGGGGTGACTGTGACTGACAAGGGAAGTCAAGGACAGTATAAAAATAAAAGAGAAGAAGTATAACATAGCAAAGATGAGCGGGAAGCCAGAGGATTGGGAAACTTTTAAAGAGCAACAGAAGATTACTAAAAAGGCAATACGGGGAGAAAAGATGAGGTACGAAGGTAAGCTAGCCAAGAATATAAAGGAGGATAGTAAAAGCTTCTTTAGGTATGTGAAGAGAAAAAAATTAGTTAAGACCAAAGTTGGGCCCTTGAAGGCAGAAACGGGTGAATTTATTATGGGGAACAAGGAAATGGCAGACGAGTTGAACGGGTACTTTGGATCTGTCTTCACTAGGGAGGACACAGACAATCTCCCAGATGTAATAGTGGCCAGAGGACCTAGGGTAATGGAGGAACTGAAGGAAATTCACATAAGGCAGAAAATGGTGTTGGGTAGACTGATGGGACTGAAGGCTGATAAATCCCCAGGGCCTGATGGTCTGAATCCAAGGGTACTTAAGGAGGTGGCTCTAGAAATCGTGGAAGCATTGGTCATCATTTTCCAATGTTCTATAGATTCAGGATCAGGTCCTGAGGATTGGAAGGTAGCTAATGTTATCCCACTTTTTAAGAAAGGAGGGAGAGAGAAAACAGGGAATTATAGATCAGTTAGCCTCACATCAGTGGTGGGGAAGATGCTGGAGTCAATTATAAAAGATGAAATAACGGCACATTTGGATAGCAGTAACAGGATCGGTCTGAGTCAGCATGGATTTACGAAGGGGAAATCATGCTTGACTAATCTTCTGGAATTTTTTGAGAATGTAGCTATGGAAATGGATAAGGGAGAGCCAGTGGATGTAGTGTACCTGGACTTCCAGAAAGCCTTTGATAAGGTCCCACATAGGAGATTAGTGGGCAAAATTAAAGCACATGGTATTGGGGGTAGGGTACTAACATGGATAGAAAATTGGTTGGCAGACAGGAAACAAAGAGTAGGGATTAACGGGTCCTTTCCAGAATGGCAGGCAGTGACTAGTGGGGTACTACAAGGCTCGGTGCTGGGACCGCAGCTATTTACAATATACATTAATGATTTAGTTGAAGGGATTAAAAGTAACATTAGCAAATTTGCAGATGACACAAAGCTGGGTAGTAGTGTGAAATATGAGGAGAATGTTAGGAGAATGCAGGGTGACTTGGACAGGTTGGGTGAGTGGGCAGAAGCATGGCACATGCAGTTTAATATGGATAAATGTGAGGTTATCCACTTCGGTGGCAAGAACAGGAAGGCAGATTACTATCTGAATTGTGTCAAGTTAGGAAAAGGGGACTGAAGGAAAAGGTGTCCTTGTTCATCAGTTATTGAAAGTAAGCATGCAGGTACAGCAGGCAGTGAAGAAAGCTAATGGCATGTTGGCCTTCATAACAAGGGGAGTTGAGTATAGGAGCAAAGAGGTCTGCAGTTCTACAGGGCCCTGGTGAGACCACACCTGGAGTATTGTGTTCAGTTTTGGTCTCCAAATCTGAGGAAGGAAATTCTTACTATTGAGGGAGTGGAGCGTAGGTTCACGAGGTTGATTCCCAGGATGGCGGGACTGTCATATGTTGAAAGATTGGAGCAACTGGGCTTGTATACACTGGAATTTAGAAGGATGAGAGGGGATCTGATTGAGACATATAAGATTATTAAGGGATTGGACACGCTGGAGGCAGGAAGCATGTTCCCGCTGATGGGTGAGTCCAGAATCAGAGGCCACAGTTTAAGAATAAGGGGTAGCCCATTTAGAACAGAGTTGAGGAAAAAATTTTTCACCCAGAGAGTTGTGGATCTATGGAATGCTCTGCCTCAGAAGGCAGTGGAGGCCAATTCTCTGGATGCTTTCAAGAAAGAGTTAGATGGAGCTCTTAAAGTCAGTGGAGTCAAGGGATATGGGGAGAAGGCAGGAACGGGGTACTGATTGTGGATGATCAGCCATGATCACATTGAATGGTGGTGCTGGCTCGAAGGGCCAAATGGCCTACTCCTGCACCTATTGTCTATAAACCAGTGCCCTCTTACTTTTGATTCTTTTTCCCTCGGATGAAGAATATGTGGATTCATCCTTTTGACCTGATGAAGGGTCTCAGCTCAAAATGCTGACTGTCTATTTCTCTCCAAATGTGCTGCCTTACTGGCTGAGTTCCTGCAGCATAGAGACCATAAGACTACAGGAGCAGAATTAGACCATTTGGTGCATTGAGTCTGCTCCACCATTTTATCATGATCTATCTCCCTCTCAGCCCCAGTCCCCTGCCTTCTCCCCTTCATGCCCTGACTAATCAAGAACCTATTAACCTCAGCCTTAAATATACCCAATGACGTGTGTGTTGATCTAGACTTCTAGCATCTGGAGAATCTCTTGTTTCTTATACTCCAGAAGAGCGAATTTTCTTCACTGAGGTCCACAGCACCGGTTGTTTACACCAACCAGATAGCTGCTTTGAATATTGAGTTGTAATTCCCCACTGGGAGTTGCTCTAACATCCCATGGTCAATAGTTCAGGCCAGTAACCTCATATTACCTAAATCCAGCAGCAGTCTTTAAATATCTGTATTTTGTGTTTCTTACATTAAAATGCAACTGCTTGTGGCTGGTGTTAGATAACGTCTTACTGAATTGGGTGTATTTTTGGACACCCTTTTGTAGGAAAGACATCATTAAGCTGGAAAGACTGCCAAGAAAATTTTTGAGATTGTTGCCAGGACTTGATGACCTGAGTACAGGGAGAGGTTGGGCAGGTGGCACCTTACCCTTGGAATGTAGAACACTGAGGGGTGGCCTTGTAGAGGTGCATAAACCAAGAGGGGCACTAACAGGTTGAATGAAACAGTCTTTTTACATAGAAACATAGAAAACCTACAGAACAATACAGGCCCTTCGGCCCACAAAGTTGTGCCAAACATGTCCCTACCTTAGAAATTACTAGGCTTCTTCATCTGTGTTTTCCAGAGAATCTGGTTCTACTTCTGATTCACTTTCATTTTCATTTCCAGTCGCAGTTGGAACTTGTAGTTCTGTTTGCACCTGTTTGTGCAAACTCGTTTCTTCACGCATGCACCGTTCTCACTGTTTCTTCTTAGAGATCGTCGATATTGCCACAGCTTCCTGCCCTGCACCATCGGAGGGGGCATGTACTTCGCCAGGAGGAGATCTAACTTGAGTACGAGGCTCCACCAAGACGGCTGGGTCTTCTTCCCCGCCGACTCGCGTTGTCTTCAAAGTAGTAGTTCTCTTCTGTTTCTGTTTAGGAGACATATCCAAAGATAATCCTGAGTTGTTTATAAGTAGTTTCTAGAAGGTATTAATTAACTCTTCTTCACTTAAACTTTGTTTTATTACTTTTTACGGGAGAGCTGGAATCCCACGTCTCGATCCTATGTCATCACGTGCATAAACCAAGAGGGGCACTAACAGGTTGAATGAAAGAGTCTTTTTACATAGAAACATAGAAAACCTACAGCACAATACAGGCCCTTCGGCCCACAAAGTTGTGCCAAACATGTCCCTACCTTAGAAATTACTAGGCTTACCTATAGCCCTCTATTTTACTAAACTCCTTGTACCTATCTAAAAGTCTCTTAAAAGACCCCATTGTATCTGCCTACACCACCATTGCCAGCAGCCCATTCCACATACTCACCACTCTCTGAGTAAAAACCTTACCCCTGACATCTCCTCTGTATCTACTCCCCAGCACCTTAAACCTGAGTCCTCTTATGGCAACCATTTCAGCCCTGGGAAAAAGCCTCTGACTATCCATACAATCAATGCCTTTTTTTCTAGTGAAAGGGATCAAAAACTAAAGGGCTAGGGTTTAATGTGTGAGGGGAAAGATTTGAAAGAGACTTGAGGGGTAGCTTCTATACACAGGAGTGGTGGGTATGTCAGAGGAAATCATTGAGATAAGTACAACAACAGTATCTAAAAGGCATTTGTACATATTCATGGATAGGAAAGGTTTAGGGGGATATAGGCCAAATGGGTAAATGGGACCAGCTGAGATGGTCACCATCTCAGCATCACCATCATGGAGGAGTTGAGCTGAAAAGCATGTTTTCATGTTAAATTGCAAGTAACCTTTGCTTCAACATAGGGAAATGCACAATCGCATGCCATCAACAATCAACACCATTATTACCTCTTTCTAAACTGTTGGCAATTGTCCAAAAACCTGGACCAGTTATGAAAACACAGTGTCTACAAGAGCAGGTCAAGGACCTCTATCCCTCATCCCCGATGGTGAAGATCCTTCTTGAGGTATTGTCTTTTGAAAATGTCATGGAGGGTGTCCTTGATGGAGTTGGCTGTGTCCATAACCCTCTTCAGCCTCTTTCAGTTCTCTGCATTATAGCCTTCGTATCGGTCAATAATGTAACCAGTCACGGTGCTTCTGTAGAAATTTTCTGGTGTCTTTGGTGACATACCAAATCTCCTCCAACTCATAATGAAGTATAGCCACTGTCATGCCTTCTTCATGTTTGCTTCAATGTGTTGGACCCAAGAAAAATCTTCTGAGATATTGACACCCAGGAATTTGAAGCAGCTCACCCTTTCCACTATTGACCCCTCAACAAGGGGTTTCCTTTTCCTGAATTCCACAATCCATCTCCTGGTTTTGCTGACGTTGCTGTTGCTGTTTGCTGTTGTTGTGACACTAGCAGCCTATCTAGCTCATTAAAACACACTTTCTCATCACCATCTTAGATTCTGCTAACAACAGTGATGCCATCAGTGAATTTATAGATGACGCTTGAAGTTTGAGCTGTATGCCCAGCCACACAGTCACGAGTGTAGAGAGGGAAGAGCAGTGGGATAAGCACACACCCTAAGGTGTATCTGTGTTGATCATCAGCAAGGAAGATACTTTGCAGTTCTTCACCATCACTGGGTGTATCCAACAGCATTAAGGGAGCACCTTCTCCATGGCTACAGCAGCTCATCATGTCCTTCTCAAGGGGAATTAGGAATAGGCTGTAAATACAGGCCTTACTGCCACTATCTAGTCTAGTAAATGAAGGCTGTGGAAATCTACAAACATATCCGTTATGGCCATTATTAGCTATCCTCAAGATCCTAGCATGAATTAAATAGAGTGACTGTGAACATAAGACATAGGAGTAGAAACAGGCCATTCAGCCCATTAAATTTGCTGCACCATTCAATCATGTCTGATTTACTATCCTTCTCAACCCCATTCTCCTGCTTTCTCCCTGTAATCTTTGATGCTCTTACTAATCAAGAACATATCAAGCTCTGCTTTCAATATAACCAGTGACCTGGCCTCCACAGCTAGCAATGAACTCCACAGATTCACCACCCTCTGGCTGAAGAAATTTTCCTCATCTCCTTCGATTCTGAGGCTGTGTCTTCTGTTCCTAGACTCTCTTACTAATGGAAACATTCTCCCATGTCCACTCTGTCTAGGCCTTTCAATATTCAGTACCTTTTACTGAGATCTACTCTCATTCTTCTAAACTCCAATGTTAGTGAATTTGGTAGAATTCCTGCCATTGTCTGTAAGGAGTTTCTACATTGCATGGTTTTCCTCCGGGTGCTCCAGTTTTCTCCCATATTCCAAAGGCATCGAGATTAGTAAGTTGTGGGCATGCTATGTTGGAACCAAAAGCATAGCAACACTTGAGGGCTGCCCCCAGCACATCCTCAGGTTGTGTTGACTCAAATGACACTTTTCACTGTGTGTTTATATGTTTTGATGTACATATCAGAAATAAAGTTAATCTTTTTTTTGGTGTAGTGGGAGTGGGAATATGTTGGCATTTATAGAAGCTTGCTTGTCTAACAGGAAATGAACAGTAGGCATATGCATCTTTTTCTCGGCACAGTGAGACAGGCAATATACCACAAGGCTCAGTTCCTGGGAGTCAGCCTCTGATGAGTTAGATGTAGCCTAGATGAAGACTCCAAAGATATGTCTGCCAATTGACACTAGCAAAGGTAGCAAAATGAGCTGTGAGAAGGATTCCATGAGGAGATGTATGGTCAAACTGTGAAATATGAGAAAATGTGAAATCGGGAAAAAAATATTGTATAAATAATGAGAGGCTGAGACACAGAGGGATCTGAGTGTTCTAGTGCAGTGTTTGTAAAAGACAGGTTCAGCAGGTAATTAGGAAAGCTAACAGTGTGTTCTCATTTATTGCTTGGGGAAATGAATACAAATGTAGGCAGGTTATGTTTCAGATATATATGGAGTGGCAATAAGGATATCCAGAATATTGTGTACAGGAATGATGTACAGCTCAGAAAAAGTTAGAGAGTCATAGAATATAGCACAGAAACTGGCCCTTTTATCCATCTAGTTTGAGATGAACTATTATCCTAGTCCCATCAACCTGTACCCGGACCACATCCCTTCCATCCATGTTGCTATTCAAATACTTTTCAATGCTGAAATCGAATCCTCATCCCCCACTTGTGGTGGCAGCTCATTCCACACTCTCCCCACCCTCTAAATGGAGAAGCTACCTCTCCCAATGTTCCCTTAAGATTTCCATCTTTCGTCCTTAACCTCTAGTTCTATCTCACCCAACCTGCTTGCATTTACCTGATATATAGCCTTCATAATTTTGTATACCTGTATCAAATCTTCCCTCATTCTACTACGGTCCAGGGAATAAAGTCCAAATCTAATTCAATGTTTCCCTATAAATCAGGTCCTCAAGTCCCAGCAACATCCTTGTAAATTTTCTCTATGTAACATTGTTGATATCTTTCCAGTAGGTAGGTGACCAGAACTGCACACAATACTTCAAAAGACGGATTCCTGTCACAGTATGTTGACAGGCCAACTAGGGGGAATGCCATACTAGACCTAGCATTAGATAACGAACCGGGTCAGGTCACAGATCCCTCAGTGGGTGAGCATCTGGGGGACAGTGACCACCACTCCCTGGCCTTTAGCATTATCATGGAAAAGGATAGAATCAGAGAGGACAGGAAAATTTTTAATTGGGGAAGGGCAAATTATGAGGCTATAAGGCTAGAACTTGTGGGTGTGAATTGAGATGATGTTTTTGCAGGGAAATATACTATGGACAAGTAGTCAATGTTTAGGGATCTCTTGCAGGATGTTAGGGATAAATTTGTCCTGGTGAGGAAGATAAAGAATGGTAGGGTGAAGGGACCATGGGTGACAAGTGAGGTGGAAAATCTAGTCACGTAGAAGAAGGCAACATATATGAGGTTTAGGAAGCAAGAATCAGATGGGTCTATTGACAAATATAGGGCAGCAAGAAAGGAGTTTAAGAAGGGACATGAGAAGGCCTTCGTAAGTAGGGTAAAGGAAAACCCCAAGGCATTCTTCAATGATGTGAAGAACAAAAGGTTGACAGGAGTGAAGATAGGACCGATTAGAGATAAAGGTGGGAAGATGTGCCTGGAGGCTGTGGAAGTGAGCGAGGTCCTCAATGAATACTTCTCTTTGGTATTCACCAATGAGAGGGAACTTGATGACGATGACAGTATGAGTGAGGTTGATGTTCTGGAGCATGTTGATATTAAGGCAGAGGAGGTGTCGCAGTTGTTAAAATACATTAGAATGGTTAAGTCCCCGGGGCCTGACGGAATATTCCCTAGGCTGCTCCACGAGGTGAGGGAAGAGATTGCTGAGCCTCTGGCTAGGATCTTTATGTCCTTGTTGTCCACGGGAATGGTACCGGAGGATTGGAGGGAGGCGAATGTTGTCCCCTTGTTCAAAAAAGGTGGTAGGGTTAGTCCGGATAATTAAAGACCAATGAGCCTTACATCTGTGGTGGGAAAGCTGTTGGAAAAGATTCTTAGAGATGGGATCTATGGACATTTAGAGAATCATGGTCTGATCAGGGACAGTCAGCATGGCTTTGTGAAGGGAAGATTGTGTCTAACAAGCCTGATAGTTCTTTGAGGAGGTGACCAGGCATATAGATGAGGGTAGTGCAGTGGATGTGATCTACATGGATTTTAGTAAGGCATTTGATAAGGTTCCACACGGTAGGCTTATTCAGAAAGTCAGAAGGCATTGGATCCAGGGATGTTTGGCCAGGTGGATTCAGAATTGGCTTGCCTGCAGAAAGCAGAGGGTCATGGTGGAGGGAGTACATTCTGATTGGAGGGCTGTGACTAGTGGTGTCTCACAAGGATCGGTTCTGGGATCATGACGGTTTCATGATTTTTATTAACGACCTGGATGTGGGGGTAGAAAGGTGGGTTGGCAAGTTTGCAGACAACACAAAGGCTGGTGGTGTTGTGGATAGTGTAGAGGACTGTTGAAGATTGCAGAGAGACATTGGTAGGATGCAGAAGTGGGCTGAGAAGTGGCAGATGGAGTTCAACCCGGAGAAGTGTGAGGTGGTACACTTTGGAAGGACAAACTCCAAGGCAGCGTAGAAAGTAAATGGCAGGATTTTTGGTAGTGTGGAGGAGTAGAGGGATCTGGAGGTACATGTCCACAGATCCTGGAAAGTTGCCTCATAGGTAGATAGGGTAGTTAAGAAAGCTTATGGGATGTTAGCCTTCATAAATCGAGGGATAGAGTATAAGAGTCATGAGGTAATGATGCAGCTCTATAAAACTCTAGTTAGGCCACACTTGGAGCACTGTGTCCAGTTCTGGTCGCCTCACTATAGGAAGGATGTGGAAGCATTGGAAAAGGTTCAGAGGAGATTTACCAGGATGCTGCCTGGTTTAGAGAGTATGCATTATGATCAGAGATTAAGGGAGCTAGGACTTTACTCTTTGGAGAGAAGGAGGATGAGAGGAGACATGATAGAGGTGTACAAGATATTAAGAGGAATAGATAGAGTGGACAGCCAGCGTCTCTTCCCCAGGGCACCACTGCTCAATACAAGAGGACAAAGCTTTAAGGTAAGGGGTGGGAAGTTCAAGAGGGATATTAGAGGATGGTTTTTACTCAGAGAGTGGTAGGTATGTGGAATGCACTGCCTGAGTCAGTGGTGAAGGCAGATACACTAGTGAAATTTAAGAGATTACTAGACAGGTATATGGAGGAATTTAAGGTGGAGGGTCAAAAGGCCTGTACTGTGCTGTACTATTCAATGTTCTATGTTAACCAAACTAACCCAGGTAGCTGGTCACTCAGGTAACACCAAGAAGCTTTGTAAGGACAGGTTTCTCAGGCTTGGCTTGTATTCTGCAAGTGTTTAGAGGACAGAGAGGGGACTTAAATGAAATACAATTCTCTTGTAGGTGGCATAGTTAAAAGTATAAGATAAACATGAGGTAACATTTTTTTCTCTCAGTGGGCTGTGATCTTAGGAACTTTCTTCCTCAATGGCCAGTAGAAGAAGAGTTGAGGGGGGAGGCAGACAAATCCTGAGAAGAAAAGCAGTATTATGTTGCGTTGAGTTTTGTGGAAGGTTATTGTAGTTTACAATGCGACAGCAATAGGATGCAAAGCTGGGCTGACAAGTGGCAGATGCAGTTTAACCTGGAAAAGTGTGAAGTGATTCACTTTCGAAGGTCAAACCAAGGCAGAACATAGGGTTAATGATAGGATTCTTAGTCTGTGTGAAGGAACAGAGGGATTTTGGGAGTCCCGTCCAAATTTGATAAGGTAGTTAAAAAGGTGTTTCATATGTTAGACTTCATTAATCAGGAGGTAATGTTGCAGCTCTATTAAACCCTGGTTAGGTCACCCTTGGAACACTCTGTTCACCTCATTATGAGAAAAATATGGAAGTTTCAGAAAGGATACAGAGGAGATTTACCAGGATGCTGCCCGGATTAGAGAGCATGTCTTATGCTGATAGGTTGAGTGAGCTGGGGCTGCTTGCAGCGAGGAAGGATGTGAGATTGATTTGATAGATGGCATGAGTGGACAGCCAGAGCAAAAATGACAAATATGAGGATGCATGATTTTGCATCCTCATATTTGTCATTTGAAAGAACATATAGGTGGGATATCAGTGGTAGACTTTTTATACAGAAAGTGATAGTGTCATGGTCCAGTCCGAAGTCTGCATTTCGGTTCACGGTCCGGTCCACGGACTCTGGACTCCGGGTCCTCCGACTGTCCCTTGTTTCGATTGGTCTTAAACATAAGCACCTGATGCTCATCTTGGGGGCTGGGCATATAAGTGGCCCTGGGATTGAGTGTGGTGTGGAGGTTGTCTTGTCAGTCTCCCCTTGGAGCAACCCACTGGTGGAAGGCTAGTACATTCATTGAGTTATGGATTTGGCTGTTCCGTAGCCAGCCGGGGTTACTGGCCGCTTCGAGTCTTGGAACCTCCCCAGACCGAGCTCGCTTCCTGTCCCTTGCCTCCGTCAGGTAATCCAGGCCGATTGCCATTACCCCAGGGTTGGTTCTGTCCCTTCCTGTCCCTTGCCGCCATCGGGTGGAGTCCCATGTCCTGCCCAGGAGTCCTGTGTCCTGCCCAGGAGTGAGCTCCAAGAGCCCAAGCCTCCAGCCTCGAGCTCCAAGAGCCCAAGCCTCCAGCCTCCAGATGTAATGTTAAAATTGTACAAGGCATTGGTAAGGCCAAATTTGGAGTATTGTGTACAGTTCTGGTGACCGAATTATAGGAAAGATGTCAACAAAATAGAGAGAGTACAGAGGAGATTTACTAGAATGTTACCTGGGTTTCAGCACTTAAGTTACAGAGAAAGGTTGAACAAGTTAGGTCTTTATTCTTTGGAGAGTAGAAGGTTGAGGGGGGACTTGACAGAGATATTTAAAATTATGAGGGGGATAGATAGAGTTGACGTGGATAGGCTTTTTCCATTGAGAGTAGGGGAGATTCAAACAAGAGGACATGAGTTGAGAGTTAGGGGGCAAAAGTTTAAGGGTAACACGACGGGGAATTTCTTTACTCAGAGAGTGGTAGCTGTGTGGAATGAGCTTCCAGTAGAAGTGGTAGAGGCCGGTTTGGTATTGTCATTTAAAGTAAAATTGGATAGGTATATGGACAGGAAAGGAATGGAGGTTTATGGGCTGAATGCGGGTTGGTGGGACTAGGTGAGAGTAAGTGTTTGGCATGGACTAGAAGGGCCGAGATGGCTTGTTTCCATGCTGTAATTGTTATATGGTTATATGGCAAAACTCAACCCGGGTTACTTGCTCTGTAATGGTGTTACATTTACTGTACTGTCAGATTTGAAGGATGTCTAGGTTTAATCGTAATTGGTGAAGCAGGAGCCCTTTACGATTATCAGTAAAGTTAAGAATAATCAGTCAGCTAGAACAACGCATGCAGAATGCTGGAGGACCTCAGCAAATCAGGCATTATGCAGTCAACATTTCAGGCTGAGACCCTTCATCAGGACTGGAAACAAAGGGGGATGTTCCCAGAAATAAGAAGGTGGGGGAAGGGGAAGGAGTACAAGCTAGAAGGTGATAGGTGAAGCCAGGTGGGTGGGGGAGGAAGATGAAATAAGAAGCTGGGAGTCTATCAATTACCCCTTTTCTACTGCATTTTAAATTATCTGTTGAAGCAGGCAGGTTTAACAGGTAATTAAGAAAGTAAACCTGGCTCTGTTGGTACTTGGACAACCATTTTTCTTAGAGTCATAGAAAAGTACAGCACAGAAACAGGCCCTTCAGCCCATCTAGTCCATATCAAAACCATTTGAACTGCCTACTCCCATCGACCAATACCAGGACCACAGCACTCCAAACACCTACCATCCATGTACCTATCCAATCTTCACTTAAACGTTGAAATTGAGCTCACATGCACTGCTTGTTCTGGCAGCTCATTCCACAGTCTCATGACCCAATTTTTACCTTTCAACCTCTGACCTTTGTTTGTAGTCCCACCAAACCCCAATGGAAAAAGTTTGTTTACATTTACCCCTCATAATTTTGTATACTTCTAACAAATCTCCTCTCAGTGTTCTACGTTCTAAGAAATAAAGCCCTAACCTATTCAATCATTCATTTAAACTCAGGTCCTCCAGACTGGCAACATCCTTGTAAAATTTCTCTGCACTCTTTCAACCTTATGAACATTTTTCCTACAGGTAAGTGACCAAAACTGCACACATTAGGCCTCACCAATGTCTCATATAACTTCAACATAACATCCCATCTCCTGTACTCAATACTTTGATTTACTATCTACCTGTGTTCTCAGATCCCTTTGTTCTACCACACTGCTCACTGCCCTGCTCTTCACTGTGTGAGGCCTACCCTGGTTGGTCCTACCAAAGTGCAACACCTCGCACTTGTCTGCATTAAATTCCATTTGCCGTTTTTCTGGCTGGTCCAGATCCCTCGGCAAGCCATGATAACCTTCCTCTCTGTCCACTACACCCCCAACCTTGGTGTCATTCAGAAATTTGCTGATCCAGTTAGCCACATTATCATCCAAATTATTGACATAGGTGACAAACAATGGACCCAGCACCAATCCCTGTAGCACTCTATGAGCCACAGGCCTCCAGTCTGAGAACCAACCATCTGCTACCACTTTCAGGCTTCCCCCCACAAAGCCAATGTCAAATCCAATTTACTACCTCATCTTGAATGCCAAGTGACAGAACCTTCTGGACCAACATCCAATGCAGAATCTTGTTAAGTGCCTTGTAAAGTCCCTGTAGACAACATTCACTGTCTTGCCTTCATCCACTTCCCTGGTAACTTCTTCAAAAACTCAGTAAGATTGGTTAGATATGGCCCACCACACACAAAGCCTTGCTGACTTTCCTTAATCAGTCTGTGTCTATCCAAATACTCATATATCTGGTCCATTAGAATGCCTTCCAATGACTTTCCTACAATTGACTTCAGACTAAACAGCCTATAATTTCCTAGTTTATGTGTAGAGCCTTTCTTAAACAGTGAAACAACATTGGCTAGCCTCCAATCCTCTGGTACCTCTCCTTTCGATTTAAATATATCTGTTAGGGCCTTGCAGTTTCTGCAGTTGCCTCCCGTAGGGTCTGAGGGAACACTTTGTCAGGCCCTGACGATTTATCCACCTTGATTTGCCTCAGGACTGTAAACACCTCCTCCTCTGTAATCTGTATCGGGTCCATGAAGTTGATGCTGTTTTGTTTCACTTCTATAGACTGTGTGTCTGTCTCCTGAGTAAATACAGGTGCAAACAATTTATTTAACATCTCCCCCATCTGTTTTGGTTCCACACATGGATTAGCATTTTGATCTTCCAGAGGACCAATTTTGTCCCTTGCAATCCTTTTGCTCTTAACATACCTATAGAATCTCCTTCACCTTGTCTGATAGAGCAACTTCATTCCTTCTTTTAGCCTTCCTGATTTCTTTTATAAGTGTTCTTCATCATTTTATTTGCTCCATAAGTACCTCATTTGTTCCTATCTGCCTATAGCTGCTATCCACCTACTTTTGTTTTAACTAGACCCTCAATATCTCTTGAAAACCAAGGTTCCCTGCACTTGTTATATTTACCTTTTATTCTGACAGGCCCATACAAGCTACCAACTCTCAATTTTTCACATTTGAAGGCCTTCCACTTTCCAAGGGCACTTTTGCCAGAAAACAGCCTGTCCCAATCCACACTTACCAGATCCTTTCTGATACCATCAAAATTGGCCTTTCTCCAATTTAGAATCTCAGCCCATGGACCAGACATATCTTTTTGCATATTTACTTTTTTGGCATTGTGATCACTAGATGCAAAGTGTAACTCTACACAAACTTCTGTCACCTGCCCTGTCTCATTCCCTATTGCACACTCTCTAGATGGACTTCTATGTATTGATTAAGGAAACTTTACTGAACACATTTGACGAACTCTATCCCATCTACTTCTTTTGCAGTATGGGAGTCTCAGTGAATATGTGGAAAGTTAAAATCACCTACTATAACAACTTTATGTTTCTTGAAACAGTCTGCATTTGTTCCTTGAAATCCCAAGGCCTGTTGGGCGGTCTGAAGTATAGCCCCATTAATATGATTGTACCTTTCTCAGTTCCACCCATAATGCCTCACCAGTTGAGTTCTCCAGTCTGTCTTGATGGAGCACAGCCGTGACATTTCCCTTGACTAGCAATGCCACTCCTCCTCCTTTAACCGCTCCTGTTCTGTTGTGTCTTTAACAACCGAACCCCAGAATATTGAGCTGCCAGTCTTACCCCTCATGCAACCAAGACTAGTCTTGTTTCTATATTGCACACTTCATGTTGTAAGACAGAACAAGCTCCCCCGCCACCACATAACACAGGCTTGATGCCATTCTATCCGATCTCCTTTACAACCTCTACAAGTCCTGGACCTCCTTTGCAGTGTGGCCACAGAACTGATTGCTATCACTCACCAGCAATGTTCATACAATTTTCAATTAGTTCTATGCAAATTAATTTGATATGCAGTCCTTCAAGACAGTAGCTTTTCAAAGATTATCACTGCCAGTGTTAATAACACTTGACATCACGTGAATGCTTGCAAATCAGATTCAGATTCAGTTTATTGTCATTTATAAACCACAAATACAACGCAGTTAAAAAATGAGACAACGTTCTCCGTAATGATATCACGAAAAGGCACAAAACAGACCACACAAGAAAAACCACATAACATTCAGTAATCCCCAATCCAGAGTCTGGAGAGGCTGCTGCGTATCGATATCGCACTACCGTCTTAGCATGTTCCCCAGAAAGGAACTACAAACCCATCAGACAAAACTAAAGCTACAAAACCACATAGATTACATATAGTTATAGTTAACATATAGTTTCAACAGTGCAGACAATACCATAATTGATAAAAGATTAACTGACAAAGACCACATAATTATAACACATAGTTTCAACAGTGCAAAGCAATACCGTAATCTGATAAAGAGCAGTCCATGGCACGGTTTTTTAAAAAGTCTCAAAGTCCCAACAGCCCATCATCTCACGCAGATGGTAGAAGGAAGAAAAACTCTTCCTGCCATGAACCTCCAGCGCTGCAGCTTGCCGATACAGCACTTTGGGAGCTCCGACCACAGCCAACTCTGAGTCTGTCCGAAAACTCCGAGCCTCCGACCAGCCCTCCGACACCGAGCACCATCTCTGCCGAGCGCTTCGACCCCGGCACCGGCCGCCAAGCAACAGGCAAAGCCGAGGATTCGGGGCCTTCCTCCCGGAGATATTTCCAATTGCACAGTAGCAGCGGCAGCGAAACAGGCATTTCAAAAGTTTCACCAGGTGTTCCTCCGTGCTTCACATGTCCATCTCCATCAAATCAGGATTGTACACGGCATCCTGCATGACTGATTACAGATATTCATTCCTGGAGTGGCCGCTGCGCGCTGTGTACCTGGTAGGATCATACTGAATGTAGCAATTTTAAAGGCCCTTTGTAGAAATAAACCAAGATGAACTGGCTAAATTCATCAAAATCCCCAGTATGAGGAACAACGTTGTGGTTATGACACTGACCTTGACAGACAATGTCAACAGTTCTTTCCATCAGGCTCAGCTGAGAAGCCAAGTTGGATGATCCAGGACTTGTACATACTGCAGGCATGTAATTCGTGGAGTACCCCAGGTATTAGTTCTTGGTTCTCAATTGTTTACTATTTATGCTAATGAAGTGTCAGGTTTCAAGGCAACCATAAAGATACAGTGAACTATCCATTTCCCTCCACAGATGCTGCTTGACCCACTGAGTTCCTCAAGCAGTTAGTGTGTCTCTTCAGATTGTGTGTCTCATGCATCTCTGTAAGGTTTCTGAGTTTGCCAATAGTACAAATATCAGGAAGGGCCATAAGACCATGAGCATTGGAGCAGAATTAGGCCAATCTAAATGGACGTTCCTCTATTCTGAAGTTGTGCCCTCACTATAAGAAACATCCTCTCCACATCAACTTCAACTAGAGCTTTCAATAACATCCCTCTAAAATTCCAGTGAGTAGAGGCTCAGAGCCATCAAACACTCATCACATGATAAGCCTTTCATCCCCAGAATCATGTTTGTGAACCTCCTTTGAACCCTGTCCATTGTCAGCACATCCTTTCTTAGATTAAGGGCCCAAAGCTGCTCAGAATTCTCCATGTGAGACCTCACTAGTGCTTTATAAAGCATTACATCCTTGTTTTTATATTCTAGTCCTTTTGAAATGAATTGCATTTGCTTTCCTCACCACTGATGCAGTCTGTAAGTTAACATCTGGGAATCATGCACGAGGACTCCCAAGTCCTTTTGTAACTTAGATTTTTGAATTTCCTCCCTGCTCAGACCTTTATTCCTTCCACCAAGGTGCATGACCACACATTTCCCTACACTATATTCCATCTGCTTCTTCTTTGACTATTCTGTCAATCTGTCAAAGTCCTTCTGCAGACTCCCTGCTTTCTTAACACTACCTGCCCCTCCACCTATCTTTATATTGGCCACAAACTTTGCCACAAAGTCATCAATTCCATCATCCAAATCATTGAAATACAACGTAAAAAGAAGCTGTTCCAACACAGACCACAGTGAAACACCACTAGTCACTAGCAACCAATCAGAAAAGGCTCCCTTTGTTCCCAGTCTTTGCCTCCTGCCAATTAGCCAATCTCTCCTGCGGTACTACGCTAAGCAGCCTCATGTGCAACACCTTGTCAAAGGACTACTAAAAATCCATGTTCACAGCATCAACTGATTCTTCTTTGTCTACGCAAACACGAGGAAATCTGCAGATGCTGGAAATTCAAGCAACACACACAAAATGCTGGTGGAATGCAGCAAGCCAGGTAACATCTATAGGAAGAAGCACAGTCAACGTTTCGGGCCGAGACCCTTTGTCAGGACTGACTGAGAGAAAAGATAGTAAGAGATTTGAAAGTAAAAGGGGGAGGGGAAAATCTGAAATGATAGAAGAAGACAGGAGGGGGGTGGGTGAGGCTAAGAGCTGGAAAGGTGATTGGCAAAAGGGATACAGAGCTGGAGAAGGGAAAGGATCATGGGACGGGAGGCCTAGGGAGAAAGAAAGGGGGAGGGGAGCACCAGAGGGAGATGGAGAACAGGCAAAGAGTGATGGGCAGAGAGAGAGAAAAAAAAGAGGGGGGAAGTAAATAAATCAGGGATAGGGTAAGAAGGGGAGGAGGGGCATTAACGGAAGTTAGAGAAATCAAGTGCCGATCCTGGCACTTATCCTTGTAAGGTGAACAAGTGCTACATCTGCCCTTACACTTCCTCCCTCACCACCATTCAGGACCCCAGACAGTCCTTCCAGGTGAGGAGACACTTCACCTGTGAGTCGGCTGGTGTGGTATACTGCGTCCAGTGCTCCCGGTGCAGCCTTTTATATATTGGTGATTCCCAACACAGACTGGGAGACCATTTCACTGAACACCTATGCTCTGTCCACCAAAGAAAATAGGATCTCCCAGTGGCCACACGTTTTAATTCCACGTCCCATTCCCATTCTGATATGTCTATCCATGGCCTCCTCTACTGTCAAGATGAAGCCACACTCAGAGTGGAGGAACAACACCTTATATTTCGTCTGGGTAGCCTCCAACCTGATGGCATGAACATTGATTTCTCTAACTTCCGTTAATGCCCCTCCTCCCCTTCTTACCCTATCCCTGATTTATTTATTTCCCCCTATGCCTCCCGTCCCATGATCCTTTCCCTTCTCCAGCTCTGTATCCCTTTTGCCAATCATCTTTCCAGCTCTTAGCTTCACCCACCCCCCTCCTGTCTTCTATCATTTCGAACATGTTTGCACATTCTACCTGTGACTTTGTGGGGAGGGAGGGAGAGGGAGAGGGAGAGGGAGAGGGAGAGGGAGAGGGAGAGGGAGAGGGAGAGGGAGAGAGAGAGAGAGAGAGAGAGAGAGAGAGAGAGAGAGAGAGAGAGAGAGAGAGAGAGAGAGAGAGAGAGAAAGAGAGAGAATAGCAGTTAGCATGACGCTGTCATGATACAGGGCATCGGAGTTTGGACTTCAATCACTTCACTTCAATCTAGCCTGATCAGTAAGGAGTCTTTGCCCAGTAGAATCCAGTTTCTTCCAGCAGTGCAAAGGCATAACAGTTGGTAGGTTAACTGGTCGTTGTGAACAGGCTGGTGTTAAATCGGGGTTGCTGGGTTGTGTGGACCAAAGAGCCGGAAGGGCCTGTTCCATGGAGTGTCTCAAACAATCAATAAGGAAGGCTGATACATTTAACTTCATCTTCTCTGAAATTGTGGGGTGAAATCTATCACTGCCTCCCAGGGTCACCGTTTCGCAGGGTGGTGGTGAGGACTGTACTATTTTGCTCCCCTTACCTAAAACATAGGAAACCTACAGCACAATACAGGCCCTTTGGCCCACAAAGTTGTGCCGAACATGTCCCTACCTTACCTATCTAAAAGCCTCTTAAAAGACACTATCGTATCCGCCTCCACCACCATTGCCGGCAGCCCATTCCATGCACTCATCACTCTCTGAGTAAAAAACTTACCTCTGACATCTCCTCTGTACCTACTCCCCAGCACCTTAAACCTGTGTCCTCTTGTGGCAACCATTTCAGCCCTGGGAAAAAGCCTCTGACTATCCACACGATCAGTACCTCTCATTATCTTATACACCTCTATCAGGTCACCTCTCATCCTCTGTTGCTAGAAGGAGAAAAGGCCGAGTTCACTCAACCTATTCTCATAAGGCATGCTCCCCAATCCAGGCAACATCCTTGTAAATCTCCTCTACATCCTTTCTATGGCTTCCACATCCTTCCTGTAGTAATGTGACCATAACTGAGCACAGTTGTGGGGTCTTACCAGGGTCCTATATAGCTGCAACATTACCTCTTGGCTCCTAAATTCAATTCCACGATTGATGAAGGCCAATACACCGTATGCCTTCTTAACCACAGAGTCAACCTGCGCAGCTACTTTGAGTGTCCTATGGACTCGGACCCCAAGATCCCTTTGATCCTCCACACTGCCAAGAATCTTACCATTAATACTATATTCTGCCATTAGATTTGATCTACCAAAATGAACCTACCAAAAAGAGGATATCATGCATCGGATGCAATCCAAAGGAGGTTCACCAGATTGATTCTGGGATGCAAGGTTTATCCCATTAACAAAAGCAAGGCAATTTGTTCAGTATGCCATCAAGTCCTCTAAATAATATTCAACCTTATGAAATTATGTTTGAACATTACCAAATAATGAAACAATGCTTAGCTTTATTCAGATACATAAGATCCTTAGGAAAGATGTTGAGATGTCGGCATGGACTAGAAGGGCTGAGATAGCCTGTTTCTGTGCTGTAATTGTTATATTGTTATATGTTATATGGTTATATATGATATGGTTATATGTTATATGGTTATATATGATATTGTTATATGGTTATATGTTATGGTTATGGTTATATGGTTTTCATTAGTGGGAGAGTCACATACAAAGGGGCACAGCAGGAAAATAAGAGGCCAGTCATTTAAAACTGAGATGGTTAGAAACTTTTTTCTCTCAAAGGTTTTCTTTCAATCATCCCTCTTGACCTCATTCTCATGCCTTCTCTCCATACCCTTTGATGCCCTCACTAATTAAGAATCTATCAACTTCTGCCTTAAATAGATTTAATGACTTGGCCCCCACAGCCATCTGTGGCAATGAATTCCATTGTTTTACCACCATCTATCTAAAGAAATTCTTAATCAATATTTATTGCTTATTTATTTATTGATTATTGAGATATTGCTAGAATAAACCCTTTTGGCCCTTCGAGTCACACTGCCCAGCAATCCCCCGATTTAACCCTGGCCTAATCATGGACCAATTTACAATGACTAGTTAACCTACCAACCAGCAAGCCTTTGGAACGTAGGAGGAAACCGGAGCACCCAGAGGAACCCCCACGCGATCACTGGGAGAATGTACAAACTCCTTACAGGCTACATCATTCTCATGATGGCTTTCTTTCTTGTATTTACATGGTTTGTTGTCCCTTTCACAGTGGTGGAACCCCCAAGTTGGTGTGGTCTTTCACTGACTCTGTTAGGCTTATTATTCTGTTATGGATTTATTGAGTAGTCACACAAGAAAATGAATCTCTGGGTTGTATGTGGTGACCAATATGTACTTTGATGATAAATTTACTTTGAACTTTAGTAAGACTGTATTCTTTATGCCTTGCCTATTTCAGTGTCCGGTCTAAATGTCATAAGGGGATGTGAGACTGGACCCAAATGCAGGACGCAGGCACTGAAGTACTGGGGGCAGGATGGGACAAGCTAAAGGATAGGACAAGGTGTGGAGACCCTGGCATTTAGAGAGGATCCTGGAGTTCAGAGAGGATCTTGGAGTTCAGAGATGCTTTTGAGGCTTGGGTAGAGGCAGGGGTCTCGAGGCTTGGCTAGAGGCTGGGGTCTAGAGGCTTGAGTCTTGAGGCTTGACTAGAGGTTGGGGTCTAGAGACTTGGCTCGAGGATGGGTTTTTGAGGCTGGAGTCTTGAGGCTTGCTTGAGGCTGAGGTCTTGAGGCTTGGCTAGAGGATGGGTTCTTGGGACTAGGAATGCTGGGAGGATAGCCCCCTGGGCGGGCCGCAGAACTCCTGGGCAGGGCCCGGACCTCCCAGGCAGGACACAGGGGCCTGGGCAGGTCGTGGGGCTCCTGGGCAGGTCGCGGGGCACAACCCATTGGAGGTGAGGGATAGGAAGGGGCAGAGTCCTCTGGGCGGGTCGCAGAACTCCTGGGCAGGGCCTGGACCTCCCAGGCAGGACACAGGGGCCTGGGTAGGTCACGGGGCACAACCCATCGGAGGCGAGGGGTAGGAAGGGGCAGAGTCCTCCGCCAGGCAATGGCAATCTGGCCTGGCTTACCCGACGGAGGCAAGGGATAGGAAGGGGCAGAGCCCTCCGCCGGGCAATGGCAATCTGGCCTGGCTTACCCGACAGAGGTAGGGGGTAGGAAGGGAGCTCGGTCCAGGGTGACTTCAAGACTCACTGGGGCCAGAAGACTCGGGCGGGCTACGGAGCAGCCAGTCCATCACTCACTCACAGAACTCGTTAATGGTGGTACTCCAAGCCGGGACGGACAGGATGACCCCCCAACTATACTCACTCCCAGAGCCCCTTACATTCACAGCCAACCGATCGGCATCAGGTGCACCTCCTTGAGCCCAACCAAGCTAAAATGATCCTCAGGTGTGACTATTTGAGTTCAAGGTGAAACGAGGGGCGGTTGAAGGACCCGGAGTCCAGAGTCCAGAGTCCGCGGACTGGATCAAGAACCAGGATGCAGACTTTGGACCCGACCATAACACTAAATGCTTCTTCAAAATGGAAATAATTGGATACTTCAACCATAAGAACATCAGACATAGAGGCAATATTAGGCCATTTGGCCCATTGAGTCTGCTCCACCATTCAATCATGGCTGATCTTTTTTTTTCGCTCATCAGCCCCACTTCCCAGCCTTCTCCCCATAACCTTTGATGCCATGTCCAATCAAGAACCTATCAAGGTCTACCTTAAATAGATCCAATGACTTGGCCTCCACAGCTGCTTATTGTAACAAATTCCACAAATTCACTACATTCTGGCTAAAGAAATGTCTAGCATCTTTGTTTTAAATGGATGCCCTCTATCCTGAGTCTTTGCCATCTTGTCCTAGACTCCCCGACCATGGGAAATATTATTTCCATGTCTTCTTTGTCTAGGCCTTTCAACATTGAAAAGGTTTCAATGAGATACCCTCTCTCATACCACTGTAATTTCCTTTTTTCCCACTGAAATAATGCTACATCAGACTTTACTTTATCTCTATCAAATTTCCAGTTGAACTCAATCATATTGTGATCACTGTCTCCTAAGGGTTCCTTTACCTTAAGCTCCTTAATCACCTTCAGTTCATTACATAACACCCATTCCAGTATAGCTGATCCCCTAGTAGGCTCAACGACAAACTGCTCTAAAATGCCAATCATTTGAAACCAGCTATGAAAAATGTTAGAACTTCCTGATGCTATTACCAAAATGTGCCTTTTACTCAGATAGTCTGGACATGGAACCATTTGCCCAACTGATACATATTTAACATTCTTATGTGTAAAATAATGCCACCAGTGAACTGGAGGTAGCATTGTTCCAGATCATGCTGGAAGATCGATCTCCTTTGATCTATGAGCAACATCTCTGCTTCTCCTGATTTTTCAGGTGCTTTCTGCTCTCTTTTCCTGAATTCTGTTGAATTTAAAGGCATTGGTCAGACCACAATTAAGACTATTGTGAGTAGCTTAGGCACCTTATCTAAGAAAGGATGTGCTGGCATTGAGGAGGTTCATGAGAATGATCCTGGGAATGAAAGTGTATGAGGAGCATTTGATGGCTCCAGGCCTGTAACATAGAAACATAGAAATCTACAGCACATTACAGGCCCTTCGGCCCACAATGTTGTACCGACTATGTAACCTACCCTAGAAACTGTCTAGAATTTCCCTATTTCATAGCCCTCTATTTTTCTAAGCTCCATGTACCTATCAAAGAGACCTTTAAAAGACCCGATTGTATCCGCCTTCACCACCGCCGCCAGCAGTGCATTCCATGCACCCACCACACACTGTGTGAAAAACTTACCCCTGACATCCCCTCTACCTACTTCCAAGCACCTTAAAACTATTTCCCCCCTCATGATAGCCATTTCAGCTCTGGGAAAAGCCTTGGGCTATTCACACAATCAATGCCTCTAATCATCTTATACACCTCTATCAGGACACCCCTCATCCTCCGCCACACCAAGGAAAAAAGACCGAGTTCACTCAACCTATTCTCATAAGGCATGCTCTCCAATCCCGGCAACATCCTTGTAAATCTCCTCTGCACTCTTTCTTTAGTATCCACATCCTTCCTGTAGTGAGGCGACCAGAACTGAGCACAGTACTCCAAGTGGGATCTTATATTGCTGTAACATTACCTTACAGCTCTTGAACTCAATACCACGGCTGATGAAAGCCTACACACCATATGCCTTCTTAACAACACTGTCAACCTGCACAACAGCTTTGAGTGTCCTATGAATATGGACCCAAAGATCTCACTGATCCTTCACACTGCCAACAATCTTACCATTAATATTATATACTGTCTTCAAATTTGACCTACTGAAATGAACCACTTTGATACCGTCCCAACCATTCAACAGACGACACCATTGCCATCACCCTCCACCTGGCCCTAACCCACCTAGTCAAAAACGACACATACGTTTGAATGCTGTTCATAGACTTCAGTTCAGCATTCAACACAATCACTCCTCAGAAACTGACTGGAAAGCTGAGCCTACCTCTGCAACTGGATACTAGACTTCCTGACTGGGAGAACTCAGTCAGTCCGGATCCGAGGCAGCATGTCCAACACCATCACACTGAGCACGGGGGGCCCCCAAGGCTGAGGACAGTCCATCTCCCACCCCTCATCCTCAGCACAGAGGTTGTATTGAGAGCATCCTGAGCTGCTGCATCATATATAACCATATAACAATTACAGCACAGAAACGGGCCATCTCGGCCTTCTAGTCCCACCTACCTGCACTCAGCCCATAACCCTCCATTCATTTCCTGTCCATATACCTATCCAATTTAGCTTTAAATGACAATACCGAACCTGCATCTACCACTTCTACTGGAAGCTTGTTCCACACAGCTACCACTCTCTGAGTAAAGAAATTCCCCCTCGTGTTACCCCTAAACTTTTTCCCCTAAACTCTCAACTCATGTCCTCTTGTTTGAATCTCCCCTACTCTCAATGGAAAAAGCCTATCCACGTCAACTCTATCTATCCCCCTCATAATTTTAAATGCCTCTATCAAGTCCCCCCTCAACCTTCTACGCTCCAAAGAATAAAGACCTAAGATCACTAATAAAGGTTATTGCCTGGTTCAGAAATTGCACCATCTCGGATCACAAGACCCTGCAGCGGATAGTGAGGTCAGCTGAGAAGATCATCGGGTCTCTCTTCCTGCCATTACAGACATTTACACCACATGCTGCATCTACAAAGCAAACAGCATTATGAAGGACCCCACGCACCCTCATACAAACTCTTCTCCCTCCTGCCGTCCACGAAAAGGCACCGAAGCATTTGGGCTCTCACGACCAGACTATGTAACAGTTTCTTCCCCCAAGCTATCAGACTCTTCAATACCCAGAGTCTGGACTGACACCAACTTACTGCCCTCTACTGTGCCTGTTGTCG
The DNA here is from genome assembly GCF_048418815.1 of Hemitrygon akajei. Lineage (NCBI taxonomy): Eukaryota > Metazoa > Chordata > Chondrichthyes > Myliobatiformes > Dasyatidae > Hemitrygon > Hemitrygon akajei. Next base: position 103,249,513 of record NC_133130.1, read on the forward strand.
TGTTTATTATTTATTGTAATGTCTGGACTGTTTTGTGCACTTTATGCAGTCCTGGGTAGGTCTGTAGTCTAGTTTTTTTTCTGTGTTGTTTTCACATAGTTCAGTGTAGTTTTTGTATTGTTTTATGCAGCACCATGGTCCTGAAAAACATTGTCTCAGTTTTACTGTGTACTGTACGAGCAGTTATGGTTGAAATGACAATAAAAAGTGACTTGACTTGAAGGTCTCCTTGGATCCCATGCCTCATTACTTTCTGAATGAGCCTTGCATGGGGAAACTTATCAACTGTCTTACTGAAATCCACTGCTCTACCTTCATCACTGTGTTTTATTACGACCTCAGAGAATTCATTCAGGTTCATAAGGTATGACCTGCCTTTAACAAAGCCTTGCTGACTATCCCTAATCAGATTATGTCTCTCCAAATGCTCATAAATCCTACCTCTCAGGATCTTCTATAACAACTTGACTAGCACGGAAGTAAGACTCACTGGTCTATAATTTCCTGGGTTATCTCTACTCCCTTTCTTAAACAAGGGAAGAACATTTGCAACCTTCCAATCATCTGGTACTTCTCCCATCCCTAACGATGGTGCAAAGATCATCACCAGAGGTTCAGCAATCTCCTCCCTTGTCTCCCACAGCAGCCTGTCCAGTCTGGTGACTTATCTAACTTGATTCTTTTCAGAAGCAACAGCACAACCTCTTAAAGTCTATACACTCAAGCGTTTCGATCCACTGTAAGTCATCCCCATAATTGCCAAGGTCCTTTTCACTGGTGAATACTGAAGAAAATATTTACTAAGTACCTCCACTACCTTCTCCGGCTCCATGCACGTTTCCACTCTCGCTCCTGATTGGTCCTATTCTCACACGGATCATCCTCTTGTTCTTCACATACTTGTAGAATGCCTTGGAGTTTTCCTTAATCCCCCTCACCAAGGCCTTCTTATGGCCCCTTCTAGCTCTCCTAATTTCATTCTTGAGCTTCTTCCTGACACCCTTGTAATTTTCTAGAGCTCTAACAGTACCTAGTTTCTTGAACCTTTCATAAGCTTTTCTTTTCCTACTTAAGTAAATTTTCTACATTCTTTGTACACCATGGTTCTTTTACCCTACCACCCTTTCCCTACCTATGCAGAACGCCATGCAAATGTTCCCTGAACATTTGCCACATTTCTGCCATGCAGTTATTTCCCTGAGAACATCTGCTCCCTATTTATGTTCCCAAGCTCCTGCCTAGTAGCATCATATTTCCCCCTACCCCAATTAAATGTTTTTCCAGATTGTCTGCTCCTATCCCTCTCCAGCACTATGGTAAAAGAGACAGAGTTGTGATCATTATCTCCAAAATGCTCTTCCACTAAGAGATCTGTTACCTGACCAGGTTCATTTCCCAATATCAGATCAAGTACAGCCTCTCCTCTAGTTGGCTTATCTACTTATTGCATCAGGAAACCTTCCTGAACATACCTAACAAACCACCCCATCCAAACCCCTTGTGCTAAGGAGATGACAATCAATATTAGGAAAGTTAAAATCTCTCATCACACTGCTCCAGAATCATCTTCTCTTCTGCTCCTCAATGTCATTGTTACTATTGGGGGGTCTATAAAAACACCCAGTTGAGTTATTGCCCCCTTTCTATTTCTGATGTCGATCCACAATGACTCAGTAGAGAATCTCTCCACGACTTCCTCCTTTTCTGCAGCTGTGATACTATCCCCGATTAGCAGTGCTACTTTCACAGTGCTTTTGCCTCCCTCCCTGTCCTTCTTAAAACATCTAAAGCCTGGAACACTCAGCAGCCATTCCTGCCCCTGAGACATTCAAGTCTCTGTAATGGCCACAACTTAATAGTTCCGCAAATTGATCCATGCTCTAAGTTCATCTGCCTTGCATCAAAGTATACACATCTCAAAGCATCTGGCTGAATATATCTTTGCTCTATCATCTGCCTATCCTTCCTTACAAGCTCCATACAAGCTACCTCTACTTATGCGCCAATGGCTCCATCACCTACCTCTTCACTTCGGTCCTCTTCTCCCTGCAAATCTAGTTTAAACCATCCCCAATAGCATTAGCAATCCTCCCTCCTAGAATATTTGTCACAGTTTAGAAGAATGAAGAGGGATCTCATTGATAGCTGTTGAATACTGAAAGACCTTGCTGGAGTGGCTGTGTAGAGGTTGTTTCCATTAGTGGGATCAGAGAGTAATGCCTCAGAATAAAGGACATCCCTTTAGAAAAGAGATGAGGTGGAATTCTTTAGCCAGAGGATAGTGAATTTGTGGAATTAGTTGCCACAGGTGGCTGTAGAGGCCAAGTTATTGGGTATATTTAAAATGAAGGTTGATAATTTTTTGATTAGTAAGGGCATCAAAAGTTTTGGGGAGAAGGCCGTAGGTTGAGATGGATAATGAATCAACCATTATGAATTGAATTGAATTGACTTTGATTTGAATTGACTTTATTTCTTACATCCTTCATATATGTGAGAAGTAAAAATCTTTACGTTACGTCTCCGTCTAAATGTGTAATGTGAAATTTATAATAATTTATAATAAATAGTATGGACAACAGAACAGTCAATATAACATAGAAATATAATTGTATCTGCGTGAATTAATCAGTCTGATGGCCTGGTGGAAGAAGCTGACCTGGAGCCTGTTGGTCTGGCTTTTATGCTGCTGTACTGTTTCCTGTATGGTAGCAGCTGAAACAGTTTGTGGTTGGGGCGACTCGGGTCCCCAATGATCCTTCCGGCATTTTTTACACACCTGTCTTTGTAAATGTCCTGAATAGTGGGAAGTTCGCATCTACAGATGTGCTGGGCTGTCTGCACCACTCTCTGCAGAGTCCTGTGATTGAGGGAAGTACAGTTCCCATACCAGGCAGTGATTCAGACAGTCAGGATGCTCTCAATTGTGCCCCTGTAGAAAGTTCTTAGGATTTGATGGGCCATACCAAACTTCTTCAATTGTCTGAGGTTAAAGAGGTGCTGTTGTGCTTTTTTCACCACACAGCTGTTATGTACCAACCACATGAAATCCTCGGTGGTGTTTATGTTGAGGAACTTAAAGCTGCTCACCCTCTCAACCCCAGATCCATTGATGTCAATAGGGGTTAGCCCATCTCCATTCCTCCTGTAGTCCACAACCAGCTCCTTTGTTTTTGTGACATTCAGGGAGAGGTTGTTTTCATGACACCACTGTGTCAGGGTGATGACTTCTTCTCTGTAGACTGCCTCATTATTATTTGAGGTGAGGCCAATCAGTGTAGTGTCATCAGCAAATTTAATTAGCAGATTGGAGCTGTGAGTGGTGACACAGTCTGAGAGTAAAGAAGGGGGCTTAGAATGGCAGAGCAGACTCGATGGACTGAATGGCCTAATTCTGCTCCTTTTGTCTTATGGTTCATGGTCTTATGGACTCCTGCTTTACAGAACAAGAGCCAAGTTTAGGCCCTTGTCAGAAGCTGATGGCTTTGCTTTTCAGTTTATTATTTGCATATTTCCAGAACGAGATTCAAATTCAGATTTATCACATGTACATCGAAATATACAGTGAAATGCATCATTTGCTTTAAAGACCAACACAAATTAGGGATGTACTGGAGGCAGCCCATAAATGTCGACATACATTCCTGTGGAAACATAGCATGCCCACAATACTTGACAGAACAACACAGAACATAACAAGCAACAAAAAAACAGCATCAAAACAAACCCCTTTCCTTCCTCTCACCCACTCACACAGCCAGTCCTCCAACTCCAAGAAAGGCCTCCAGCCTTCAGTCTCCACCAAGGCTTCAACTTCTGGACTACGGACTGACAGTGTGGTATTGACCGCTGGATTAGCCAATGACAGGATGCTGACCTTCTAGGCCTCAGGCCTGCTGCTCACACAGACCCCTGATTGCTGGCCTTCAAGCGTGGAGCAGAGGGCTAGACTATGGATGTCCTTTGTCACCTGTTCGCTTCGGGATGTTGTTCACTCTCCCAATTTTTGGCTCTGACAGGGTTGGGTTAAAAAGCCTATTATAGCAGTAATAGTGAGGAAAGCAATTACTAGCGTATGAAGTGTGAAGACCCTAAGCAATATTGGAATGTGAATAGTCATGAATATTTATACAGGTCACTGGGTAGTTAATCAGAAAAGGTAGATTGATCTTTTAAATCAGTGGCATTCTTTTCATATTCCTTATTTCTGAAACATGCTCTGGAACCATCATTTTTAGAGTCATAGTGTACTGCAGCACAGAAACAGGCCCTTCAGCTTATCTAGTCAATGCCAAATCATTATTCAGCCTAGACTCATCAGCCCATATAACCATATAACAATTACAGCACCGAAACAGGCCATCTCGCCCCTTCTAGTCCGTGCTGAACGCTTACCCCCACCTAGTCCCACCGACCTGCACCAGCCCGTAACCTGTCCATGTACCTAAACAATTTCTTTTTAAATGACAGTATTGAACCTGCCTCTACCACTTCTACTGGAAGCTCGTTCCGCACAGCTACCACACGCTGAGTAAAGAAGTTCCCCCTTGTGTTACCCCTAAACTATTGCCCCTTAACTCTCAACTCATGTCCTCTTGTTTAAATCTCCCCTACTCTCAATGGAAAAACCCAATCCACGTCAACTCTATCTATCCCCCTCATAATTTTTAATACCTCTATCAAGTCCCCCCTCAACCTTCTACGCTCCAGAGAATAAAGACCTAACTTGTTCAACCTTTCTCTGTAACTTAGGTGCTGAAACCCAAGCAAGATTCTAGTAAATCTTCTCTGTACTCTCTCTATTTTGTTGATATCTTTCCTATAATTTGGTGATCAGAACTGTACACAATACTCCAAATTTGGCCTTACCAATGCCTTGTACAATTTTAACATTACATCCCAACTCCTATACTCAATGCTCTGATTTATAAAGGCCAGCATACCAAAAGCTTTCTTCACCACCCTATCCACATGAGATTCCACCTTCAGGGAACTATGCACCATTATTCCTCAATCACTCTGTTCTACTGCATTCCTCAATGCCCTACCATTTACCATGTATGTACTATTTTGATTGTTCCTACCAAAATGTAGCACCTCAAGTTATCAGCATTAAACTCCATTTGCCATCTTTCAGCCCATTCTTCTAACTGACCTAAATCTCTCTGCAAGCTTTGAAAACCCACTTCATTATCCACAACGCCACCTATCTTAGTATCATCTGCATACTTACAAATCCAATTTACCACCCCATCATCCAGATCATTAATGTACATGACAAACAACATTGGACCCAGTACAGATCCCTGAGGCACACCAGCCTCCAACCTGACAAACAGATATCCACCACTACTCTCATTCCAGCCACTGTTGAATCCATTTTACTACTTCAATATTAATACCTAACGATTGAACCTTCCTAACTAACCTTCCGTGTGGAACCTTGTCAAAAGCCTTACTGAAGTCCATATAGACAACATCCATTGCTGTACACTCATCAACTTTCCTAGTAACCTCTTCAAAAATTTCAATAAGATTTGTCAAACATGACCTTCCACGCACAAATCCATGTTGACTGTTCCTAATCAGACCCTGTCTATCCAGATAATTATATATACCATCTCTAAGAATACTTTCCATTAATTTACCCACCACTGATGACAAACTTACAGGCTGATAATTACTAGGTTTACTCTTAGAACCCTTTTTAAACAATGGAAAAACAAGAGCAATGCGCCAATCCTCCGGCACCATCCCCGTTTCTAATGACATTTAAAATATTTCTTTCAGAGCCCCTGCTATTTCTACATTAACTTCCCTCAAGGTCCTAGGGAATATCTTGTCAGGACCAGGAGACTTATCTACTTTTATATTCTTTAAAAGTGCCAGTACTTCCTCTTCTTTAATCATCATAGTTTCCATAACTACCCTACTTGTTTCCCTTACCTTACATAATTCAAAATCCTTCTCCTTAGTGAATACCAAAGAAAAGAAATTGTTCAAAATCTCCCCCATCTCTTTTGGCTCCACACATAGCTGTCCACTCTGATTTTCTAAGGGACCAATTTTATCCCTCACTATCCTCTTGCTATTAATAAAACTGTAGAAACCCTTTGGATTTATTTTCGCCTTACTTGCCAAAGCAACCTCGTATCTTCTTTTAGCTTTTCTAATTTCTTTCTTAAGATTCTTTTTACATTCTTTATATTCCTCGAGCACCTCATTTACTCCATACTGCCTATACTTATTGTAGATCTCTCTCTTTTTCCTAACCAAGTTTCCAATATCCCTTGAAAGCCATGGCTTTCTCAAACTTTTAACCTTTCCTTTCAACCTAACAGGAACATAAAGATTCTGTACCCTCAAAATTTCACCTTTAAATGACCTCCATTTCTCTATTACATCCGTCCCATAAAACAAATTGTCCCAATCCACTCCTTTCGCATCTCCTCAAAGTTAGCCTTTCTCCAATCAAAAATCTCAACCCTGGGTCCAGTCCTATCCTTCTCCATAATTATATTGTAACTAATGGCATTGCGATCACTGGACCCAAAGTGCTCCCCAACACATACCTCTGTCACCTGACCTATTTCATTCCCTAACAGAAGATCCAACACTGCCCATTCTCTAGTTGGTACCTCTATGTATTGCTGCAAAAAACTATCCTGCACACATTTTACAAACTCCAAACCATCCAGCCCTTTTACAGAATGGGCTTCCCAGTCTATGTGTGGAAAGTTAAAATCTCCCACATTCACAACCTTGTGCTTACTACAAATATCTGCTATCTCATTACAAATTTGCTCCTCCAATTCTCGCTCCCCATTAGGTGGTCTATAATACACCCCTATAAGTGTTATTACACCTTTCCCATTCCTCAATTCCACCCAAATAGTCTCCCTAGACGATCCCTCTAATCTATCCTGCCAAAGCACCGCTGTAATATCTTCACTGACAAGCAACACAACACCTCCCCCTCTTGTCCCTCTGATTCTATCACACCTGAAGCAACGAAATCCAGGAATATTTAGTTGCCAATCACACCCCTCCTGCAACCATTTTTCACTATTAGCTACAACATCATATTTCCAGGTATCAATTCATACTCTAAGCTCATCCACCTTTCTTACAATGCTCTTAGCATTAAAATAGATGCATTTAAGAAATTCTCCACCTCTTACTCTCTGTTTATCCCTAACGGTGCAAACAACTTTACTATCTTTTTCTTCCTTCTCCTACATCTTCGGTCTGAGCACTCCCCTTCTCTATCACCTGCCTATCCTCCCTCACACACTGTTCTCTGGCTTCCTCTATTTGTGAACTCTCTCCTAGTCTCTTCAATTTGATTCCCACCCCCCAACCATTCTAATTTAAAGCCTCCCCAATAGCCTTAGCAAACCTCCCTGCCAGGATATTGGTCCCCCTAGGAATCAAGTGCAGCCCATCCTTTTTGTACAGGTCACACCTGCCCCAAAAGAGGTCCCAATGATCCAGAAACCTGAATCCCTGCCCCCTGCTCCAATCCCTCAGCCACCCATTTATCCTCCACCTCATTCCATTCCTACTCTCACTGTTGCGTGGCACAGGCAGTAATCCTGAGATTACTACCTTTGCGGTCCTTCTTCTCAACTCGCTTCCTAACTCCGTATATTCTCCTTTCAGGACCTCTTCCCTTTTCCTACCTACATCATTGGTACCTATATGTACCACGACCTCTGGCTCCTCACCCTCCCACTTCAGGATATCTTGGACATGATCAGAAACATCCCGGACCCTGGCACAAGGGAGGCAAACTACCATCTGGGTCTCCTGATCACATCCACAGAATCGCCTATCTGACCCCCTAACTATCGAGTCCCCTATGACTACTGACTTCCTCTTCCTTTCCCTACCCTTCTGAGCTACAGGGCTGGACTCTGTGCTGGAGGCACAGCCACTGTTGCTTGCCCCAGGTAGGCTGTCCCCCCCAACAGTACCCAAACCAGGGGTACTTATTGTCAAGGGGTACAGCCACTGGGGTTACTCTCTGGTACTTGACTCTTCCCCTTCCCCCTCCTAACCGTGACCCACTTGTCTGCCTCCCATGGCCCTGGTGTGACCACCTGCCTGTAACTCCTCTCTATCACCTCCTCACTCTCCCTGACCAGATGAAGGTCATCGAGCTGCAGCTCCAGTTCCCTAACACGGTCCCTTAGGAGCTGCAGCTCGGTGCACCTGCGCAGATATGGACGTCCGGGAAGCTAGGAGACTCCAGGACCTCCCACATCCAACACCGAGAACAACAAACTGTCCCTTTCATAATTCCCCCTTTCCTCAAATAACAGGAAAAATTAAAAACTAAACTTACCTCGCCTCACCCGTTTCTGCCTAAGCCCATTGAGCTAAAGCCCTTAAGCCTTCACTCTGCTCCTGACTCATTCCGCTGCCCAATGTATAAGGCTGTGTTCCCTTTTAAATTTCCATGCTTCACTGCCCGATGTCACACGCCTGAGCAGTCCCCCTCTCTTAACCCCGATGAGAAGAAAAAATCAAAATGACTCCTGCCGCACTCCCGTTCTGATTCTCAGACTTCCTTCTCCAAATTAAAAACCCACACCTGATCATAACCCTCATCCCCCTCCCATCCATATACCTATCACTTAAATGCACCCGTATTCACCACTTCTGCTGGCAGCTCGTTCCACGTTCTCTCCCTCCTCTGAGTGAAGCAGCTCCCTATCATTGTCACATAGAACGTAGGACAGTGTAGCTCAGGGACAGGCTCTACAGTCTGCAATGCAGTGCCAAGCTAATTAAATTAGTAATTACATGCCCAACTAAACTAATCCCTTCTGCTGACACAACCTCCATATCTTTCCAGTTATTCCACATTCATGTGCCTATTATCGAGCCACTTGAACACCTCTATCATATTTGCCTCAGCTACGATCCCAGGCAGCGAATTTTGACCCGATGAGTCAAAGCCACTCTAAACACTGGCACACGCAAAAGCTCCACTTGCACTTGCATTATTTTTATTCACCCTCTCGTTGATTGGTCATAGTCCAACTCAGAGAAAACTGCCGCGAAGCTCTGCCTTCTGAGTCTTAATCAGAAAAGTAGCTCTAATGACACACTCCCTCTCGTTGAATGGTTGCTGCCCAACTCATCAGAGCTCTTGGGGGTATCCATAATTTGTTATCTGCTCAAATTTGTATCCCTCTAATAAAGGCAAGCATGCTGTCCCGGTGGCCCACACACCCATTTCAATTCCACTTCCCATTCCCATTCTGACATGTCTATCCATGGCCTTCTGTACTGCCGATGAGGGCAAACTCAGCTTGGAGGGGAAACATCTCACGTTTGATCTTGGTATCCTCCATCTAAATGATATAAACATCAATTTCTCCAACTTCTGTAATCTCACCCCTCACCTTCCCATTCTCTTTTAATATTTCCCATTCTGGTTACCTTCTCACACTTACTCTTTTCCTCATCTGCCACCACCTCCCTCCTCCTTCCCTTTCTTCCATGGTCCACTGTCAGATTCTTTATTCTTCAGCCCTTTACCTCTTCCACCTATCACCACCCACCTCCTTAATTCACACCCCATCACCCACCCACCCATCTTCCACCTTACCATCTATAATCTGCCAATGTACTCTTTCAAATTCGCCTCCCCTCCTTCATATTCTGGCTTCTGCTGCTTCCTTTCCAGTTCTGATGAAGGGTCTCAGCCAAAACATCAACAGTTTATTCCCCTCCATTGATGCTGTGTGACTCACTGAGTTCCTCCAGTATTTTGTGCGTGTTGCTCAAAATTTCCAGCATATGCAGAATCTCTTGTGTGTAAGCATGCCTGATGCCTTCTTCATCACCTTATCAACCTGTGCAGTCACTTTCAGGGAACTGTGCTCTTGGAAGCAAAGTGATTAATGAGGACAAGGTGTGATGCTGAGATTGAGATTCAGGGAATGTCAAGATAGGGGATCTGGAAGAAGATGAGGGAGAGAAAGGGGGAAAATCCAAGCAAGGCTCTGGGCTTGCAGTTACTGGAGTTTCGAAGAACAAGGGTGATTTCATTGAAAACTATCGAATATTGAAAGGCTTAGATAGAGTGGGTGTGAAGAGGATAGTTCTTATAGTAGGGAAGTCTAAGACCAGTGGGTACAATCTCAAAATAGAGGGATGTCCATTGAGAACAGAGATCAGGAGGAATTTCTTTAGCCAGAGGGTGGTAAGTCTGTGGAAATCATTGCCACAGATGATTATGAGGTCAACTCGTTTAGAATATTTAAAGCAGAGGTTCTTGATTATGAAGGATGACAGTTACATAAAGAATGCAAGAGAATGGGGGTTGAGAGGGATAATAAATCAGCCATGATGGAATGGTGTAACAAATTCGATGGGCTGAGTGGTCTGTGGAACAGACAGAGAGGAAAGGAAGTGTTGGGGGGGGGCAGGAGGAGATGGAGAAATGTATCTCTAATTAAAAAAGAACAGTGGGTTCAACAGCATTCACCTTATAGCAGAATAAATCCAAATATTGTGTTAGGGCACACAATAATCAGGCTCAGTTGCACAGATTTAAATTGTCATTAATTATCAGTTAATGACAATATAACACTTATCATGTACCAGTAATTATAGTTGCTAATGTTAGCAAACATAATGTATTTATCTTAAACTGCGGTGGTAAGATGCAATATTTTTGTCCATTGTGTAATCCAATTTCATGCTTTTTTAAGTAAAAATGTTCCTATTAAAAGACTTCCTGTGTACTGTAGGCTGGACCATTTCAGCTACCTGGTTGGGTTGTTCAAGGCACAGAGGAGGTTGGAGGAAGAATTAATAGATTCATGGGAGACCTTAATAAAGTAGGGAAGGTAACTTTTTCCCAAAGTGAAATTAGTTTATCACTAAGGGCTGCACAGTAACGGGCGCCTTCTCTAAGAAAAGATGTGCCGACATTGGAGAGGGTCCAAAGGAAGTTCACAAGTACGATCTCAAAAAGGAAAGGGTTATTGAAGCATTTGATGGCTCTGGCCCCATTTAGAAGAATGAAAGGGTGGATCTCATTGAAACCTATTGAATATTGAAAGGCCTAGGCAGAGTGGACGGGGAGAGGATGTTTCCTATAGGTGGGACTTGGCAGACTAAAGGGCCTGTTTCTGTTCCATGTTACATACAATTCATCATACCTCCTTATGATTCACCCTCTGTGCCCCATTCCCCTCCTCCATAGAGGCTGCTTGGTCTGTTGAGTTGCTCCAAAAGATTGTTGTTCCAGATGCTGGTGCCTGCAGTCTGTGGTGTCTCCATATGGAAGATGAAAATCAACATAGTAGTAGTGAGGTTGTACAGGGGAGGTGGTTCCACAGGTTGTTATAGTCAGGGATGTTAGTAGTTCCCTCTACTTAATAAATTATCTTAGTGGTGTGTTTCTCAAATAGCTTCTGACAACCAAGTCCAGCTCCTGGTCTTCATATGTGGCTTAGCTATTAAGTACAGTGGAACCATTTCTACTGACAGGAGAAGGGGTCACTGGCACCTTAAAACCAGTCACTCAGGACAGATGGAGCTCATCAGCCGTGGTTGGCAGCTCATCTAGGAGAAGGAGAACTCTGATCTCAAACCTCTGCTGCCTTGCAGCTATACCGGGGAAGACTTTGGGAGTAAACATAGAATATAGAACAGCACAGGAACAAGCCATTCAGCCCACAACGTTGTGCCAAACCAGTTAAAAAGCAAATCAAAACCATCCAAACATTAATCCCTCCTACCACACATCTCATATCCTTCCATATACCTCAAATCCATATGTCTATCTGAACCTCTTCAAAGCCTCTAATGTGTTTGCCTCTACCACCATACCAGGCAGCATATTCCAGGCATCCACCACTCTGTGTAAAAAACTTACTCCTCACATCCCCCTTGAACCTACCCTCTCTCACCTTCAATGCATACCCTCTGGTATTAGACATTTCTACCCTGGGAAACAGATACTCCCTGTCTACTCTATCTATGCCTCTCATAATCTTATAAACTTTATCAGATCTCTGTTCAGATTCCAGCGTTCTAGAGAAAACAATCCAAGTTTACCCAGCCTCTCATGATAGCACATGCACTCTAAACCATTCAGCATCCTGGTAAACCTCTTCTGCTCCCTCTCCAAAACCGCAACATCCTTCCTGTAATGGGGCGACCAAAACTGTATGCAATACGCCAGATGTGGCCTAACCAGAGTTTTGTAAAGTAGCAACATAACCTCTTGACCTTTGAAATCAGTGCCTCGACTAATAAAAGCAAATATTCAATAAGCCTTCTTAACCACCTTATTGACCTGTTTAGCCACTTTCAAAGAGCTAGGAACTTGGATCCCAAGATCTCTCTGCTCAGCAATACTGAGTATCTTACCCTTAACAGTGTACTGTCTCCTTGAAATTTTTCCTACAAGGTGCAACACCTCACATTTATCTGGGTTAAACTCCATCTGCCATTTCTCATCCCTTATCTGCAATTGATCTATATCCAGAGATGGAGTCCCTAAGGCTACATTGCCTTCAATGTGGACTGGCAACTCCTGCAATATCGCTGTGCCAAAATGTATCCGCCTCTGCCATTCCTTTGGATTCATCAGCTATATGAGGGGGGGGGGGGGGGCTGAGGCACAGGCAACAGCTTGCTCTCCATATCATACTGCCCTGCCTTGCCTACTGGCTTGCATATTGACTTCAACAGCTAGGACGCAACATCCATAGTTGACCTTGGCCAACAGAGGGCCTTGAATGACAGAGGAAGTAATGGAGGTGGCACTTAAGAAGTGTCGAGTTAATCATTTGATGGTTTGGGAGCAAATATTGTTCAGTGGGACAAGAATAGATAAAAACAAGGGTTAGAATTAATAGAGTGGGCATTTTCCTCTGATACTTCGATAGGAGGAGTGAAAAGAGACAGTAAATGTTGAATTTTTCCTAAGCAACAACTTGGGAGTGACCAATACCTGCTTTGGCACAATGCCCAGTCTATAACGGATAAAGCAGCATCCATCATCAGAGACCCCAAGCATCCAGGCCATGCTCTCTTCTCACTGCTGCCATCAAGAAGAAGGTATGGAGCCTCAGGACTTACACCACCAGATTGAGGCACAGTTATTCACCATCAACCATCAAGTTAAGTAAAGTTCTTGAACCAAAGGGGCTAACTTCACTCAACTTCACTTGCTCCAACATGGAAATGTTCCCACAACCTATAGACTCAATTTCAAGGACTCTTCATCTCATGTTCTCAATATTTATTGCTATTTTATTTATTATTTATTTATTTATTTAGTATTTCCACAGCTTGTTGTATTTTGCTGGTTAGCTGGTTGAACACCCAGTTGGTGTGTCTTTAATTGATTCAATTATGGTTATTCGATTATGGACTTATTGAGTATGCCCACAAGAAAATGAATTGCAGGGTTGTATATGGTGTCATATATATACCGGTACTTAGATAAAAATAGTACTTTGAACTCCTTAAAGGAGAAAGAATAGGTTAATAAAACACGATTTTTAATGCGCTCATTGTGCTCATGGGCTTACTGAAGAAAGGAGGCCAGAAGCCAGAATGTGATGGTCGATCTTTATAAAACTCTGCATTATCACTGTGCATGGAATATCCACCCTGGAATCCTGGTCCGCCAATAGGTGAATGAGGGATAGCATATGTGTTTGGTGGGGAGAGTAGGTGGGAGAGGGTGAGAGGGTGTGAGGCCCTGGTATATTGGGATTACAGGTGATCAGAGGGACAAATAGGAGGGTTGGAAGTGGGATGGTGATGACGGACATATAGGAGGGTAGGGAGTGTGATAGAGATGGGGGTCATATAGGAGGGTTGGGAGTGGTATGGTAATGGGGAGACTTATAGGAGGGTGGGGAGTGGTATGGTTATCAGAGAGACAGGTAGGGTGGGGAATGGGATGGTGATGAGGAGATATATAGGAGAGTTGGGAGTGAGATAGTGATCATGGGGACATATAGGAGCAGTGGGTGTGGGATAGTGATGAGGGGGACATATAGGAGGATTGGGAATGGGATGTTGATCAGAGGAACATATGGAAGGGTTGGGAAGGGGATGGTGATCATGGGGACATATAGGAGTGTTGGGAGTGGGATGGTGATGGGGGAGAAGCTGGGAGCATCATTTTGGTGTGGAGAAAGCTCTAGGGTTTTATATTAAATATTTTTCTTATCTTCTATAACTGATGAAGTTTTTTGGCCCGAAACTGGCCATTTATTCCCTTCCATAGATCTCGCCTGACTTGTTAAGTTCCTGTAGCTCTTTGTGTGTGTTTCCCAAAATTTCTAGCATGTGCAGAATCTCTTATGTTTTTCCACTGTGAAGGACATCCCCCTGTACATCCCTAGTGCAGAAATTGCATTAGAATCAGACTGGGAAGTGTATACTCCAATGTTCTGTAATTGTTGTAACAAATACAAAATGTTGGAGGAACTCATCAGCCAGGCAGCATCTATGGAAAAGAGTACAGTCAACGTTCTGGGCCAAGAACCTTCAGCAGGATTCAGTGATTCTTAAAAGATCTTGACCAGTGCATCCGTTAGCTCTTCAGCAACCTCTCTCAGGACTTTGAATGTAGTCCATCAGGTCCAGGTGCCTTACCCACCTTAAGACCTTTCAGCTTGCCAAGCGCTTTTTCCTTTGTAATAGCAATGGCACTCACTCCTGCTCCCTGACATTCACAGACCTCTGGCACACTGCTAGTGTCTTCAACAGTGAAGACTGATGCAAAGTATCCATTAAGTTCATCTGCCATTTCCTTGTCCCTCATTACTACCTCACCAGCATCATTTCCCAGTGGTCCAATATCAACTCTCACCTCCCTTTTACTCTTTATATAAATTAAAAGAAACTTTTAGTATCCTGCTTTATATTATTGGCTCGTTTGCCCTCATATTTCATCTTTTCCCTTATCATAGCTCTTTCAGTTGCCTTTTGTTGGATTTTAAAAGCTTCCCAATCATCTAACTTCCCACTCACTTTTGCTACCTTATATGTCCTTTCCTTGGCTTTTATGCAGTCCTTAACTTCCTTTGTCAGCCATGATTGCTTCCCCTGCCATTTGAGAACAACTTCTGTGGGACATATCTATCCTGCACCTTGTGAACTATTCCCAGAAACTTCAGCCATCTCTGCTCTGCCGTCATCCCCACCAGTATCCCCCACCAATCCATCTGGGCAAGCTCCTCTCTCATGCCTCTGCAATTCCCTTTATTCCATTGCAATACTGATACATGTGACTTATGCTTCTCCCTCTCAAATTGCTGTATGAATTCAATCACATTATGATCAATGCCTCCTTAGGGCTGGGACCATATACTCTGTATATCGGTGAGGCCCGATGTAGATTAAGAGACTGCTTCACCAGAAGAAGTGGTCTCCCAGTGACCACCCATTTTAATTCCACTTCCCATTCTGATATGTCAATCCACTTCAATCCTACTGTCGAGATGAAGCCACACTCGGGATGGAAGAAAAACACCTTACACTCCGTCTGGGTGTTCTCTAACCTGATGGCATGAACATCGATTTCTTGAACTTCCGGTAAAGCCGCCCCCCCAATCCTTCACCATTTCTCATTCCCATTTCTCTATCTCACCTTATCTCCTTCCCTGCCCCCCACCTCCCTCTGGTGCTCCTCCCCTTTTCTTTCTTCCATGACCTTCTGTTCTCTCCTATCAGACTCCCCCTTCTCCAGCCCTGTATCTCTTTCACCAAACAACTTCCCAGCTCTTTACTTCACCCCTGCCCCTCCTGTTTCACCTTGTTTTCCTCCCTCCCCTCCCCCCCCCCTTCCTACCTTTTAATATCACTAATGCGCACTGGGCAGAAAAGACTGAAAGGAAAACCCCGCAACCCCGGAAACAATCTCTCTTTACAAACAGTTTTCTGTAGTGGGAGTATTGCTATATTACCATGATCCTAATTGGTATTAACTTATCTTTATAATACTCACATTGCAACCCTTCTCCCCCTTTAAATTACAACATTCCCCAAATGTAAAAGAAATGGGAAACAAAACCAGTGGTGTCATTAGCTTGCGTACCCCTGAAACTAATACTAGTGTCTCAGTAACAGTTTACCAATACCAGGAAAGTTGAGGAGCTGAAATCCGGTTGAAGGCCAAGCAAACATGCTGCTCAGAGGACGTGGATCAACAAGTGTTAAAGGACTTGTCACTCAGTGAATATTTTTCACGACAGTTCGATAAATCCCTGGATGTATTGCAAACAGCTCAGCTTGTTGTATTTGTCAGATTGGGTTTCCAGGATTTATCAACAAAGGAGGACTTCCTCACTCTTTTGCACTGTATGAGAGAATGAGAGAACGAGAGGTGAGGATATTTACAATGAGTTTTAAAAAATATCCGTGAAAATGACATCCCCGTTCATAAACTGGTGGCAATTACTACTGATGCGGCCCCAGCAATTTGCGGTGTGCGCGTTGGTTTTATAGCACTGTGCCGTAATGACCCTGATTTTCCTGACTTCCTGGATTATCACTGTGTGATTCATCAGCAGGCCTTGGCTGGGAAGGTCGCGGACTTTTTTCATGTAATGACACTGGTGGTCAAACTGATAAACTTGATTTGAGCAAAAGCACTTCAGCACCGCTTAATCAAGGCGTTATTGGATGAGCTCGATGCCGCTATGGCCTGTTTGATATGCTAGTTACAGTGTTTTCTTGGTTGAATTAATTTGAAAGTTTGACAAAAGCATTTTATGTAATTAAAATACAATTAACCCAAGTAAAGGGCCACAAATTGGAAGTACAATCTGAGCTGTTTTCTCTCTAAACGATTTAGTAGGTCGATCTTGCCTTTCACTAAGTCCGAGGTAGGGGATCGTGGGCTTAAAAAGGTTGGTGACCACTAATTTAGACCATTGACTGTGCTGCACCATTTCATCATGGCTGATTTATTATCTCCCTCAACCCCATTATCCTGTGTTCTGCCCACAACCTTTGACACCCTGACTAATTAAGAACCTTTCTTCCTTGGCTTTCTGTTTTCTCCTATCTGATCCCCTTCTCCAATCATCTTCTCAGCTCTTAGTTTCACCACTCCCCTTTTCTTGGTTTCACCTATCACCTACTACCTCCACCCCCCATCTTCTTTATCTGACTTTTCATCTCTTTTTTTCCAGTTCTTGGCCTGAAATGATGACTGTTTACTCTTTTCCACAGACGCTGCCTGCCCTCTACCAACATTTTGTGCGTATTACTTTGATTTCCAGCATCTGCAGACTTTCTCTCGTTTGTAATTAAGACTCTGTCAAACTCTGCTTTAATGATGTGGCCGGCCATACACAATGACTTGGCCTCCACCTATCTTTGTATCGTCTACAAACTTGGCCACAAAGCCATCAATTCCCTTCTTATTCCACTGTTATAAGATTGTTGAATGGCTCTCTTGCGTGATGAAGATAAGCTCTTGAATTCCCAGTCTACTTTGTCATGGCGCTTGCTCTACGCTTGTCTATCTGTGTTGTACTTTCTCACTGAAATACTTTATTCTGCAACTTGTTATTGCCTTTCCATTTGAAGTTCTTTGATGTACTGATGTGATGAAATGATCTGCCTCACTTTATTCTGCATTGCTACCGTCTTAGCGCGTGTTGGCACGTGGCCTAGTGGGCAAGGCATCAGACTAGTAACCTGAAGGTCACTGGTTCGAGCCTCAGCTGAGGCAGCGTGGCACTTAACAACACATTGCTCTGCGACGTCACCGGTGCCAAGCTGCATGGGTCCTAGTGCCCTTCTCTTGGACAACATCGGTGGCGTGGAGAGGGGAAGGCTTGCAGCTTGGGCAACTGCCGGTCTCCCATACAACCCTGCCCAGGCCTGTGCCCTGGAAACTCCAGGCGCAGATCCATGGTCTCTCGAGACCGACGGATGCCACCACCACCGTCTTACCTTGTTCCACCTCAATGGACTGTGGAATGATTTGATCTGTATGAACAGTATGCAAGACAAGCATTTCATTCTATCTCGGTACATGTGACAATAATAAACCAATTCCAACTGCCAGTTCCTGAGAGAAGTAAACCTGCTGACTTGGGTGTGCAAAAAGCCAAATAGGAGTTAAGTGGAGTAGAGTTTATAGTTGTGTGCACATGTACGGTGAGGTCCAGGTAAAGTAAGAAACTTGCTTGCAGCAGCATCACTGTCACTTAGATCAGACACTGTATCAGTTATACATATATTATACAGGACCATAACATATACAAATAGAACTAGGCCATTGAGTTTGCTCCCCATTCAACCACTTTCCCTCTGAGCCCTATTCTCATCCTTCTACCGAGAACTTTTGATGCCCTTACTAATTAAGTACCTACCAATCTCTGCTTTAAATAAATCCAATGACTTGGCCTCCACGACTGTCTATGGCAATAGATTCCACAAATCCTCCAGCTTCTTTTGCCTCCCAATTCTCCTATTGTCACAACAGGTCAACAGCAGATGTATTTTCATTGGCTTTCCACTCAGCTCTGGAACATCTGGACAGTGAAGATGCATACATCAGGATGCTCTTCATTGACTACTGCTATACTAACAGTCAACACTAACATCCTCTCAAAACTAATCAATAAACTCCAAGACCTTGGCCTCAGTACCTCCTTGGCAACTGGATTCTCAATTTCCTCACTTGCAGACCCCAGCCAGTTCAGATCGGCAACAATATCTCCTCCCCAATCTCCATCAGCCCAGGAGCACCACAAGGCTGTGTGCTTAGCCCCTGCTACTTTATACTTATGACTGTGAGGCTAAGTACGGCTCCAATGGAATATTTAAGTTTACTGCTGACACCACTGTCACTGGCCAAATCAAAGGTGGTGAAGAATCTGCAGGGAGATTGAAAACCTAGTTGATCGATGCCTCACAGCAACCTCCCACGTTACGCCAACAAAAGTAAAGAGCCAATTATTGACTACGGGAGGAAGAAGTCAGGGTCCATGAGCCGGTGCTCATTAGGTAATCAGAGGTGGAGAGAATCAGTAACTTTAAATTCCTTAGCATCATATCAGAAGCTCTGTTCTGAGACCAGCATGTACACTAAGTGCCATTTTGAAGAAGGCATAGCAGCATCTCTACTGTCAAAGAAGTTTGTAGAGATTTGGCATTTCATCTAAAACTTTGACAAACTTCTATAAATCCTGACTAGTTGCATCATGGCCTGATATGAAAACAGCAATACCCAAGAACAGAAATGTCTACAAAAAGTGCTGGTACAGCCTAGTGTATCATGGGTAAAGCCCTCCCCATCATTGAGCACATCTACGAAGAGTGCTGCAACAAGAAAGAAGCATCCGTTATCAAGGACTCTCACCATCAAGACGATGTTCTCTTCTCACTGAAGCCTTCAGGCTCGAGGTACAGGAGCCTTAGATCCCACACCACCAGGTTCAGGACCAGTTATTCAACCATCAGGCTTCTGAACCAGAGTGGATAACTTCACCACAACATTGAATTGATCACTGAACACAACCTTATGGACTCACTTTCAAAGGTTCAACGGTCCAATTTAATGTCAGAAAAAAGTATACAATATACATCCTGAAATACTGTTTGTTCGCAAACATCCATGAGAACAGATGAGTGCCCCAAAGAATGAACGACAGTTAAAAGTTAGAACCCCAAAGTCCCCCCCAACTTCCCTCCCTCCCACGCAAAAGCGGCAGGGAGCAACAATTCCCCCTCCCCCACCAGCAAAACAAAAGCATTGACACTGCCACCAAGCACTCAAGCGTGAGCAAAGCAATAGCAAAGACACAGACATGCAGTTACCCCAAAGACTTCGCGTTTCATCCAAAATTCGATAAACCACAGGTTCTCTCTCTCCCTAATAAGGGAGAAAGAGGTGTCTCCATAGCAAACAACTTGCTGGCTTATGATGTTAAAAGTTTGTTACGTCGCTTTTTTCAAGCTCTGTGCCCGAAGATTGCAAAGATCCTGTGTCTTTAGGCCCACAGCAGAAGATTTTCTGACTCTCCCAACAGCACACGGGTCTCCTGCCATGACACCATCCCTCGATCCACCCGTCTCCAGAGCCCTGAGATCTTAGGCTTCCAATATGCTGATTAATTTGTCTAAGGTTTGTGGTGTTCTTTTCTCATTGGTTGGCTTTTGGACGTAATGGAGCCCATCTCCAGTTACAGGCACCCTGTGGTATTCTGTCACGCACAGGGCCTGACTTCAAGCTGAATATGTGACTGGTCCTGAAGGACCACTGAGCAAGAGCATTGCAGACATAGACTGCCCCACCCACCTCTGCAATCTGTTTAGTTAAGTACCTGTGCGTAGTATGTTTATTCCTTGGGTTTTAGAAATCAGGGAGGTTTAGCAGAGCATCTGCTCATTTAAAGGGTAACTGAATGTGTGATGTAGTGGCTTTGGATAGCTTAGACAAATACTTGTTTAGCTAGGTACCCGATTTAGTATTTCACTGTTTGTTAAATAAGCACCTCAGACACCCAGTTTTAAATCAGTTTCTCCTGTTTCATTCATTGGATCCTCAAGCCTGCTTTCCTCAGGTGAAAAAGTTGCATCTGGACCTGGAACATCAACAATAGCTTTCCAACCATACTGAGTTTGTCCTGCAGATAGTTTGCTGTTCTATATTCCAGCACCTTATGTCTCGATTCTTCTGTGTGGTTCCTGATTCCATAACCTTCAACTTCATGTCCTGAGAGGGAAAATAATCTGTTCCCTGTTAGAA
Source organism: Hemitrygon akajei (assembly GCF_048418815.1). Taxonomy (NCBI): domain Eukaryota; kingdom Metazoa; phylum Chordata; class Chondrichthyes; order Myliobatiformes; family Dasyatidae; genus Hemitrygon; species Hemitrygon akajei. The sequence continues at coordinate 103,270,271 of NC_133130.1, forward strand.
AATGTCAGAATTAAATACTCACTAACCTTTATTAACTAATAGCAGGTGGAATAAAAGGTAGTCTCAAATGCAAAAAACATCTTCTAAAATAATACTCAACATCTCAAGATCCAACATCATTGTCCTAAGAAATAAACTTATGTCTGGGTATTGTATTTGAATTTCTGCTTCTTCCCTTTTGATTAGAATAATAAATTGTGTGGGATTAATGCATAGGATTCCCTTTGTTTCGTAAATTATTCTTTGTCCTATGTTGAAGGAAGTTTTTCTTGGACCTTGGTCTAGATCTGATTTTCCATGCTTTCCAAATCCCTTTTCCATGTTTATCCATGTTGTGAAATGTAATCAAAGGAGTGTTTATTTATTTATTTAGAGATGCTACACAGGACAGGCCTTTCCAGTCCAACGAGCTGCACTGCCCAGCATCCCACCTATTTAACACTAGCCGAATCACGAGGCAATTTACAATGACCAATTAACCTACTCACTGATACGTGTTTGGACTGTGGGAGGAAACCAGAGTGGTACTGAAATTGATACTGGTTTGTTATTGTCACATGTACAGAGGTAGGTGCAATGAAAAGTTTGTCTTACATACTGTTCATACAAGAGGACATGGCTCTGAGGTAAGGGGAGGGAAGTTCAAGGGGGATATTAGAGGAAGGTTTTTCCACTCAGAGAGTGGTTGGTGCGTGGAATGCACTGCCTGAGTCAGTTGTGGAGGCAGATACACTAGTGAAGTTTAAGAGAGTACTAGACAGGTATATGGAGGAATTTAAGGTGGGGGGTTATATGAGAGGCAGGGTTTGAGGGTCAGCACAACATTGTGGGCCGAAGGGCCTGTAATGTGCTGTACTATTCTATTCTAGATCAGATCATTACACAGTATATTGAGGTAGAACAAGCTAAAACAACAATGCAGAATAAAGTGTAACAGCTTCAGAGAAACTGCAGTGCAGGCAAAACATGAAGTACAAGATCATAACAAAATAGATTATGAAGTAAGGAGTCCATCTTATTTTACTAGGGAAGCATTTAGTAGTTCAATAACAATGGGGTAGAAGCTGTCCCTGAGCCTGGTGGTACGTGCTTTCGATGGGAGTGGGGAGAAGAGAGAATGTCTGGGGTGGGTGGGTCTTTGATTGTGCTGTTGCTTTACTAGTGCAGCAAGAAATATAGACAAAGTCCGCAGAGGGAAGACTGGTTCCTGTGGTGTGCTGAGCTGTGTCCACAACTCTCTGCTGTTTCTTACAATCACCTGCAGAGCATCCATTATGCATCCAGATTTTTATGGCGCATCAATAAAAATTGGTAAGGGTTGTCAGGGACATGTCGAATTTCTTTAGCCAATTGAGGAAAGGGAAGCATTGGTGAGTTTCCTGGCCATGGCATCTACATAGCTGACCAGGACAGGCTACTGGTGATATCCACTAAGGGATCCTTAGAATTTAGGAATCTTCTCAAAAATACAACCAGAAATGATTAAAATTACAGGCATTGTTATTCAACAACTCCTTTTAATAAAAGTAGACCTAAGATTATCCTATAGAATTGAATGGAAACACAGAGTTAAAAGCAAAAACAATGGCAAACCCTTTTTTATTCAATTGAGCTTCCCGTCGTTACAATTTTGAGTTGTTCTTTATATAGAACAATATATGGCTGGGATTGTATAACATGCAAGCAATTATTCACGAGGTCCAGGCAATGACACAATGATTACTATCTTGTAATCACTCAGCATCACATGTATTTCCTATAATAAATACTAATCACATCGGAACCTCCTGCCACTTGCAAGCTTTCACCGCCTGCAAGATGACAATTCACAGAATGTAATCTGACATACCATTCATTACATTGTTTGATTGCCAATCTTCACAACTCTCTCCAGACTAGTAATCTCATGGGAGGCCGATGGTTTTTGAAATTTGAAGCCCAAGCCTTTGCTTAGCATTGGTAAAAATATTTTGGTGGGATTGGCTGAATTTTTATGAATATTTGATTGCAAATTTAGAACTGCAGACAACTGTTTGGCCCACTCCCATCACGGAGGAAGCTACGTAGCATCCATGCCAGAACCAAAACTGTAAGGCTGATCAACACCTACTAACCCATCCCTTCACAACCACCACTACTTTATCATTTCCAGTCAGTTACCTTATGTACAGACACTCCTGTGCTTAGTGTCACTTTATGGACATACAATCAATCTGTGTAAAGAAGCTATCTTATAGAAACATAGAAACATAGAAAATAGGTGCAGGAGTAGGCCATTCGGCCCTTTGAGCCTGCACTGCCATTCAGTATGATCATGGCTGATCATCCAACTCAGAACCCTGTACCTGCCTTCTCTCCATACCCCCTGATCCCTTTAGCCACAAAGGCCATATCTAACTTATAAATATGTATTTATATTTATTGTGTTTTATTATTATTGTGTTCTTAATCTTATTGTGTTTTATTGTGCTGCATCGGATCAAGAGTAACAATTATTTTGTTCTCCTATACACTGTGTATTGGAAATAACATCAAACAATCTACAATCTTGTATCTTTCCATCTTATTGTACAAACTCATTTGTACATAATCTACTAGGTCAGTGAATACATTTCTTCAGAGTGATCTATAAATGATAACATTTTAAAGAAATCACAAGAATACCATGACTAGGGAAGTTCACAAACATAAATCAGCAGGACAAGTTGACAAGGCTGTTAAAGGCATTCTATAAATAGAGAAAAGTGTGGATAAATCTTTATAAATAATAGGCGAGGGACCAATTGGAGAGATTTACTAATGAGTTAACACAGGTTTCATTAAGTGAATGGCCCCTTCCTTGGCTGTGCAGTTCTGCAATTGAATGAAAATCATTTTAGACAAACCTAAACCCTTCTAAATAATTATTGCTTGGCCATTTGTACATGTCTATTATAAAGGAGAATATGTTGAATCGAATTAGGTTACCTTCTCTCTTTGATTGATTTCTCTAACTTCTGGTAACTTCTCCCCCTTTTCTTTTTTCCTTACCCCTTCTCTTCACCTGCCCATCATCTCCTTCTGGCTGTCTGGTGCCCCTCCATCTCGCCTTTCTCCCATGGTCCACTTGCCTCTCCTAGTAGATTCCTTCTTCTTCAGCCATCACCTCTTCCATTTATTACCTCCCAGCTTTTCACTTCCTCCCCATCCCCACCCACCCACCTGCCAGCCTGTACTCCTTCACCTGGTGTTTCTTCCCTTTCATACCAGTCCTGCTGAAGGGTCTCAGCTCGAAACTTCAACTTTTTGTTGCTCCAAATTCCAGCATCTGTAGTCTCTTCTGTCACAAAGTTATCACTGATACAAAAGTGTCAATGTTAGCTTTAGTCACCTGATACAGATGTAGGGTCTCAGCCCGAAACGTCGATTCTTTATTTCTCTGCATAGAAGCTGCCTGACCTGCTGAGATCCTCCAGCATTTTGAGTATGTTGCTCTTGTTATGATACCAGCCCCCTCCTTTGTGAGAATCACAAGAGAAGGGGGGGGGGGGTCAATGACCCAAGAGAAGAGAGAGACGTGCTGAATACCGCATTCCACCGGGATGCAGAATAAGGCGACCTTGACTATTGTCTCATGAAGACCACGTGTAAAGCCCTCGGGCAAAGTGGGCTGGTTGAGAGAGAGATTGACACCTGCGATCCCGTGAGGAAGTATAAAGGAGGGTCTGGGGGGGGGGGGTCGACCCCTTCAGACGCACCAAGGAGACACGATAGCGATCCCGTCGTAGCGGGAAGCCATTTTGAAGGAAGCCACGTGCGTTAGATTCCGAATCGGGAGTCTGTGGCTGAAATCACGGAAAAAAACGCTTTTAACTAACAACAGGGAAGCCTGCTCCCCTGATTCCACGGCTTTGCTTCGTAAGGACCCGGGCAAGTGTTCCTTTTCTCACCAATCTCTCTCTCTCTCTCCAACACGGGAAACCCAGCGGTTCCCAAAAGGCTGAAGCCTGCAGACTTTTGAATGACTGTTATATTCCCAAATGGTCAATATATTATCCCCTAGACAACGATAGAGCTTATTTCTGATTGATTATTACTATACCTGCGCTTTAGATTGAGTATTGACGACGTATGTTATCAAAATGTTTGTATTAACCTTCCTTTTGTGCCCCTTTATAAATAAAAATGTTTAAAAATGGTACCATCAGACTTCAGCGGACCTCTCTATCTTTGCTGGTAAGTGATCCAGTTACGGGATACGTAACACTCTGAATTTACAGAATTTATTGTGCTTAGAATTAGGTAACAATTCTATTTGTCTGATGAACAAAGTTTAAACTAATACAGTAATGATTTAAGTACACTAACTGACAAGATTATTGGACTAATATTGCATTTACAGATGATACGAAAGCCTTTAGATTTAACTAAACATGCTGCTAATTCTAAATCTTTTCCTTTTCCCCAAATGCCACACTTAAACTGGAACACTACTGTTCAAGGTTCAAAATTCAAAATATATTCATGATCAAAGTGTGTATATGTTACCAAATACTACCCTGAGATTCATATTCAAAGTTCAAAGTTTAAAGTAAGTTTTTTTAGTTAAAGGAAACATGTGTCACCATATACAACCGTGGGATTTGTTTTACTGCGGGTACACTCAGCAAATGCAGGAAACCTAACAGACCCCACCAACAGGACGGACAAACAACCAATGTGCAAAAAACAACATACTGTCCAAATACAAAAGAGAAAACAGAAATAATAATAAACAAATAATCAATAAATACAAAGAATATAAGATGAAGAGTCCTTGAAAGGGAATCTACTGGTTACGGAAACATTTGGGGCGAGCAAAGTTATCCACACTGGTTGAAGAGCCTGATGGTTGAGAAGTAATAACTGTTCCTGAACCTGGTGGTGTGGGTCCTGAAGTTCCTGTAACTTCTTCTGATGGCAGCAGCAAAAAGAGAGCATGGTTTGGGTGGTAGGTCCCCTTGATGATAGAAGCTACTTTCCTGCAACAGCACTCTGTGTAGACGTGCTCAATGGTGGGAAGGGCTTTACCATGATGGACTGGGGCATATCTATTACTTTTTGTAGGATTTTCTGTTCAAAGATATTGGTTGTTCCATACCAGGCTGTGATGCAACTAGTCAATATTCTCTCCACCACACATCTATAGAAGTTTGTTGAAGTTCAAATGTCATGCTGCAGCTTTGAAAACTTCTAAGGAAATAGAGGCACTGCCATGCTTTCTTTGTAATTGGACTTACTAGATTCAGGATTGATCCTCTGAAATTATAACACTGTGGAATTTAAAGTTGCTGACCCTTTCTGCCTCTGATTTCCCCATAAAGATTAGCTAGATTAGCACAACATTTTGGGCTGAATGGCCTGTTCCTGTGCTGTACTCTAATATGTTCTATGTCTGTGTTTTCTTTCTGCTGGCAGCTCGTTCCACACTCTCACTACCCTCTGTCCTGTCCTCCCCACCAAATGTTCCCCATAAACCTTTCACCCTTAACTCATGACCACTCAATTCTTTCTCAACTTCAATGGGAAAAGTCTGCTTGCAGTTACCTATCTATATCCTTCATAATGTTGTATACCTCTATCAACTCTCCCCTTATTTTCCTACGCTCTAGGGAATAAATTCCTGATCAATAGACAAGGACATTAATTGTGGGATGGAAGCTGTCCTTGAACCTAGCGGGATGTTCTTTCAGACTCATATTTTGCTTGGTTAAATTGGAGAGATTTGGAACAGAGAGCAGGATATACTTAGGCAGCTGGGATGATATGAAACGTGACTGAACGGTCAATATTTTAAATAGGTGGTTTCTGAAAAAAGGAACAGAGAGAGCACACGGAATGGGACTTGTGGAGGATAAACATAGGCTGAGCTGCTTAGCGAGCTTCTGGATTGTAATTCAATGTAAATGTTTTCCATATGCAATGTGTTCAGGCTGATTATTGTGCAGTGAACGATCTGGAAAGAATGCAACCCAGTGGGCACATTGTATTTTAAATCTGCCACTGACACTTCCATCTGGAGCAGTGCTTGGGTCCCTGTTCCTGAATGGAGACAAATCTTTGTCTCACAATTATTCTCTTGTCAGAAGATATCAGCACCATCCTCAAGACTGGTACTTTAACCAAAGAATCACCAAGGTCTACATTGCAACAAACTGGGCACATTCACGATTGGAAGGTGCCAATTTAGAAGAGAGCGTCTAACATAATGACATATTTCATCAGTAAATGTTTGTGTTGTTCGTATCCAAAGCTGCTGGCATTGAGTATCCATTATGTTGGCTTGTGTCCAAGCTGTGGATAAAAATATCTGGGAGCAGATGAGCAATGTGGAATGTCACGGTATGCACACTTGGAAGCCTTTTGTATTTTGCTCAGATTTCCTTTGCAATGCCATGCAAGCTTGCACCAGCACTAAATACTTCTAAGTTTGAAGTAAATTCATTATCACAGTACCTGAGATTCTTCTTCTTGCAGGCATTCGCAGTAGAACAAAGAACAACAATACAATCAGTGATAAAAACAAAACAAAGACCAACAAACAACCAATGTGCAAAAGAAGACAATCTGTGCAAATACAATAAAAACAATAATTAATAAATAACAGTCTTCCCATTCATGACCTAGTGTTGCTGTTAACAACTACAGGGTTCTCATTGCTGGTTCTACTCAGATTAGCAAAGGAAAAGATTTATAAAATAAATCTGGGAGGTGCACCAAGTTATTTTATTGGTAAAGATTTACTTGTCACATAGAGTCATAGAAAACTACAATACAGAAACAGATCCTTCAGCCCATCTAGTCTGTGCGAAACCATTGTACATACACGTACATCAAAACAATACAGGGGTATGTATTGTTTTTGTCAACAACCAACACAGTTTGAAGATGCAGCTCGCAAGTGTCACCATGTTTTCTGCACCAACATAGCCACACATACCCACAACTTCTGATCCCTAACCTCTATTTCTCTTGAATGAGGGAGGAAAGTGGAGCACCTAGAGAAAATCCATGTGGTCACAGGGAGCACGTACTAACTCCTTACAGACAGTCACGGGAACTGAATCCTGATCTTCTGATCACAGGTGCCATAAAAAATTACGCTAACCATTGTGCCACCATGTTGTCTTAATCCTAGGTGTACTTTTGACAGAAGAAAACAGGAAAGGGGGAAAAACTACATATTCCATTCAGTTAAACCAATGTATACACTTGTTCACTTTGTTCATCTACATTTTCCACACTTCTCTAACGTAGATCCACATCAGATTCAGGACCTTGACAATTTTGAAGCCTTATTTTCCACTCATGATTTACTCTGTTCCTAACTATCCAATTCTTTCTTGTACATGTTTGATGTGTTCAGAAAAGCTATGGGCTGATACTAGCTGTGCTATTAGTACCGTGTGCAATTCACTGTAGGTGAAAGGCAATGTTCGACAAGCACATCTGTACCTGAACATATGGAGTCTTTGTTTTCTATCTGTTCAGTTCCTGAACTACAATCAGTGGGCACTTTACTAGTGACCCTCTGGACTTAACAAAGTGGCCACTGATAGTGTGTTTGTGGTCTTCTGCTGCTGCAGACATCCACTTTGAGGTTTGATGTGTTGTGCGTACAGTGATGATCTGCACACCAGTGTTGTAAAGTGTGGTTATTCAGGTACTGTCATTTTTTTGTCAGCTGAACCAGTCTGGCCACTCTCCTCTGATCTCTCTCATTAACAAGGCAATTTCACCCACAGAACTGCCACTCACTGGATGTTTTTATTGCTTTATGCACCATGCTCTGTAAACTGTATAGGTGGTTGTGCATGAAAATCCCAGGAGATCAGCAGTTTCTGAGATCTTCAAATCACCCTGACTTGCACCAACAATCATTCCACGGTCAAAGTCACTTAGATCACGTTTCTCCCCCATTCTGATGTTTGGTCTAAACAATAACTAAACCTCTTGACCATGTCTGCACAATACAGACAAAATGCTGGAGGAACTCAACAGGCCAGGAGAGCATCTATGGAAAAAAGTACAGTTGACATTTTGGGCTGAAACCCTTTGCCAGGACTGGAGAGAAAAGGCTGAGGAGATTTAAAAGATGGGCGATGGGGAGAGAGAACCACTAGGTGATAGGTGAAAGTTGGAGGGGGAGGGATGAAGCAAAGAGCTGGGAAGTTGATTGGTGAAAGAGACAGAAGGCCACGGAAGAAAGAAAAGGGGGAAGTGCACCAGAGGGAGGTGATGGGCAGGCAAGGAGATGAGGCGAGAGATGGAAAAGGGGGTGGGAAATGGTGGAGGGGGTGGGTAGGGGAGCATTACCAGAAGTTTGAGAAATCGACGTTCATGCCAACAGGTTGGAGGCTACCCAAACGGAATATAAGGTGTTGTTCCTCCAACCTAAGTGTGGTCTCATCATGACAGTGGAGGGAGCCATGGATGGACATATCAGAATGGGAATGGGAAGTGGATTTAAAATGGGTGGCTATTGGGAGATCCTCGGTTCTGGCATTCAGAGCGTAAGTGCCTGGTGAAGTCGTCTCACAATCTACATCGGGTCGCACCGATATACAGAAGGCCACACCGGGAGCACCGAACACAGTATATGACCCTAAAAGTCTCACAGGTGAAGTGTCATCTCACCTGGAAGGACTGTTTGGGACCCTGGATGTTAGTGAGGGAGAAGGTGTAGGGGCAGGTGTAGCACTTGTCCCACTTGCAAGGATAAATGCCAGGAAGGAGATCAGTGTGGAGGGATGAATGGACAAGGGAGTCGTTATCTCTGCGAAAAGCAGTAAGTGGTGGGGGGGAGGGAAAGATGTGCTTGGTGGTGGGATCCCATTGGAGGTGGCAGAAGTTTCGGAGAATTATGTGCTGGATGCGGAGGCTGGTGGGGAGGTAGGTGAGGACAAGAGGAACCCTATCCCTGGTAGGGTGACAGGAGAGAACAGATGTGCATGAAGTGGAAGAGATGTAGTTGAGGGCCACGTTGATGGTGGAGGAAGGGAAGCCTCTTTCTTTGAAAAAGAAGGACATCCCCTTTGATGTACTTGGTGGTACTTTTTTTCCATAGATGTTGCCTGGCTTGCTGAATTCCTCCAGCATTTTGTGTCTGGTATTTTGATTTCCAGCATCTGCAGATTTTCTCTTGTCTGTGACCATGTCTACATGCTTTTATGCATTGAGTTGCTGTCACATGATTGGCTGATTAAATGTTTGCATTAATGAGCAGGTGTACAAATAAAGTTGCTACTGAATGTATACTATTGATTAACATCAATTCCTCCTTTTCAAGAGCCTTTCAAAAGCTCAAAAGAAATAAAATCTGTAGCAATGGTATTGGGGCTGAATACCTCATGAAATCTAATCTTCTTGTATACTGACAGGACAGGGTAGTTGGAAAACGTACCCCTAGTCACTAGACACTAGAATACTACAGCACAGTACAGGCCCTTCGGCCCTTGATGTTGTGCTGATCCATATATTCTTTCAAAAAAGTACTAAACCCACACTACCATATAACCATATAACAATTACAGCACAGAAACAGGCCATCTCGGCCCTTCTAGTCCATCCGAATGCTTACTCTCACCTAGTCCCACTGATCCGCACTCAGCCCATAACCCTCCATTCCTTTCCTGTCCATATACCTATCCAATTTTACTTTAAATGACAATACCGAACCTGCCTCCACCACTTCTACTGGAAGCTCATTCCACACAGCTACCACTCTCTGAGTAAAGAAATTCCTCCTCATTTTACCCCTAAACTTTTGCCCCTTAACTCTCAACATGTCCTCTTGTTTGAATCTCCACTACACTCAATGGCAAAACCCAATCCACGTCAACTCTATCTATCCTCCTTATAACTTTTAATACCTCTATCAAGTCCCCCCTCAACATTCTACGCTCCAAAGAATAAAGACTTAACTTGTTCAACCTTTCTCTCGCTCATACACATTTTTTGCAATATTTTCAGGTTAGACATTTTTTACAATAATATTTACCTAAGTTTCCATATTTACAAGAAACTGATTTGTTGGATACCATTTTGAAATTGAATCCCTTAATGAAAGGTTTCATTAGCAGAATTTATAATTTATTTTTGTTACAAAAAGTGAACCTGTCACCAAAGATTAAACAAGATTGGGAGAGAAACTTAATATGACCTTTGTTAATGAAGATTGGCTTCAAGTTTTGAAAAACGTAAGTTCTTCTTCTGTATGTGCCAACCATTGTTTAATTCAATTTAAAATTGTACACCGTTATTACTTAACAAAGAAGAGACTATCTAAAATATTTCCTAGTATAGACAACTATTGTGATAGATGTAAAACTGAAATAGCTACATTGGCACATATGTTCTGGTCATGTTCTTCATTGAAAAGCTTTGAAAATTAATTTACAACCTAATAGATTGACTGTTCTATTTGGAATAATTCCGCATCATATTCGGGATATTTCATCTTCAGATCAACATGTAATTGCATTTGTTACACTGCTGGCAAGAAGAGCTATTTTATTAAAATGGAAAGATATTTCTTCCCCTAGATTAATTCAATGGTTTTCTCAAGTGATGTTATGTCTCAGTTTGGAAAAAATTAGAAGTAGAACTTTTGATCCTCAATTTGATTTTGAGAGAAGATGGGGTTCTTTTGCCAAATATTATCATTTAATTTGAATTATTTTATATGGTTTTCTTCCAGTTTTATTTTTTTATATATAAATATGAAATGACGGTTGATGACTCTTTTTTTATATATTTAGATGATGGTCAAATATATTGCTCTGGGGGATTGAGTCTTAATGGGTTTTTTTTCTTAGTTAGATGGGGTTCTTTTTTTTCTTCTTTTTTCTATATATAATTTTTTTTTCCATTTTTATCTTTCAAGATCAGTTTTTTCTTCTCTTTAGCTTTATTAATTGTATACATATTAATCTGTTAAAGTTTTGTATCATTTTATAGCTGTTGATGAATAAAAAGATTCTAAAAATGAAAATGAAAAAAAAGAAATTCCCCCTCGTGTTACCCTTAAACTTTTGCCCCCTAACTCTCAACTCACGTCCTTTTGTTTGAATCTCCCCTACTCTCAATGGAAAAACCCAATCCACATCAACTGTATCTATCCCCTTCATAATGTTAAATACCTCTGTCAAGTCCCCCCTCAATCTCCTACGCTCCAAAGAATAAAGACCTAACTTGTTCAATCTTTCCCTGTAACTTAGGTGCTGAAACCCAGGTAACACTCTAGTAAATCTTCTCTGTACTTTCTCTATTTTTTTGACATCTTTCCTATAATTTGGTGACCAGAACTGTACACAATACTCCAAATTTGGCCTTAACAATGCCTTGTACAATTTTAACATTACATCCCAACTCCTATACTCAATGTTCTGATTTATAAAGGCCAACATACCAAAAGCTTTCTTCACCACCCTATCCACATGAGATTCCACCTTCAGGGAACTATGCACCATTATTCCTAGATCACTCTGTTCTACTGCATTCTACAATGCCCTACCATTTACCATGTATGTCCTATTTTGATTATTCCTACCAAAATGTAGCACCTCACATTTATCAGCATTAAACTCCATCTGCCATCATTCAGCCCACTCTTCTAACTGGCCTAAATCTCTCTGCAAACTTTGAAAACCTACTTCATTATCCACAACGCCACCTACCTTAGTATCATCTGCATACTTACTAATCCAATTTACCACCCCATCATCCAGATCATTAATGTATATTGTAAACAACATTGGACCCAGTACAGATCCCTGAGGCATACCACTAGTCACCGGCCTCCAACCTGACAAACAGTTATCCACCACTACTCTCTGGCGTCTCCCATCCAGCCACTGTTGAATCCATTTTACTACTTCAATATTAATACCTAATGATTGAACCTTCCTAACTAACCTTCCGTATGGAACCTTGTCAAAGGCCTTACTGAAGTCCATATAGACATCATCCACTGCTTTACCCTCGTCAACTTTCCTCGTAACCTCTTCAAAAAATTCATTAAGATTTGTCAAACATGACCTTCCACGCACAAATCCATGTTGACTGTTCCTAATCAGACTCTGTCTATCCAGATAATTATATATGCCATCTCTAGGAATACTGTCCATTAATTTACCCACCACTGACGTCAAACTGACAGGCAGATAATTGCTAGGTTTACTCTTAGAACCCTTTTTAAACAATGGAACCACATGAGCAATAGGCCAATCCTCTGGCACCATCCCCATTTCTAATGACATTTGAAATATTTCTGTCAGAGCCCCTGCTATTTCTACACCAACCTCTCTCAAAGTTCTAGGGAATATCCTGTCAGGATCCGGAGATTTATCCACTTTTATATTCCTTAAAAGCGCCACTACTTCCTCCTCTTTAATCATCCATAACTACCATACTTGTTTCCCTTACCTTACACAATTCAATATCCTTCTACTTAGTGAATACTGAAGAAAATAAATTGTTCAAAATCTCCCCCATCTCTTTCGGCTCCACACATAGCTGTCCACTCTGATTCTCTAATGGACCAATTTTATCCCTCACTATCCTTTTGCTATTAATATAACTGTAGAAACCCTTTGGATTTATTTTCACCTTACTTGCCAAAGCAACCTCATATCTTCTTTTAGCTTTTCTAATTTCTTTCTTAAGATTCTTCTTACATTCTTTATATTCCTCGAGCACCTCATTTACTTCATGCTGCCTGTATTTATTGTAGATATCTCTCTTTTTCCTAACCAAGGTTTCCAATATCCCTTGAAAACCATGGCTCTCTCAAACCTTTAACCTTTCCTTTCAATTTAACAGGAACATAAAGATTCTGTACCCTCAAAATTTCACCTTTAAATAACCTCCATTTCTCTATTACATCCTTCCCGTAAAACAAATTGTCCCAATCCACTCCTTCTAAATCCTTTTGAATCTCCTCAAAGTTAGCCTTTCTCCAATCAAAAATCGCAACCCTGGGTCCAGTCCTATCCTTCTCCATAATTATATTGAAACTAATGGCATTGTGATCAGTGAACCCGAAGTGCTCCCCAACACGTACCTCCATCACCTGACCTATTTCATTCCCTAACAGAAGATCCAACACTGCCCATTCTCTAGTTGGTACCTCTATGTACTGCTGCAAAAAACTATCCTGCACACATTTTACAAACTCCAAACCATCCAGCCCTTTTACAGTATGGGCTTCCCCGTCTATGTGTGGAGGGTTACTACCCCGTAACCCTCTATTTTTCTTTCATCCATGTGCTTGTCCAAGAGGCTTTTAAATAGTCCTAATGTTTTAGCCTCCACTACCATTTCTGGCAATCATTCCAGGCACTCACAACCCTCTGTGTAAAAAACTTACCCCTGATGTCTCCCCTAAACTTCCCCCCCCCCTTAACTTTGTACATATGCCCTCTGGTGTTTGCTATTCATGCCCTGGGAAACAGGTACTGGCTATCCGCCTATCTATGCCTCTCATAATCTTGTAGACCTCTATCAAGTCCCCTCTCATTCTTCTACGCTCCAAAGAGGAAAGTCCCAGCTCTGCTAACCTTGCCTCATAAGACTTGTTTTCCAATCCAGGCAATATCCTGGTAAATCTCCTCGGCACCCTCTCCATAGCTTCCAGATTCTTCCTATAATGAGGTGACCAGAACTGAACACAATACTCTAAGTGCGGTCTCACCAGAGATTTGTAGCGTTGCAACTTGACCTCTCTACTCTTGAACTGAATCCCCTATTAATGAAGCCTGGCATCCCAAAGGCCTTCTTAACTATCCTATCAACCTGTGCAATGACCTTGAGGGATGTATGGATTTGAACCCCAAGGTCCCTCTATTCATCCACACTCTTAAGTAACCGACCATTAACCCTGTAGTCAGCCTTCTGGTTTGTCCTTCCAAAATGCATCACCTCACACTTACCCGGATTGAACTCCATCTGCCACTTCTCTGTCCAACTCTGCATCCTGTCTATATCCTCTTGTAACCTAACCTTCGACAACCTGCATCTCCATCCACAACTCCTCCAATCTTCGTGTCATCTGCAAACTTACTCACCCATCCTTCTGCCTCTTCATCCAGGTCATTTATAAAAATCACAAATAGCAGGGATCCCAGGACAGATCCCTGCGGCACTGACCTCCAGGCAGAATACTTTCCTTCCACAACTACCCTCTGCTTTCTTCCTTTAAGCCAATTTTTTATCCAGACAGCCAAGGTTCCACTGATCTCATGCCTCATGACTCTCTCATGGGGGACCTTGTCAAATGCCTTCCTAAAATCCATGTAGACCACATCTACTGCCCTACCCTCATCAAATTCTTTTGTTACCTCTTCAAAAAACTCAATTAGGCTCGTGAGGCACAACCTTCCCTTCACGAAGCCATGTTAACTATCCTTGAGTAGACTGTACTTCTCCAAATGCTCGTAGATCCTCTTCTTAAGAATCATTTCCAATAATTTGCAGACTTCTGACGTAAGACTCACCGGTCTATAATTCCTAGGATTCTCCCTATTACCTTTTTTAAACAAGGGAACTATGTTTGCCATTCTCCAATCCTCTGGCACCTCCCCTGCAGCCAAAGAGAATTCAAAGATCATAGTTACTGCTCCAGCGATCTCTTCTCTCACTTCCCACAGCAACCCGGGGTATTTCACGTCTGGCCCTGGGGACTTATCAATCTTGATGTTTTTAAGAAGTTCCAACATTTCTTCTTCCTTAATCTCCACATTGTGCAGCACACAGGCCTGTTCTATTTCGACCTCACCCTGATCAAGGTCCTTTCGCTTGTGAATACTGTAGCAAAATATCCATTTAGGGCCTCCCCAACCTCCTCCGCCTCCAAGCACATGTTGCCTTCTTTATACTTTACACCTTCATTCTTGTCATCCTTCTGTTCTTCACATATGCATAGAACGCCTTGGGGTTCTCCTTAATCCTACATGCCAAGGCCTTCTCATGCCCCCTTTGAACTCTCCTGAGTCCTTTCTTAAGCTCCTTCCTGGTTACTCTATATTTCTCATGAGCCCCTCCTTCTTCCTGCTTCTTATATCTAACATATGCTTCCTTCTTCCTCTTGATGAGTTGCCTCACGTGTTTCATCAGCCACGGTTCCCTTTTCCTACCTTGTCTCAGTGGGACAAACCTGTCTTGAACCCAGCACAAGTGGTCCCTAAACTTCCTCCACATTACTTTTGTGCTTTCACCCTTGAGCATCTGTTTCCAATTTACTCTCTCTAGTTCCTGCCTCATCCCTTCATAGTTAGCCCTTCCCCAGTTAAGCACATTCCCATTTTGTCTGTTTTTATCCTTTTCCATAGCTATGCTGAAGCTAAGGGAGTTGTGATCACTCTCACCAAAGTGCTCCCCCACCATGAGGTCTGTCACCTGACCAGGGTCATGACCCAGAACTAGATCCAGTATGGCCTCTCCTCTCGTCAGCCAGTCCACAAACTCTGTCAGGAATCCTTCTTGAACACACCTGACAAATTCAACCCCATCTATCCCTCTTTCAGTCAGGAGGTACCAGTCAATATGAGGGAAGCTGAAATCACCCATAACTACAACCCTGTATTCACTGCACCATTCTAAAATCTGCCTGCTTATCTGCTCCTCGGTGTCCCGAGGGCTATTTGGGGGCCTATAGACTACTCCCAGTCCAGTGATTGATCCCTTCCCATTTCTGACTTCCACCCACACTGACTCAGTGGACACTCCCTCTGCAGTGTCCTCCATTTCTATAGCTGTGATACTATCCCTGACCAGTAATGCTACTCTCCCCCCCTTTCTACCTCCCATCCTATTCCTTTTAAAACACCTAAACCCCAGTACCTGCATCTGCCAATCCTGCTCTTCCTCTAGCCAAGTTTCAGTAACGGCCACAACATTGTAGTTTCACGTACTGATCCATGCTCTAAGCTTATCCCCTTTGTTCCTAATACTCCTGGCGTTGAAATAGACACATTTCAACCGCTCTAACTGGCTACATTTATGTTTTGTCCCCTGCCTGTCCTTCCACACCAACAGATAGCACCATACCCTTGTCCTTCTACCCTAATCTCTGCACTCACATTCTGATTCCCACCCCTCCCCTGCCAAACTAATTTAAACCCACCCCAGCAGCTCTAGCAAACCTGCCTGCCAGGATATTTGTTCCTTTCCAGTTCAGGTGCAGCCTGTCCTTTTTGTACAGGTCAGACCTTCCCCAGAAGAGATCCCAATGATCCAGAAATCTGAACCCCTGCCCCCTGTACCAACTCTTCAGCCACACATTCATCTACCATAACTTCCTGTTCCTACCCTCTCTGTCTTGTGGCACAGATAGCAATCTCAAGATTACTACCCTTGAAGTCCTGCTTTTTTTAACTTCTTTCCTAACTCCCTATATTCCTTCTTCAGGACATCATCCCTACCCCTATCGATGTCATTGGTCCCCACGTGGACCACAACATCTGGCTGCTCACCCTCTCTCCTGAGAACTCAATACAAGATATCACGAACCCTGGCACCAGGGAGGCATCAGACCATCCGGGATTCTCGATCTCTCCTACAGAACCTCTTATCTGTCCCCCTAACTATTGAATCCCTTATCACTACTGCTCTCCTCTTTTCCCTCCTTCCTTTCTGAGCTGAGGATCCAGTCTCAGTGTCAGAGACGCAACCACTACAACTTGTCCCTGGTAGATCATCCCCACCAACAGTATCCAAAACAGTATATTGCTGATGGGAACGGCCCCGGGGTTGCTCTGCTCTTTCTGTCTATTCCCCTTCCTTCTCCTGACAGACACCCATTTACCTGTCTCTTGACTTTTAGGAGTGACTGTCTCCCTGAAACTCCGATCTATTACTGCCTCTGCCTCCAGAATGATCCGAAGTTCATCCAGCTCCAGCTCCAGTTCCCTAACTCGGTTTGACAGGAGTTGCAGCTGGATGCACCTTTTGCAGGTGTAATCATCAGGGACAATTGTGCTGACCCTGACTTCCCACATCCTACAATCGGAGTACTTGACTGCCCTATCTACTATCTCCATTACCAACTCCTAAGTTAATTAAATTAATTAAAGAAGTTTACCTGGCCTTACCTCTCTGGGAGCAAGCTCATCTTCCACCTCCTCGCCGAATCCTCTTGAGCCAAAGCCTCAAAACTCCACTCCTTCACTAGCCCACTCACTCACTGGCGGCTCTACACTGATATAATATTTCTGGCTACTGCCCTGGGACATTATTGTTAAACGCTTTATTTCAGTGCGTTAAGGTGGACTAAGCTTAAAACACAATTGGGCAGTCCAGGAAAGAATAGAGTCTAACAACAACACACACAAAATGCTGGTGGAACACAGCAGGCCAGGATTTTGTGTGTGTTGTTGTTTGAATTTCCAGCATCTGCAGATTTCCTCGTGTTTGCTCTTTTAAAAGAATAGAGTCTAATTCATTCATGGAAAGTGAACATTGTTATCTGTTTACAAAAGGAGGGAGAGAGAAAAAAAAATGGATCTACAGATTGTTCCACTGGCTTCAGAACTTGGGAAATTGTAGTGAACTACAATGAAGTATAAGAATCTAGAAAGTAATATCTTTAAGAGGCTAAAAGACCATAAGACATAGAAGCAGAATTAGGCTTTTCAGCTCATCAAGCATACTTTATTATCCCTCTCAACCCCATTCCCCTGCCTTCAAGTTTCTGGGTGTGAGCATCACCTGATAGAACCATAGAACATTACAGCACAGAAACAGGCCTTTTGGCCCTTCTTGGCTGTGCCGAACCATTTTTCCGCCTAGTCCTGCTGACCTGCACCCGGACCATACCGCTCCATACCCCTCTCATCCATGTACCTGTCCAAGTTTTTCTTAAATGTTAAAAGTGAGCATGCATTTACCACTTCATCTGGCAGCTAATTCCACACACTCACCACTCGCTGTGTGAAGAAGCCCCCCACCCCATGTTCCCTTTAAACTTTTCCCCCTTCACCCTTAACCCATGACCTCTGTTTTTTTTCTCCTCTAGCCTCAGTGGAAAAAGCCTGCTTGCATTCACTCTATCTATACCCATCATAATTTTATATACCTCTATCAAATCTCCCCTCATTCTTCTGCGCTCCAGGGAATAAAGTCCAAATGTATTCAACCTTTCTCTGTAACTCAGTTTATCAAGTCCCAGTAACATCCTTGCAAACCTTCTCTGCACTCTTTCAACCTTATTAATATCCTTCCTGTAATTAGGTGACCAAAACTACACACAATACTTCAAATTTGGCCTCACCAATGCCTTATACAACCTCACCATAACATTCCAACTCCTATACTCAATACTTTGATTTATAAAGGCCAATGTACCAAAAGCTCTTTTTACGACCCTACCTACCTGTGACATCACTTATAGGGAATTATGTATCTGTATTCCTAGATCCCTCTGTTCTACTGCACTCCTCAGTGCCCTACCATTTACCTTGTATGTTCTACCATGGTTTTTCCTTCCAAAGTGCAATACCTCACACTTGTCTGTATTAAACTCCATCTGCCATTTTTCAGCCCATTTTTCCAGCTAGTCCAGATCCCTCTGTAAGTTTTGAAAACCTTCCTCACTGTCCACTACACCTCCAATCTTTGTATCATCAGCAAATTTGCTGATCCAATTTACCACATATCATTGATATAGATGATAAATAACAATGGACCCAGCACTGATCCCTGTGGCGCACCACTAGTCACAGGCCTCCACTCAGAGATGCAATCCTCCACTACCACTCTCTGTCTTCTCCCATTGAGCCAATGTCTAATCCAATTTACTACCTCCCCATGTATACCTAGCAACTGAATCTTCCTAACTAACCTCCCATGCGGGACCTTTTCAAAGGCCTTACTGAAATCCATGTAGACAACATCCACTGCCTTCCCTTCATCCACTTTCCTGGTAACCTCCTTGAAAAACTCTAATAGATTTGTTAAACATGACCTACCATGCACAAAGCTGTGTTGACTCTAATAAGTCCCTGTCTATCTAAATACTTGTCGATTCTATCTCCTAGTACTCCTTCCAATAATTTACCTACTACTGACATCAAACTTACCGGCCTATAATTTCCCGGATTACTTTTAGAGCCTTTTTTAAACAATGGAACAACATGACCTATCCTCATGTTATCCTATCGGCACCTCACCTGTAGATACCAACAGTTTAAATATATCTGCCAAGGCCCCTGCAATTTCAACACTAGTCCTTCAAGGTCCGAGGGAAAACCCTG
Source organism: Hemitrygon akajei (assembly GCF_048418815.1). Taxonomy (NCBI): domain Eukaryota; kingdom Metazoa; phylum Chordata; class Chondrichthyes; order Myliobatiformes; family Dasyatidae; genus Hemitrygon; species Hemitrygon akajei. The sequence goes on from NC_133130.1 coordinate 103,289,539, forward strand.
TCAGGTCTGGGGATTTATCTACTCTGATTTGCCTCAAGATAGCAAGCACCTCCTCCTCTTCAATCTGTTTAGGTTCCATGACCTCACTACTTGTTTGTCATATTTCCATTGACTCCATGCCAGTTTCCTTAGTAAATACAGACACAAAAAAAACATTTAAGATCTCCCCCATTTCTTTTGGTTCCATACATAGACGTCCACTCTGATCTTCAAGAGGACCAATTTTATCCCTTACTACCCTTTTGCTCTTAAAATACCTGTAGAAGCTCTTTGGATTATCCTTCACCTTGACTGCCAAAGCTACCTCATGTCTTCTTTTAGCCCTTCTGATTTCTTTCTTAAGTATTCTTTTGCACTTTTTATACTCCTCAAGTACCTTATTTGCTCCCTGTTTCCTATACATGTCATACATCTCTCTCTTCTCCTTTATCAGAGTTCCAATATCCCTAGAGAACCAAGGCTCCTTATTCTTATTCACTTTGCATTTAATCCTGACCGTAACATACAAACTCTGCACTCTCAAAATTCTTCCTTTGAAGGCCTCCCACTTACCAACGACATCCTTACCAGAGAACAACCTGTCCCAATCCATGCTTTTTAGATCCTTTCTCATTTCTTCAAATTTGGCCTTTTTCTGGTTTAGAACCTCAACCTAAGGACCAGATCTATCTTTATCCATGATCAAGTTGAAACTAATGGTGTTATGATCACCGGAACCAAAGTGTTCCCCTACACACACTACCGTCACCTGTCCTAACTCATTTCCTAATAAGAGATCTAATATTGCATCCTCTCTAGTCAGTACCTCTATATATTGATTTAGAAACTTTCCTCAACACATTTTACAAACTCTAACCCATCTAGACCTTTAACAGTATGGGAATCCCAATCAATACGTGGAAAATTAAAATCCCCTACTATCACAACTTTATGTTTCCTGCAGTTATCTGCTATCTCTCTGCAGATTTGCTCCTCCAATTCTCACTGACTGTTGGGTGGTCTATAATACAACCCTATTAATGTGGTCATACCTTTCCTGTTTCTCAGCTCCACCCATATGGCCTTGGTAGACAAGCCCTCTAATCTGTCCTGCCTGAGCACTGCTGTAACTGTTATGGTCTGGTCCGGAGCCCGCATTCCTGGTCTTGATCCAGTCCACGGACTCCGCACTCCAGGTCTTGTAGTCATCCCTCCTTTCGCCCTTGAGCCCAATTAGTCACACCTGTGGATCATCGTGGCTTGTTTGGATTCAAGGAGGCGCACCTGATGCTGATCGGCTGGCAGTGTATATAGGGGGCTCTGGGATTGAGTGGAGTTGGGGGTTGTTCTGGCTTGGAGTTCCTCTTGTTAAAAGATGAGTTCTTTAAGTAAGTCTGGTAGTCACCCTGGACCTAGTTCCCTTCCTATCCTTTGCCTCTGTTGGGTAAGCCTGGCTGGACTGCTGTTGCCTGGTGGGGAACTCTGCCCCTTTCCATCTCTTGCTGCTGATGGGTTGTGCTCTGCAACCTACCCAGGTGTCCCTGTGTTCCTACCTGGGAGGTCTGGGCCTTGCCCAGGAGTTAAGTGGCCTGCCAAGTGAATTCTGGGATCCTGCCTTGCCTGGACATCTTAGAAGATTATTACCACCACACACAACCCTTCTATTTGTGACTTTGCATGAATCTTTAACATTTATTTTCACCCCTGCTCCACTATCTACTCTGGCACTCTGATTCCCATCCCCTCGCAAATCTAGTTTAAACCCCCCCCCCCCAATAGCACTAACAAACCTCCCTGCAAGGATATTGGCCCCCCTGTAGTTCAGGTGTAACCTGTCTCTCTTGTACAGGTCCCACCTGCCCCAGAAGAGGTCCCAATGATTCTGAAATCCTGCCCCCTACACCAGTTCCTCAACCACGTGTTCATCCTCCAGAGCATCCTATTGATACTCTCACTGGCACGTGGCACAGGTAGCAATCCTGAGATTACCACCCTCGAGGTCCTGCTTTTTAACTTCCTACTAAGCTCTCTATACTCACTCTTCAGGACCTCCTCCCTCTTTCTTCCTATGTCATTGGTACCATGACATCTGGCTGCTCACCCTCCCATTTCAGAATGCTGTGCACGCAATCAGAGACATCCCTGACTCTGGCACCTGGGAGGCAACAAACCATCCAGGAGTCTTTGTCGCACATCCTCCTGTCTGCACCTCTAACTATCGAGTCTCCTATCACTACCGCTCTCCTCTTCTTCCCCCCTCCCTTCTGCACTGCAGAACCAGACTCAGTGCCAGAGATCTGGCTTCCACAGCTTGTCCCAGGTAAGTCATCCCCCCCCCAACAGTATCCAAATCGGTATACCCATATACCCAATCCTGTTGATGTTGGCTTAAGGAAGCTCACCAATGCCTCAGCTTCCTCAGGAGGCTGAGGAACAGCATGTCTGCATTACCTCTTGCCAATCTTTATTGATGTACCACAGAAGGCATTCTGCCTGAATGTATAGCAGCTTGGTTCAGCAACTGCTCTGCACATGACCAGCAGAAACCACGTGGAGTTGTGGACACAGCTCAACACATCACAGGAACCACTCTATAGACTCTGCCTTTACTTCTCACTGCCTCAGTAAAGCTTCCATCATAATCAAAGACCCCACCCACCTCATTTATTCTCTCTTCTCTCCCATTGGACAGAAGGTTCTGAAGCCTGAAAGCATGTCCCACCAGGCTCAAGGGCAGCTTCTATCCCAGTATTTTCAGATTCTGGAATGGCCGCCAGCAGTGTTGCAGGATTTGCCTGTCAGCATTGAACTCAACAAGGGACTGCCCTAGGGACTCCAGCTCTGGACTTTTCCTCAGGGTTTACTTCTTGAATACAGTAGCTGTGAGTGTGCATACAATAGCTGCAAGGCAGCAGAGGTTTCAGATTAGAGTTTTCCTTCCCCTAGGTGAGCTGACAACCATGACACCTGAGCTCCAACAGCCCAAAGACACTGGTTTTAAGTTGCTAGTGTGATGGGGTCCTGAGTTACCCCTATGAACTGTGTTTTGGAAAAGAGAGAGGGAGTTGTTGTTCAACCCCTTGCAATGTGAAAAGGTTATGACCGGTGGGGAGTTATTCATGTGTCCAATCCTCACCTGGGTTAATAATTCCACCACAGAAGAATGGTCCCCTTTGTTGTGGTCACAGTTGGTGACTTCCAAAGGATTTCGGAGGACAATGGGACGATCAACGGCGTCAGCTTACCTGAAGACTCAAAACTTCTCTCTCTCTCTCTCTCTCTCTCTCTCTCTCCATCACTACTCAACTCAATACCACGAACTGAACTGAACTTCACTCATCATCATAAGACTGTATCCATTTACCTCTAGGCTTGAAGAAGCTTGGTTTTCCTATGTCCACACTAACCTGTTCGATATGTCTGCATTTATATTACTGTATTGCGTAGTTACTAATAAATAGCATTAGTTTATCGCAATACCAGACTCCATGGTGTTTTCTATCTCTGCTGGTTCTTTAACCAGTCACGGGGTATGTGACACTAGTGACCTGCCTTTGTCTCTTCTGTCAGTAGAAATGGTTCCGCCGGACTTAGTAGCTAAGCCACACGTGAAGGCCAGGAACTGGACTTAGTTGTCAGAGGCTATTTGAGACACATGCCATTGAGAGTATTTAGGAGCTTATCCCCACTACCATCCCCAGCTATAACAACCTTAAAGAACCAGCATTATAGCACTGAGAATGCTTCAATATTACTTCACTGGCTTAGGGGGCTTGGGAATGTCCTGACATTGTGAAACGGAAAGGCAAGACTTGAACATTTCTCAAATACATTTACTGAAAGATGTCTTTATTGGCACTAGCCTTTACTGTACTGTACTGTACGTGTTCAACATGTCTGCTCCAGTAACAAGGTCTAATTGTCTTTCTAAAAGATACCTCCCAAAACAAAGCAGTTTTGTTCATTTATTAATTCCGCATTTGTCTAAGATAAGTTGTGCATTTGAAGCTGTCAGTAACATAACATCTTGATGAACCATTGTGAACAGCTACATTAACCTGTCTTAATCCACAGTGTGTTTCATTTGAGAGTTATATCTGCTGCAGTTTCCTCTTGAGTCTTGTACTCTCTTCTAAAAACTTCCACATTAATTTCCAATGCAGTACCAATGGCTGCCAAGACCCTGAGCCCCAGAATTCACTCTTTAATATACAGTGCGTTCCAGTTCACTGGGTTATATCAGGACCAGTATATGTTTTGGCCCAATTGCTCAAAATACCATGGAAATAGTTAAAAGGTATAAAAAAGACAAATTACTGTTCAACTAAGTAATAAATAATGTATTTAAATGAAATAGAGAACAAATTAGAACAATATCTAAACTACTTCAGTACTAAAAAACTGTGTGTTAGTTTCTAAAAGTTATTGATGAAGGAATCCATCCAGTGTCCACTGCCGTGCTCTTTTGATTGACTGTCAATGAACTAAATCAGCACAGACACCTAGTGCAGATAATGGACTGCTTCCATACAATGCTTTCAATGACTGAATCCTCCATCTTTGTTTTCATTGTAACATTCAAGATGATTGTCGATACCTTCAAATTTTTCGTAGTGCCGAATTTGCTGAAGTAGAGTAATTATTTCATTTTCACTCCCTGCCGCTTCTGGCATCTCCAGGCCTGGAAGTCTGAAACCATGGGAAGCAAAACAGTTCCGATTGTCTTACTGCTTATTTCTGGCCAACTATCAGTGACAAAAATCACTGCTTTTTGAACCGAAACACACACAACTGACGCTATTTAGAAACTGACCACTCTAAGCATGGTATAGCGTCTAACGGCCAAGGAAGTGCATGTGACTGACGCTAGCTAGAAACTTCAGCAGCAGTCTCCTCCTCCAATTAAGCTGCATATTGTCCCAAATTAACAAAGGGAATCCCGGACATTTTCTCAACTTTGTTCTTCAAGAGTTGTCCCAAATAAAGGGCTGCATGGTTAACTGATGGCCCAATTATCTGGAATCCACTGAAACCTATCTCCAGCTAATGGTCACTTGTCCAAGAATCCCCGTAAGTGGTTTAGTGTCAAATTTTTGTGTAATTATATTCTTCTGGAAAAACCAGGTACTAGATGGTGATTTGGGGTGGCACGGCCGCATAGTGGTTAGTGTGATGATATTACAATTCTCACTGCAGTCTGTAAGGAGTTTGTTTATTACCACCCCCCCCCCCCCACCCCCAAACCATGACCTGTGTGGGTTTCCTCTGGGTGCTCCAGTTTCCTCTCACAGTCCACAGACCTACAGGTTAAGGATAGTCAATTGAGGACATTCTTTGCTGGCTCAGGTAAGGCAACTGCACATACTTGCACTGTGTGGTCGTTGACACAAATGACACATTTCAGTGTATGTTTTGGTGTACATGTGACACGTAAAGCTAATCTCTTTCTTTCTTTAAGGATCGTGGTTTCCCTTCTGCTGTCATCAATGATGCCCTCACCTGCATCTCCTCCATTTCCCACACTTTGGCCCTCACCCCATCCTCCCATCACCACAAAAGGGACCGTATTCCCCTTGTCCTCACCTACCACCCCACCAGCCTCCGGATCCAGCACATTATCCTCTACAACTTCCGCACCCTTCAACAGGACCCCACCACTAAGCACATCTTTCCCCTCTCTGCTTTCCGCAGGGATCGTTCCCTCCACAACTCCCTGGTCCACACGTCCCTCCCCTCGGATCTCCCACCTGGCACTTATCCCTGCAGCATAAGTGCTACACCTGTCCCTACACCTCCTCCCTTACCACCATTCAGGGCCCCAAACAGTCCTTCCAAGTGAGGCGACACTTCACCTGTGAGTCTGTTGGGGTCATCTATTGCATCCGGTGCTCCCGGTGTGGCCTCCTCTACTTCAGCGAGACCCGACACAGATTGGGGGACCGCTTCGCCGAGCACCTTCACTCCGTCTGCCACTACAGACAGGATCTCCCGGTTGCCAACTCTGCTTCACATTCCCATTCGGATGTGTCCATACATGGCCTCCTCTACTGCAATGATGAGGCCAAACTCAGTTTGGAGGAGCAACATCTCATATACCGTCTGGGTAGTCTCCAGCCCCTTGGCATGAACATTGAATTCTCCAACTTCCAGTAATTCCCTCCCCCTCCCTTCCCCCATCCCAGTTTCACTCTGCCTCCTCCTCCAGCTGCCTATCACCTCCCTCATGATTCCGCCTCCTTCTACTACCCATAATGCTTTCCCCTTACATTCCTCCTTCACCTTTCCTGCCTATCCTCTCCCTGCTTCCCCTCTCCCACCCCTTGATCTTTCCCCTTACTGGTTTTTCACCTGGCACCGACCAGCCTTCTCCTTCCCACCCGCCCCCCACCTTCTTTATAGGGCCCCTGCCCCCTCCCTCTTCAGTCCTGACAAAGGATCTGGGCCCAAAACTTTGACTGCTTGTTTCCATGGATGCTGCTCGACCTGCTGAGTTCCTCCAGCATGTTGTGCGTGTTGCTTTGACCCCAGCATCTGCAGAGTATTTTGTGTTTAAGCTAATCTCGTTAATCTTTATGAAAGTATACAACTCAGAAACAGGCCATTCAACCCATCTTGTCCATCCGAGCAAGATATATGTCGGAGCTAGTCCAATTTGCCCGCGTTTTGCCTTTATCTCTCTATCCATCAATTTGAAACATCGTTTTAAAACCTCTGCCATTCCCTCAGCTCATTCCATATGCTTACCATCCCCTGTGTGAAAAACTCCTCTGGCCCACTTTAATTCTTTTCTCTCTCACATTAAATTGATGCCCTCCAGTTTTAGACTCCCCTACCCTGGGAAAAATACTCTCACCATCCATCTTGTATAACGGTCACCCCTCAGCCTCTCATGAGAACTGAAGCTCTCCTGTCCCGGTAACAGTCGGGATCAGCATTGCTATTGGTTTATTATCGTCACGTGTACCAAGATACCGTGATAAAGCTCGTTTTGCTGGCCGTTTGAGGCCCTCCGTTGGTGGAAGTCGAGCGTGTTTTGGCTGTCTGTGCGATACGGCAGTAAGATATGGAGAGCAAGCTGATCTCCATGCACTTGATGAATCCAAAGGAACGACAGAGTTTGGCACCAGCAGCGTCGCAGGAGTTACCAGTCAGCATTGAACTCAACGTAGGGACTCGAGTTCCAGAATTTTCCTCAGGGTTTATTCCCGAAACCTTCCCCATGAGTGGGTATAGCCACAAAGCAGCGGAGGTTTGATGTCAGAATTTTCCTTCTTCTAGATGAGCTATCAACCACGGCTGACGAGCCCCATCTGCCCGGAGCAACTGGTTTTAAAGCGCCTTTGCCGCTTCTCCAGTCAGTGGGATTGGTTCCGCCCGGCCCAGTAGCCAAGCCACAGGTGAAGGCCAGGAGCTGGACCTGGTTGTCAGAGGCTGTTCGAGACGCACGCCGTTGGGAGCATTTAATAGACAACCTATTAAATCTTACTCCCACCCACCCAGTTTAAGGAACTGCACACTGATCAGATCATTACACTGTGCATTGAGTTAGAACAAGGTAAAACAAACAATGCAGAATAAAATGCAAGCTCATGCCGAGGTAGATTGCGAGGCTGAGTCCATTTCATTGTGCGAGCGTCTGATAACAGCAGGATAGATGCTGTCTTTGAGCATGATGGTACGTGCTTCCAAACTGCCTGAGAAGAGAGAATGCCTGGGGTTGGCAGCTTCACTGAGGCAGTGCAACTATAGACAGTGCACGGAGCGGACAATGTGCTGAGCTGTCTCCACAACTCTCTGCAGGTTCCTGCAGTCACGGGCAGAGCAGTTTCTACACCAAGCCGAGACACTTCCACGTGGAATACTTTCTACGATAAAAATTGGTAAGGACCGACGGGGACTTGCCGAATTTATCTTCTGCGTTACTTCATTGTAAATTCTTTCTGCGCCATTTTAAAGTTTGATGACATCCTCCCGGTAGGCGGGTGAAAAAATGTGCACAGTCCTCTTCTTGCGTGAAGACCTTTGGTCAAAAGAGAGAAAAAAGATGTAAGCTTCAAAGTGAGGGAGGGAGGGCTGAAAAAGGCAGTTGAAGATGGGATTACTGAGGAAGTGTTATCAATAGGCCAGTTAGAAGGCAACGCACATTTACAAGGAGCGCTGTCACAAGAAAGCGGCGTTAATTATAAAGGGCCCGCACCAGGCTCTTCTCGCTGCTGCCACCGGGAAGGCGGTCCCACACCACCAGGTTCAGGAATTATCGGGAAGGAGGTAGAGGAGCCTTGGGTCCCACCAGGTTCAGGAACAGTTATCCCCGCAATTATCAGGAAGGAGGTACAAGAGCCTCAGGTCCCACACCACCACGTTCAGGAGCAATTACCTTTCAACCATCAGGCTCCTGAACCAGTGTGGATAGCTTCACTCAACTCAACACTGATCTGATTCCACAGCCTATAGACTCGCGCTCAAGGACTCTATAAATCTTGTTCTTATAATTATTAAATTAGTAAATAAATAATACTATTTTCTTTATATTTGCATGGTTTATCTTCCGCTGAACTCTGCTTGTCAATTTGGGTAGTTTTTCTTTAGTATTTCTACGTTCCACTGTAAATGCCCGCAAGAAAATGCATCTCAGGGTGACATTTATTTATTTTGATAATAAATCTTTTTAAATTTTGAACCAAGAAGAATGATGGGCGACATAGAGTAGGTCTATTGGAATGGAGGGCGGGTGGGGGGGGGGGGGGAGAGAAAATGGCGCCAATATCAAACACGACAACAATGGCCTGTTCTGGTATAAACAATGAAAGCAAGTTATCAGAAGCTTGAATATTCGGTAGTAATTCCAGAAGGCTGCGTGGTGCTCAGCCGGAAGATGAGGTGTTGCTCCTGACACGTACGTTGTGCCTAGCCTCCTTGTACGAGAGGCCACAGTCCGACTGGCCAGAGGGGCAGGGAATTAAAGGGGCAGGCGACAAGAAGTTCAGGCTCACGGCTGTGGACTGGACATAGGTGTATCGCGAAGTGACCGCCGAATCTGTGTATGCTCCCTCTGATGCATAGGAGAGCACGTTATGAACCCGGACTGCAGTAATACTAAACTGGTAGGAGTCCAACTGAATTGTACTACGGGGGCCGTACTCTGCACTGGGCTGTGAGTCTCACAGTTCCAAAAAAGGCCTTTAACCCCCTCTGTCATACAGATAAGCTACCCGAAAGTCTGCCTTGGAAACGTTGTCTGGCAGCGTTCGCTCTCCTGCGTGATCGACACCGGTGGGAGGGTCGGGCTGGTTCCAATCCAATTTGCTTGCATTCTGTATCTTTCGAGTGCAACTGTTTTTTGTATGAGAGAGTTGTGTGTGTATGTAGGTGTTGTGTGTGTGTGTGAGAGAGAGAGAGAGAGGTGGGGGAGGGAGGGGCAACGGGGAGGAGTTTGATCCATCTCAGACGCTGAATCTGAAAGAAGTCTGTGAAGGGGAACAGTCTTGCGATATAGGGGAGAAAATAGAGTTGTAGGAAACGGGCATTCAGCGGAGGATGAAACTGCGAACAAGAGGCAATCTCTTTGAGATTTTTTGCTATCAACTATTGCAATTGTTCTAAAACAGCGTTTGTTTAAATCTGAGACAGCGGGTTGCCTGATTCTGGGTGTCTCGAGTGCGGGCGTGTGGATTTTACTTGCGAGCCGGCACCACTCCACTGCACCGTGTCAGACACCGGCTGCTTCCTGCCCGCACTGCTCTGGACCATGGAGGCGGAGCGGGGCTCAAACCCCGGCGACCACTGCCGCTGATCTGCGCAGGATGGATGCAGGTGCCGCCTCGTCGCTATTTACTAACCAGTCCGCCGGCGGGCCAGGGCACACGGCGGGCATCCGCTCCTCGTCCGTTCCGGTCAAGATACTGCTGGAAACCATCATGGTCCTGATGTGTGTAGCTGCTATCACAGGTCTGGCCCGAGTAACTCGTTGCCGTGTTGTGGAGTTTGCTTGTAAAAGCGTGCCTGCATCGTGGTTATACCCTTTAAAAACGGACACCCCCCCCCCCCACTTCATCGCAAGCTGAAGCCTGCCATTGGCGTTGGACTCAAGCGGGTTAACGTTATACAATAGTTTGTCACGAGAGACGAACGACAATAAAATGTATTAAAACTACCACCGGAATAGCAATAGCCGGGGGCTTTAATCAGAGGTGCAGATTTATCTATGGGTTGGTGTTATATGTCTATTAATGTAAAATGTCTGCTTATTTATACTTGCACACACGTGTACATTTCATATATGGATGCAATTCCGATATCCACATTAAAATTAAATCTGAAATATTTATTAATATTAGGAAAAGAAATAGAATCTCAAAGCGCCTCGTTTGGTAAAGATGCTTTCAGCAGAAATGTTCTGACACTGCTTGTTTCGAGGTTTATTGTGTAATCCGGGCGGTGATTTTTGTTTTGCCATCAGTTTGGTGGCATATGTCCTCGAGATCTGAAAGGTTCCGAGCTGTTCATTTCTCAGTCCGATTCCTGCCCTAGATTTCTGCTCCCGTGGAGCCGCAGAGGAGAGTTTGGGTTCGGTTTCTTGGTTTGCTCATTTAAAGGAGGATAGATACCACGGGTACAACGTTATGAGAGGGAAACTGGCGTTTGTCCTTGCGCTGTATTGGCTGAAAAGCTTCAAACCTCGCCCTTGGCACCAGAATTCTCCCCCCCCCCCCCCATACCCACCAAGGACAGTTACATGCTCCGCCCCAACTGGTATGTGGGTCAAAAACAGGAATGGGCAGGGAATGAAGGGGCACGGATCACATGCAGGAATAGCAGAGCAGATTGGATGGGCCGCATGGTCTAATTCTGCTCCTTTGTCATGTACTCTTATGACGAGGTTCAGTGGGATTGACCCCGGAGGCTGAAGGACCTTTTCCTGTTCAATTTAATTCAGGCTGAGTTCCACACATGTATCATTAACTTGTGGAGAATGTTTTCTTCATTATACCCACCCCACTCCACTCTTTCTGCAATTTTTACTTAAAGTATCTGCCTCCCTTGACTTCAAACCACACCCCTCCCTCCTTGTGAAGGAAAATGTCTCCATCCTGTTTAATCAATCTAGATCCCTCTAGACAGATAGATATTTTGCTGGCCTCAATTGAGGGTTAGCCTCTGCCTCCACTTTGCAAAGGAAACAGCTGTAGCTTGTCCAGTCTATTCCCCCAGATAAAATGTTCCTTTCCTGGCAACATCATCATAACTCTGCTCTGCACTCTCTCCAGTGCAGTTACGTGTGGCCAGTACAGTATGCAGTAGGTGAGCTGTGGCCTAAGACCTTGTCCTTATTCTCTATAGCTTGTCCAGTAAAGGAAAGTAGCCCAAGTGCTTTCTAACCACTTAGTTAGCCCGATCTACCTTTAATGTCCCATGGATAGAAATTCCAATTTTCTTTTGTATCTCCAGATCTCTTAATATCCTTACATTTGCTGGGATTCCCTTTATATTTCTGCACCATTCCCTTCACATTACTTTGTACGTTAGTTTGCCATTTATCTGTCCAGTTGATGAGATTATCTCCATCTTCCTGCAGCCTAAAGCTTTCCTCCTAATGGCCTAAAGCTTTCCTCCTAATACAACTATTTTTGTATCATTGCAGATCTCCCAATTGTGGCTCCTAATTTTGGGCTAACTTATTAATATTAATGTGCAGGCTGAGAATGGAGCCCTGTGAAAGTCCACTAGTACAGTACCAGCATTTGAGCTGAAGTTACACTCTTCAACCATTCCCATCAGTGAGTTAGCTTTGGATCTAATTTGCCTGCTTCTCTGAGATTCACTGGTTTTATTTTTTTTAATCGGACTCCAGGTTGTTCCTCCTGGGCACAGTCTGTGTCGATGGTTCTTGTTACCACCTCAAAACATTCCATTGAAATATTCAGATCCTCGGGGTAGAATCTAAAAATACCTCTGCCCAGACCTATATCCATCTTGTGCAGGTCTACTCCAGCCTCCATTCTAGCCGTGCATTGATAGACCCATCTCACATTGGACACCTTTGATAGAGTCTCTCCCTCTGTGATGTAGAATCTTTCTTTAGAAGGCTTGTCCAGGTTCCATGTGTGTCTGCATGTATTAATGTATACAGGTCTTATAGAGGCATCTCCCATGCTGCCTCCATCAGCTAATTCTCCTTAGTTCCAACTGTCCACATCCTCACTTTATAGAGGACCCCTGTTTTATTCTCTATGAAGATAGCATGGTTAACGTTGAGTGTATTGATTGATCATTAATCTTTGATGTGAGTGGCATAGTAGCATAGTGGTTACAGCACCTGTGATCACCATCAGGGTTTGATTCCTGCTGCTGTCTGTAAGGAGTTTGTATGTTCTCCCTGTGACCACATGGAATTCCTCCCACATTTCAAAGCAGGCAGTTAGGGTCAGTAAGTTGTGGGCATGTTATAGAGGTACTGGACATGTGGCAACATTTGTGGGCTGCCCCTTGGACTTTATTGGTCATTTGTGCAAGATGACACATTTCACTGTATGTTACAATGTACGCATGACAAATAAAGTAAAGCTAATCTAATTTAATCAATTGTAGAGAGATTGATTTTCTGTACTGCCTAGAAATTACTGAATGAATGTGTTCTCTTTCAGGTAACATTCTAGTGATTGCGATTATTGCTGTTACCAAACACTTCCATTCAGTCACCTCGGTGTTCTTGGTCAATCTGGCTGTCAGCGACTGTTTGGTGGGGCTAGGAGTCATGCCATTTGTTGCTATGTCCGTGTTTTATCAGGACTGGAACAGATACAACGTGAGTATTGCTCTAAATTTCCAAATATATATTTTGCATCCAATAATTAGAACAAGATTGCTTGGTAATATTATTCAGATTCAGTTTATTGTCATTTATAAACCACAAATACAATGCAGTTAAAAAATGAGACAACGTTCTCTGGAATGATATCATGAAAAAGCACAAAACAGACCACACAAGAAAAACCACATAACATTTGGTAATCCCCAATCCAGAGTCTGGAGAGGCAGCTGCATATCAATATCACGCTACCGTCTTAGCACATTCCCCGGAAAGGACCTACAAACCCATCAGACAAAACTAAAGCTACAAGACCTACACAAAACCACATAGTTACATATAGTTATAGTTAACATATAGTTTCAACAGTGCAGACAATACCATAATTGATAAAAGACTAACTGACAAAGACTGCATAATTATAACACATAGTTTCTAGATTATGATCTAGAATGAAAATAGTCTATGCTTGAGCAGATTAGTTCATCCTGCATTCAAAGACAATGTGTCTGGGACTAATGGAGAGGACTTGTAGATAAGAGAAAACCATCAGTTACAAAAGGCAATGGAACCTTGGGAATAATCTTTTTGACCTCTGACCTGAACTCCAAGATAACTTTCATACAATTGCTAATTATAACACATGGAAACTACTCTATCTACCGTTGATGCTAATTAGTAGACAACAAACATTATTACAGGAAAACTAAATCATATAAACACAAAAATAATAACTAGCATTTGTGTGGCACAAATGTCAATAAGATGATTCCTCATGAACCAGTTTGATTCAGAACTACATAAGGTTACAAAGCCAATCTAAGAGGTATGCCCAGAAATTTATCAGCAGATGTAAGTGCAGAATTGTAGGAGAAACTCAAACTCATTATCAAAGTACATAGTGTCTGTCATCATATTATTTACATGACATTCATTTTCTAGCAGCAATTCACTCTAGAACAGAGAAATGCAATAGAGTCAATGAAAAACTACACAGAAAGACTGACAACAAATGTGCATAAATAAATAAGTACATACATACATGCATAATTAAGTAATTCTGAGAACAAGTTGAAGAGCCCTTAAAAGTGAGTCCATAAGTTGTTGAATCAGTTCAGTGTTGAGATGAGTTAAGTTATCCACATTAGTTCAGGTGCCTGATAACTGTTCTTGAACCTGGTGGTGGGGATCTAAGGTTCCTGTATCTCTGCCCGAATGTAGTAGCAATAAGACAGCATGGTCTGAAATGCTGTTATTGGCCATTTTATGTTAAATTTTAAGTAATGTTTTTATGGTGACTGTAGAGGAAGAAGTGGTCTCAGAGAGAGAATTTCAGCATTTGGGGTCTTGGGAAGTAGCAAGGGTAGAGAAAGTAAAACTGGGAATCTGCAGATGGCCAGAATTCAAGGATTTGGGGAATCTGGATACCATGGACCTGGAGCAGATACAAGAAAGGGGTTTAAGTTGATGAATCTGGATTGGAGTCTGGATTCATAATATAAGACATAAAACATAGAACATGGAAAACCTACAGCACAATACAGGCACTTTGGCCCATGAAGCTGAGCCGAACATGTCCTTACCTTAGAAATTCCTTAGGGTTACACATAGCCCTCTATTTTTCTAAGCTCCATTTACCTGTCCAGGCATTTCTTAAAAGACCCTATTGTTTCTGCCTTCACCACACTCTCTGGCAGCCCATTCCACGCACTCACCACTCTCTGCGTAAAAAAACTTACCCCTGACATCTCCTGTGCACCTGCTTCCAAGCACCTTAAAACTGTGCCCTCTCGTGTTATCCATTTCAGCCCTGGGGAAAAAGCCTCTGACTATCCACATGGTCAATGCCACTCATCATCTTATACACCTCTATCAGGTCACCTCTATCCTCCGTCGCTCCTGGGAGAAAAGGCTGAGTTCACTCAACCTATTCTCATAAGACATGCTCCCCAATCCAGGCAATATCCATGTAAATCTCCTCTGCACCCTTTCTATGGTTTCCACATCCTTCCTATAGTGAGGCAACCAAAACTGAGCACAGTACTCCAAGTAGGGTCTGACCAGGGTCCTATACAGCTGCAACGTTACCTCTTGGCTCCTAAATTCAATCCCACGATTGATGAAAGCCAATGCTTTCTTAACCACAGAGTCAACCTGCACAGCAGCTTTGAGTGTCCGATGGACTCAAACCCGAAGATCCCTCTGATCCTCCACACTGCCAAGAGTCTTACCATTTCTCATGTCCAACACCTATGTAGACATCTTGGACATAAGAAACGCATCACAAAGTGTTTAACATTTTGAAGGCAAAGGTGAATTGTGAATTATTTCAGTTTAATTTGAGAATATATCAGCACAGATGCTAAAATTCTTAGCATACTCATTGAAATTCAGCATATCCTTTGAGCTTGAGCAGGGTGAGCTGTAGCAGTGTAAGATAACTAGGTACCTGTACCCAGAAATTAATAGTTAACTTTAAAGAAGTTTAGATCCCTAAATCTAATGCTATTCATACAAAATGTGGCTATCAATAGCAATGACAATGTTAGTTGTAAAACCTTGCCTGTCATTAAACTGACTGGCTTATTAAACCATTCACGAGGAATTCAGTCATATACAGAGTAAGTAAATACAGCAGATGTCTTCTCTTATAGGGCACCTTTGAACCAGATGGTTTATTTTATAACATTGGTAGTTTTGCAATTGCTGCTATCAGTGCTGATTTAATTCCTGATTATTTAATTAATATAATTTAAATACCCAGATGCCACAAAGGGATTTGAACTTGTACCTCCAGATCAGATGCTGAAGCCTGTGGATTATCGGAACCATTATGCCTCTGTGGCTGTGGTTATAGGGTGGTAGTGAATATGCGTTTTCAGAAAGATGAATGGAATTGGAGATTTTAAGCTGCAAATTGCTGGCGAAGGAATTGGGAGTCTGTGTAATTAAAAACAAAATCATATTTTTACTTAGTCACTGTAAACAAATACTCCAGAGGCTTGATCATAGTTGGAGAAAATATCCTTAAGTCCTGGACACTCAGGTAATAAAAATGGAAATTAACTCGTTTGATCACCGTAAACCAGTCATCATTCTTTGATCTATTCTCTTCATGAAAGAGCTGTGATTCTAAATATTAAATCATTGTAATTTAAAGGTCTGTCTTTTTTATGTAACCTTGCATTTGAAATAACCAGAATATCCTTGAAAGAAATCAATCCTGATTTGCAAATCCAAAAGTAGTTATTTTAAACTCCCTGATGTGTTTGCTAAATAAAGAATGTGGCAGAATCAAATTAGCATTTTCTCTCCCTAGCTGTTCTATAGTAAAGGTTGCAGTGGAGCTGCTCTTTGGAAATGCCCTTTGATGATAACTGCTCCTGTTCACCAGGATTCATAAAGACTTGCATTTATGTAGCATTTTTATACCACCTTCGGGATGTTCCCAAAGTGCTTTACTGCTGATGGAGTCCACTGGAGGTGTAACCAATGCACCAGTGAAGGAAATTGATGTCTTTCTTTTCAATAATAAAGGAATTTTTTTCCTTACTCAAGTTGGAATTCATTTCTAGGGGTGTAGAATATAAGAGCAGGGATGTGATGTTGAGGCTCTATAAGGCACTCGTGAGACCACACTTGGAATATTATGTGCAGCTTTGGGCTCCTTATTTTAGAAAGGATATACTGACATTAGGAAGGGTTCAGAGAAGATTCACGAGAATGATTCCAGGAATGAAAGGGTTACCATATGAGGAATGTCTGGCAGCTCTTGGGCTGTATTCCCTGGAGTTCAGGAGAATGAGGGAAGATCTCATAGAAACAGTCCGAATGTTAAAAGGCCTGAACAGATTAGATATGGCAAAGTTATTTCCCATGGTAGGGGAGTCCACGACAAGAGGGCATGACTTCAGGATTGAAGGACGTCCATTTAGAACTGAGATGTGGGGAAATTACTTCAGTCAGAGGGTGGTAAATCTCTGGAATTTGTTGCCACAACCAGCTGTGGAGGCTAAGTCATTGGGTGCATTTCAGACAGAGATAGATAGGTTCTTGATTAGCCAGGGCATCAAGGGGTATGGGGTGAAGGCAGGGTAGTGGGAATGACTGGAAGAATTGGATCAGCCCATGATTGAATGGTGGAGCAGACTCAATGGGCTGAATGGTCTACTTCTGCTGCTATATGTTATGGTATTATGGTCTTAAGTAATTATTAACACTCAGTGGCCACTTTATTAGTACAACTGTACACCAGGTTGTTAATGCAATATCTAATCGGCTAATTCTGTGGCTGCAACTCTGTGTTTATTTCAGTAAAAGGGAGGTGGGAATTAATATTGAACCACTGGAAAATTATGCTGGTGAGGTAGTAATGTGAGACAAAGAAATGGCAGATGAACTTAATGGGTACTTTGCATTAGTCTTCACTGTGGAAAACATTAGCAGTGTGCCAGAGATCCATGAGCATCAGGGAGCAGGAATGAGTGCCATTGCTATTACAAAGGAAAAAGTTCTAGGCAAATTCAAAGACCTTAAGGTGGATAAGTCACCTGCAAGAGGTTGCTGACAAGATAACTGATGCATTGGTCATGATCTTTCAAGAATCATTTGATTCTGGTATGGTTCCGGAGGACTGGAAAATTACAAATGTCACTCCACTCTTTAAGAAGGGAGGAAGGCAAAAGAAAGCAAATTTTAGGCCAATTAGACTAACCTCGGAGTGTGTTGGAGTCTATTATTTAGGATGAGGTTTCAGGGTACTTGGAGCCGAATGATAAAATAAGTCAAAGTCAGCATGGTTTCTGTAAAGGGAAATCTTGCTTGACAAATCTGTTAAGAGTTCTTCAAGGAAGTAACAAGCAGGGTGGACAAAGGAGAAGCAATGGATGTCATTTACTTGGATTTTCAGAAGGTATTTGATAAGGTGCCACACATGAGGCTACTTAACAAGATAAAATCCCATGGCGTTACAGGAAAGATACTGGCATGGATAGAGAAATGGCAATCAAGCAGGAGGCAAGGAGTGGGAATAAAGGGGGCCTTTTCTAGTTGGCTGCCAGTGACTAATGGTGTTCCTCAGGGTTCAGTATTGGGACTGCTACTTTGTCAATGGAATTGATAGCTTTGTGGCAAAGTTTTCAGATGATACAAAGATAGGTGGAGGGATAGGTAATGTTGAGGAAGCAATGTAATTGCAGCAGGACTTACACAAATTGGAAGAATGGGCAAAAACTGGCAGATGGAATACAGTGTTGGGAAATGTATGATAATGCATTTTGCTAAAAGTAACAACAGTGCAGACTGTTATCTAAATGGGGAGAAGATTCAAACTATAAAGGTGCAGAGGGACTTGGGAGTCCTCATACAAGAGTCCCAGAAGGTGAATTTACTGGTTGAGTCGGTGGTAAAGAAGGCAAATGCAATCTTGGCAATTATATCAAAGAGAATAGAATATAAAAGCAAGGAGATAATGCTGAGGCTTTATAAAACACTAGTCAGGCTGCACTTGGAGTATTGTCAACAGTTTGGGGTCCCATATCTCACAAAGGATGTGTTGTCATTGGAGAGAGTCCAGAGGAGGTTCACGAGGATGATTCTGGGAATGAAGGGGTTAATTTGGCATTTGGCAGCTTTGGGCCTGTACTCACTGAAATTTAAAAGAATGGTGGTGGTGGTGGGGGGGGGGGGGGTAATCTCATTGAAACCTGCAAAAATGTTGAAAGGACTAGATAGGGTGGATGTGGAGAGGATGTTTCCTATGGCGGGGGTATCCCGAACTAGAGGGCACAGCTTCAAATTTGAGTGGCAACCCTCTGAATCAGAATCAGGTTTATTATCACCGGCATGTGACGTGAAATTTGTTAACTTAGCAGCAGCAGTTCAAAGCAATACATAATCTAGCAGAGAGAGAGAAAAAAACATAATAATAAACAAGTAAATCGGTTAAGTATATTGAATAGATTTTTTTAAATGTGCAAAAACAAAAATACTGTACATTAAAAAAAGTTAGGTAGTGTCCAAATCTTCAATGACCATTTAGGAATCAAATGGCAGATGGAAAGAAGCTGTTCTTGAATTACTGAGTGTGTGCCTTCAGGCTTCTGTATCTCCTACCTGGTGGTAACAGTGAGAAAATGGCATGCCTTAGGTACTGGAGGTCCTTAATAATGGACATTGCCTTTCTGAGACACCGCTCCCTAGAGATGTCCTGGGTACTTTGTAGGCTAGTGCCCAAAATGGAGCTGACTAGATTTACAACCTTCTGCAGCTTCTTTCAGTCCTGTGCAGTAGCCCCTCCATACCAGACAGTGATGCAGCCTGTCAGAATATTCTCCAAGGTACAACTATAGAAGTTTTTCACTGTACTTGTTGACATGCCAAATCTCTTCAAACTCCTAATAAAATATAGCCACTGTCTTGCCTTCTTTATGACTACATCGATACGTTGGAACCAGGTTAGATCCTCAGAGATCTTGACACCCAGGAACTTGAAACTGTTCACCCTCTCCACTTCTGATCCCTCTATGAGGACTGGTATGTGTTCTTTCGTCTTACCCTTCCTGAAGTCCACAGTCAGCTCTTTTGTCTTACTGACATTGAGTGCCAGGTTGTTGCTACGCCACCACTCCACTAGTTGGCATATCTCACTCCTGTACGCCCTCTTGTCACCATCTGAGATTCTACCAACAATGGCTATATCATCAGCAAATTTGTAGATGGTATTTGAAACAGATTTAAGGAGGAATTTTTTTTAGCCAGTGAGTAGTGAAACTGGAGTGCCCTGCCATAGACAGCTATGGAAACCAAGACTGTGGGTATATTTTAAGTGAAAATTGATAGTTTCCTGATTGGTCAGGGCATCAAAGCTTATGGCGAGAAAGCAGATTGAGTGGGATCCAGGATCAGCCATGATGAAATGGTGGAGAAGACTTGCTGGGCTGAATGGCCTAATTCTCCTCCCATGTCTTATGCTCTTAATGCATAAAAACATGCAAACATAGTCAAGAGGTTCAGTTGTTGTTCAGACCAAACATCAGAAATGGGAAGAAATGTGATCTAAGTGTTTTTGATTGTTGAATATTTGTTGGTGGCAGATGGGGTGGTTTGAGTATCTCAGATGATCTCCTGGGATTTTCTCGCATAATAGTCTCTTGCCTAGACTGTACAGAGAAGGGTGCAAAAAAAATCCAATGAGCAGCAGTTCTGTGGGCAAAAATACTTTGTTAATAAGAGAGGTCAGAGGAGAATGGCAAGACTAGTTCAAACTGACAGAATGGCGACAGTAACTCAAGTAACCACACGTCACAACAGTGACATGCAGAAGAGCATCTCTGAATGTGCAACAGGTCAAATCTTGAAGTGGATTGGCTGCAGCAACAGAAGGCTGTGAACATCACTCAGTGGCCACTTTATTAGGTACAGGAGCTACCTAATGGGTGTATACTGGACACATAAGTACTGAGTTTCTCATCAACTCATTTCATATGAAATGTAGTGTCTTATGTTGAATCACCATTGATTATGCACCCAGAGTTCAACATTATAATTGGATGTACAAACATTTCATTGCTTTCTGTACTGTGGTGAACAGCAGTGATCTATTTAGTCCCATACTGGTGATCTACTCAGCCCAATACCAGTGATCTACTTAGCCCCAAAGCAGTGACCTATTGAGTCCCATACCAGTGATCAGTTCAGTCCCACACCAGTTATCTAGTTATTCCCATACTGGTGATCTATTTACCCCATATTGATGATCTATTTAGTCCTGTACTAGTGATCAATTTAGTTCCTCACTGGTGATCTATTTAGTCCCACACTGATGATGGATTTAGTCCAATAGCAGTGATCTACTCAGTCTCATAGTGGTGATATATTTAGTCCCATATTGGTGAACTATTTTGCATCATACTGATGATTGTTCAGCCCCATTCCAGTAATCAATTTAATCCCATAAGGGGCATCTATTTAGTCCCATACCAGTGATCTAATTAGTTCCATACTGGTGATCTTTTTAGTACCATTCCAGTGATTTATTTAGTCCCACAATGGTAATCAATTTAGGCCCAGAGCAGTGATCTAGTTATTCCCATAGTGCTTGTCTATGCAGTCCAGTAGTGATGATCTATTTGGTCCCATAGTTGGTGATCTATTTAGCCCCATAGTTGGTGATCTATTTAGCCCCATAGCGATGAGCTATTGGTCCCATAGCAGTGATCTATTTGGTCCCATTGTGGGTATTTATTTAGTTCCATACTAGTGACCTATTTAGTCCCATGTTGGTGATCTCTTCAGTCCCACTTTGTTAATATGTTTGGTCCACAGAGCAGTGATCTATTTCATCCCTTAATGGTGATCTGTTCAGTTCCATAGCAGTGATCTATTTAGTCCATAGCCATGATCTCAGTAGTCACATAGCTGCAATTGTTTTGTCACAAACTGGTGATCTTTTGTGGTCACAGTGGTGGTGATCGATTTAGCCCCACAACAGAGAACTGTTTAGTGCCACACTGATATCAATTCTGCCCCACACTGGTGATTTATTCACTCAATTAGCAGTGGTCTATTAATTTCCATACTGGCGATATATTTAGTCCCATACTAGTGCTCTATTCAGCCCCATCCTGGTGATCTATTTGTCCATGGCCACGATCTAGATAGTCACAGAGCCATGGTCTACTTAGTCCCTTAGCAGGGATCTGTTTAGTCCCACAGTGGTGATCTATCGAATCGCTTTGTGGTGATCTATGCATCACTTTGCAGTGATTTATCTAGTCCCACAGTGCTGATCTGTCTAGTCTTATGCTGGTGATCTACTCAGTCCCATAGCAGTTCCACAGTGGTGATCTTTTTAGTCCATAGCCATGATTGACTTAGTCTCATAGTGATGATCTACTCAGTCTCATATTGGTGATTTATTTAGTACCACAAGTGGTGATCCCTTTAGTTCCAAAGCAATGATCTATTTGGTCTCAAAGCGATTATCTATTTAGTCCCATGTTGGTGATCTATTTAGTTCCATAGTGATAATCACTGTACTGCTGATCTAGTTAGCTGCATGGCATTGATCTACTTAGCTCCATGTTGGTGATCTATTTAGTCACATAGCAGTGAGCTATTTAGTCCCAAAGTGGTGATTTATTCACTGTAGCAGTGAAATTTTGAAATATAACAGGAAAGAGTCATTGGGCTAATTTTGGAAGCATAGTTGCAGCTTCATTTTCCCATAGGTTTGAGATCTTGCCAAGTAGATTTGTCTACTTCCACCTTGAGATGGTCACAGATTATTTCCACATTTCCCACTGAAGGGGGGTGTATGCAGAGTGCAGATTTTCTTCAGTCGGGAGTTGGCTTCATTTCCAGTGTGTATCACAGCAGTGTAAAGCACAGAATGGGCTCTTGTGGCCAATTTCATCCAGGTGACCATGGTGCGTGTCTGCATTACACCCCATTACCTGCATTAGGCCATAGAGAGGAGCAGAAAGGACCATTGGCCCATCTAGTGTGCCCTGCCATTCCACCATGGCTGTTAGGGGAACAAACAGGAGATTTTGTGAATGTGAATGAGATAGTATATTGCCTCCCAAGTGCTGGGATCAGGGACATGTCATATCGGGTCCACAGCAGCCAGAAGTCATGGTACTTGTTGGTACTAGCGACAAAGGCAGGAAAAGGGGCCCTGAAGAGAGAAATTAGGGAGTTCGGTAGAAGCTGAAAAGCAGGACCTTAAGGGTGGTAATGTCTTAATTACTGCCTGTGAGGTTACAAGCTGGACCATTTGACTGATGAATGTGTAGCTAAGGAATTAGTGTAGGAGGCAGGTTTTCAGCTTTGTGGATCCCTCTGTTACTTTTCTATCCAAGTACCTGTCCAGTTGCCTTCTAAATCTTGTTGGGTGGGACTACAACCAGAGGGTGAAAGGTAAAAAGTTTAAGGGGAGCATAAGGGAAACTTCTTCACTCAGAGGGTTGTGAGAGTGTGGAACGAGCTGCCAGCATCAGTAGTGCATGCAAACTCAATTTCAATGTTTAAGAGAAGTTTGGATAGATACATGGATGGTAGGGTTATGGAGGGCTATGTTCCGGTGTCCATCGACAAGAATAGGCAGTTTAAATGGTTTCAGCATGGACTGGATGGGCCAAAGGGCCTGTTTCTGTGCTGTACTTTTCTATATCTCTCCACCATCTCTTCACTCTAGATAACCACCAGACCGTGTGGAAAAACCTGCCGTTCAGTCCTCCTTTTAAGTTCTCCCCTTTCATCATAAACCTGCATTCTCTAGTTCAAAATAACACATACAAAATGCTAGAGGGCTTCAGCAGATCAGGCAGCATCTATAGAAGTGAACGAACAGTCCGAGTTCAGGGCGGAAACCCTTCTTCATGACTGGTAAAGAAGGGAGAAGAAGTCAAAGTAAGAATTTGGAAGGAGATGGGGAAGGAGTACAAGCTGGCAGGCAACAGGTCAAGGGCGGTGGGTGGGGAGGGGGCAATGAAGTGAGAAACTGGCAGGTGATAGATGAAAAAGATAAAGGGCTAGAGAAGAAGGATTCTGATGCAGAAGAGAGTGGACTATGGGAGAAAGGGAAGGAGGAGGGACACCAAAAGGAGGTGACTGACAAGTAAGAAAACACTGTGTGACCTGTGCCCCTCATAATTCT
This sequence comes from Hemitrygon akajei, assembly GCF_048418815.1. NCBI lineage: Eukaryota > Metazoa > Chordata > Chondrichthyes > Myliobatiformes > Dasyatidae > Hemitrygon > Hemitrygon akajei. Next base: position 103,312,986 of record NC_133130.1, read on the forward strand.
GTGAGTGTGTATATCACGTCAATCCTCAGCATTTTACATAGGAAACATTCCTAGCCAACACAATCTCTTGTTCTAAATGGAGGCCTCCATTCCAGGCAACATTCCGGTGAATTGTTTCTACACTCTCGATTGCTACCACTTCCTTCCTGGAGTAGGGTGTCCCGAACTGTGCACATGACACTGTGAATTACAGTATACATTCTGCCCATCTACTGGTACCATAGACATGACCTTCACAGCACAGCAATTACAGGGAAATGCCGTGAACAAAGGCAACCCTCCTACAGAGATCTGACAAATCCAAGCTCTGTTGTATATTATCAAGATGCGGCTGCCCTAACAAATACCGACGAATACTGAGGCTTCTGCATGATGACGTGTCAACCACAGAACTCAGCAGTAGTGGGGCTGAATCAGAACCTACACTGTCCACACAGGAGCCAAACAGCACTCAGCAATAGTGGCATTGAATCAGAACCTACACTGTCCACACAGGAGCCAAACAGCACTCAGCAATAGTGGCATTGAATCAGAACCTACACTGTCCACACAGGAGCCAAACAGCACTCAGCAATAGTGGGGCTGAATCAGAACCTACACTGTCCACACAGGAGTCAAACAGCACTCAGCAATAGTGGTGCTGAATCAGAACCTACACTGTCCACAGGAGTCAAACAGCACTCAGCAATAGTGGGGCTGAATCAGAACCTACACTGTCCACACAGGAGTCAAACAGCACTCAGCAATAGTGGCATTGAATCAGAACCTACACTGTCCACACAGGAGTCAAACAGCACTCAGCAATAGTGGCATTGAATCAGAACCTACACTGTCCACACAGGAGTCAATCAGCACTCAGCAATAGTGGCATTGAATCAGAACCTACACTGTCCACACAGGAGTCAATCAGCACTCAGCAATAGTGGCATTGAATCAGAACCTACACTGTCCACACAGGAGTCAAACAGCACTCAGCAATAGTGGTGCTGAATCAGAACCTACACTGTCCACAGAGGAGTCAAGCAGCACTCAGCAATAGTGGTGCTGAATCAGAACCTACACTGTCAACAGGAGTCAAACAGCACTCAGCAATAGTGGCATTGAATCAGAACCTACACTGTCCACACAGGAGTCAAACAGCACTCAGCAATAGTGGTGCTGAATCAGAACCTACACTGTCAACAGGAGTCAAACAGCACTCAGCAATAGTGGCATTGAATCAGAACCTACACTGTCCACACAGGAGTCAAACAGCACTCAGCAATAGTGGTGCTGAATCAGAACCTACACTGTCAACAGGAGTCAAACAGCACTCAGCAATAGTGGCATTGAATCAGAACCTACACTGTCCACACAGGAGTCAAACAGCACTCAGCAATAGTGGCATTGAATCAGAACCTACACTGTCCACACAGGAGTCAAACAGCACTCAGCAATAGTGGCATTGAATCAGAACCTACACTGTCCACACAGGAGTCAAACAGCACTCAGCAATAGTGGCATTGAATCAGAACCTACACTGTCCACACAGGAGTCAAACAGCACTCAGCAATAGTGGCATTGAATCAGAACCTACACTGTCCACACAGGAGTCAATCAGCACTCAGCAATAGTGGCATTGAATCAGAACCTACACTGTCCACACAGGAGTCAATCAGCACTCAGCAATAGTGGCATTGAATCAGAACCTACACTGTCCACACAGGAGTCAATCAGCACTCAGCAATAGTGGTGCTGAATCAGAACCTACACTGTCAACAGGAGTCAAACAGCACTCAGCAATAGTGGTGCTGAATCAGAACCTACACTGTCCACACAGGAGTCAATCAGCACTCAGCAATAGTGGCATTGAATCAGAACCTACACTGTCCACACAGGAGTCAATCAGCACTCAGCAATAGTGGTGCTGAATCAGAACCTACACTGTCCACACAGGAGTCAAACAGCACTCAGCAATAGTGGTGCTGAATCAGAACCTACACTGTCCACAGGAGTCAAACAGCACTCAGCAATAGTGGCATTGAATCAGAACCTACACTGTCAACAGGAGTCAAACAGCACTCAGCAATAGTGGCATTGAATCAGAACCTACACTGTCAACAGGAGTCAAACAGCACTCAGCAATAGTGGCATTGAATCAGAACCTACACTGTCAACAGGAGTCAAACAGCACTCAGCAATAGTGGTGCTGAATCAGAACCTACACTGTCAACAGGAGTCAAACAGCACTCAGCAATAGTGGCATTGAATCAGAACCTACACTGTCCACACAGGAGTCAATCAGCACTCAGCAATAGTGGCATTGAATCAGAACCTACACTGTCCACACAGGAGTCAATCAGCACTCAGCAATAGTGGCATTGAATCAGAACCTACACTGTCAACAGGAGTCAAACAGCACTCAGCAATAGTGGCATTGAATCAGAACCTACACTGTCAACAGGAGTCAAACAGCACTCAGCAATAGTGGTGCTGAATCAGAACCTACACTGTCAACAGGAGTCAAACAGCACTCAGCAATAGTGGCATTGAATCAGAACCTACACTGTCCACACAGGAGTCAATCAGCACTCAGCAATAGTGGCATTGAATCAGAACCTACACTGTCCACACAGGAGTCAATCAGCACTCAGCAATAGTGGCATTGAATCAGAACCTACACTGTCAACAGGAGTCAAACAGCACTCAGCAATAGTGGTGCTGAATCAGAACCTACACTGTCCACACAGGAGTCAATCAGCACTCAGCAATAGTGGCATTGAATCAGAACCTACACTGTCCACACAGGAGTCAATCAGCACTCAGCAATAGTGGTGCTGAATCAGAACCTACACTGTCCACACAGGAGTCAAACAGCACTCAGCAATAGTGGCATTGAATCAGAACCTACACTGTCCACACAGGAGTCAAACAGCACTCAGCAATAGTGGTGCTGAATCAGAACCTACACTGTCAACAGGAGTCAAACAGCACTCAGCAATAGTGGCATTGAATCAGAACCTACACTGTCAACAGGAGTCAAACAGCACTCAGCAATAGTGGTGCTGAATCAGAACCTACACTGTCAACAGGAGTCAAACAGCACTCAGCAATAGTGGCATTGAATCAGAACCTACACTGTCAACAGGAGTCAAACAGCACTCAGCAATAGTGGTGCTGAATCAGAACCTACACTGTCAACAGGAGTCAAACAGCACTCAGCAGTAGTGGTGCTGAATCAGAACCTACACTGTCCACACAGGAGTCAAACAGCACTCAGCAATAGTGGTGCTGAATCAGAACCTACACTGTCAACAGGAGTCAAACAGCACTCAGCAATAGTGGCATTGAATCAGAACCTACACTGTCAACAGGAGTCAAACAGCACTCAGCAATAGTGGTGCTGAATCAGAACCTACACTGTCAACAGGAGTCAAACAGCACTCAGCAGTAGTGGTGCTGAATCAGAACCTACACTGTCCACACAGGAGTCAAACAGCACTCAGCAATAGTGGTGCTGAATCAGAACCTACACTGTCCACAGGAGTCAAACAGCACTCAGCAATAGTGGTGCTGAATCAGAACCTACACTGTCAACAGGAGTCAAACAGCACTCAGCAATAGTGGTGCTGAATCAGAACCTACACTGTCCACAGGAGTCAAACAGCACTCAGCAATAGTGGTGCTGAATCAGAACCTACACTGTCAACAGGAGTCAAACAGCACTCAGCAATAGTGGTGCTGAATCAGAACCTACACTGTCAACAGGAGTCAAACAGCACTCAGCAGTAGTGGTGCTGAATCAGAACCTACACTGTCCACACAGGAGTCAAACAGCACTCAGCAATAGTGGTGCTGAATCAGAACCTACACTGTCAACAGGAGTCAAACAGCACTCAGCAATAGTGGCATTGAATCAGAACCTACACTGTCAACAGGAGTCAAACAGCACTCAGCAATAGTGGTGCTGAATCAGAACCTACACTGTCAACAGGAGTCAAACAGCACTCAGCAGTAGTGGTGCTGAATCAGAACCTACACTGTCCACACAGGAGTCAAACAGCACTCAGCAATAGTGGTGCTGAATCAGAACCTACACTGTCCACAGGAGTCAAACAGCACTCAGCAATAGTGGTGCTGAATCAGAACCTACACTGTCAACAGGAGTCAAACAGCACTCAGCAATAGTGGCATTGAATCAGAACCTGCACTGTCAACAGGAGTCAAACAGCACTCAGCAATAGTGGTGCTGAATCAGAACCTACACTGTCAACAGGAGTCAAACAGCACTCAGCAATAGTGGCATTGAATCAGAACCTGCACTGTCAACAGGAGTCAAACAGCACTCAGCAATAGTGGCATTGAATCAGAACCTACACTGTCAACAGGAGTCAAACAGCACTCAGCAATAGTGGCATTGAATCAGAACCTACACTGTCCACACAGGAGTCAAACAGCACTCGGCAATAGTGGTGCTGAATCAGAACCTACACTGTCCACACAGGAGTCAAACAGCACTCAGCAATAGTGGTGCTGAATCAGAACCTACACTGTCCACACAGGAGTCAAACAGCACTCAGCAATAGTGGTGCTGAATCAGAACCTGCACTGTCAACAGGAGTCAAACAGCACTCAGCAATAGTGGTGCTGAATCAGAACCTACACTGTCAACAGGAGTCAAACAGCACTCAGCAATAGTGGTGCTGAATCAGAACCTACACTGTCAACAGGAGTCAAACAGCACTCAGCAATAGTGGTGCTGAATCAGAACCTACACTGTCCACACAGGAGTCAAACAGCACTCAGCAATAGTGGTGCTGAGTCAGAACCTACACTGTCAACAGGAGTCAAACAGCACTCAGCAATAGTGGCATTGAATCAGAACCTACACTGTCAACAGGAGTCAAACAGCACTCAGCAATAGTGGTGCTGAATCAGAACCTACACTGTCAACACAGGAGTCAAACAGCACTCAGCAATAGTGGTGCTGAATCAGAACCTACACTGTCCACACAGGAGTCAAACAGCACTCAGCAATAGTGGTGCTGAATCAGAACCTACACTGTCCACACAGGAGTCAAACAGCACTCAGCAATAGTGGTGCTGAATCAGAACCTACACTGTCCACAGGAGTCAAACAGCACTCAGCAATAGTGGTGCTGAATCAGAACCTACACTGTCAACAGGAGTCAAACAGCACTCAGCAATAGTGGTGCTGAATCAGAACCTACACTGTCAACAGGAGTCAAACAGCACTCAGCAATAGTGGTGCTGAATCAGAACCTACACTGTCAACAGGAGTCAAACAGCACTCAGCAATAGTGGTGCTGAATCAGAACCTACACTGTCAACAGGAGTCAAACAGCACTCAGCAATAGTGGTGCTGAATCAGAACCTACACTGTCCACACAGGAGTCAAACAGCACTCGGCAATAGTGGTGCTGAATCAGAACCTACACTGTCAACAGGAGTCAAACAGCACTCAGCAATAGTGGTGCTGAATCAGAACCTGCACTGTCAACAGGAGTCAAACAGCACTCAGCAATAGTGGCATTGAATCAGAACCTACACTGTCCACAGGAGTCAAACAGCACTCAGCAATAGTGGTGCTGAATCAGAACCTACACTGTCCACACAGGAGTCAAACAGCACTCGGCAATAGTGGTGCTGAATCAGAACCTACACTGTCAACAGGAGTCAAACAGCACTCAGCAATAGTGGCATTGAATCAGAACCTACACTGTCCACACAGGAGTCAAACAGCACTCAGCAATAGTGGCATTGAATCAGAACCTACACTGTCAACAGGAGTCAAACAGCACTCAGCAATAGTGGTGCTGAATCAGAACCTACACTGTCAACAGGAGTCAAACAGCACTCAGCAATAGTGGTGCTGAATCAGAACCTACACTGTCAACAGGAGTCAAACAGCATTCAGCAATAGTGGCATTGAATCAGAACCTACACTGTCCACACAGGAGTCAAACAGCACTCAGCAATAGTGGTGCTGAATCAGAACCTACACTGTCAACAGGAGTCAAACAGCACTCAGCAATAGTGGTGCTGAATCAGAACCTACACTGTCCACACAGGAGTCAAACAGCACTCAGCAATAGTGGTGCTGAATCAGAACCTACACTGTCCACACAGGAGTCAAACAGCACTCAGCAATAGTGGTGCTGAATCAGAACCTACACTGTCCACACAGGAGTCAAACAGCACTCAGCAATAGTGGTGCTGAATCAGAACCTACACTGTCCACACAGGAGTCAAACAGCACTCAGCAATAGTGGTGCTGAATCAGAACCTACACTGTCAACAGGAGTCAAACAGCACTCAGCAATAGTGGTGCTGAATCAGAACCTACACTGTCCACAGGAGTCAAACAGCACTCAGCAGTAGTGGCATTGAATCAGAACCTACACTGTCAACAGGAGTCAAACAGCACTCAGCAATAGTGGTGCTGAATCAGAACCTATACTGTCAACAGGAGTCAAACAGCACTCAGCAATAGTGGTGCTGAATCAGAACCTACACTGTCAACAGGAGTCAAACAGCACTCAGCAATAGTGGCATTGAATCAGAACCTACACTGTCAACAGGAGTCAAACAGCACTCAGCAATAGTGGTGCTGAATCAGAACCTACACTGTCAACAGGAGTCAAACAGCACTCAGCAATAGTGGTGCTGAATCAGAACCTACACTGTCCACAGGAGTCAAACAGCACTCAGCAATAGTGGCATTGAATCAGAACCTACACTGTCCACACAGGAGTCAAACAGCACTCAGCAATAGTGGCATTGAATCAGAACCTACACTGTCCACACAGGAGTCAAACAGCACTCAGCAATAGTCGCATTGAATCAGAACCTACACTGTCCACACAGGAGTCAAACAGCACTCAGCAATAGTGGCATTGAATCAGAACCTACACTGTCCACACAGGAGTCAAACAGCACTCAGCAATAGTGGTGCTGAATCAGAACCTACACTGTCCACACAGGAGTCAAACAGCACTCAGCAATAGTGGTGCTGAATCAGAACCTACACTGTCCACACAGGAGTCAAACAGCACTCAGCAGTAGTGGCATTGAATCAGAACCTACACTGTCAACAGGAGTCAAACAGCACTCAGCAATAGTGGTGCTGAATCAGAACCTATACTGTCAACAGGAGTCAAACAGCACTCAGCAATAGTGGTGCTGAATCAGAACCTACACTGTCCACACAGGAGTCAATCAGCACTCAGCAATAGTGGTGCTGAATCAGAACCGACACTGTCAACAGGAGTCAAACAGCACTCAGCAATAGTGGTGCTGAATCAGAACCTACACTGTCCACACAGGAGTCAAACAGCACTCAGCAATAGTGGCATTGAATCAGAACCTACACTGTCAACAGGAGTCAAACAGCACTCAGCAATAGTGGCATTGAATCAGAACCTACACTGTCAACAGGAGTCAAACAGCACTCAGCAATAGTGGCATTGAATCAGAACCTACACTGTCAACAGGAGTCAAACAGCACTCAGCAATAGTGGTGCTGAATCAGAACCTAAACTGTCAACAGGAGTCAAACAGCACTCAGCAATAGTGGTGCTGAATCAGAACCTACACTGTCCACACAGGAGTCAATCAGCACTCAGCAATAGTGGTGCTGAATCAGAACCGACACTGTCAACAGGAGTCAAACAGCACTCAGCAATAGTGGTGCTGAATCAGAACCTACACTGTCCACACAGGAGTCAATCAGCACTCAGCAATAGTGGCATTGAATCAGAACCTACACTGTCCACACAGGAGTCAATCAGCACTCAGCAATAGTGGTGCTGAATCAGAACCTACACTGTCCACACAGGAGTCAATCAGCACTCAGCAATAGTGGCATTGAATCAGAACCTACACTGTCCACACAGGAGTCAATCAGCACTCAGCAATAGTGGTGCTGAATCAGAACCTACACTGTCCACACAGGAGTCAAACAGCACTCAGCAATAGTGGCATTGAATCAGAACCTACACTGTCCACACAGGAGTCAAACAGCACTCAGCAATAGTGGCATTGAATCAGAACCTACACTGTCCACAGGAGTCAAACAGCACTCAGCAATAGTGGCATTGAATCAGAACCTACACTGTCCACAGGAGTCAAACAGCACTCAGCAATAGTGGCATTGAATCAGAACCTACACTGTCCACACAGGAGTCAAACAGCACTCAGCAATAGTGGTGCTGAATCAGAACCTACACTGTCAACAGGAGTCAAACAGCACTCAGCAATAGTGGTGCTGAATCAGAACCTACACTGTCAACAGGAGTCAAACAGCACTCAGCAATAGTGGTGCTGAATCAGAACCTACACTGTCCACAGGAGTCAAACAGCACTCAGCAATAGTGGTGCTGAATCAGAACCTACACTGTCAACAGGAGTCAAACAGCACTCAGCAATAGTGGCATTGAATCAGAACCTACACTGTCAACAGGAGTCAAACAGCACTCAGCAATAGTGGTGCTGAATCAGAACCTACACTGTCAACAGGAGTCAAACAGCACTCAGCAATAGTGGTGCTGAATCAGAACCTACACTGTCCACACAGGAGTCAAACAGCACTCAGCAATAGTGGTGCTGAATCAGAACCTACACTGTCAACAGGAGTCAAACAGCACTCAGCAATAGTGGTGCTGAATCAGAACCTACACTGTCCACACAGGAGTCAAACAGCACTCAGCAATAGTGGTGCTGAATCAGAACCTACACTGTCCACACAGGAGTCAAACAGCACTCAGCAATAGTGGTGCTGAATCAGAACCTACACTGTCCACAGGAGTCAAACAGCACTCAGCAATAGTGGTGCTGAATCAGAACCTACACTGTCCACAGGAGTCAAACAGCACTCAGCAATAGTGGTGCTGAATCAGAACCTACACTGTCCACACAGGAGTCAAACAGCACTCAGCAATAGTGGTGCTGAATCAGAACCTACACTGTCCACACAGGAGTCAAACAGCACTCAGCAATAGTGGTGCTGAATCAGAACCTACACTGTCAACAGGAGTCAAGCAGCACTCAGCAATAGTGGCATTGAATCAGAACCTACACTGTCCACAGGAGTCAAACAGCACTCAGCAGTAGTGGCATTGAATCAGAACCTACACTGTCAACAGGAGTCAAACAGCACTCAGCAATAGTGGTGCTGAATCAGAACCTATACTGTCAACAGGAGTCAAACAGCACTCAGCAATAGTGGTGCTGAATCAGAACCTACACTGTCAACAGGAGTCAAACAGCACTCAGCAATAGTGGTGCTGAATCAGAACCTACACTGTCCACACAGGAGTCAAACAGCACTCAGCAATAGTGGTGCTGAATCAGAACCTACACTGTCCACACAGGAGTCAAACAGCACTCAGCAATAGTGGTGCTGAATCAGAACCTACACTGTCCACAGGAGTCAAACAGCACTCAGCAATAGTGGCATTGAATCAGAACCTACACTGTCCACAGGAGTCAAACAGCACTCAGCAGTAGTGGCATTGAATCAGAACCTACACTGTCAACAGGAGTCAAACAGCACTCAGCAATAGTGGTGCTGAATCAGAACCTATACTGTCAACAGGAGTCAAACAGCACTCAGCAATAGTGGTGCTGAATCAGAACCTACACTGTCCACACAGGAGTCAATCAGCACTCAGCAATAGTGGTGCTGAATCAGAACCTACACTGTCAACAGGAGTCAAACAGCACTCAGCAATAGTGGTGCTGAATCAGAACCTACACTGTCCACACAGGAGTCAATCAGCACTCAGCAATAGTGGCAGTGAATCAGAACCTACACTGTCCACACAGGAGTCAATCAGCACTCAGCAATAGTGGCATTGAATCAGAACCTACACTGTCCACACAGGAGTCAAACAGCACTCAGCAATAGTGGCATTGAATCAGAACCTACACTGTCCACACAGGAGTCAAACAGCACTCAGCAATAGTGGTGCTGAATCAGAACCTACACTGTCCACACAGGAGTCAATCAGCACTCAGCAATAGTGGCAGTGAATCAGAACCTACACTGTCCACACAGGAGTCAATCAGCACTCAGCAATAGTGGCATTGAATCAGAACCTACACTGTCCACACAGGAGTCAAACAGCACTCAGCAATAGTGGCATTGAATCAGAACCTACACTGTCCACACAGGAGTCAAACAGCACTCAGCAATAGTGGCATTGAATCAGAACCTACACTGTCCACACAGGAGTCAAACAGCACTCAGCAATAGTGGCAGTGAATCAGAACCTACACTGTCCACACAGGAGTCAAACAGCACTCAGCAATAGTGGCATTGAATCAGAACCTACACTGTCCACACAGGAGTCAAACAGCACTCAGCAATAGTGGTGCTGAATCAGAACCTACACTGTCCACACAGGAGTCAAACAGCACTCAGCAATAGTGGTGCTGAATCAGAACCTACACTGTCAACAGGAGTCAAACAGCACTCAGCAATAGTGGCATTGAATCAGAACCTACACTGTCCACACAGGAGTCAAACAGCACTCAGCAATAGTGGTGCTGAATCAGAACCTACACTGTCCACACAGGAGTCAAACAGCACTCAGCAATAGTGGTGCTGAATCAGAACCTACACTGTCCACACAGGAGTCAAACAGCACTCAGCAATAGTGGTGCTGAATCAGAACCTACACTGTCCACACAGGAGTCAAACAGCACTCAGCAATAGTGGCATTGAATCAGAACCTACACTGTCCACAGGAGTCAAACAGCACTCAGCAATAGTGGCATTGAATCAGAACCTACACTGTCAACAGGAGTCAAACAGCACTCAGCAATAGTGGTGCTGAATCAGAACCTACACTGTCAACAGGAGTCAAACAGCACTCAGCAATAGTGGTGCTGAATCAGAACCTACACTGTCCACACAGGAGTCAAACAGCACTCAGCAATAGTGGCATTGAATCAGAACCTACACTGTCCACACAGGAGTCAAACAGCACTCAGCAATAGTGGCATTGAATCAGAACCTACACTGTCCACACAGGAGTCAAACAGCACTCAGCAATAGTGGCATTGAATCAGAACCTACACTGTCCACACAGGAGTCAAACAGCACTCAGCAATAGTGGTGCTGAATCAGAACCTACACTGTCCACACAGGAGTCAATCAGCACTCAGCAATAGTGGCATTGAATCAGAACCTACACTGTCCACACAGGAGTCAAACAGCACTCAGCAATAGTGGTGCTGAATCAGAACCTACACTGTCCACACAGGAGTCAATCAGCACTCAGCAATAGTGGCATTGAATCAGAACCTACACTGTCCACACAGGAGTCAAACAGCACTCAGCAATAGTGGTGCTGAATCAGAACCTACACTGTCCACACAGGAGTCAAACAGCACTCAGCAATAGTGGTGCTGAATCAGAACCTACACTATCCACACAGGAGTCAAACAGCACTCAGCAATAGTGGTGCTGAATCAGAACCTACACTGTCCACAGGAGTCAAACAGCACTCAGCAATAGTGGTGCTGAATCAGAACCTACACTATCCACACAGGAGTCAAACAGCACTCAGCAATAGTGGTGCTGAATCAGAACCTACACTGTCCACAGGAGTCAAACAGCACTCAGCAATAGTGGTGCTGAATCAGAACCTACACTGTCCACACAGGAGTCAAACAGCACTCAGCAATAGTGGTGCTGAATCAGAACCTACACTGTCCACACAGGAGTCAAACAGCACTCAGCAATAGTGGCATTGAATCAGAACCTACACTGTCCACACAGGAGTCAAACAGCACTCAGCAATAGTGGTGCTGAATCAGAACCTACACTGTCAACAGGAGTCAAACAGCACTCAGCAATAGTGGTGCTGAATCAGAACCTACACTGTACACACAGGAGTCAAACAGCACTCAGCAATAGTGGTGCTGAATCAGAACCTACACTGTCAACAGGAGTCAAACAGCACTCAGCAATAGTGGTGCTGAATCAGAACCTACACTGTCAACAGGAGTCAAACAGCACTCAGCAATAGTGGTGCTGAATCAGAACCTACACTGTCAACAGGAGTCAAACAGCACTCAGCAATAGTGGTGCTGAATCAGAACCTACACTGTCCACACAGGAGTCAAACAGCACTCAGCAATAGTGGCATTGAATCAGAACCTACACTGTCCACAGGAGTCAAACAGCACTCAGCAATAGTGGCATTGAATCAGAACCTACACTGTCAACAGGAGTCAAACAGCACTCAGCAATAGTGGTGCTGAATCAGAACCTACACTGTCCACACAGGAGTCAAACAGCACTCAGCAATAGTGGTGCTGAATCAGAACCTACACTGTCAACAGGAGTCAAACAGCACTCAGCAATAGTGGCATTGAATCAGAACCTACACTGTCCACACAGGAGTCAAACAGCACTCAGCAATAGTGGTGCTGAATCAGAACCTACACTGTCCACACAGGAGTCAAACAGCACTCAGCAATAGTGGTGCTGAATCAGAACCTACACTGTCCACAGGAGTCAAACAGCACTCAGCAATAGTGGCATTGAATCAGAACCTACACTGTCAACAGGAGTCAAACAGCACTCGGCAATAGTGGTGCTGAATCAGAACCTACACTGTCCACAGAAGTCAAACAGCACTCAGCAATAGTGGCATTGAATCAGAACCTACACTGTCAACAGGAGTCAAACAGCACTCAGCAATAGTGGCATTGAATCAGAACCTACACTGTCAACAGGAGTCAAACAGCACTCAGCAATAGTGGCATTGAATCAGAACCTACACTGTCAACAGGAGTCAAACAGCACTCAGCAATAGTGGCATTGAATCAGAACCTACACTGTCCACACAGGAGTCAAACAGCACTCAGCAATAGTGGTGCTGAATCAGAACCTACACTGTCCACACAGGAGTCAAACAGCACTCAGCAATAGTGGTGCTGAATCAGAACCTACACTGTCAACAGGAGTCAAACAGCACTCAGCAATAGTGGCATTGAATCAGAACCTACACTGTCCACACAGGAGTCAAACAGCACTCAGCAATAGTGGTGCTGAATCAGAACCTACACTGTCCACACAGGAGTCAAACAGCACTCAGCAATAGTGGTGCTGAATCAGAACCTACACTGTCCACAGGAGTCAAACAGCACTCAGCAATAGTGGCATTGAATCAGAACCTACACTGTCAACAGGAGTCAAACAGCACTCGGCAATAGTGGTGCTGAATCAGAACCTACACTGTCCACAGAAGTCAAACAGCACTCAGCAATAGTGGCATTGAATCAGAACCTACACTGTCAACAGGAGTCAAACAGCACTCAGCAATAGTGGTGCTGAATCAGAACCTACACTGTCCACAGAAGTCAAACAGCACTCAGCAATAGTGGCATTGAATCAGAACCTACACTGTCAACAGGAGTCAAACAGCACTCGGCAATAGTGGTGCTGAATCAGAACCTACACTGTCCACAGAAGTCAAACAGCACTCAGCAATAGTGGCATTGAATCAGAACCTACACTGTCAACAGGAGTCAAACAGCACTCAGCAATAGTGGTGCTGAATCAGAACCTACACTGTCAACAGGAGTCAAACAGCACTCAGCAATAGTGGTGCTGAATCAGAACCTACACTGTCCACACAGGAGTCAAACAGCACTCAGCAATAGTGGCATTGAATCAGAACCTACACTGTCCACACAGGAGTCAAACAGCACTCGGCAATAGTGGTGCTGAATCAGAACCTGCACTGTCAACAGGAGTCAAACAGCACTCAGCAATAGTGGCATTGAATCAGAACCTACACTGTCCACACAGGAGTCAAACAGCACTCAGCAATAGTGGCATTGAATCAGAACCTACACTGTCAACAGGAGTCAAACAGCACTCAGCAATAGTGGTGCTGAATCAGAACCTACACTGTCAACAGGAGTCAAACAGCACTCAGCAATAGTGGTGCTGAATCAGAACCTACACTGTCCACACAGGAGTCAAACAGCACTCAGCAATAGTGGCATTGAATCAGAACCTACACTGTCCACACAGGAGTCAAACAGCACTCGGCAATAGTGGTGCTGAATCAGAACCTACACTGTCCACACAGGAGTCAAACAGCACTCAGCAATAGTGGTGCTGAATCAGAACCTGCACTGTCAACAGGAGTCAAACAGCACTCAGCAATAGTGGCATTGAATCAGAACCTACACTGTCCACACAGGAGTCAAACAGCACTCAGCAATAGTGGCATTGAATCAGAACCTACACTGTCCACACAGGAGTCAAACAGCACTCAGCAATAGTGGCATTGAATCAGAACCTACACTGTCAACAGGAGTCAAACAGCACTCAGCAATTGTGGTGCTGAATCAGAACCTACACTGTCTACAGAAGTCAAACAGCACTCAGCAATAGTGGTGCTGAATCAGAACCTACACTGTCAACAGGAGTCAAACAGCACTCAGCAATAGTGGCATTGAATCAGAACCTACACTGTCAACAGGAGTCAAACAGCACTCAGCAATAGTGGTGCTGAATCAGAACCTACACTGTCAACAGGAGTCAAACAGCACTCAGCAATAGTGGTGCTGAATCAGAACCTACACTGTCAACAGGAGTCAAACAGCACTCAGCAATAGTGGCATTGAATCAGAACCTACACTGTCAACAGGAGTCAAACAGCACTCAGCAATAGTGGTGCTGAATCAGAACCTACACTGTCCACAGGAGTCAAACAGCACTCAGCAATAGTGGTGCTGAATCAGAACCTACACTGTCAACAGGAGTCAAACAGCACTCAGCAATAGTGGCATTGAATCAGAACCTACACTGTCAACAGGAGTCAAACAGCACTCAGCAATAGTGGTGCTGAATCAGAACCTACACTGTCAACAGGAGTCAAACAGCACTCAGCAATAGTGGTGCTGAATCAGAACCTACACTGTCAACAGGAGTCAAACAGCACTCAGCAATAGTGGCATTGAATCAGAACCTACACTGTCCACACAGGAGTCAAACAGCACTCAGCAATAGTGGTGCTGAATCAGAACCTACACTGTCCACACAGGAGTCAAACAGCACTCAGCAATAGTGGCATTGAATCAGAACCTACACTGTCAACAGGAGTCAAACAGCACTCAGCAATAGTGGCATTGAATCAGAACCTACACTGTCAACAGGAGTCAAACAGCACTCAGCAATAGTGGTGCTGAATCAGAACCTACACTGTCAACAGGAGTCAAACAGCACTCAGCAATAGTGGTGCTGAATCAGAACCTACACTGTCCACACAGGAGTCAAACAGCACTCAGCAATAGTGGCATTGAATCAGAACCTACACTGTCAACAGGAGTCAAACAGCACTCAGCAATAGTGGTGCTGAATCAGAACCTACACTGTCAACAGGAGTCAAACAGCACTCAGCAATAGTGGCATTGAATCAGAACCTACACTGTCAACAGGAGTCAAACAGCACTCAGCAATAGTGGTGCTGAATCAGAACCTACACTGTCCACACAGGAGTCAAACAGCACTCAGCAATAGTGGCATTGAATCAGAACCTACACTGTCAACAGGAGTCAAACAGCACTCAGCAATAGTGGTGCTGAATCAGAACCTACACTGTCAACAGGAGTCAAACAGCACTCAGCAATAGTGGTGCTGAATCAGAACCTGCACTGTCAACAGGAGTCAAACAGCACTCAGCAATAGTGGTGCTGAATCAGAACCTACACTGTCAACAGGAGTCAAACAGCACTCAGCAATAGTGGTGCTGAATCAGAACCTACACTGTCAACAGGAGTCAAACAGCACTCAGCAATAGTGGCATTGAATCAGAACCTACACTGTCAACAGGAGTCAAACAGCACTCAGCAATAGTGGTGCTGAATCAGAACCTACACTGTCCACACAGGAGTCAAACAGCACTCAGCAATAGTGGTGCTGAATCAGAACCTACACTGTCCACACAGGAGTCAAACAGCACTCAGCAGTAGTGGCATTGAATCAGAACCTACACTGGCAACAGGAGTCAAACAGCACTCAGCAATAGTGGTGCTGAATCAGAACCTATACTGTCAACAGGAGTCAAACAGCACTCAGCAATAGTGGTGCTGAATCAGAACCTACACTGTCAACAGGAGTCAAACAGCACTCAGCAATAGTGGTGCTGAATCAGAACCTACACTGTCAACAGGAGTTAAACAGCACTCAGCAATAGTGGCATTGAATCAGAACCTACACTGTCCACACAGGAGTCAAACAGCACTCAGCAATAGTGGTGCTGAATCAGAACCTACACTGTCAACAGGAGTTAAACAGCACTCAGCAATAGTGGCATTGAATCAGAACCTACACTGTCCACACAGGAGTCAAACAGCACTCAGCAATAGTGGTGCTGAATCAGAACCTACACTGTCAACAGGAGTCAAACAGCACTCAGCAATAGTGGTGCTGAATCAGAACCTACACTGTCAACAGGAGTCAAACAGCACTCAGCAATAGTGGTGCTGAATCAGAACCTACACTGTCAACAGGAGTCAAACAGCACTCAGCAATAGTGGCATTGAATCAGAACCTACACTGTCAACAGGAGTCAAACAGCACTCAGCAATAGTGGTGCTGAATCAGAACCTACACTATCAACAGGAGTCAAACAGCACTCGGCAATAGTGGTGCTGAATCAGAACCTACACTATCCACACAGGAGTCAAACAGCACTCAGCAATAGTGGCATTGAATCAGAACCTACACTGTCCACAGGAGTCAAACAGCACTCAGCAATAGTGGTGCTGAATCAGAACCTACACTGTCCACACAGGAGTCAAACAGCACTCAGCAATAGTTGTGCTGAATCAGAACCTACACTGTCCACAGGAGTCAAACAGCACTCGGCAATAGTGGCATTGAATCAGAACCTACACTATCCACACAGGAGTCAAACAGCACTCGGCAATAGTGGCATTGAATCAGAACCTACACTGTCAACAGGAGTCAAACAGCACTCAGCAATAGTGGTGCTGAATCAGAACCTACACTGTCCACAGAGGAGTCAAGCAGCACTCAGCAATAGTGGTGCTGAATCAGAACCTACACTGTCAACAGGAGTCAAGCAGCACTCAGCAATAGTGGTGCTGAATCAGAACCTACACTGTCAACAGGAGTCAAACAGCACTCAGCAATAGTGGTGCTGAATCAGAACCTACACTGTCCACACAGGAGTCAAGCAGCACTCAGCAATAGTGGTGCTGAATCAGAACCTACACTGTCAACAGGAGTCAAACAGCACTCAGCAATAGTGGTGCTGAATCAGAACCTACACTGTCAACAGGAGTCAAGCAGCACTCAGCAATAGTGGTGCTGAATCAGAACCTACACTGTCAACAGGAGTCAAACAGCACTCAGCAATAGTGGTGCTGAATCAGAACCTACACTGTCAACAGGAGTCAAACAGCACTCAGCAATAGTGGTGCTGAATCAGAACCTACACTGTCAACAGGAGTCAAGCAGCACTCAGCAATAGTGGTGCTGAATCAGAACCTACACTGTCAACAGGAGTCAAACAGCACTCAGCAATAGTGGTGCTGAATCAGAACCTACACTGTCAACAGGAGTCAAACAGCACTCAGCAATAGTGGTGCTGAATCAGAACCTACACTGTCAACAGGAGTCAAACAGCACTCAGCAATAGTGGTGCTGAATCAGAACCTACACTGTCAACAGGAGTCAAGCAGCACTCAGCAATAGTGGTGCTGAATCAGAACCTACACTGTCAACAGGAGTCAAGCAGCACTCAGCAATAGTGGTGCTGAATCAGAACCTACACTGTCAACAGGAGTCAAACAGCACTCAGCAATAGTGGTGCTGAATCAGAACCTACACTGTCAACAGGAGTCAAACAGCACTCAGCAATAGTTGTGCTGAATCAGAACCTACACTGTCCACAGGAGTCAAACAGCACTCAGCAATAGTGGCATTGAATCAGAACCTACACTGTCAACAGGAGTCAAACAGCACTCAGCAATAGTGGTGCTGAATCAGAACCTAAACTGTCAACAGGAGTCAAACAGCACTCAGCAATAGTGGTGCTGAATCAGAACCTACACTGTCCACACAGGAGTCAAACAGCACTCAGCAATAGTGGCATTGAATCAGAACCTACACTGTCAACAGGAGTCAAACAGCACTCAGCAATAGTGGTGCTGAATCAGAACCTAAACTGTCAACAGGAGTCAAACAGCACTCAGCAATAGTGGTGCTGAATCAGAACCTACACTGTCCACACAGGAGTCAAACAGCACTCAGCAATAGTGGCATTGAATCAGAACCTACACTGTCCACACAGGAGTCAAACAGCACTCAGCAATAGTGGTGCTGAATCAGAACCTACACTGTCCACACAGGAGTCAAACAGCACTCAGCAATAGTGGCATTGAATCAGAACCTACACTGTCGACACAGGAGTCAAACAGCACTCAGCAATTGTGGTGCTGAATCAGAACCTACACTGTCAACAGGAGTCAAACAGCACTCAGCAATAGTGGCATTGAATCAGAACCTGCACTGTCAACAGGAGTCAAACAGCACTCAGCAATAGTGGTGCTGAATCAGAACCTACACTGTCCACAGGAGTCAAACAGCACTCAGCAATAGTGGCATTGAATCAGAACCTGCACTGTCAACAGGAGTCAAACAGCACTCAGCAATAGTGGTGCTGAATCAGAACCTACACTGTCCACAGGAGTCAAACAGCACTCAGCAATAGTGGTGCTGAATCAGAACCTACACTGTCCACAGGAGTCAAACAGCACTCAGCAATAGTGGCATTGAATCAGAACCTACACTGTCAACAGGAGTCAAACAGCACTCAGCAATAGTGGCATTGAATCAGAACCTACACTGTCCACAGGAGTCAAACAGCACTCAGCAATAGTGGCATTGAATCAGAACCTACACTGTCAACAGGAGTCAAACAGCACTCAGCAATAGTGGTGCTGAATCAGAACCTACACTGTCAACAGGAGTCAAACAGCACTCAGCAATAGTGGTGCTGAATCAGAACCTACACTGTCAACAGGAGTCAAACAGCACTCAGCAATAGTGGTGGTGAATTGGAGCCTACACTGTCAACAGGAGTCAAACAGCACTCAGCAATAGTGGTGCTGAATCAGAACCTACACTGTCCACACAGGAGTCAAACAGCACTCAGCAATAGTGGTGCTGAATTGGAGCCTACACTGTCAACAGGAGTCAAACAGCACTCAGCAATAGTGGTGCTGAATCAGAACCTACACTATCCACACAGGAGTCAAACAGCACTCGGCAATAGTGGTGCTGAATCAGAACCTACACTGTCCACACAGGAGTCAAACAGCACTCAGCAATAGTGGTGCTGAATCAGAACCTACACTGTCCACACAGGAGTCAAACAGCACTCAGCAATAGTGGCATTGAATCAGAACCTACACTGTCAACAGGAGTCAAACAGCACTCGGCAATAGTGGTGCTGAATCAGAACCTACACTGTCCACAGGAGTCAAACAGCACTCAGCAATAGTGGCATTGAATCGGAACCTACACTGTCAACAGGAGTCAAACAGCACTCAGCAATAGTGGTGCTGAATCAGAACCTACACTGTCCACACAGGAGTCAAACAGCACTCAGCAATAGTGGTGCTGAATCAGAACCTACACTGTCCACACAGGAGTCAAACAGCACTCAGCAATAGTGGTGCTGAGTCAGAACCTACACTGTCAACAGGAGTCAAACAGCACTCAGCAATAGTGGTGCTGAATCAGAACCTACACTGTCCACACAGGAGTCAAACAGCACTCAGCAATAGTGGTGCTGAGTCAGAACCTACACTGTCAACAGGAGTCAAACAGCACTCAGCAATAGTGGTGCTGAATCAGAACCTACACTGTCAACAGGAGTCAAACAGCACTCAGCAATAGTGGTGCTGAGTCAGAACCTACACTGTCAACAGGAGTCAAACAGCACTCAGCAATAGTGGTGCTGAGTCAGAACCTACACTGTCAACAGGAGTCAAACAGCACTCAGCAATAGTGGTGCTGAGTCAGAACCTACACTGTCCACACAGGAGTCAAACAGCACTCAGCAATAGTGACATTGAATCAGAGCCTACACTGTCCACACAGGAGTCAAACAGCACTCAGCAATAGTGGCATTGAATCAGAACCTACACTGTCAACAGGAGTCAAACAGCACTCAGCAATAGTGGCATTGAATCAGAACCTACACTGTCCACAGGAGTCAAACAGCACTCAGCAATAGTGGCATTGAATCAGAACCTACACTGTCCACAGGAGTCAAACAGCACTCAGCAATAGTGGCATTGAATCAGAACCTACACTGTCAACAGGAGTCAAACAGCACTCAGCAATAGTGGTGCTGAATCAGAACCTACACTGTCCACAGGAGTCAAACAGCACTCAGCAATAGTGGTGCTGAATCAGAACCTACACTGTCAACAGGAGTCAAACAGCACTCAGCAATAGTGGTGCTGAATCAGAACCTACACTGTCAACAGGAGTCAAACAGCACTCAGCAATAGTGGCATTGAATCAGAACCTACACTGTCAACAGGAGTCAAACAGCACTCAGCAATAGTGGCATTGAATCAGAACCTACACTGTCAACAGGAGTCAAACAGCACTCAGCAATAGTGGTGCTGAATCAGAACCTACACTGTCCACAGGAGTCAAACAGCACTCAGCAATAGTGGTGCTGAATCAGAACCTACACTGTCAACAGGAGTCAAACAGCACTCAGCAATAGTGGCATTGAATCAGAACCTACACTGTCAACAGGAGTCAAACAGCACTCAGCAATAGTGGTGCTGAATCAGAACCTACACTGTCCACAGGAGTCAAACAGCACTCAGCAATAGTGGTGCTGAATCAGAACCTACACTGTCAACAGGAGTCAAACAGCACTCAGCAATAGTGGTGCTGAATCAGAACCTACACTGTCAACAGGAGTCAAACAGCACTCAGCAATAGTGGTGCTGAATCAGAACCTACACTGTCAACAGGAGTCAAACAGCACTCAGCAATAGTGGCATTGAATCAGAACCTACACTGTCAACAGGAGTCAAACAGCACTCAGCAATAGTGGCATTGAATCAGAACCTACACTGTCAACAGGAGTCAAACAGCACTCAGCAATAGTGGTGCTGAATCAGAACCTACACTGTCCACACAGGAGTCAAACAGCACTCAGCAATAGTGGCATTGAATCAGAACCTACACTGTCCACACAGGAGTCAAACAGCACTCAGCAATAGTGGCATTGAATCAGAACCTACACTGTCAACAGGAGTCAAACAGCACTCAGCAATAGTGGTGCTGAATTGGAGCCTACACTGTCAACAGGAGTCAAAAGGGGCTGTATCATTGTATCCACCCTAGACGCATCCACATTGGCCAAGACCTGCCACAGGGAATCCCATCATGGACGGCAGAGTTTTTCACCTCAAATAGTTCAAGGCCATGAACAAGTTTGGCACCACCACTATCATGGAGCTTCAGTATGTGGTTGACAATGCTATCGTAGCACACTCTGAAAAAGACTTCCAATGTGTCATGAATGCCTTTGCCAAGCCATTTAGAGCCCCGGGTCTTATTTTTAATATGAACAAGATACAGGTCCTATATCAGTAAGCAGCCACTTATTCAACCATCCAGAAAAGTTGCGATATCATCCTTAAAATGTAAACCACTTCCCTTCTCTCCTCAAATGTGAATATGCTAGTGCAGTATTTGCAAGATTAAAGAAAAGTGTCTTTGACGACCAACAGGTCCAAACAAAATTTCTGTTCTACAGAGCAGTTGTCCTTACTACATTACTATATGAAGCTGAATCATGGACCCTACAGTAGACACTTGAAAGCCCTGGAATAATAGCAAAGGATTCTGAGGATCACTTGGAAGGACTAACACACTAACACCAGTATAGTAGGGGAGGCCAATGCAACAGCATCTCTACCATGATAAAGCAACTCCGATGGATAGATCCCTAACTTGTGGCTCCCGAAACAATCCTTTACTCCCAGTTGAAGGAAGATCAACAGTTCCCCGGGGGGTAAAAAAAATACTTCAAAGATTTAGATCAGCCTGAAGAAATCTAATATTACATCTAAAAACTGGGAAGACATTGTGCACAATAGATAGACCTGGAGGAAATCTGTTCCAGAGGGAGTTATGCTACATGGGAATACATGGGCACGCCTGTGCCACAGAGAACAAGCAGCAGCTGCGAAAGGAGAGACTGAACAACCAAAAAACCCAACCTCTGACCACAGCCACAGCTTACTCTTGCCCACACTGCACCAGAATATGTGGATCTGAGAACCCACCAATAGACATCCCTTAGGAGAACATCATACTCGACTTGAGTGTTTGCACTGCCAGGTGCGACGAGCTGCAACTCCTTAAGGACCGTGTTAGGGAACTGGAGATGCAGCTCAATGACCTTCGTCTGGTCTGAGAGAGTGAGGAGGTGATAGAGAGGAGTTATAGGCAAGTAGTCACTCTGGGGTCTGGGGAGACAGAGAGGTGGATAACAGTCAAAAGAGGGAAGAGCAAGAAGCAGATGCTGGAGAGTACCCCAGTGGATGACCCCTTAACAATAAGTACTCCTCTTTGAGTACTATTGGGGGAGACAGCCTACCTGGGGGAAGCAACAGTGGCTGCACCTCTGGCACAGAGTCCGGCCCTGTGGCTCAGAAGGGTAGGGAAATGAAGAAGGAAGCAGTATAGGGGACTCTATAGTTAGGGGGTCAGACGGGTGATTCTGTGGACACGGGAAAGAAAGGTGGATGGTAGGTTGCCTCCCAGGTCCAAGGGTCCAGGATGTTTCTGATCGCGTCCTCGATATCCTGAAGTGGGCAGGAAAACATATTGGTACATATTGGTACCAATGACAGGTAGGAAAAGGGAGGAGGTCCTGAAAACAGACTACAAGGAGTTAGGAAGGAAGTTGAGAAGCAAGACCTCAAAGGTAGTAATCTCAGGATTACTGCCTGTGCCATGTGACAGTGAGTATAGGAATAGAATGAGGTGGAGGATAAATGTGTGGCTGAGGGATTGGAGCAGAGGTCAGGGATTCAGATTTCTGCATCATTGGGACCTCTTATGGGGCAGGTGTCCCAAAGGACGGGTTGCACTTGAACCTGAGGGGGACCAATATCCTGGTGGGGAGGTTTGCAAAGGCTATTGGGGAGACTTTAATCTAGAATTGCTGGGGGGTGGGAACCAAACTGAAGTGATGGAGGAAAGGGGGGTTGGCTCACAAATAGAGAAAGCTTGGAGACAGTGCGAGAGGGAAGATAGGCAGGTGATAGAGGAGGAATGCACTCAGACCAGTGGTTTGAGATGTGTCTATTTTAATGTGAGGAGTATCATGACTAAAGTGAATGAGCTTAGAGCATGGATCAGTGCTTGGAGCTATGATGTTGTGGCCATTACAGAGACTTGGATAGTGCAGGGACAGGTGCTACCTGAATAACTTCATGCCGAGACTGTAACCCAGCTTGATCTAAGGTCAAGACGGAAGTAGACGGAAGAAAGTAAAAGCCCACAGACAAGTGGCAAATGATTAAACCTTGGCTTTGTTTAAGAGAAAAAGCAATGGTTAAATAGGTAAATTCTGACATGTACTGAGGTACAGTGAAAAATGTTATATCATCCATACCACAACGTGTTATGGTAGTACAAGGGAAAGTGCACAATAAGAGTACAAAATAAAGTGTAACAGTTACAGAAAAAAGTGCACTGCAAACAGAGACAGTAACTAGCTAATAACTAGGTATGTTCTGGGGTCAAGAGTCCATTTTACTGTACGGGGGAACTGTTCAGTAGTCTTATAACAGAGGGGTAGAAACTACCTTGAGCCTGATAGTTCGTGCTTTCAGACTTTTGTATCTTCTGCCCGAAGAATTTTTCTGCTCTGCTGAGGCAATGGGAAGTGTAGACAGTGTTAATGGAGGTGTTCTGGTATTGGAGAGCAATGAGTTTCACAGAACTATGTCTGCTCCCCCTACTTCTCACAATATTGATTAGACTTAAACACAGGAGCCAAAATGAAGAAACGTTGCAATGACTGGCAGTGTGGTTGATAGTGAGGAAGAAAGAGGAAGGTTCCTCTATCTTGAGGGATTTGTGCACATGAAGTCCCTGTGGTCCCTCTCATTACTCTTTACCTTCCCATGTATCAGGTCATCCATTGCCTTTCCTCTTCAGTCACTCTCCGTCAAACATCTCCAGACTGGTTAACTAGGCACAAAAATGCCAGAGGAGTGTGGGGTACCACAAAAATTTCTTTATCTGAAACGTAAGATAATAAGAAACAGGAGCAGAATTAGGCCATTTGGGCCATCGAGACTGTTCCGCCATTTCATCATGGCTAATCTATTTCTATCTCAACCCCATTCTCTTGCCTCCTCCCCAAAACCTTTCACACCTTGACTAACCAAGAACCTATCAACCTCTGCCCCGTGACCTGGCCTCCACCGCCACCTGTGGCAATAAATTCCACAGATGAAGAAATTCCTTCTCATTTCTGTTCAACTGGACATTCCTCTATTTTGATGCTGTGTCCTTTCATCCTAGACTCCTCCACCAAAAGAAACACTCTCTTCACATCCACTCTCTCTAGGCCTTTTAACATTCAATAGGTTTCAAAGAGATCTAGAAGAGAGCCTTCAATATAAAAGAACAGATCAGTTATGATGGAATGGCGGAGAAGACTCAATGGGCCAAATGGCCTAATTCTGCTCCTATGTCTTATGGTCTAATACAATAACCTGTTCGTTTCCTGAATCATTCTCAGGTGAACCTCCTCTGAACCTCTCCAATGTCAGCACATACTTTGTTAAATAAGAAGCCCAAAACTGATCACAATACTCCAATTGATGCCTCACCAGTGCTTTATAAAGCATCATCATTACATCCTTGTTTTTATATTCTAGTCCTCTTGAAATGAATGCTAAAATTGTATTTGCCTTCCACAACACCTGCAAATGGGAAACTTGTCCCACAGATGGATTGAATGTCCTCAGTGAGATGGCAGCTGATGACTGGGAGGGTTTTGGGTTGGAAAAGTGGGAGATGAGAGTTGAACAATCTCAGTAATTTCAATAAATAACAATCTTACTCAAAGATCTTTGTACTCTAATCATAGGATGTCAGAATCAAAATTAGGTTTAGTATATCTGACATTTATTTTGAATATGTGTTGTTTTGTGGCAGCAGTACTGTGCAAGACACAATAATTACTATAAGTAATGAAAATAGAGGCAGATTGAGATAGTTTTCATGAACTCTTCAGAAATCTGGGGAAGGAAGAGGAAGAAGCTGCTTCTGAAATATTCTGTGGGCTTTAAGCTCCAGTACCTCCTCCTCAGTGGCAGTAATGAGAAAAAGGCATGTCCTGGATGGTAAGGGGCCTTAAGGATGAATGCTTTGTACTTAAGACACTGCTTCTTGAAGATGTCCCCGATGGTAGGGAGGCTAGTGCCCTGATGGAGCTGTCTGTCTTGATTCTCCAAAAGAAGATCTATACCTTCAGCCATGTTTTGATCTCTTTTATTTTATAATGCTTTGTAAATGAATTCACATGCAAGGATAGGAGTGGTAAGAGTGCAAATTTGTTTCACCTCACTCACTGATGTTCATGGTATTTGGCCCAGTGTACTTGTGCTCCAGAAATCTGAAAGGCCATATTGACTAATGGGCAGGTGGTCATATAACATTGTGGCAGATCTTCTCTAGCTCACCAGTGCCCAATTTATTTATTCTATTATTTAGAGATACAGTGCAGAACAACCCAGCAGTGCACTGGAATAATCACTGGACAGTTTATAATAACCGGTATGTCTTTGCACACACACAGCCACAGGGAGAATTCAGGAGAATGAATGAACTCCGAATTCCAAGTTGCAATAAGACCATAAGACATAGGACCAGAGTTAGGCCATTCAGTCCATTGAGTCTGCTCCACCATTTCATCATGGCAGATCCTGGATCCCACTAAACCCCATAAACCTGCCTTCTCACAGTATCTTTTGGTGCCTTGACTGATCAGGAAACAATCAATTTCCGTCTTAAACACTCCCACGGACCTGACCTCCACCACAGTCTGGGGCGGAGCATCCCACAGATTCACTACACCCTGGTTCAAAAAATTCCTCCTTACCTTTGTTTCAAAAGGTTGCCCCTCAATTTTAAGGCTGTGCTTTCTAGTTCTGGATATCCACCCCCCCCCCATAGGATCCTTTCCCCATCCACCCTATCTAGTCCTTTCAACATTTGGTAGGTTTCACTAAGATCTCCATGCATTCATCTAAATTCCAGTGAGTACAAGCCCAAAACTGCCAAATGCTCCTCATAGGTTTGTCCCACTGAGGCAAGGAAAAATGGTAGGAAAAGGGAACCGCGGCTGACGAAACATGTGAAGCAACTCGTCAAGCGGAAAAAGGAAGCATACGTTAGATATAAGAAGCAGGGAGTAGGAGGGGCTCATGAGAAATATAGGGTAGCCAGGAAGAAGCTAAAGAAAGGACTTAGGAGAGCTCAAAGGGGGCATGAGAAGGCCTTGGCATGTAGGATTAAGGAGAACCCCAAGGCGTTCTATGCGTATGTGAAGAACAGGAGGATGACAAGAATGAAGGTGGGACCACTAAAGGATAAAGAGGGCAACATGTGCCTGGAGGCAGAGGAGGTTGGGGAGGTCCTAAATGAATACTTTGCTTTAGTGTTCACAAGTGAAAATGATCTTGTTCAGGGTGAGGTCGAAATAGAGCAGGCCTGTGTGCTGGACAATGTGGAGATTACAGAAGAAGTACTGAATCTTCTTAAAAACATCAAGATTGATAAATCCCCAGGGCCGGATATGATACACCCCAGGTTATTGTGGGAATTGAGAGCAGAGATCGCTGGAGCATTAGCTATGATCTTTGAATCCTCTTTGGCTACAGGGGAAGTGCCGGAGGACTGGAGAATGGCAGATGTAGTTCCCTTGTTTAAAAAAGGTAATAGGGAGCAACCCGGGAACTATAGACCGGTGAGTCTTACGTCAGTGGTCTGTAAACTACTGGAAAGGATTCTTAAGGATAGGATCTACGAGCATTTGGAGAATGGAGAATTTGGAGTATAGTCTACTCATGGATAGTCAACATGGCTTTGTGAAGGGAAGATCGTGCCTCACGAACCTGATTGAGGTTTTTTGAAGAGGTAACAAAAGAAATTGATGAGGGTAGGGCAGTGGATGTGGTCTACATAGACTTTAGCAAGGCATTTGACAAGGTCCCTCATGAGAGACTCATCCAGAAAGTCATGAGGCATGAGATAAGTGGAACCTTGGCTGTTTGGATAAAAAATTGGCTTAAAGGAAGAAAGCAGAGGGTAGTTGTGGAAGGAAAGTATTCTGCCTGGAGGTCGGTGACTAGTGGAGTGCTGCAGGGATCTGTCCTGGGACCCCTGCTATTTGTGATTTTTATAAATGACCTGGATGTAGAGGCAAAAGGATGGGTGAGTAAGTTTGCAGATGACACGAAGATTGGAGGAGTTGTGGATGGAGCTGCAGGTTGTCAAAGGTTACAAGAGGATATAGACAGGCTGCAGAGTTGGGCAGAAAAATAGCAGAAGGAGTTCAATCCAGATACGTGTGAGGTGATGCATTTTGGAAGGACAAACCAGAAGACTGAGTACAGGATTAATGGTCAGTTACTTAAGAATGTGGATGAACAAAGGGACCTTGGGGTTCAAATCCATACATCCCTCAAGGTCGCTGCGCAGGTTACTAGGGTAGTTAAGAAGGCCTACGGGATGCTAGGCTTCATTAACAGGGGGATTGAGTTCAAGAGTAGAGAGGTCATGTTGCAACTCTACAAATCTCTGGTGAGACTGCACTTAGAGTATTGTGTTCAATTCTGGTCACCTCATTATAGGAAGGACTTGGAAGCTATGGAGAGGGTGCAGAGGAGATTTACCAGGATGTTGCCTGGTTTGGAGAACAAGTCATATGAAGCTAGGTTAGCAGAGCTGGGACTTTTCTCTTTGGAGCGTAGAAGAATGAGAGATGACTTGATAGAGGTCTACAAGATTATGAGAGGCATAGATAGGATGGATAGTCAGTACCTGTTTCCCAGGGCACCAGAGGGCATATTTACAAAATTAAGGGAGGGAAGTTTAGGGGAGACATCAGGGGTAAGTTTTTTACACACAGGGTTGTGAGTGCCTTGAATGACTTGCCAGGGATGGTTGTGGAGGTTAAAACATTAGGGGTATTTAAGAGCCTCTTGGGCAGGCACATGGATGAAAGAAAAATAGAGGGTTATGGGGTAGTGTGGATTTAGTACTTTTTTTTAAGGATTATATGGGTCAGCACAACATGGAGGGCTGGAGGTCTGAAAGGCCTGTACTGTGCTGTAATATTCTATGGTTCTATAGTGCTATGTTAACCCCTTCATTTCTGAAATCATCCTCGTGAACCTCCTCTGGACTGTCTCCAAAGACAACATATCCTTTCTGAGATATGGGGCCCAAAACTGTTGACAATACTCCAAGTACAGCCTGACTAGTGTCTTATAAAGCCTTAGCATTATCTCTTTGTTTTTGTATTTTATTCCACTTGAAATAAATGCCAACATTGCATTTGCCTTCTTTGTCACAGACTCAACCTGTAAATTAACCTTCTGGGAGTCTTGCATGAGGATTCCCAAGTCTCTTTGCACCTCTGGTGTTTGAACATACTCCCCATGTAGATAATAATCTGCATTATCGTACATTTCCCAACACTGTATTACATCTGCCACTTTTTTTGCCCATTCTTCCAATTTATTGAAGTCCTGCTGAAATTACATCACTTCCTCAGAACTACCTACCCCTCCACCTATCTTCATATCATCCGCAGACTTTGCTCCAAAGCCATCAATTCCATCCACTGCCTCTCCTTTGTCCACCCTGCTTGGTCATTCCTCGAAGAACTGTAACAGATTTGTCCGACAAGATTTCCCTTTACAGAAACCATTCCAACTTTGACTTATTTTTTCATTAGTTTCCAAGTACCCTGAAACATCATCCTTAATAATAGACTCCAACACTAGCCTATAATGTCCTCGCTTTCGTCTTCCTCCCTTTTTAAAGAGTGGAGTGACATTTGCAATTTTCTAGTCCTCTGGGAGCATGCCAGAATCAAATGATTCTTGAAAGATCATGGTCAATGCATCTGTTATCTCTTCAGCAACCTCTCTCAGGACTCTGGGATGTAGTCAACCTTTCTCTGACTTTGGTCAAGACGACATAACTGCCTTAAGACCTCTGAGTATAATTTGCACTTTTTTCTTTGTAATACCAATGACACTCACTCCTGCTCCCCGACACTCAGGGACCTCTGGCACGCTGCTACTGTCTTCCACAGCCAAGACAGATGCAAAGTACCCATTACGTTCATCTGCCATTTCTTTGTCCCCCATTATCACCTCACCAGAATCATTTTCCAGTGGTCCAATATCAACTCTCACCTCCCTTTTACTCTTTATATAAATTAAAAGAAACTTTTAGTATCCTGCTTTATATTATTGGCTAGTTTGCCCTCATATGCCATCTTTTCCCTTCTTATAACTTTTTTATTGCTTTTTTTTTAGATTTTAAAAGCTTCCCAATCATCCAATGTCCCACTCACTTTTGCTACCTTATATGCCCTTTCCTTGGCTTTTATGCAGTCCTTAACTTCCCTTGTCAGCCACGGTTGCCTAGCCCTGCCATTTGAGAACTTCTTCCTATGTGGGCCATATCTATCCTGCACCCTGTGAATTATTCCCAGAAACTTCAGCCACCTCTGCTCTGCCGTCATCTCTGTCAGTATCCCCCTCCAGTCCACCTGGACAGGCTCCTCTCTATTGCTTCTGTAATTCCCTTTATTCCATTACAATACTGATACATCTGACTTGTGCTACTCCCTCTCAAATTGCAGTATGAATTCAATCATATTATGATCACTGCCTCCTGAGGGTTCCTTTACATTAAGCTCCCTAATAAGATCTGGGTTATTACACAACACTGGGTCTAAGATAGCCTTTCCCCAACTTGGCCCAAGCACAAGCCGCTCTAAGCATAAGCATTCAACAAATTCCCCCTCTTGCAACTCAGCACCAACTTGATTTCCCAATCGCCTTGCATATTGAAGACCCTAATTATAATTGTGACATTACCTTTATGACATGCGTTTTCCAACTCCCTTTGCAGTCTCAACTCTGAATCTTGGTTACTACTTGAAGACTACTTATGATTCCCATAATGGTTTTTTTACCCTTGCATTTTGTTCACTCCACCCACAAATATACAACATTCTCTGACCCCATGTCACCTCTTTCTAAAGATGTAATTCCATCTCTTATCAACAGAGCCACACCACCACCTACGCCCTCCTGCCTGTCCTTTTGATACAAAGTATATCCTTAGATATTAAGCCTTCTTTCAGTCCCGACTCAGTGATGCCCACAATGTCAGAAAAAACAATCTCTAATTGCGCTACGAGTTCATCCACCTTATTTCGAATGCTACACGCATCAAAATACAGCACCTTCAGTCAGACATTAATTGTCTTTTTGAAGTTTGCCTCTGTGGACAATTTAACTCTTTGCTCTGTCTGCATTTGTACCCGATCATTGGTTTGTCCTTCCTTACATTCATATTACACCCTTCATCTACTCGTAAACCTGCTGGCTCATCCTCAGCTCTATCAGACTGGTTCCCATCCCCTGGTATATTAGTTTAAACAACTCACAAGAGTTCTAGTAAACCTGCCCGTAAGGATATTGGTCCCCTCAGATTCAAGTGCAACCCGTCCCTTTTATACAGGTCCCACCTGCCCCAGAAGAGGTCCCAATGATCCAGAAATCTGAATCCCTGACCCCTGCTCCAATTCTTCAACCATGCATTTATCTGCCACCTCATTCTATTCCTATCCTCACTGTCACATGGCACAGGCAGCAATCCTGAGATTACTACCCTTGAGGTCCTGTTTTTCAGCTTCCTTCCTAACTCCCTGTATTCTGTTTTCAGGTCCTCTTCCCTTTTTCTACCCATGTTGATAGTACCAATATATACCACAACCTCTGGCTGCTTACTCTCCCGTTTCGGGATATTGTGGACATGCTTAGAAAC
The DNA here is from genome assembly GCF_048418815.1 of Hemitrygon akajei. Lineage (NCBI taxonomy): Eukaryota > Metazoa > Chordata > Chondrichthyes > Myliobatiformes > Dasyatidae > Hemitrygon > Hemitrygon akajei. The sequence goes on from NC_133130.1 coordinate 103,344,178, forward strand.
ATTGCGGACCCTGGCACCAGGGATGCAAACTACCATCTGTGTTTCTCTTCCACATCCAGAATTGCTTACCTGTCCCCCTCACTACAAAGTCCCTTATTACTGCTGCCAGCCTCTTCAGTTCCTTACCTTCTGAGCCACAGGGTCAGACTCAGTGCCAAAGGCACAGCTGCTGTTGCTTCCCTCAGGTAAGTCACCCCCCACAACAGTACTCAATATAGGAGCAGAATTAGGCTATTTTGGTCCATCGAATCTGCTCCACTATTTTATCATGGCTGATCCAAATTTCCTCTTAGCCCCAATCTCCTACCTTCTCCCTGTATCCCTTTATGACCTGATCAATTTAAAATCTATCAAACTCCACCTTAAATAGAAAAGGACTTGGGCTCCACAGCTGCCTGTGGAAACTAATTCCACAGATTCACCACTCTCTGGCTAAAGAAATTCCACCTCATCTCCATTCTAAAAGGATGCCCCTCTGTTCTGAGGCTGTGTCTTCTGGTCCTAGACACTCCCACCACAGGAAACATCCTCTCCACATCCACTCTATCACCATTCACCATTCGATAGTTTTCAATGAGGTCACTGTGCGAACCACTACGTTACTATGACACCCATAGTACAGCCCATACAAACGGATGAGAGCTTGGATGACCTTTGGTACAGATTTTCTGGCTGCTATGGGTATCTTCTGCCACCCAGGATCTGAGTTCACAGCCACATTTCTGACACACAAACTACTCAGGTTTCAGAAGGAGAGGAACCCTGCCATAACCTGGGACCACCTGTACTGGGATTCTTCTGAAAGAGTTATAGAATCATAAAAATGGTTCTATGTTCAGCCCACACTGTTGTACCAACCATGTAACCTTCTCTAGAAACGGCCTAGAATTTACCTACTACATAGCCCTCTATTTTACTAAGCTCCATGTACCTATCTAAGAGTCTCTAAAAAGACCCTATTGTATCCACCTCTACCACCATTGCCGGCAGTGCATTCCACGCACCCACCATTCTCTGTGTAAAAAACTTAACTCTGACATCCCCCTTGTACCTACTTCTAAGCACCTTAAAACGATGCCCCCTCTTGTTAGCCATTTCAGCCTTGGGAAAAAAGCCTCTGACTATCCACACGATCAATGCCTCTCATCATCTTGTACACCTCCATCAGGGCACCTCTCATCCTCTGTCACTCCAAGGAGAAAAGGCTGAGTTCACTCAACCTATTCTCATAAGGCATGCGCCCCAATCCAGGCAACATCCTTGTAAATCTCCTCTGCACTCTCTCTATAGTATCCACATCCTTCCTGTAGTGAGGCAACCAGAACTGAGCACAGTACTCCAAGTGGGGTCTAACTAAGCTTATATACCTTTCACATTACCTCACAGCTCTTGAACTCAGTCCCACGGTTGATGAAGGCCATCACACCAGATGCCTTCTTAACAACACTGTCAACCTGCATAGCAGCTTTGAGTATCCTATAGACATAGACAAGGACTCCAAGATCTCGCTGATCCTCCATACTGCCAAGAGTCTTACCATTAATATTATATTCTGTCTTAAAATTCGACCTACCAAAATGGGCCACTTCAGACTTATCTGGGTTGAACTCCATCTGCCACTTCTCAGCCCAGTTCTGCATACTATTGAATGTCCTGCTGTAACCTCTGATAACCCTCCAGACTATCCATAACACCCTCAACTTTTGTGTCATCAGCAAAGTTACTAACCCACACTCTACTTCCTCATCCAGGTCATTTATAAAAATCACAAAGAAGAGGGATCTGAGAACAGATCCCTGCCGAACACCACTGGTCACTGTCCTCCATGCAGAATACAAACCATCTCCAACCTCCCTTTGCCTTCTGTGGCAAGCCAGTATTGGATCAACAAAGTGAGGTCTCCTTGGATCCCATGCCTCCTTACTTTCTGAATGAGAAAGGTGAACCTTATCAAATGCTGAAATTCATATACCCTACATCCATTGTTCTGTCTTCATCAATGTGTTTTGTTACATCCTCAAAGAATTCAATCAGGCTCATAAGGCACAACCTGCCCTTGACAAAGGCATGCTGACTATCCCTAACCAGATTATGTCTCTCCAAATACTCATAAGTCCTGCCTCTCAGGATCTTCTCCAACAACTTGCCCACCATTGAAGTATGACTCACTGCTCTACAATTTCCTGGGTTATCTCTGCTCCCTTTTTTGAACAAGAGAACATTTGCAACCCTCCAGTCCTCCAGTACTTCTCCCATCCCTATTGATGATGCAACAATCATTGCCAGAGGCTCAGAAATCTCCTCCCATGCATCCCACAGTAGTCTGGGGTATATCTTGTCCAGTCCCGGTAACTTATTTAACTTAATACTTTTCAACAGCTTCAGTACATCCTCTTTCTTAATGTCTCTACACTCAAGCATTTCAGTCCACTCTAAGTCATACCCACAATTGCCAAGGTCCTTTTCACTGGTGAATGCTGAAGCAAAATATTCATTAAGTACCTCCGCTACCTCCTCCAAATCCATGCACACGTTGCCACTATTGCACCTGATTGGTCCTATTCTCTCATGCCTCATCCTCTTGCTCTTCACATACTTGTAGAATGCCTTGGAGTTTGCCTTTATCCTGCTTGCCAAGACCTTGTCATGGCCCCTTCTGGCTCTCCTAATTTCATTCTTAAGCTCCTTCCTGGTACCGTTGTAATTTTCCAGAGGTCTAACAGTACCTAGTTTCTCAAACCTTTCATAAGCTTTTCTTTTCTTTTTAACTAGATTTTCCACATCCTTTGTACATCATGGTTCTTTTACCCTACCATCCTTTCCCTGCCTCAATGGAACATAATGATGCTGGACACCATGAAAATGTTCCCTGAACATGCTCCTATCCCTCTGCAGTGCTGTGGGAAAGGAGATAGAGTCGTGGTCACTACCTCCAAAATGCTCAGCCACTGAGAGATCTGATACCTGACCAGGTTCATTTCCCAATACCAGATCAAGTACAACCTCTCCTCTGGTTGGCTTATCTACATATTGCATCAGGAAACCTTCCTGAACACACCTAACAAACGCCACCCCATCCAAACCCCTTGCTCTAAGGAAATGGCAGTCAATATTCGTCATTAGGTCACATCTGGAATTTCCAGATGGCGGACGATTTCTTTCCACGCCATTTTGACATATTGGAAAATCATGTACTTGGCAGGTTACGGCAGTGGTTTACTTTTGCCTTCAGTCAATGTTAGGAAAGTTAAAATTACCCATCACAACAACCCTATTATTATTTCACCATTCCCAAATCTGCCTCCCTATCTGCTCTTCAATGTCTCTGTTCCTATTGGGGGGTCTATAAAGAACACCTAGTAGAGTTATTGCCCCTTCTTCTTTCTGACTTCCACCCACAATGACTCAGTAGACAATCCCTCCATGACTTCCTCCTTTTCTGCAGCTATGATACTGTCCCTGATTAGCAATACCACATCCCCACCTCCCTGTCTTTTTTGAAACATCTAAATCCTGGCACACTCAGCAGCTATTCCTGCTCCTGAGACGCCCAAGTCTCTGTAATGACAACATCGTAGTTCCACGTATTGATCCACACTCTTGTTTAGGATACTCCTTGCATTAATATAGACACATCTCAAACCATCTGGCTGAGTCCTTCTCTGCTCTATCATTTGTGAAGAGCAAGAGGATAAGACATGAAGGAATAGGACCTATCATGTGTGACAGTAAGACATGAAAGAATAGGACTTATCAAGTATTACAGTGGGAAAGTGTGTATCGAACCGGAGGAAATAGCAGAGCTACTTAATGAATACTTTACTTCAGTATTCACTATGGAAAAGGATTTTGATGATTGTAGTGTTGACTTGCAGCAGACTGAAAAGCTTGAGCATGTAGATATTAAGCAAGAGGATGTGCTGGAGCTTTTAGAAAGCGTCAATTCCGATAAGTCGCTGGGACCAGATGAGATGTACCCCAGGCTACTGTGGGAGGCAAGGGAGGAGATTGCTGAGCCTCTGGCGATGATCTTTGAATCATCAATGGTCCCCGGAGAGGTTCTGGAGGATTGGAGGGTTGCGGATGTTGTTCCTTTATTCAAGAAAGGGAGTAGAGAGGGGCGTCACGTGATGACATAGGATTGAGACGTTGGGAATCCAGCTCCCTCGTAAAAATTAATGAAATAGGGTTTAAATGAAGAAGAGTTAACAAATATCTACTAGAAACTATTTATAAGCAACTCAGGATTATTTTTAGATATGGCTCCTAAACCGAAACAGAAGAAAGCTACTACTTCAAAGACTGCGCAAATCGGCGGGGAAGAAGGCCTAACCATCTCGGCAAAGCCTCGTACTCAAGTTGGATCTCCTCCTGGTGAAGTGCATGGCACTTCTGATAATGCGGGACAGGAAGCTGCAGCAATGTCGGCGGTCTCTAAGAAGAAACGGCAAGAACAACGCATGCACGAAGAAACAAGTATGCATGAACAGATATTAACAAAACTACAAATCCCAACTACGGCTGGAAGTGAAATTGGAAGTGAATCAGAAGTGGAATCAGACTCTTGGGAAACACAGAGGAAGAAGAAGAGGAAAAGAAGGAGGAGATTAAAGGAGACATAAGAGATATCCTGATATATATGATGAATGAATTAAAAGCTATAAGAACAGATATAAGAAGGATGCAGATTACACTCGATAATGTGGTGGAAAAACAAAAGATGGATAATAAAGTTAAAGAGATGGAAGTAAAAATGGAAGAAAACACTGAAAGAATAGATAAGATAGAAGACAATAATCTTGCCTGGACAATAGAAAGAAAACGGATGTTGCAAAAAATAGATGCTCTTGAAAACTCTAGTAGACGAAATAATATTAAGATTGTTGGTCTTATGGAAGGTACAGAGGGAGAAAATCCAATAAAATCCTTTCAAGAATGGATTCTGAAAATTTTGGAAATGAAAGAAGGAAGCCAAGTAATTGAAATTGAAAGAGCACACAGAGCTTTAAGACCAAGACCTCAACAAGATCAAAATCCAAGATCAATTTTGATAAAATGCTTAAGGTACCAAGATAAAGAAATGATCTTGAAGGCAGCTACTCAAGGTGCTAAAAAGAGAAATGGGCCATTGATAATAGAAGGGAAAAGAGTTTTTTTTTATCCAGACATAAGTTACAATCTTCTGAAGAGGCGGAAGGAATTTAATCCAGTGAAAAAATCTTTATGGGAAAAGGGCTATAAATTTTTATTGAGCTACCCAGCAAAATTGATAATTTTCCTGGATAACGAAGAAAGAAGATTTTTCGTTGACTACCGGAAAGCGGAGAAATTTGTACAAGAATTACCTGATGTCCACGAGGAGGAGTAAAGAATTATAGAAATGAAGAGGACTAATGATGAAGACTGAAATAAGGTTGGACTTGACGGACATTTATAAGGAAAAAAAAAATAGAGACATTAATTATTTTCTTTTTTTTCTTCACTAATATATTTTCTTTCTTTTTTTTGCGGGGGAGCTGGAGGAGCTCCTGATCAATGGCTGTGAGTTTCATGTGCACAATCATGGCGATTGCCATGACCCGTAAAATGGGGGGGGGGGGGTAATGTTGTGTTCTTTTTATTTGCAACATTAGTGGGAGGGTATTTTTTCTTATATATTAGTTACCTTTCTTCTATTTTTCTTCTTTTTTGCCTGGATGGTTGGGGAGAGACTCATAGCAACATGGAGAATTTTAAAGAGTTCCCAAGGTATTATGAATGATTAATTTACTTAATTTTTTAAGTTTTAATATTAATGGACTTAATGGACCTGTGAAAAGAAAAAGAGTTTTAACATATATTAAGAAAATGAAAGGAGATATAGCTCTTTTACAAGAAACACATTTAACAGAAACAGAACATAAGAAATTAAAGAGAGATTGGGTTGGAAATGTCATTGCAGCTTCATTTAATTCAAAATTGGGAGGAGTTGCAATTTTGGTTAATAAAACTTTACCAATTAAAATACAAAATGTAGTAATTGATTCTGTGGGGAGATATGTGATTATACATTGTCAAATTTTTTCAGAATTATGGACTCTTATGAACATTTATGCACCAAATGAAAATGATGCAAAATTCATACAAGGTTTTTTTGAACTTGGCTGATGCACATGATAAAATATTAATAGGTGGAGACTTTAATTTTTGTTTAGATCCAGTTTTGGATAGGTCAACTAAAGTTGCTACAAAATCAAAAGTAATAAAACTAACTTTATCATTAATGAAAGATTTAAACCTGATTGATATGTGGAGAAAAATTAATCCAAGAGAAAGAGATTATTCATTTTATTCAAATAGACATAAAACTTACTCAAGGATTGATTTTTTTTATTATCAAAAAATATTCAGGATAGAGTGAAAAGTGTGGAATATAAAGCAAGAATACTGTCAGATCATTCCCCCTTGATAATGACAATGATAATGATGGATAAGGAGGAATCGATCTATAGATGGAGATTTAATTCAATTTTATTAAAACGTCAAGATTTTTGTGATTTTATGAAAAAACATTCAATTTTTTTTGGATACAAATTTACATTCAGTTGAGGATAAAATTGTATTATGGGAAGCGATGAAAGCATATTTAAGGGGTCAGATTATAAGTTATACATCTAAAATTAAGAAGGAATAATGGCAGAAATAGATCAATTGGAAAAAGATATCATAAAGTTAGAAAAAGAATCTCAAAGATATATGACAGAAGAAAAACGAAGACAACTTGTTAATAAAAAATTACAATATAATACACTCCAGACATATCATACAGAAAAAGTAATTATGAGAACTAAACAGAAATATTATGAATTAGGTGAAAGATCACATAAGATTCTTGCTTGGCAGTTGAAAACAGAACAGGCTTCTAAAACAATAAATGCAATTAGAACAAGTGTAAATAAGGTTACTTATAAACCTTTAGAAATTAATGAAACTTTAAAAATTTTTTATACTGAACTATATCAATCAGAATCACAAAATAAGATTGCTGAGATAGATACATTTTTATCACAAATAACCCTTCCAAAATTAAATTTGGAAGAACAGAAAGGATTAGATATGCCCTTTACATTAAAAGAGGTTGAAGAAGCTTTAGGATCACTTCAGAGTAATAAATCCCCAGGAGAAGATGGTTTTCCTCCTGAATTTTATAAAAAATTTAAAGATTTATTAATTCCTCCTTTTATGGAATTAATATATTAAGTGGAAAGAATGCATAAACTCCCACAATCTTTTTTAACAGCGATCATAACTGTATTGCCAAAAAAAGTTAGAGATCCTTTAAAACCAACATCATGTAGGCCTATTTCTTTGTTGAATACAGATTATAAAATAATAGCAAAAATTTTATCTAATAGAATATCTAAATATTTACCAAAATTAATACATATGGATCAAACAGGTTTTATTAAAAACAGACAATCAATGGATAATATAACCCGGTTACTTAGTATAATTCATTTGGTACAAAAAAGAGAGGAAATGAGTGTGGCAGTTGCTTTGGATGCAGAAAAAGCATTTGATAGATTGGAATGAGATTTTTTATTTAAGGTATTGGAAAAATATGAGTTAGGAAAATCTTTTATACAATGGATTAAAACCTTAAATACTAATCCTCAAGCTAAAGTAGTTAAAAATGGTCAGATTTCAACACCATTTTGCTTAACGAGGTCAACTAGACAAGGCTGCCTTTTATCACCTGCTTTATTTGTGCTGGCAATAGAACCATTAGCTGAATTAATTAGAACAGATTCAGACATCGGGGGCTTTAGAGTTAATCAAGAAGAATATAAGATTAATTTATTTGCTGATGATGTTTTGATTTATTTAACAAACCCATTGCAATTTTTGCAAAGATTATCTGTTAGATTGGAAGAATATGGGAAAGTATCAGGGTATAAAGTAAATTGGGATAAAAGTGAAATTTTACCCCTTACCAAAGGAAATTATAATCAATGTCGATTAGTAACTCAATTTCGATGGTCAATAAATGGGATAAAATATTTAGGTATTAGAGTTGATAATGATGTAAAAAATTTATATAAACAAAATTATTTGCCATTATTTAAAAAAATAAAAGAGGATCTTGATAAATGGATGATGTTACCAATAACATTAATAGGTAGAGTTAATGCTGTAAAAATGAATATATTTCCTAGATTGCAATATTTATTCCAAACTTTACCAATATAATTGCCTCAGAAGTTTTTTCAAGAACTGAATAAATATGTAAGGAAATTTCTTTGGAAAGGAAAGATGTCAAGAATATCATTGGAAAAATTGACATGTAAATTTGATTTAGGAGGGTTACAACTTCCAAATTTTAAGAATTATTATAAAGCAAATCAACTTAGATTTATTGCGTCTTTTTTTGATGAAGAAAAACCGGCATGGATTAGAATAGAATTAGATAAGATAGGAGAAAATATACCAGAAGATTTTATATATAAATGGGAATCCAAATGGATACGGGGAAAAAAAGAATCTCCTATATTAAGACACTTGATTGATTTATGGAAGAAGGTAAATATGGACGATGAGATAAAGAAATCTTTATTAGCAAAAAGAACTTTAATTCAAAATAGGCTTATTCCTTTTACAATGGATAATAAACTTTTACATAATTGGTTCCAAAAGGGGATTAAATATATAGGTGATTGTTTTGAAGGAGGTATATTGATGTCGTTTGATCAATTAAAAAATAAATATAAAATATCAAACAACACTCTTTTCTGTTATTTTCAATTAAATGCTTATTTACAAGAAAAGCTGGGTCAAACAATGTTGATGCCAAAACCTAGTGAAATAGAAATATTAATTCAAAAAGGAAAAATTAAAAAATTTACATCTTGTATGTACAATTTGATTCAAAAACAGACAATTAAATCAGGAATTCATAAATCAAGACAAAAATGGGAATCTGATTTGGATGTTAAAATTGATGGAAAAAGCTGGTCAAGCTTATGTTCTGATAGTATGATAAATACAATAAATGTTCGACTTAGATTAGTACAATATAATTTTTTACATCAATTATATATAACACCACAGAAAATAAATAGATTAAATTCAAATATGTCTGACCAATGTTTTCGATGTAATCAAGAAATTGGTACTTTTTTACATTCTACTTGGTCTTGTTTTAAAATTCAACCATTTTGGATAAATCTAAGACTTTTATTGGAACAAATTACTGGAGTACAACTCCCACATAGTCCAATATTATTTTTATTAGGAGATATTGAAGGGACAATACCGAAACTTAAATTGAATAAGTATCAGAAAATATTTATAAAAACTGCATTGGCAGTAGCTAAAAAAGTTATCGCAGTTACTTGGAAATCTGATTTATATTTAACTATGGATCATTGGAATAATGAAATATATAGTTGTATTCCACTTGAAAAAATTACATATAATCTAAGAAATGAATATGATATATTTTTGAAAATTTGGCTCCCATACCTACAAAAGATAGGATTAAATACATAGGTCCTTTGAAGATAAAATTATAAAGTAATTGGGGAAAGTAAAAATAAATATTAAAATTATTTTGAACTCCATGGAGCATGTGGGGATCCTCCGATATCCAGGCAATCTTTCTCTTCTTTCTTTCTTTTTTTTTTCTTTCTTTAGATAAGGGTTAAGGGGGGAGGGTTAAGGGGAGGGGAGGATTAATATTATTTTTCTCTTTCTTACTATTTTATCATCACATTTATTCTTTGTAATTTTCTAAAAATGTAATAAATAGATAGATAGATAGATAGATAGATAGATAGATAGATAGATAGATAGATAGATAGATAGATAGATAGATAGAAAGAAAGAAAGGCAGTAGAGATAGCCCAGGAAATTATAGACTTAAGTCTTACTTCTTACTTCAGTGAGTCTTACTTCAGTGGTTGGTAAGTTGATGGAGAAGATCCTCAGAGGCAGGATTTATGAACATTTGGAGAGGCATAATATGATCAGGAATAGTCAGTACAGCTTTGTCAAAGGCAGGTTGTGCCTTACGAGCCTGATTGAATTTTTTGAGGATGTGACTAAACACATTGATGAAGGAAGTGTAGTAGATGTAGTGTATATGGATTTCAGCAAGGCATTTGATAGGGTACCCCATGCAACGCTTATTGAGAAAGTAAGGAGGCATGGGATTCAAGGGGACATTGCTTTGTGGATCCAGAACTGGCTTGCCCACAAAAGGCAAAGAGTGGTTGCAGACGGGACATATTCTGCACAGAGGTCGGTCACCAGTGGAGTACCTCAGGGATCTGTTCTGGAACCCCTACTCTTTGTGATTTCTATAAATGACCTGGATAAGGAAGTAGAGGGATGGGTTAGTAAGTTTACTGATGACACAAAGGTTGGGGGTGTTGTGGATAGTGTGGAGGGCTGTCAGAGGTTACAGTGGGACATTGATAGGATGCAAAACTGGGCTGAGAAGTGGCAGATGGAGTTCAATCCAGTTAAGTGTGAGTTGGTTCATTTTGGTAGGTCACATATAATAGCAGAATATAGTATTAATGGTAAGACTCTTGGTAGTGTGGAGGATAAGAGGGATCTTGGGGTCTGAGTCCGTAGGATGCTCAAAGCAGCTGCGCAGGTTGACTCTGTAGTTAAGAAGGCATACAGTTGTTCAGATTCAGATTCAGTTTCAGTTTATTGTCATTTAGAAACCACAAATGCAATGCAGTTAAAAAATGAGACAACGTTCCTCCAGAATGATAGCACAAAAGCACATGACGAAACAGACTACACCAGAAAATCCACATAATGTTTGGCAATCCCCAATCCAGAGTCCGGAGAGGCTGCTGCGTATTAATATTGTGCTACCATCTTAGCGCGTTCCCCGGAAAGGAGCTCCAAATCCCACCAGACAAAGCAAGACAAAACAAGACTGAAAACTAAAGCTACAAGACCTGCACAAAACCACATAGTTACAACATATAGTTACAACAGTGCAAACAATAGCATAATTGTTAAAAAAAAAGACCATGGGTACAGTAAAAATAGTCCAAAGATGTTAAAAGACTATAAGTTCAAAAGAAACCACCACACAGTTTCCACAAGTCCTCAGGGTCCCAATAGATTCGTCATCCCATGCAGGCGGCAGAAGGGAATACCCCAGCTATGGACTTCCACGGTGCCGCCCAACTCAGCCTCGCAGACACAACACACAATGAAAGCACTCCGACCGCAGGGGACTCCAAGTCCGTCGAACCTCCGAGCCTCCGACCATCCCCTCCGGCACAGCTTCTCTGAGCATCATCCTCTGCCGAGCGCATTAAGATGCCCCTGCCAACGGCCATCGGCAACGTGACCCCGAGGACTGGGGGCCTGTTCTTCCCAGCAGAGACCCAGACCTTATAGCAGCAGCAGCAACGAAGAAAGTCTTCTTGGAGATTTCCAGATGTCTAGTTGTACTGCCTATGTTAATCAAAATAGCTTCTTTGTTTGTTAAAAGTAAAACTGCTTCTTTGTTATGATAACTGGTGAGAGAGTGCTTTTCTTGCAGAGCGTTCTCGAAGCTTCTTGAAGCTTGTTTAGGTTTAAGTTGCTGATAACGGGGATTGTATTCATTTGTTAACAATTGGGTTGGATGTTATTTTCTCTTGTGGGTCTGGGAGCTGGGATTGTGCGGACTTTTTGGGAGTCGAGGAGAAAACGGCGAAGAAGGTGGACGCGTGCGGCACTGCTCGGTTGATCACTTCGGGTGGTCCCAGGTGCGGGGTTGTGGAGGTCGGAGGAGAGCGAAGAAGGGTCGAACGGTTTGATGGTTGAGCTCCAACGATGTGCACTAAATTGACTGAACTCTGATAAGTTTTGGCACCTTTTCTTTATTTTCTTTTCCTTCATATGTACTGTATCATTATTAATCACTTAGTTCTAGTAAGATTTATAAAGTGTATTCTGTAAAAGTACCTGGCGTGAGCTTAATATTGTGTGTGCAACGTTGCATTAACATGTATTCCACAGCAGCCACATATACGGGTGGCTGGAATTTTCCCCTAGACATACACCAGCCTGTCGCGTAAGCGTTATACGGTGTATTGGCCTTCATTAATCGTTGAATTGAATTTAGGTGCTGAGTGGTAATGTCATAGCTATATAGGACCCTGATCAGACCACACTTGGAGTACTGTGCGCAGCTCTGGTCGCCTCACTACAGGAAGGATGTGGAAGCCATAGAAAGGGCACAGAGGAGATTTACAAGGATGTTGCCTGGATTGGGGAGCATGCCTTATGAAAACAGGTTGAGTGAACTCAGCCTTTTCTCCTTGGAGCGACAGAGGATGAGAAGTGACCTGATAGAGGTGTATAAGATGATGAGAGGCATTGATCATGTGGATAGTCAGAGGCTTTTTCCCAGGGCTGAAATGGTTGCCACTAGAGGACACAGGTTGAAGGTGCTGGGGAGTAGGTACAGAGGAGATGTCAGGGGTAAGTTTTTTTACGCAGAGAGTGGTGAGTGCGTGGAATGGGCTGCCGGCAATGGTGGTGGAGGTGGATACGATAGGGTCTTTTAAGAGACTTTTGGATAGGTACGTGGAGCTTAGAAAAATAGAGGTAACCCTAGTATAGTAATTCTCAAGGTAAGGACATGTTCAGCACAACTTTGTGGGCCGAAGGGCCTGTATTGTGCTGTAGGTTTTCTATGTTTCTATTTGCTTGTCCTTCCTCACAAACCCACTATGAGCTGTCTCTACTTGTACGCCAATCGTCCCATCCTCTACCTCTGCACTTCGGTTCCCAACCCCCTACAAATCTGGTTTAAACCCTCCCCAATAGCATTAGCAAACCTTCCTCCCAAGATATTGCTTCCCCTCCAGTTCAGGTGCAGCCTGTCCCACTTGTACAGGTCACATCTTCCCCAGAAAAAGTTCCCAAAATTATTGGAAAGATATTTTCGGTATTATTTCAACAGTTCTGAATATCAAATTGCAACCACATCCTATTATTGCAATTTTCGGTTTACCAATGGTGGATAATAGTTGTTTATCCCCCTCAGCTCGACGGATGATTGCATTTGTTACATTAATGGCTAGAAGATTTATCCTATTGAACTGGAAAGAAATTAATCCTCCAACTGTATTTCAGTGGTTTTCTCAAACTATCTCTTGTTTGAGCTTAGAAAAAATTAGAAGTGTTGTCTTTGATCCTTCAGTTAAATTTGAAGAAACTTGGGGACCATTTATTCAACATTTTCATATGAGTTAAACTGACTTTTCCTAAACCCTGCTTCTATTATCCTTAATTATTTGAATGGAGGTACGGAGTTATTGACGCTACTGTGTATATTTGACATAATGCCCATGTTGGTTAGGTTTTTTTTTTCTTTTCTTTTTTGGGGATTTTTTTTTCTTATTGTGTACAGTTCTGGTCACCGAATTATAGGAAAGATATCAATAAATTAGAGAGAGTGCAGAGATGATTTACTAGGATGTTACCTGGGTTTCAGCACTTAAGTTACAGAGAAAGGTTGAACAAGTTAGGTCTCTATTCATTGGAGCGTAGAAGGTTGAGGGGGGATTTGATCGAGGTATTTAAAATTTTGAGAGGGATAGATAGAGTTGACGTGAATAGGCTGTTTCCATTGAGAGTAGGGGAGATTCAAACGAGAGGACATGATTTGAGAGTTAGGGGGTAAAAGTTTAAGGGAAACACGAAGGGGTATTTCTTTACTCAGAGAGTGATAGCTGTGTGGAATGAGCTTCCTGTAGAAGTAGTAGAGGCCAGTTCAGTTGTGTCATTTAAGGTAAAATCGGATAGGTATATGGACAGGAAAGGAGTGGAGGGTTATGGGCTGAGTGCGGGTAGGTGGGACTAGGTGAGATTAAGAGTTCGGCACGGACTAGGAGGGCCGGAATGGCCTGTTTCCGTGCTGTGATTGTTATATGTTATATGGTTATTTACTCCTTTTTTCGCAATTACTATGAGTTTGGGAGGTTATTATATATGGATTATCATCTATCTGATTGTATACTTAACCTATTAATTATGTACTCTCAAACTCTCTGTATTCATGTTTCATTTATGTTTGTTTAAAAGTAATAAAAAGATTTTTTTTAAAGTTCCAATAATCCAAGAACTTGAAACCCTGCCCTTGCACCATCTCCTCAGCTATTCATTCGTCTGTGCTATCTTCCTGTTCCGAGCTTTCCTAGCTCGTTGCACCGGGAGTAATCTGGAGATTACCACCTTGGAGGTCCTGATCTTCAGCCTCCTTCCTAACTCCCTAAACTTACTGCACAGAACATCTACCCCTCTCCTACCTATGTCTTTGGTACCAACATGTGCTACAACTTCCGGCTGCTCACCCTCCCTTTTAAAAATATTCCGCAACTGCTCAGAGACATCCTGGACCATAGCACCTGGGAGGTAACACACTATCCTGGCATCTCTTTTGCTATCGCAGAATCTCCTCTCTGTCCCCCTAACTACTGAGTCCCCTATGACTACTGCTCTGCCTGACTTCAACCTACCCTTCTGAAGCTCAGAGTCGACCACAGTGTTATTGGTCTGGCGGCTGCTGCTGCCTTGCCCAGACAGGTCATCCCCCTCATCAGTATCCAAAGTGGTATACCTGTTACTGAGGGGAATGGCCACAGGGGGCCCTGCACTGACTTCTCTCTCCCTTTACCACTCACGGTGTTCACCCATCTACTCACTGAATTCTGCACTCTAGGTGTAACCACCTGCTCAAAAGCCATATCTATTAAATGCTCAACCTCCCAGATGATCCTTAGTTCATCCAGCTCCAGCTCCTTAATGCGGTCTTTCTTGAACTGGAGTTGGCTGCACTTCCTGGCGTCATCATTTATAGCCACAAACCAACAATAATAAAACTGATTCTGATTCTGCTGATCACAGGAATATATCAGGTATTTGATAGGAACACACAAGGACAACTTGTGCTGTCTATAGTTGCCGGAACAGAGCATTTCGAGGAGTCATCAGGTTCCATGAATTCTAACATCCTACAGGAGGAGCATTGCACTGCTATATCAGCCACCTGCCTGCACTGTACAATGGGCAACCAAGTCTAAATCTTCTAACCTGTGTCTTTGGCCTCAGCCTCTTGAGTCAAAGCCTGACTCTCACCGCTGGCCCACTCCTAACAGTGGCCGCCCTGCTTGTCCTTTCTGTATTTTTATTTACTTCGAAGTCCTCTGTTCTGGCTGCTGGTTGGACCACTGGAATGTCCAAACGCCCGCGGAGCTCTCCTTTTATTCAAGTTTCACTGAATTGTGAGTAACCTCCTCGAAATGCTCTGTTCCGGCAACTGTAGACAGCACAAGTTGTCCTTGTGTGTTCCTATCAAATACCTGATACATTCTTGTGATCAGCAGAATCAGAATCAGTTTTATTACTGTTGTTTTGTGGCTATAAATTACAGTAAGAAATTATATATATATACACACACATACACATATATAATTTGTGTGTGTGTGTGTATATATATATATATTCAAAAGTAGTGCAGAAAGAGAGCAAAAAAAGAGTGAGGTTGTGTTCATGGATTCATTGTCCATTCAGAAATCTGATGTGGAGGGGAAGGGGCTGATCCTAAAATTTTAAGAGTGTGCCTTCAGCGCTCCTGTACTACAGGAAGGATATTAATAAGGTTGAAAGAGAGCAGAGAAGGTTTACAAGGATGTTGCCGGAACTTGCAAAACTGAGTTACAGAGAAAGGTTGAATAGGTTAGGACTTTATTCCCTGGAGCGTAGAAGAATGAGGGGAGATTTGAAAGAGGTATATAAAATTATGATGGGTATAGATAGAGTGAATGCAAGCAGGCTTTTTCCACTGAGGTTGGGGAGAAAAAATCAGAGGACATGGATTAAGGTCGAAGGGGAAAAAATTTAAAGGGAACATTAGGGTGGCTTCTTCACACTGAGAGTGGTAGGAGTGTGGAATGAGCTGCCAGATGAAGTGGTAAATGTGGGCTCACTTTTAACATTCAAGAAAAACTTGGACAGGTACATGGATGAGAGTTGTATGGAGGGATATGGTCCAGGTGCAGGTCAGTGGGACTAGGCAGAAAAATGGTTCGGCACAGCCAAGAAGGGCCAAAAGGCCTGTTTCTGTGCTGTAATGTTCTCTGGTTCTATGATGGTGGCAATGCGAAGAGGTCATGGCCTGGGTGATGGCAGTCCTTAATGATGGACATCGCCTTTCTTGTGGCATTGTCTTTTGAAGATGACCTGGACGTTGGGGAGGTGAGTGCCCATGATGGAGCTGACTGAGTTTACAACTTTTTGCAGCTTTTTCCGAAGCTGTGCAATGCCCCCCCCCCCCCACCCCAGCCCATACATTGACTCTCTGTTTGCGCTCACCATTCTCCATCCATATTGTCCACTTCATATTCTCCATTCTTCATAACTAACCTGTCACCAGAGCTGGAACAATCCTACCTCCCTCCCAGGAGCAACTTAATCAGTGTGGACATCCTTTGAAAAAGACATTGGAGTGAGCTCCAAACACAACAATGTCAGCCCCAGTGTGTCACAATAAATTACATGCACACAGTTATCTATAGGAGATTATATATACATATTATCCTGTACATAATTGTATACATGTACTTAATATATAAACCACAGCTATTAATATTTGCTTATTAAATATATAGTGCATGTATGATAAATAATTGCTGTATATGTAAATATAATTATCATGTGATTGGTTGTCCATCATATCTGATGATACTGCACGAAGAAACCTAGAGTGTGGGAGAACTTTTAAAGTGGAAAAGCCATTGCTCTGAGGTATTTCCACCCATGGGACCTCAGAAGCCTGGGTCCAGTGGTATGAGTAGTCGTCACAAATGGGGTCTTCCTTGGCTGCAGTGAATGACCATGACTTCTTCTGTGCTTTGTCATGTCCTTCACTCTCCACAAGGCATTGCAGAGCTGAATTTGCATGCCAGCGCAGGCATGTCCCTATGTTACCAGGATATGTGGCCCCGTTGGCAACCCTCTCCTGGTTTAGCCTGCTTGTTAAAGCGATGTTCCACTGTGTGACCACTGTCATAGAGTCACAGAACACTACTGCACAGAAAGAGACATCTATACTGTCTAGTCCCATCGACGGTAGCCCTCTGTACCCCTCCCATCCATATACCTATCCAAATTTCTCTTGTTATCGCACATAAACAGCTACTTGGAGGTACAGGTGAGAGCTGAGTGCCTGGTGTGTGAACTGCCCCAGAATAGACACGACAAGCCCTTTCACCAGAGATGCTACCCCTCCCTGGGCACCCCATATAAAAGAATGCTAATCATTAATTTAATGATTTTGCAAAGACTTTTCTATCATTAAAATAAATTCTTAAAGAAAGAAGAAAACAATTGTAGCTATGAAGTTTTGACATTTATCACTAATTCAGCGGCAGGTTCACAGAACACAAAATACTAGCTTGTGTCCCCCTCGGGAAAATGAAGCGAGGACAAACAGAAGTGAACGACAGACAGACAGATAGATATACATTATTGATCCCGAGGGGAAATTGGGTTTTGTTACAGCCGCACCAACCAAGAATAGTGAAGAAATATAGCAATATAAAACCATAAATAATTAAATAATAATAAGTTAATCATGCCAAGTGGAAATAAGTCCAGGACCAGCCTATTGGCTCAGGGTGTCTGACACTCCGAGGGAGGAGTTGTAAAGTTTGATGGCCACAGGCAAGAATGACTTCCTATGATGCTCAGTGTTACATCTTGGTAGAATGAGTCTCTGGCTGAACGTACTCCTGTGCCTAACCAGTACATTACTCAGTGGATGGGAGTCATTGTCCAAGATGGCATGCAACTTGGACAGCATCCTCTTTTCAGACACCACTGTCAGAGAGTTCAGTTCCACCCCCACAACATCACTGGCCTTGCGAATGAGTTTGTTGATTCTGTTGGTGTCTGCTACCCTCAGCCTGCTGCCCCAGCACACAACAGCAAACATGATAGCACTGGCCACCACAGCCTCGTAGAACATCCTCAGCATCTTCCGGCAGAGCTCTCAGCAAAACTCCAAACCTCACCCGTATTGTGTTGTTGAGAGTGTATTGATCGCCCGTGTTGTGTTGTTGAGAGTGTATTGATCGCCCGTATTGTGTTGTTGAGAGTGTATTGATCGCCCGTGTTGTGTTGTTGAGAGTGTATTGATTGCCTGTGTTGTGTTGTTGAGAGTGTATTGATCGCCCGTGTTGTGTTGTTGAGAGTGTATTGATCGCCCGTATTGTGTTGTTGAGAGTGTATTGATCGCCCGTGTTGTGTTGTTGAGAGTGTATTGATCGCCTGTGTTGTGTTGTTGAGAGTGTATTGATCGCCCGTGTTGTGTTGTTGAGAGAGTATTGATCACCTGTGTTGTGTTGTTAAGAATGTATTTATCACCTGTAAGGAAGAATCAGGTTCTCAGGAACTTTACACACTCTCATTGTGGAGGTGGCAGGGATTTCCTGTACATGCTGTGTGAGGGTGGGGGGGACTAGTGCTTCTCTGGAAGTGGGTTGATGGCATTATTCCAGATAAATATTCAAGATTCCAGTACACAAGTATAAAGGAGAACAAAATAATTGTTACTCTGGATCTGATGCAGCACATAAAGAAAAACACAATAAGATAAAGAACACAATAAATATAAATATCTGATAACTTACATACATACATTAATTGTATGTACATAAAGCAGCACTAGCTACAGGAGTGTTTGTACATAAAGTGACTGATAGTACTGGTGGTGGGAGGTTGTGGAGAAGTGGGTTAGTGGGGTAGTGTTGTTGATCAGCCTTACTGCTTGGGGAAAGTAACTGTCTAGTGGTCCTGGCATGGATGCAACATAGCTTCCCCACTAATGGAAATGGCTACATAGTCTCCTCCCTCCTCCCTGATTGAAGTTGGACTAACATCCATGAGCAGGGTGGGTGGGATCCTTCATGATATTGCTGGCCTGATCAGGCACCTTTCTGTATAGACTGTATGTCGTTGATGGAGGTTAGGCTGGTGCTGGTGATGTGTTGGCAGTTTTGACTACCCGTTGTAGAGCCTTTAGTGGAGGTCACAAGAATAATATCCTGTAATCTCATGGTTGAAACAACAATAACTTGCATCAATATAGTGCCCAAAAACCTGTAAGACATGGGCTCTGAAGCATATTTGCCACAGTTTGAGAAGCAGGTTTTAAGGATCAGTGCCAAAGATGAGAGGCCAAGAAATTTGGGGACAGTTTTTCAACTGGCAGGCAGGAGGCCAAAGTTGGAGAAACAGAGCTTAATTTTTAAAATTAATTTTAATTTTAAAATATGGGTTTAACTTGTAATATCAATTGTTTTTCATGTTTAATTGCCCTTGACAAGGTGGTGGTGGACAATCTTCTTGGTAAACGGTTTATTATAATCATGTGTATCAAGATTTAGTGAAAAGCCATGCTTGCACGCCACCCACGTTCATTCTGCTACACAGAGATAGTACTAAGGGAAAAGCATATTTTGCATCAGTCTTCACAGTGGAAGACATCTGCAGTATACGGGACATTCAAGAGTGTCAGGGAAGTGAAGATTGTGCAGTGAAAATTACGACTGAGAAGGTGCTCAGGAAGCTTAATGGTCTGAGGGTGGATAAATCTCCTGGACCTGATGGAATGCACCCTCGGGTTCTGAAGGAAGTAGCTGGAAAGATTGTGGAGGCATTAACAATGATCTTTCAAGAATTGATAGATTCTGGCATTGTACCGGATGACTGGAAAATTGCAAATGTTACTCCGCTGTATAAGAAGGGTGGGAGGCAGCAGAAAGACCTGTTAGCCTGACATCAGTGGTTGGGAAGTTGTTGGAATTGATTGTTAGGGATGAGATTACGAAGTACCTGGAGGCACATGTCAAGATAGGCCAAAGTCAGCATGGTTTCCTGAAAGGAAAATCCTGCCTGACAAACCTACTGCAATTCTTTGAGGAAATTACAAGCAGGGTAGACAAAGGAGATGCAGTAGACGTGGGGTACTTGGATTTTCAGAAGGCCTTTGACAAGGTGCTGCATATGAGGTTGCTTAGCAAGATAAGAGCCCATGGAATTACAGGGAAGTTACTAGCATGGGTGGAGCACTGGCTGATCTGTAGAAAACAGAGAGTGAGAATAAAGGGATCCTGTTCTGGCTGGCTGCCGGTTACTAGTGGAGTTCCACAGGGGTTGGTGTTGAGACCGTTGCTTTTTACAATGTATGTCAATGATTTGGACTATGGGATTAATGGATTTGTGGCTAGATTTACCGATGATACAAAGATAGGTGGAGGAACGGGCAGTGTTGAGGAAACAGAGAGCCTGCAGAGAGACTTAGGTAGTTTAGGGAATGAGCAAAGAAGTGGCAAATGAAATACAATGTTGCAAAGTGTATGGTCACACCCTTTGATGGAAGAAATAAACGGGCAGACTATTACAGGTGTCCCCCATTTTTTGAACGTTGGCTTTACGACACCTCGCTGTTATGAAAGACCCACATTAGTTACTTGTTTTCACTAACAGAAGGTGTTCCCACTGTTACAAAAAAAGGCAGTGCGCGTGCCGAGCAGCCAAGCTCCTCCCCCGGAACTGCATTCTAGCCGGCATTACTTAAACACCTGCCTGTGAGCATCCGTGCTTTATGATTTATCCGTGATTTATTTTGTGCATCCGTTAGCAAGATGAGTTCTAAGGTATCAGAAAAGCCTAAAAGAGCGCGTAAGGGTGTTACACTTAGCGTAAAACTAGACACAATTAAGTGTTTCGATCATGGTGAACGAAGTAAGGATATAGTGAGTTCAGCTAATGGTTTGCGGAAGTTGACGAAGATGATGTTGAAAGGGTTTTGGCATCCCGTGACCAAGAACTGAGAGATGAAGAGCTGATGAAGAGGAAGGGATAACAATTGAAGCCAAACACAGTAGTGAACGGCCCAAAAGTGAAGTCGTCCAGGAACAGAACGTGAAGCAATTGCGTGAGATTTTCGCTGTGATTGACAACGCTGCAATGATTGCAGAAAAGTACGACTTTAATTTTGAAAGGGTCTGTAGGTTTAGGGCTTATTTGCAGGATGGTTTGAGTGCTTACAAAGAATGTATGATAGAAAAATGTGCGAGGCTAAGCAGTCAAGCATACTGTCATTTTTCAAGCCTTCCACACCAGCCATAGCAGACGACGAAACTCGACCTTCGACATCAAGGCAGGCAGACATAGAAGAAGGTGACCTGCCTGCCCTGATGAAAACAGACGACGATGAGATGACACACCCAGTGTCCGACAACTCAGCCTAACACACCATCATCAGTGTGCTCACTGTCTTCTCGATTCCGGTAAGTGAAACTACACTGTACATACATTATTTCTACTTTATACAGGCTGTGTATTTTTTATGTGTTACTTGGTAGCTTCATAGCTTAAAGGTTACTGGAAAGTGTGTTTCTGCCGGGAGCGCTTGCGCCGTGAGTTTTTGCTGCGAGTGCTGCCGAGAGCACTTGTGTGAAATTTTCGCTGTGGTGGACAGTGCTGCAATAATTGCAGAAAAGTATTCCTACTTTATATAGGCCATGTATTTATCAGATCATTCCTGCTTTTACTATATGTTACTGTTATTTTAGCTTTTATGTGTTATTTGGCATGATTTGATAGATTGTTTTTGGGTCTGCGAACGCTCACAAATTTTTCCCATATAAATAACTTAGATGGGGAGAGAATTCAAAATGCACAGATGCAAAGGGACTTGGGAGTCCTTGTGCAAGATACCCTAAAGGTGAACCTCTGGGTTGAGTTGGTTGTGAAGAAGGTTGGCATTCATTTCTAGAGGTGTAGAATATAAGAGCAGGGATGTGATGTTGAGGCTCTATAAGGCACTCGTGAGATCACACTTGGAGTATTATGTGCAGTTTTGGGTTCCTTATTTTAGAAAGGATATACTGACATTGGAGAGGGTTCAGAGAAGATTCACAAGAATGATTCCAGGAATGAAAGGGTTACCATATGAGGAACGTCTGGCAGCTCTTGGGCTGTATTCCCTGGAGTTCAGGAGAATGAGGAGGGATCGCATAGAAACATTCCAAATGTTAAAAGGCCTGAACAGATTAGATATGGCAAAGTTACTTACCATGGTAGGGGATTCTGGGACAAAAGGGCACAACTTCAGGATTGAAGGACATCCATTTAGAACTGAGATGTGGAGAAATTACTTCAGTCAGAGGCTGGTAAATCTGCGGAATTTGTTGCCATGAGCGGCTGTGGAGGCCAAGTCATTGGGTGTATTTAAGGCAGAGATAGATAGGGTCTTGATTAGCCAGGGCATCAAAGGGTATGGGGAGAAGGCAGGGGAGTGGGGATGCCTGGAAGAATTGGATCAGCCCATGATTGAATGGCGGAGCAGTCTCGATTGGCCAAATGGCCTATTTCTGCTCCTATATCTTATGGTCTTATGGTCTAAGCTACCTCATATTATCTACTTAAGACAGAGTTAGACAGATCTTTGCTTAGCAGGGGAATTGAGGGTTGTAGGAAAAATTGCAGGTAGGTAGAGCTGAGTCCACAGCCAGATCAGTCATGATCTTATTGAATGGTGGAGCAGGCTCGATGGACCACATAGCCGACTTCTGCTCCTATTTCTTCTATGTTAAGTGGTGAAGTAACCATCCAATTTAGATGATCTGAAAGGCCTCCAAACCGTGTGAATGCATAGAAGTAAAGGTCAATTGCAAACTTGAAAGAGATAGATGACATGATAGTTGGCAGTGTTGAGGATAGAGTAGAAGGTTGTCGTAGGTTACAGTAGGACATTAACAGGATGCAGATCTGGGTTGAGAAATAGCAGATGGAGTTCAATCTAGAAAAGTGTGAAGTAATTCACTTTAGAAGGTCAGAGCTGAAGGCAGAATACAAAGTCTGAATATTTCTTTAAAGTTGTGAGGTTGTCTGTCTCCACCATCTCTTCAGGCATCCGTCGGAAGGCAGAGGGTGGCAGTAGATGGAGTGTATTCTGGCTGGAGATCAAGGACGAGTGCTGCTCCCCAGGGATCTGCTTTGGGACCCCTGCTCTTTATGAGTTTTAGAAATAACGGACAAGGAAGTGGAAGGGTGGCTTAGCAAGTTTGTAGATGACAGAAAGATTGATGTTGTGGATACTGCAGAAAGTTGTTGTAGGTTACAACAGGACATTGTTAGGGTGCAGAGCTGGACCAAGAGTGCATATGGAGTTCCACCCAGAGAAGTGTGTAGTGATACACTTTGGCAGCTCGAACTTGAAGGAAGAGTACAAGGTTATTGATAGTTTCTTAGCAATGTAGAGAAACAGAGGGATCATGGGGTTTGTGCCCAGAGTTCCCTCAAAAGTGATAGGTTGATTAAGAAGGGTGTGCTCTGTCACCCTTCATAAGTCAGGGATTGAGTTCAAGAGCAGTGAGGTCATGTTGTAGCCTGTAAAAACTCTGGTTAAAACACACCTTGGATATTCTGTTGTGTTCTGGTTGCTTCATTATAGGAAGGATGTGGAAGCTTTAGAGAGATTGCAAAAGAGATTTACCAAGATGCTGACTAGAATAGAGAGAATGTCTTATGAAGAAAGTTTGAGCCACGTAGGGCTTTCTTTTTGGAGTGAAGGAGGATGAAAGGGGATTTGATAGAGGTGTTTAAGATGATAAGAGGTATTGAGGGTGGGGACAGCAAAAGAATTTTTGTCCCAGGGCACAAATAGCTAATAAAGGGGGATCGTTTAAAGGTGGGAGGAAAGTGGGACTGTGAGAGGTAGGTTTCTTACACAGAGAGTGATGAGTGTGTGGAACATGCTGCCAAGGGTGATGGTAGACATTAGGAGATTCCTGGGTAGCAGGTGGTTGAAAGAAACACGGAGGGCTATGTGAGAAACATAGAAAACCTACAGCACAATACAGGCCCTTCAGCCCACAAAGTTGTGCCAATCATGTCCTTACCTTAAAATTACTAGGCTTACCTATAGCCCTCTATTTTTCTAAGCTCCATGCACCTATCCAAAAGTTTATTAAAAGATCCTATAGTATCCGCCTCCACCACCATTGCCAGCAGCCCATTCCACGCACTCACCACTCTCTACGTAAAAAAACTTACTCCTGACATCTTCTCTGTACCTACTCCCCAGCACCTTAAACCTGTGTCCTCCTGTGGCAACTATTTAAGCCCTGGGAAAAATCCTCTGACTATCCACATGATCAATATCTCTAGTCATCTTATACACCTCTATCAGGTCACCTTTCATCCTCCGTCGCTTCAAGGAGAAAAGGCCGAGTTCACTCAACCTATTCTCATAAGGCATGCTTCCCAATCTAGGCAACATCCTTGTAAATCTCCTCTGAACCTTTTCTATGGCTTCCACATCCTTCCTGTAGTGAGGCGACCAGAACTGAGCACAGTACTCCAAGTGGGGTCTGACCAGGGTCCTATACAGCTGCAACAAAGCTATAAGGAAGGCAGTGTTAGATTGATCCTAGAGCGGCTTGAAAGGTTGGCACAATGTCATGGGCTGAAGGACCTGAACTGTTCTGTGTTCTAGAATGATGACCTGATATTGGGTAAATGGGGTCAATATAGATAGGGACAACAGGTGGCAAAGCTGGGCTGGGTTGAAGGCCCTGTTTCTGCGCTGGAGAAGTCTGTAACTACTGCAGTCATTGCTGTTTTACAAGGCTGCTTATAAAAGACTGGAATACGCCTGTCTTCTGTGAACATGGGCATTGCGAGTAACTGTGTGGATGGGCCGAGCTAGTGGATGCTGCTAGCTTCAGAGCACAGATTTTCAGCTGCAGTGTAATTGGGTGCATACTCCCTTCTGTATCCTGTGAAAGAAAGAAAAAGAGAAAGATTAGCTTTATGCATCAAAGTATCAAAATGTACAGTGAAAGCCTCATTTGTGTCAATGACCATCAGAGTCCGAGGATTGTACTGAGGGCATCCTGCAAGTGTTGCCATGCTTCTGGCACCAGCAGAGCATGCCCACATCCAGCAGGATATGCCCACATCCAGCAGGTTATGCCCACATCCAGCAGGATATGCCCACGTCCAACAGAGCATGCCCACATCCAGCAGGTTATGCCCACATCCAGCAGGATATGCCCACATCCAGCAGGTTATGCCCACATCCAGCAGGATATGCCCACATCCAGCAGGATATGCCCACATCCAGCAGGTTATGCCCACATCCAGCAGAGCATGCCCACATCCAGCAGGATATGCCCACATCCAGCAGGTTATGCCCACATCCAGCAGGATATGCCCACATCCAGCAGAGCATGCCCACATCCAGCAGGATATGCCCACATCCAGTAGGACATGCCCACGTCCAGCAGGGCATGCCCACAATGCTGTCAGTAATTTATATATACCCAATGGCTTGGCCTCCACAGACATCTGTAGAAACGAGTTCCACAGATTCATAACCTCTGGCTAAAGAAATTTCTCCTCATGTCTGTTCTAAATGGACAACCCTCTAGTCTGAGGCTGTGCCCTCTGGTCCGAGGCTCACCTATAGGAAACATCCTGCCCACATCCACTCTATCCACTTGAAAGATCCACTCAATCTTTCAATATTTGATATGTTTCAATGAGATCCCGCTCATTCTTCCAAACTCCAGCGAAGTACAGGCACAGAGCCACCAAATGCCTCATACATTAACCATTTCATTCCCAGAATTTCCTCTGTACCCTCTCCAATGCCTGCACATCCTTTCTTAGTTAAGGAGCCCAAAACTGCTCAGAAGATTCCTGATATGGTCTGACCAATGCCTTATAAAGCCTCAGCATTACATCCTTACCTTTATATGCTAGTCCTGTTGAAATAACTGGTAACATTGCATTTGCCTTCCTTACCACTGATTCAACCTGCAAGTTAACCTTTAGAAAATCCTGCACAAGGACTCCCAAGTTTCCTTGTGCCTCTGACTTTTGAGTTTTCTCCCCATTTAGGCAATAGTCTACATCTTTATTCCTTCTACCAAAGTGCATGACCGTACTCTTCTCGACACTGTATTCCATCTGCCACTTCTTAGCCCATTCTCCCAATCTGTTCAAGTCTTTCTGCAGACTGCATTCTTCCTTAACACTACCTGCCCCTCCACCTATCTCTGTATCATTTGCAAACATGGCCACAAAGCATTCCATTTTGTCATTCAAATTGTTGACATATAACATAAAAAGAAGTGGTCCCAACACTGACCCCTGCAGAACACCATCACCAGCAGCCAATCAGAAAAAGCTCCCTTTATTCCCACTCTTTGCCTCCTTTCATTTCTTGATCTGACAAGGAGTTAATTGAATATGTTTAAGACTCTTTACTGTGGCATATTGTTCTGGGGATCTGGGGAAGAAGATCCCTTTTTGCAATACTACTTTTAAGGGATGAGGTACAGGAGCCTGAAGATCCACACTCAACTTCAGCCATCTATCACTTCCACCTATCACCTCCCAGCTTCAGACATCATTCCCGCTCCCACCCCTTCCTCATCTGCCTATCACCCCCCCCCCCCTCCCATCTGGATCCTGCCTATCACCCACCTCCTCTTGTTCCACCTCTATCTTCCACATTTTAACGCCAGCTAAAAACCCCTTTCTTATCAGTCCAGATGAAGGTATGAACCAAAACATCGACTGTCCATTTCCCTGCACATATGCAGACTGACCTGCCGAGTTCCTCCATATGAACCTGTTTGACTGGAATCATAACCATAGCTCCCTCCAATGGCCAGTTATCACGGTGCCCAGTAATATCCTAAAGTCATTAATATTAAGATAAAAACTGGTTCAGATTAGCTGTAATGCTCAACAGGATTTATTTTAATAATTAGGCACCGGTTATTAGCTTTTTTTGTCAGATAACCATTAATGATGAGTGATGATGAATCACGTAACCTGGATTTCCTTTCAGTTCACTACAGCTGAAAGCTGTTGCCTTCACCTCTCTGGAGCCCAAGCATTGGACATTGCCCTCAGATACCTCCTCTCCTTTATCATGTTCATTCAAACTTATTATCACTTTCTCCAGTATGTGGCAATTTTTGTCAACTCATCCCTTGGTGAAATCCCTTTAATTAATATATAGCTGCTATGTTAGTCTTGGTTTATTATTGTCATATGTCCTAAGATACAGTGAAAATTGTGTCTTGCACACTGTTGTTACGTATCCCGTAACTGGGTGTCTGACCAGCAGAGAAAGAAGAATCCGTTGGAGTCTGGTGGTACCAAACTAAAGGTGTTTATTAGTAAACTACACAATACAATATCAAAAATGCAAATATACATATAAAACAAGTTAGCAGTAATAAACCTAAAAGTGTAGGAATAATAATAATCAATAATAAACAAGCTCTATGGATGTCTAGGGGTAAATGAATTGTCATAGGAAAGTATAGAGTTCAGTTCATAAATGCTGAGGTAGTTATGGTTGTTGTATTGAAATCATTGGGGGGAGAGAGAGAGAGAGCGAGATGTAACAGCAACAGCTGTGGCAGGCAAACCTTTTGTGGCTTTCTTAATCCATCGTATCATTGTGGTCATTCAGTTATGACCCCTCTGTTCTTCAGCTAGACCGTTCTTCTGTGGTGGACTCATCACTCTGGCATGAGTGGACACACACACAAGTTCCCACCAGCCCTGCTGTAACACTGTGAGCTTTACTGACCAATCTCCTGGTTCGGTCTCCGAAGCCCCCACCTTTCTGTGGGTTCCCAACACTCAGTCAGTGTCCACTGGTGTGTCTGAAGGGTGTCTCTCCAGACCTGTCTTTTATCCCTACTAACGGGGTCTCAGCTATCCATCAACTCTGACTGACTGTGTCCATCAAATCAGGCCACTCCTGCTATCTCCTGAGGAATGTTAACGAGCAAAGTAAAGTCCTTGTAGTGGAAGGTAATTAATCCAGGAAGAGTCATAATACAGTAAATCAACAGTCTCTCTCCCCCTCTTATCTGTAGCAAATGTTCTTGCCTGGGCTTTATCTGTCTTTCTCATGAACAGCATAGCAACAGCAATAGTTCGTAGTTCTCAGGAGGGGGGTTGGGAATGGTTAACTCTGCACCCCATTGACCATCAGGTCTGTTCATCACTCATAACACCCCTGTCCTTCTGGAAATTTTCACCAGGGTGAAAATTAACTAATAAAGCATATTACTGAATTACAGAGTTTAACAAAATACAGAAGTGGTTCTAACTACAAGAATAATACAGATACACTTTCAAATTAACATCTAGATAAACAATCAGCAATTACATTGTCACTTCCCTTTACATGTTGTATTTTAATATCGAATTCCTGTAACAACAGACTCCAACTTAATAACCACCTATTTTTATTTTTCATGTTAGCCAAAAATACCAAGGGATTGTGATCTTAGCTTAGGTGTATATTACAAAGTGTGAACCAATACATGTGTGATTATACTGTGGTACATTACAGAAGTTTGTGCAAATACTAATCTCTATTTTACTTTTAAACTTAACATTCAATCTTCCATAATGTTGTCTTTCTTATTCATGTGCTTTGTTCAAAAAAAATCAAATTCCTGCAAAACCAGATCCTGTTATTCAAAGTGGCATTTGGTCAACCCTTGCCTCTTTTCCACTTAACTCTCACGTGGTTAGCTTGCTCACCAGCTTGGAACAGGCCTTCACAGACTCCTTTCACAGGAGCTATCTTATCGCCAATGTTTTCCAAACTAAGCCCATTTGCTGAACTTCCACACCACTCATTACTTTTAAGCAAGTCATTAATTTTATCTTCAGGATCTTTAATTCTGTTAATTTCTCGTTTAACATCTGCATGTGATCCCTCTTGGTCAAAACAACACTTTAAGTTCTGTCTCTCCAAATCACATACTTGAACAACATCACCAAGTTGTTTATCCTTAAATTCCAAAACAAACTGTAATTGACTCACAGGCACCTTGTTAACAAGCCACTGTTTAGTTAACAGTCCCTTCACTTTTATCAACAATTCTGAAACCAAACTCGACTTTAAATTTTCTTTATTCAAAAGTTTAGGAACAATACTTTTCCCTTTCCCTTCAATAAAATTCACATCACCACTTTCATCTCATTACTAACTTTTAACACAAGTGACTGAGAATTCTCACTTTCTCCCGGTGCCAAGGTTAACCCTTTCTTCACTGAACCAAGTCTATCTGACCCAAAAGGACTGCATTCCTTTTCAACTACATCAGACACTTCAGACTTTTCCTGAGCTTCAACACTAGATTCAGTACCCTCTGACTCCACATCTTTCACATCCTGAACACAGGCCAACGGGACATCTGCCTCTACTAGGCTTTCAATACCAGTCCCCTTTTCAAATTCTAAGTTCCCCTGATCCTCCCAGGTACTCTCTGGGCAACTCCCCTTCAGAGTAAACTCAACCTTGTGGGTTAAAACAGCCTCGTCTGCTAACCGAGCAGACTCCCTCAAGGTAGCGGCATCCTTTTCATCTAGGACTGCCCTTATATCATCGGGAACACACTTAATTTTTTTCAACTGAAAACAGCTCTGTCAAACCAGACAGATCATCCATGTCCAACCCTGGACCTTCTAACTGCCTCATCTGTTTCTCATCTTTACTCTGTGCCTCCATAACCTCCTTCCTCACTCCTAAGTGTCCACCTGGGGGTATCTTATGAACCAGGTTCGAAATTCCGTTCCTTGACAACACTAAATCTGCTTCGTCTCCCTTACTTTCCTTAGCTCCACTATCCTTTTCCTTCTCCGGTAACCCCTTTTCATACAAGGTCGGCAAAAATGTCTCCGCTAAATCAACCCTGGACTCATTTAAACTGTCTCCTTTCTCAGCCGCCTTTCTAGACATGCTGCGAGTGATTGCGCATGCGGGATAAATCTTAGAATCTATGGGCGAGTCCTCAGCACTTACAGGCTTACTTGTTAATTTCACTGCTGAATACACATCCCCAGTATCTCTCCAGATCCGCACTGGAACTGGGGTTTCTCCTTCCTTCACAGACACCGTCCCTTCTGAGATAAACCTCACTCCCCTCTTGTGCTCTATCTACCTTTGCCTTTCTCATCGATCTGTTGACCGACTCAATGCAACCAGTCAGGACTGCCGTTTTCCCATTTCCTGTCTCCTTCTTCGGAACAAAGCACTTAGATGCTATATGGCCAGCTTTCCCACAATTATAACACGTAAAGTTGGGAACCTTCCTGCCAGTCTGCTTTTCCTCCTCCTTACCTTTTCCACTAGCTCCCAGCTTATTCTCTGCCTTAGCCGGTGGGCTTTCTCTGCCATCCCTACTGCCTTTCTGGTAGCTCTTATTTAGGGAAAACTTTGTTTTGTGGGTTAGGGCATACACGTCTGCTAATTTGGCCATCGTAGATAGAGTCTCTGTCTCCTTCTCATCCAAGTACGTCTTCATACTCTCAGGGATACAACCTTTGAACTGCTCCATCAGTATTAACTGTAATAGTTTATCATAATCTCCAACGACCCCTTTTGAGGCGCACCAATGCTCACAATACATTTGCATCTCACGGGCAAACTCTAAATATGTGTGGTTCCACGGCTTTCTCAAGTTCCGGAACTTCTGCTGGTATGCCTCTGGCACCAACTCGTAACTTCTCAATACAGCCCTTTTTACTTCCTCATAATCCTTAGACTCATCTATAGACAATGCCGAATACGCTTGTTGAGCCTTCACCCTAAGTATGCTCTGTAACAGAACAGCCCATTTCCCCTTAGGCCAGTTTTGATTCACAGCCACTTTCTCAAAATGAAGGAAGAACTTATCGGCATCCATCTCCTCGAATGGAGGTACTAACTGGATCTCCTGACCAATCTTGAACCCCTCATTTGGGTCTGCTGCCTGGTCTCTTCCCTGTGATGCCTTCAACCTCTCCATTTCCAGCGCAAACTGCCTCTCTTTCTCTCTGTCCTCCCTCTGCCTATCAGCTTCTTCTCTCTGCCTTGCAGCATCTATCTCCTTTATCTGGAGCTCATGCTCTCTTTCCTCCTTCTCTGCAGCCAACCTTAATCTTTCTATCTGTATCTGAAGCTCACCCTCGACTGGTTTTTTCTCAGGGAACAGGTCCAATACGTCCGACGTGAACACACCCTCGGATATGTAATGTACAGCTATTGCTCTCTGTATATCCAACTTGCTCATCGACGATTTCACCGCCAAGAGATTTAATCATTTTGCAACGCTCACCTTATTGGCATCCTCTAATGCCCCCAAAGTTGGGTCTTTTAAAAATTTGTCAATTTCCATCTCTGTTGGTTTCCCGTCTGGTTATCCACACAACCAGATCAGATAAGGGACTTTTATCCTGATTCATCGGCCCCCCCAATTTGGTAATCAAATCCCGGAGATGAGGCCCCAATTTGTTACGTACCCCATAACTGGGTGTCTGACCAGCAGAGAAAGAAGAATCTGTTGGAGTCTGGTGGTACCAAACTAAAGGTGTTTATTAGTAAACTACACAATACAATATCAAAAATGCAAATATACATATAAAACAAGTTAGCAGTAATAAACCTAAAAGTGTAGGAATAATAATAATCAATAATAAACAAGCTCTATGGATGTCTAGGGGTAAATGAATTGTCATAGGAAAGTATAGAGTTCAGTTCATAAATGCTGAGGTAGTTATGGTTGTTGTATTGAAATCGTTGGGGGGAGAGAGAGAGAGCGAGATGTAATAGCAACAGCTGTGGCAGGCAAACCTTTTGTGGCTTTCTTAATCCATCGTATCATTGTGGTCATTCAGTTATGACCCCTCTTCTTCAGCTAGACCGTTCTTCTGTGGTGGACTCATCACTCTGGCATGAGTGGACACACACACAGGTCCCCACCAGCCCTGCTGTAACACTGTGAGTTTTACTGACCGATCTCCTGGTTCGGTCCCCGAAGCCCCCACCTTTCTGTGGGTTCCCAACACTCAGTCAGTGTCCACTGGTGTGTCTGAAGGGTGTCTCTCCAGACCTGTCTTTTATCCCTACTAACGGGGTCTCAGCTATCCATCAACTCTGAATGACCGTGTTCATCAAATCAGGCCACTCCTGCTATCTCCTGAGGAATGTTAACGAGCAAAGTAAAGTCCTTGTAGTGGAAGGTAAATAATCCAGGAAGAGTCATAATACAGTAAATCAACAGTCTCTCTCCCCCTCTTATCTGTAGCAGATGTTCTTGCCTGGGCTTTATCTCTCTCTCTCTCTCATGAGCAGCATAGCAACAGCAATAGTTCGTAGTTCTCAGGAGGGGGGTTGGGAATGGTTAACTCTGCACCCCATTGACCATCAGGTCTGTTCATCACTCATAACACTGTTTACACAATTAGATTATTACACAGTGCATTATGCTAGAAAAAGACAAAGCAATAACAAAGCAGAATAAAGTGTAAAAGCTGTCAAAAAAGTGCCGGGCAGAGAAACAGTAAGCACAAGATCATAAGAGTTCATCTTATTGTACATGGTTCATTCAAGAGTCTGATAGACGCTGCCCTTGTTCTTTCAGGCTTTTAGTATCTTCTGCCTGATGGGAGAGGGCAGAAGAGAGAATGTCTGGGGTGGGTGGATCTTTGATGATGCAGTGAGAAGTGCAGACAGAGTCCATTGAGGGGAGGCTGGTTTCTGTGATGAGCTGAGCTGTGTCCACACTGTCTGCAGTTTCCTATAGTCACGTGCAAATCAGTTCCCATACCAAGTTGCTATGCATCCAGGCAGAATGTTTTCTGCGGTGCATCAATAAAAATTAGGAAGAGTCATCAGGGACATATAAAGATAAGTTGTAAATAATGAATTGACCTGCCGAATTACTGTAGCCAACTGCGTGGTAGTATCGTATGAGACTAGAGTGCAGTGGACTTTTGAAAAAAATTAGCATTAATATTTCGTCCAATTTCCATCCGTTACCCCACTCCCAATAGTCAGTCAGTTAATGAATAAACTTCGTATCACTTAAAATATTCGTCATCATGACAAAGTGATTACTGTGCTGAAAGTTATTGGATAAAATTTGAATTGCTTTACTACCACTACTACGTCGACTCAGGCTTGGGGAGCTGGCATCGGGCACCGTGACAGACTTTCCACTCCTCCCTCTCCCTCATCAGTGTGTTCAGTTCATCTGCAATAGCCGTGCCGCTATTTTCTAGGAGCGTGTTGACCATAGTCTTGGGAGGATGCCCAGGATTCATCCTCCCATGCTTGGGCTCCCATGTGATGACTAGGCTGGCAGGTTGCTTTGCTCTAAGTGAAAACATATATATTGTTAATTGCCTCATTTCCTGCAATGGTTTAATTGCAGGATTGATTGCACTATTCAATCAGCACATACATTGCTTAGCTAGCTGGAATTTCACCATCAGTATCGTGTAGGTTACACTTTCCCTCGAGTAATTTGGGAGAAGATAAAGTTTAGTTTTAGTTTAGCGATGCAGCACAGAGTAGGCCCTGTTCGCCCTTGGAGCCAAGCTGCCCCAGCAACTCCACAACCATGATTAACCCTAACCTAATCACAGGACAAAAACTAGAGGACTAAGCTTTATGGTGGGAGAAGAAAAGTTAAAGGAGATATGTAAGGCAATTCGGGGTGGTACGGTAGCGTACAATATTACAGCTCAGGGCGTTGGAAACCGGGGTGCGGTAAACTTCAGTGTCAGAGCCCTGCCAAAGGTTGGGGGAGAGGGAGAAAAGGAACAGATTTGGGTAAATCCAGTCCTCCTTCAGCGGCTGGGGTGCGGTAAACTTCAGTGTCAGAGCCCTGCCAAAGGTTGGGGGAGGGGAGAAAAACAATATCAGCTTCCAGTAAGGCCAATTTTTTTTCCTGGCTACACAGGCATGGTAATTGTCAGTGTCAGGCCTAAACTCAACAACACATAAAAGGAAGCTAGGGTCAAGCAGAGCAGCCATTGTCTGAGTATGCCAGTGTTACTTATTCAGGTGGTGTTCCACAGGGAATGCTTTTCCTGTCTGTTGTGGGAATTCAGGATACCTGATCGGAAGGAAGTGCACCCAACTTCAGCTTCTGACTGACCAGGTCAAGGAGTTGGAGCTGGAGTTGTATGTACTTGGGATCATCAAGAAGACTGAAGACATTTGAGGAGGTGGTTGCATCCGCAGTGCAGACTTTAGATAGGTTAGGTTAGTAGTAGATAGGTTACC
This sequence comes from Hemitrygon akajei, assembly GCF_048418815.1. Taxonomy (NCBI): domain Eukaryota; kingdom Metazoa; phylum Chordata; class Chondrichthyes; order Myliobatiformes; family Dasyatidae; genus Hemitrygon; species Hemitrygon akajei. The sequence continues at coordinate 103,378,349 of NC_133130.1, forward strand.
ACCTGGACAGGTAGGAAGTCAGTGCAAAGTTCCTCTGTGGCAATTTACCTTAGCAACATGAATACGTCTTTGGATACTACTTGGGGGGGAATGACCTATCAGAGCATGGCAGCAGCAGCCACTGTAGTTGGCATTGTGGGCAGCTCTGAGGCTCAGCAGGGAATGGTAAAGTCAGGCAGCATAATAGTTATCGGGGACAAATGGAAGATTCACTGGCTACTAAGGAGATATCAGGATGGTGTGTTGCCTCCCGCATGCTAGGCTGCAGGATATTCTCAAGGGGGAGGATGAAAAGCCAGAGGTTGTGGTGCATATTAGCACCAGTGACATAGACACAAAAGGTCCTACGCAGTGAGTATTTAGAGTTAGGAGAGAGACTGAAGAGAAGGACCTCCAAGGTAGTAATCTTCAGATTACTCCTGGTGCCACGGACTCGTGCAGGTAGGAATGGGATGATAGCATGGATGAATGAGTGGGTGAGGAGATGGTGCAGGGGGCACGGTTTCAAGTTCTTTGATCATTAGAATTTTTCTGGGGAAGGGGTGACCTGTTTGAGAGGGCCTGGCTGCACCTTTACTGGAGGGGAACCAATATCCTGGCCAGGAGGTTTGATGATGCTACTCACGAGGATTTAACCTAGTTTTGCAGGGGGCTGGGAGCCAGAGTGCCAAATCAGTAAGTGAAGGATTGGACCAGAAGGCAGATGTCAGGAAAGGTACCAAAAGGCAAATTTGAAATAACAGGTATGAAGTGTGTATTTTAACGCGACGAGTGTTATGGGTAAAGTTGAAGAACTTAGAGCATGGATCAATACATGGAACTACGACGTTTCAGCCATTACTGAAACATGTTTGAGAGTTGGGCAGGAATGGATAATTAATGTAGAAAAGATAGAGAAGAGAGTAAAAGAGTGGGTGGAGTTGCACTACTAGTCAGGGACAATATCACAATTGCACTCAGGGGAGACATAATGGAGGGGTCAGACACTTAGTCCACGGGTGGAAATCAGGAACAGGAGGGGTGCAATCACACTGATGAGATTGTACTATAGACCCCCCAATAGCCACTGGGATATTGAGGAACAGATATGTAATCAGATTAAGGAAATGTGTAAAAATAATAGGGTTGATGTCCTGGGGGATTTCAACTTCCCTAATATAAACTGGGTCCTACTTAGTGTAAGGGATTTAGATGGGGCAAAATTTGTTAAGTGTCTCCAGGAAGGTTTCTTAAACCAATATATAGATGGTCCATTGAGAGGAGAGCCTGTACTGGACCTGGTGCTGGGTAATGAGCCTGGCCAGGTGACCGACCCTTCAATGGGTGAACAGTTAGACAACAGTGACCACAACTCCTTAACTTTCAGGATAGCGATAGATAAGGATACATATGGTCTTTGCAGGACAGTTTTAAATTGGAGTAAGGCAAATTACAAACCCCATTTCAAAAAAGTTGGGATATTTTCCAAAATGCAATAAAAACAAAAATCTGTGATATGTTAATTCATGTGAACTTTTATTTAACTGACAAAAGTACAAAGAAAAGATTTTCAATAGTTTTACTGACCAACTTAATTGTATTTTGTAAATATACACAAATTTAGAATTTGATGGCTACAACACACTCAAGAAAAGTTGGGACAGAGGCATGTTTACCATTGTGTTATATCACCTTTCCTTTTAATAACACTTTTTAATCATTTTGGAATGGAGGATACTAATTGTGGTAGATTTGCAATTGGAAATTTTGTCCATTCTTGCTTGATATAAGACTATAGCTGCTCAACAGTCCGTGGTCTCCGTTGTCTGATTCTCCTCTTCATGATGCACCATACATTTTCAATAGGAGATAGATCTGGACTGGCAGCAGGCCAGTCAAGCACACACACTCTATGTCTACAAAGCCACGCTGTTGTAGCCCATGTAGAATGTGGTCTGGCATTGTCCTGCTGAAATAAGCATGGACGTCCCGGGAAGAGACGTCGCCTTGATGGCAACATATGTCTCTCTAAAATCCTAATATACGCCTCAGAGTGAATGGTACCTTCATGTACATGCAATCACCCATTCCGTGGGCACTGATGCACCCCCATACCATCACAGATGTTGGATTTGCACCTTTCGCTGATAACAATCAGGATGGTCGTTTTCATCTTTGGCACGGAGAACTCAACACCCATTTTTTCCGAAAACTAGCTGAAATGTGGACTCATCTAAACACAGCACACAGTTCCACAGTCTTTCGGTCCATCTGAGATGAGCTCGGGCCCAAGAGAACTCGCCAGCGCTTCTGCATAGAGTTGATGTATGGCTTCCTCTTTGTGTAATACAGTTTCAAGTTGCATTTCTGGATGCAGCGACAGACTGTGTTAAGTGACAATGGTTTTCCGAAGTACTCACGAGCCCAGGTGGCTATAATTGTCACAGTAGCATGATCGTTTCTTAGGCAGTGCCACCTGAGGGCTCGAAGATCATGAGCATTCAACAGTGGTTTCTGACCTTGCCCTTTACACACTGAGATGTCTCTGAATTCTCTGAATCTTTTCACAATATTATGTACTGTAGATGTTGAAAGACCTAAATTCTCAGCATCTTGCGTTGAGAAATGTTCCTTTTGAACTGACTAACAATTCTCTCATGAATTTTGGCACAAAGGGGTGAGCCACGACCCATCCTTGCTTGCAAAGACTGAGCCTTTGATGGATGCTACTTTTATACCCAGTCATGATACCTCACCTGCTACCAATTAGCCTGCTTAATGTGGAGTCTTCCAAACCGGTGTTACTTGAATATTCTGTGCACTTTTCAATCTTATTTTAACTCTGTACCAACTTTTTTTGAGTGTGTTGCAGCCATCAAATTCTAAATTTGTGTATATTTACAAAATACAATTAAGTTAGTCAGTAAAACTATTGAAAATCTTTTCTTTGTACCTTTTTCAGTTAAATAAAGGTTCATGTGAATTAACATATCACAGATTTTTGTTTTTATTGCATTTTGGAAAATATCCCAACTTTTCTGGAAATGGGGTTTGTACAGGGGCATTAGGCAGGAACTAATAAGAGTTAATTGCGAACATGTTTTTTTTCTGGCAAGTCCACATCAGACGTGCAGGGTGTTTGAAGATTAATTGCACAGAGTACAGGAAAGGTATTTTCCTGTTAGAAGGAAGGAGGGGATGGAAAGAGAACCTTGGATATACAAAGTGGTGATGAGTTTAGTCAAGAAGAAGAAGGAAAAGTAGGTAAATCTTTGGAAGTTAGGGTCAAACTGGGCACATGATGATTGTAAAAAGAACTTAAGAGGGGAACTAGGAAAGCCAGGAGGAGCCATGAAAAGTCTTCAGCAAGTGGGATTAAGGTGAGTCCCAAGGCATTCCATACAAACATCAAGAGCAAGAGGATAACTAGGGAGAAGGTAAGATCATTCAAGGATAAAAAGAAAAACATTTGCTTGGATGCAGAGAATGTGAGTGAGGTATTTAATGAATACTTTGCTTCAGTATTTACCAAGGAAACAGATATGGAGGACCAGGAAATCAGTGCTAAGTGTATAAATATGTTAGGTGTTTCAATGTCAAGGAGGAGGATGTGTTGAGCCTCCTAATGTGTATTAAAGTGGATATGCCCCAGGGCCTGATGGGATTTACCACAGATTATTGAGGGAAGCAAGATATGAGATTGCTGGGCCCTTGACCAGTATCTTTGTGCCTCTCTAGCCACAGGCAAGCTCGTGGAATACTAGTGAGTGGCTAATGCTGTACCTCTAATTAAGAAGGGAACAAGGGAAAATCCTGGGAACTATAGGCTAGTGAGTCTCAAGTCAGTTATAGGGAAATTGCTGGAGAAAATTCTTAGGGATAGGATATATGAGCATTTGGAAAACAGTGGCCTACTTAGGGAGAGGCATGACGAGACATTGGTGAAGGTAGGACAGTGGATGTTGTCCACAAGGATTTTAGTAAAGCAGTTGACAATGTCACTCATGGGAGAAAAATCCAGAACATTAAGATGTTTGGGTCTGTGGCAGATTGGCTGTTTGGATTCAGAACTGGCTTGGAAGCCAGAGGGTAGTGGTTGAAGGGATTTATTTGAACTGGATTATGGTGTTCCACAGGGATCTGTGCTTGGACCTCTGTAATGTATTTAAATAACCTGGATGAAAATGTAGATGGGTGGGTTAGTAAGTCTGCGTATAATACCAAGATTGGTAGAGTTGTGGATAGTGTAGAAGGCTGGCAAAGAATACAGTGCAATACAGAGCAGTTGAAAATATGGGCAGAGAAATGGCAGATGGAGTTTAACCCAGATAAATGTGAGGTGTTGCACATTGGTAGGGCGAATGCAAGGAGACAGTACACTGTTAAGTGCTGCTGAGTGGAGATATCCTGGGATCCAAGTTCATAGCTCCTTGAAAGTAGCTGCACAAGTTGATAGGGTGGTTATGGAATGCTTGAGTTTCAAGGTAAAGAGTTTATGACAGACAGACAGACATACTTTATTGATCCCGAGGGAAATTGGGTTTCGTTACAGTCGCACCAACCAAGAATAGTGTAGAAATATAGCAATATAAAACCATAAATAATTAAATAATAATAAGTAAATTATTCCAAGTGGAAATAAGTCCAGGACCAGCCTATTGGCTCAGGGTGTCTGACACTCCGAGGGAGGAGTTGTAAAGTTTGATGGCCACAGGCAGGAATGACTTCCTATGACGCTCAGTGTTGCATCTTGGTGGAATGAGTCTCTGGCTGAACGTACTCCTGTGCCTAACCAGTACATTATGGAGTGGATGGGAGACATTGTCCAAGCTGCAACTTTATAAAGCTCTGGTTAGGCCTCATCTGGAGTATTGCATACAGTTCTGGTTGGTCCACTATAGGAAGGATGTTGAGCCTTTGGAAAGGGGGCAGAAGAGGTTTACCAGGATGATGCCTGGTTTAGAGGGCATGTGCTATCATGAAAGGCTGGACAAAGTTGGGTTGTTTTCTTTGGAGTGGCAGAGGCTGAGAGAGGTCTAACAGAGGTTTATAAAATTATGAGAGGCATAGATAGAGTAGACAGGGAATATCTTTGTACCCCAGGGTAGAAATGTCTAATCCAGAGGGCATGCATTGCAGGTGAGAGGGGTAGGTTCAAGGGGATGTGAGAGGTAAGTTTTTTACTCAGAGAGTGGTGGATGTCTGGAATGTGTGGCCTGGTGTGGTAGAGGCAAATACATTAGAGGCTTTTAATAGACATTTGGATAGGCACATGGATGTGAGGAAGATGGAGGGATATGGACATTCTGCAGGAAGCAGGAATTCATTTTTGGGGTTTTTTGATTTGTTTTTTAGCTGGTTCAGCAGAACATTGTGGGCCGAATGGCCTGTTCTTGTGTTGTACTGTTCTGTGTTCTATTTCTGGCCCCGTCTGTATGTCCTTCCTGTGAATCGCATGGGTTTCCTTTGGGAACTCCAGTTGCCAACCACAGTCCAAAGACGTACCAGTTAGTAGGTTAATTGGTCATTATAAATTGCCCTGTGATTAGTCTACTGTTAAATAGGTGGGTTGCTGGGCAGGGCAGTCGTTGGACCAGTAGGACCTGTTCTGCACTGTATCGCTAAATAAATATAAATAAATTTATTTTTAAACAGAGAGTAGTAGATGCGGGTAATTGGTGCCATGGAGATGGTGGGTCCGATATGATAACAACACAAAGAGGTGTTCAAACATACATGTGAACAAGCAGGGAATAGAGGGATACAGCTTTGGACTTACTTTAGATTGGTATCACGTCGTGGTTTGCACAGAAATGATGGGCCAAAGGTCCTGTTCCTGTTCTCTACACTGTTTTGTGTTCTTGAAGTAATTAAATGAATATGGAATAAAAATCAAATCAAGTACATCATTTAACCACACAAAATGCAGCTGAACGAAACAGCGTTCCTCTGGAGCCGAGATGCAAACATACACAGTGCATTCAAACAGCACACAGTCACTATTCAAACATACACAGTGCATTCAAACATACACAGCACATTCAAGCAACGCACACAAAATGCTGGGGGAGCTCAGCAGGCCAGGCAGCATATATGGCAAAGAGTACAGTCAACGTTTGCGGCTGAGACCTGTCATCAGTACTGAAGAATAAAAGATGAGATTTAGTGAACGAGATAGAGGGCTGGAGAAGAGGAAATCTGATAGCAGAGGGTAGAAGACCATGGAAGAAAGGGAAGAGGGAGGAGCACCAGAGGGAGGTGATAGGCAGGTAAGGATAAAGGTGAGAGAAACAGGAATGAGGAATGGTAAAGGTGGGGGGGGGCAATTACCATAAATTTGAGAAACTGAAGCTCATGACATCAAGTTGGAAGCTAGCCTTTCAGAATATATGGTTACTCCTCCAACCATATTCATTATGTTGATGTTGCTCATCACAGCAGTAGAGGAGACCATGGACTGACATGTCACTGACGTGAGAAAAAGCACAAACATGCAAAAACAGCCCCAAGCGACATCTCCCACAGTTTGATGGTAATCTCCAAGTAGTGCACAGATGCACACAATCCAGCCTGTCATTCCACAAATTGAACACTGGAAGGCAGCACGGTTGGGAGAGGCCAATCCCCAACCGAACATGGACGCCATGCTGCATCGCTCCAGCACTGGACTGCAGCAGCAGGCAAGCCCGTGGCTTGAGGCCTGGTCCTAATTACATCCAAGGCTGCACAGCTTCCGTGACGCCTGCTTCTGCACTAAACAGGCCTATGGTATCTTGCATTATCAATGTCCAACACAGTTTTGCGATCGCAAGAGAAATGTCCAGGAAAGATATTAATAATGCAACCATGAAATTACAGAATAGTTATTAAAAAAATCCATCTGGTTCACCGATATACTTATGGGAGAGAAATCTGCCAACAATGTCCACTTCCTGTGACTGAATAAATAATTTTAAAAATCCAGATTTAGTCACTGAGATAAGTGATTACATGCAGCAGACATTTGTGGAGACCAAATATTTAAGCATCATATCTGAAAGGATAAACTTCATTTTAAGGCCAGGAGGATCATTAAGCAGTCATTTATAGCACAGGATGCTATTAAAAATTCATGCCTGTTATGCAACAGAGTGCAATACAGTGAGAATGGTTTCCTGGAGTTTGCATTAGGATTCTGATATTCAGGATATCATGCTGCAAAACAACAAATACCATGGAAATAAGTGACAACAATCTCTTAATTTCCTGTGCGTATATTTATTTAACACAGATAATTCAGCCCATTGTGCGCAGGCCAAATCCCAGCAGAACATTCGAGTAAATTCTAATCCTCCCTCAGTAGCAATGAAACTTCCCTCTCACCAAAGGTTACTGTGGTGTTAATATAGAGACTGCAGGACGATTTGCTTTGGTCACAAGGCTAGAATTTACTGCTTCTCATTAAATGGTAGTGCACTGTTCAGTTTCCAGGCCGGGCTGGAATACCCTGCGGCTCTTTGTCTGACTGAATGGACGGGTGCGGGGGGAGAGGGAAGTGATAGAGGACGGCCCTGTTGGTGATGAAGGGGAATGCGTGTCTCAGTGAACAGTGGTGGGGTTGGGGGGGGGGGGGGGGGAGGAGAAATTCCCAGTAGGTGTTCCTGTACTCACAGAAAGCTAGTGGGGATTCTCCACCTAGTACTGCTGTCTCCCTACATTTGAGGCAATGTTTCACCATGGACACTTCGATGCCTCACCAAATGGGGGGCTGTGGTACTAGGTGGAGGGAATGTCTTATGCTTCAATGAATGGTGTTGCTGGTAGTCACGAGTGTGAATTCCGCTTCTGTTCCTGTCTCTACTGAATGCTGTTAGAAGTGATATATTGTCCTCTGGGTTCACCAGTCTCACATGCCATGGGGACGGTCCCACCGGTGTGTCCGTGTCTCGCTGACGGTGTTTGTGAGTGGGGACGGTCCCACCGGTGTGTCCGTGTCTCGCTGACGGTGTGTGAGGGTGGGGACGGTCCCACCGGTGTGTCCGTGTCTCGCTGACGGTGTGTGTGGGTGGGGACGGTCCCACCGGTGTGTCCGTGTCTCGCTGACGGTGTGTGTGGTTGGGGACGGTCCCACCGGTGTGTCCGTGTCTCGCTGACGGTGTGTGAGGGTGGGGACGGTCCCACCGGTGTGTCCGTGTCTCGCTGACGGTGTGTGAGGGTGGGGACGGTCCCACCGGTGTGTCCGTGTCTCGCTGACGGTGTGTGAGGGTGGGGACGGTCCCACCGGTGTGTCCGTGTCTCGCTGACGGTGTGTGAGGGTGGGGACGGTCCCACCGGTGTGTCCGTGTCTCGCTGACGGTGTGTGAGGGTGGGGACGGTCCCACCGGTGTGTCCGTGTCTCGCTGACGGTGTGTGAGGGTGGGGACGGTCCCACCGGTGTGTTTGTGTCTCACTGATGGTGTGTGAGGGTGGGGACGGTCCCATCACTGTGTCCGTGTCTCACTGACGGTGTGTGAGGGTGGGGACGGTCCCATCGGTGTGTTTGTGTCTCACTGATGGTGTGTGAGGGTGGGGCAGTCCCATCGGTGTGTCCGTGTCTCACTGACGGTGTGTGTGGGTGGAGCAGGGGCGTACTATCATATCATTACACCTGTATCTGAACTGGTTGTTGACTTCAGAAGGAGTAGCGGACCGCACGACCCCATCTACATCGGTGGTGCGCAGGTGGAACAGGTCAAAAGCTTTAAGTTCCTCGGGGTGAATATCACAAATGACCTGACTTGGTCTAACCAAGCAGAGTCCACTGCCAAGAAGGCCCACCAGCGCCTTCACTTCCTGAGAAAGCTGAAGAAATTTGGCCTGTCCCCTAAAACCCTCACTAATTTTTATAGATGCACCGTAGAAAGCATTCTTCTAGGGTGCATCACAACCTGGTATGGAAGTTGTCCTGTCCAAGACCAGAAGAAGCTGCAGAAGATCATGAACGTAGCCCAGCACATCACACAAACCAATCTTCCATCCTTGGACTCACTTTATACCGCACGCTGTTGGAGCAGTGCTGCCAGGATAATCAAGGACACGACCCACCCAGCCAACACACTTTTTGTCCCTCTTCCCTCCGGGAGAAGGTTCAGGAGCTTGAAGATTCGTTTGGCCAGATTTGGGAACAGCTTCTTTCCAACTGTGAGAAGACTGCTGAACGGATCCTGACCGGATCTGGGCCGTACCTTCCAAATATCCGGACCTGACTTGCACTACCTTACTTTCCCTTTTCTATTTTCTAATTATTATTTATAATTTAAATTTTTATTATATTTACTTCGATTTGTACTTCAGGGAGCGCGAAGCGCAGAATCAAATATCACTGTGATGATTGTACGCTCTAGTATCTATTGTTTGGTGACAATAAAGTATCTCATCGATGGTAGGTATGAGGCAGAGGAGGTATTATGTCAGAGAGCCTGTATATGATGGTGTGTGTAGATGGTGCAAGAGTATTTTACTGTCACTGTACCTGTATTATTGTGTATGTATGGAGCAGTGGTGTACTGTTGAGTCATTGTATTTCAGCTGTAGTGTTGGGGAGTTGTGGCACTGGTGCCTGTATCTCATGGTTGTGTGTGTGGGTGAGGAAGGGGGTATTCATTATGTCGATGTGCCTGTATCTGACTGGAAGTGTTTGTCGAGGACAGAGGGCATTGTCCTGTACTTCTGTAGTGTTGGGGGATTGCCCCGTGGTTACCAATATCTCACTGGTGGTATGTGTGAATATTATCTTGTCAGAGTGCCTGGCTGGTGCTGGTCCGCATGTATGTGTTTGTGTGTGTGCGTGTGTCTGTGTATGTATCTGTGCTTGTCTGTGTCTGTGTATGTATCTGTGCTTGTCTGTGCCTGTGTGTGTTTGTGTCCGTGTCCATGTGTGTGTCTGTGTGAGTCTATGGGTGTATGTGTCTGTGTCTATGTGTGTGTGCATGTTTGCGTCCGTGTCTGTGTATGTATGTGTCTATATGAGAGTGTGTGTGTGTGTGTGTGTGTGTGTGTGTGTGTGTGTATGTGTGACTGTGTGAGAGAGTGTGTGAGTGTGTGTGTCTGTGTCTGTGTAGGGGTCGGAGGAGAGGTTATTGCCCTGTGGATGTGTACATGTGTGTCTGTGTGAGAGAGTGTGTGAGTGTGTGTGTGTGTGTCTGTGTCTGTGTAGGGGCTGAAGGAGAGGTTATTGTCCTGTGGATGTGTACATGTGTGTCTGTGTGAGAGAGTGTGTGAGTGTGTGTGTGTGTGTGTGTCTGTGTCTGTGTAGGGGCTGGAGGAGAGGTTATTGTCCTGTGGATATGTACATGTGTGTCTGTGTGAGAGAGTGTGTGAGTGTGTGTGTCTGTGTCTGTGTAGGGGTCGGAGGAGAGGTTATTGCCCTGTGGATGTGTACATGTGTGTCTGTGTGAGAGAGTGTGTGAGTGTGTGTGTGTGTGTGTCTGTGTCTGTGTAGGGGCTGAAGGAGAGGTTATTGTCCTGTGGATGTGTACATGTGTGTCTGTGTGAGAGTGTGTGTGTGTGTGTGTGTGTGTGTGTGTGTGTGTGTGTGTGTGTGTGTGTGTGTGTGTGTGTGTGTGTGTGTGTGTGTGTGTCTGTGTCTGTGTAGGGGCTGGAGGAGAGGTTATTGTCCTGAGGATGTGTACATGTGTGTCTGTGTGTGAGAGAGAGAGAGAGAGAGAGAGAGAGTGTGTGTGTGTGTGTGTCTGTGTAGGGGTCGGAGGAGAAGTTATTGTCCTGTGGATGTGTACATGTGTGTCTGTGTGAGAGAGTTTGTGTGTGTGAGTGTGTGTGTGTGTGTGTGTGTGTGTGTGTGTGTGTGTGTGTGTGTGTGTGTGTGTGTGTGTGTGTGTAGGGGCCGGAAGAGAGGTTATTGTCCTGTGGATGTGTATGTATCTCAGTGCCGGTGTGTGATCTGTGTCCCGTGTCTCCACTGTTGTGACAGTCACTCTCTCCTTATTTTGTTTCTGTCTGGCTGCAGGATCTGTGCCTCTATGTGGGCTACACCTCGTCAGTGTATTGTACGGCATCGGTGCTGACCCTGGCCGCCATCGCCCTGGACCGCTACCACGCCATCATCGACTGCTTGCAGTACAACTCGCAGAGCACGGTGCGCCGCACGGCTGCCACGGTGGTGTGGATCTGGCTGCAGTCGGCGCTCAGCAGCTGCCCTCCGCTGCTGGGCTGGGGTCGCTTCGGCTACTCGCCGGCCATCCGCAGCTGCTCGGTGGCATGGGATGACAGTCTGAGTTACGCGGGCTTCATGGCCGTCATCTCCTTCCTGCTGCCCGCCGCTGTCATGATCTTCTGCTACGCCCGCATTGTGCGGGTGGCTCGGGGCCATGCCAAACGTATCCACGACATCGAGAACCAGGTGCAGCGGCGGTCGCCAGCACCGGCCGAAGGTCAGGGCCCCTCCTCCGAAATGCCCACCTTCTCTCACCTCATCTCCAGCCTCAGCTCCCCCATCGTGGCCCAGCATGGTTGTGGGGAAGTGCGGCGTGGCTTGCAGAGACGGGCGCCAGACATCTTCTGCAAGTACGCTGGCGTTGTTAGCCCGGGCCGCGAGCACCACGGCGCTTTCCGCCTCTTCCTGGTCATCTTTGCCTTCTTCTGCTGCTGGTTGCCCTACGAGGTGGTGGGGCTGGTGCAGGCAGTGGAGGCGGCGGGCGGCCGGCGGGGCTCCAGTGTGCCGTCCGGCTTGGTGACAGCAGCCCACTGGCTGGCCCTGCTCAACTCAGACATCAACCCGCTGCTGTACGCGCTACTCAGCAAACGGTTCCGCAAGGCACTGCGGCACTGGCAGCGGCGGCTGGAGGCCAAGGTGGGCTTGGGACAGAGACCCCAGCGGGAGGAGGGTGGGGCGGCAACCAGCGGCAGCGGAGCCAGACTCACCGGCTTCCTGCGGCACGCCAAGCCGCCGGGTGGCCCGGCCAGAAGCAGCTCCAATGTGAGCGGCATCAGCCAGCTGAGTCCCCGACAGCCAGGGCTCCAGGCCCACTCCTGTTCCGTCTTCTCTATCAGCTCGCTGCCCCGCAGCAGGGCCAACCAGCCCTTAGAAGAGCTGCTGGTGTCCGGCCCGGCGGCCTCCGCTGCCTCGCTGGTCTTCATGCCCTGTGGCAGGGCACTCAGGTGCAGTGGCGAACAGCAGGGCGAGCCCTTGCCCAAACACTACCTGACGGTCCCTTCACTTCCCCCAGAGGCTGACCACATGGTACTGCCCTCGCAGACTTTCGGCGAAAAGCAGTCCTCCGCTTACGTATTCGGAAACATCGTTAAAGTGGAAAATGATGCCGTCGACCTGTAGACGATTCTAACCTCGCTGCGTGTGTTACTTTGGGTGCCACCAATGGGGTATTTTCAGCTCCATTAAAGTGCCAAAACAATGAGTCGCAGTTGGCTCACCTACTGCTCCTTAAGGCAGAGGCTGCACAAAAGAGGCAGGAGAGAGTCTCCATACGCTGAAGACCTGCATCAACACACACAAAGTGCTGGAGGAGCTCAGCCAGTTGGACAGTATCTATAGAAAGAAATGGACAGTCAACATTTTGGGCTAAGAACTCTGCACACTGAGCCACAGGCTTGTTCCAGGTAGGGGAGCGACTGAGGAGGCCAGGAAAGAAATAAAACCACACACATTTGTATGTGTAGCAAAAGCCCAGTGTGCTGCCTACACGATGTTTGAGCATAGATTTAGTTCTGCACAGGGTAAGACCATTCAGCCTGATGAGCCCATGCTGACACTTATAAAGCAGTCCAGTCACCTCACCCTTACTCCATAACCCTGTAAATTACCCTCCCTCTCCAAGGTCCTTGTTGAATTCAAATTTCCCTTTTGAGTGCTTTAACCTGCCTTGTGGGGGAAAATAGCACAACATATATCCCTCTGCATAAAGCCTTCTTCTCTCCTCTTATCACTTTGTCCCCACACAGTTCCTTAAATCTGCTGCTAATGGAAAAAGGCTTCTCTCTATCTGACCTAACTCAGCACAACAATATTTTGACTGAAGTGCTCCAATGAGCTGTTCCACACCTCCAATCACACAGACCAAAAGATCAGAGACAAAACACATACAATGAAGGAAAATTAAATTCATCCTCTGCCCACCTGCATCAAATTTAGCAAAGGAATCAAAAGTGAAGGGGATGAAACATAGAAACATAGAAAAGCTACAGCACAAAACAGGCCCTTTGGCCCACAAAGTTGTGCCAAACATGTCCCTACCTTAGAAATTACTAGACTTATCCATAGCCCTCTATTTTTCTAAGCTCCATGAACCTGTCTAAAAGTCTCTTTAAAAACCCTATCGTATCCAGCTCCACCACTGTTGCCGGCAGCCCATTCCACGCACTCACCACTCTCTGAGTAAAAAAAACTTACCCCTGACATCTCTGTACCTACACCCCAGCACCTTAAACCTGTGTCCTCTTGTGGCAACCATTTCAGCCCTGGGGAAAAGCCTCTGACTATCCACACGATCAGTGCCTCTCATCCTCTTATACACCTCTATCAGGTCACCTCTCATCCTCCGTCGCTCCAAGGAGAAAAGACCGAGTTCACTCAACCTGTTTTCACAAGGCATGCCCCAATCCAGGCAACCTTCTTGTAAAGGATGAATTATTATGCACATTAACACTATGGATTTCCGCACATGAGATCATAAGGCAGAGGAGTAGAATTAGGCCATTCGGCCCATCATGGCTGATTTACTTTCCCTCTGAACCCCATTCTCTTGTCTTCTCCCTGCAACCTTTGATGCCCTGACTAATCAAGAACCTATGAAACTCCACTTCAAATATACCCAGTGACTTGGACTTCAAAGCTGTCTGTGGCAACAAGTTCCACAGATTCACCACTCTCTGGCTAAAGAAAGTCCTCCTCATCTCTGTTCTAAAGGGATGCCCCTCTATTCTGAGGCTGTGCCCTCTGGTCCTAGGCCCCCATGATAGGAAACATCCTCTCCATATCTGCTGTACCAAGGCTTTTCAATATTTGATAGGTTTCAATGAAATCCTCCCTCATTCTTCTGAACTTCCCAAGATGATGTGATATCAACCTTATTTATATCTTTTTAAAAAATCTTGGTGTTTAAAATGAGAAAATTCATTTAAAATTGAAATATAAATGTGATGCTATGATTTACATGGGACAATTGCAAGATATTATAGCTGCCAGAAATCATACTGGAATAGAAGTTCTGTAAACACTCCGCAAGTGTGGCAGCATCCACGGAGAGAGAAACCATGAAAATTAATGTCAGCAAGTGAAATATTAACTCTGTTTCACTGGCCATGGACGCTGCTTGACTTGCTGTGCATTTTCAACCTCTTCACTTTTTAAAAATTAGTTTAGACGTACAATGTGGTCACATACCCTTTGAGTCCAATATAGCCCCTGTTGTCGAGTTACAACCATGTGACCAATTACCCTACTCACCGGTACAGCTTTGGACTGTGGGAGGAAACCGGAGGAAACCCACGCAGTCACAGGGAGAATGTATAAACTCCTTACAGGCAGCAATGGGATTTGAACCTGGGTCACTGGTGCTGTAATAGTGTCATGCTAACCAATTTTAGATTTCCAACTCTTGGAGCATTTTGCACTTTTTTCATGGTGGATTGGGGCAAACTCCACTTCTTTGCTCAATGGAATAAAGCCAACTTGATCAGCTGCTTTCTGCAGCACCCTCTTGACCCCAGCACTGCCTCTGGCAGCCAGACTTAAATTCCGACTTCCACCAGCTTAGCATGACAAGGCAGACAACATCTTCTGACTGACATCGGTTCTAACCAATGTCAATCCTCCACCATCATCCATGTCCCCACTATTTCACATCTGAATCTGCCTTCACTTGGCATTGTCCCCTGACTGAGATACCTACATCATTATTGCCTACATCCATCTCAGTAATACTGCTTACCTCAATATGTCACTCCACTCACTATTGACATCTTGTTATTTATTTAAAGATACCAGCCCTTTCAGCTCTACGAGCCCACTCTACCCACTTACATCCTGCTAACTCATGTCTTTGGAATGTAGGAGGAACCTGGAGCACCTGGAGGAAACCCACACAGTCACAGGGAGAACATACAAACTTTTTAACAGGCAGTGCCGGGAATTGAATCTAGGTCACATCATGCTACTGCTCACTGCTACTCTACCGTACCAGCATCTCCAGATCCTGTTCCCATCTCACTGGCTGCCGAGCACATTAGTGCTTAATGATGGGAAGCTGAAAGATGCCATAGATATGCAACCTCATTCAGAATCCTCAACAGGCCATGAATCTCAGCACCTTCATAACTCTTTTTTGGGTTTTTGTTTGGTATCTCATCAGCACTCCTTTCATAATCATTTCCCAGAACCACAAGTGCAAAACTCTTGCCTTGCTGTTTAAATACTTCCCTGGCAAGACCTCGTCCAATTTCCTTGAATGTTTCCTGTGCACAAAAATGTTGTTCTCGTGACTGAACACATTCTGAATTTTTCCATATTAAAGGTGCTGTTGTTGTAAAATATTTTACAAACAATAGTTTTATTTAAAGTTTTTAGTTGTCCTGCATGAGCACGATGCTCAGTCAGGTTTCAATGACTTCTGAGAGCAATTTGTGGAACATAAAAGGTAATAACTTCCAAAAATATAAAGTAACAATGACTGTCCTTTTCCACCATTAGCCTGTAGTCTGTTGGCAGTTTGGTCAGTTGATCACAGGCTCATGAAGTAAAAGAAAACGAGAGCAGACTAACCCTTGCAGTTTACTTGTTCCAACAGCACAATATGTCTGCTTAAGGAGCTCACTGTGCCTTTCCTATTTGGAGGGACCATATGCAGTTTAGTTGATTCTGGTTTGATTGATAATAAAATTGTTTTAAAAACTTCAAATGCTTGTGCTGAGTCTTGTCTAATGTGGCAATATCTAAAATGTTCTGTTATTATTTTTGTGTAAGAACCTATTTGATGAACATGCTGAACAAGATTAGGATTAGGTTCCCTGTAACAAAATCAAAGAGTACATCAATTCCACATTCCTGCTGTTTCTCCCTACCTAGTTCTCCAGGCTGTTTATCCTTAATATCAATGATTTATTGTATTTAACTTTCATATCTGGTTATTAATATATATCAACAGGATTGATTCCTGGCATTAAAATCATAGTCATATATAAGCTCTTTGGCAACTATGCCAACTATGGTGCCCACACACCCAATTTCCTGTGCTTGTTCCATATCGCTTGAAGACCTACTACTTCATGTGCTTCTTAAATGATACTATTATAACTGCCTCAACCACTTCCTGTGAGTTATTTCTATATACTTACCACCCCTTGTGAAAAACTTACCCCTCAGGTCCCCTTTTAATCTATTAAGCACTTGGCAAAGGCCAGTTAAAAGAAGCCATGTATAAGTGGAGTGGTCATTGCTGAAATGGACAGTGTTGGAATGGTCAGGCTTGGGTGAGAACAGGCAGAGCTCTAAGTGTTTCTAGTAAGTTTTTTTTCTCCCTCCTTGTTTATTAGTACATAGCGGGTGTGGTGAGAATGGGTACAGGGTTAATGCTATGTCCTTTGTGTGAGATGTGGGACCTCTCGTCTCCCTGATCTGCACGAAGTGTATCAAGCTACAGCTCCTTAGAGACCATGTTAAGGAACTGGAGCTGCAGTGGATGGCCATCAGCTCATACGGGAGAATGGGGAATTGATAGATAGGAGCTACAGGGAAGTAGTCATCCCAGTGTTGCAGGAGGCAAGGATCTGGGTGATTGTCAGGAGAGGGAAGGGAATATGCAACCACTGGATACAGGACTGAAGGTGTTATATTTGAATGCACACAGTGTATGGAATAGGGTAGATCATCTTGCAGTGCAGTTAGAGACTGGCAGGTATGACGTTGTGGGCATCATTGAGTCGCCGCTGGAAGATCATGGTTGAGAGCTTAATATCCAAGGATACACATTATATGGAAAGGACAGGTGAGCAGAGGGTGTGGGGTGGCTCTGTTGTAAAAACTGAGATCAAATCTTTGGAAAGAGGTGACATAGGATTGGAAGGTGTAGAATCCTTTTGTGGGTATAGTTAAGGAACTGCAAGTGTAAAATGACCCTAATATACAGCCCTTTGAACAGTGGCCAGGCTGTAGGGTACAAATTGCAATGGGAGATAGGGAAGGCATATAAAAAGGGCAATGTTATGATGGTCATGGGGAATTTCAATATGCAGGTAGATTGGGAAAATCAAGTTGGTGCTGGATCCTGAGAAGAAATTTGCAGAATGTCAATGAGGGACAGAAGCTTGAAGGAACACACTCAGCAATTTAGGAACAGCTTCTTCCCCTCTGCCATTCAATTCCTAAATGAACATTGAACCCATGGACACTACCTCTCTTTTTTATGTTTCTGCACTTTTTAATTTGACTAATATACATGTGTGTGCATATTTATTTAATTTATATTTATTTATATGTGCACTGAAATTGATTTACTTTGTTTCTTTCTATATTTATCATGTATTGCATTAATAAATTTCACGACATATGCTGGTGATATTAAACCTGATTCTGATTCTGAGATGGCTTGTGGTTGAGCGCAGTAGGAGAGAAACAATTCAGGATTGTGTTGTGTAATGAACCAGATCTGATTTGGGAGCTTAAAGTCAAGGAGACCTTAGTAGGCAGTGATCATAATGTGATAGAATTCACCCTGCAATTTGAGAGGGAGAAGCTAAAGTCAAATGTCTCAACACTACTGTAGAGTAAAGGGGATTACAGAGGCCTGAGAGAATAACTGGCCAAAGTTGATTGGAAGGAGACACTAACAGGGATGGTGGCAGAACAACAATGGCTGAAGTTTCTGGGAGCAATTCAGAAGGTGCAGGATAGAAACATCCCAGTGATGAAGAAGGATTCTAAAAGGAGGACAATGTAACCATGGCTGACAAGGGAAGTCAAAGACAGCATATAAACAAGAGAGAGGCGTATCATCACACACAAAATGCTGGAGGAACTCAGCAGGTCAGAACTGGAAAGGAAGAGAGAAGATGAGAGAGTAAAAGTGTGGACGGAGGAGAAGGTGATAGGTGAAGTCAGGTGAATGGGAAAGGTAAAGGGCTGGAGAAGAAGGAATTTGATAGAAGAGAGTAGACCATGGGAGAAAGGGAAGAAAGAGGGATACCAGGGGGAGGTGATAGGCAGGTGAGGCCGGAGTGGAGGATGGGGTGGGAAAAATTACAAGGAGAAATTGAAATTCATGTCATCAGTTTGGAGGCTATCTGAATGGAATATGAGGTGTTACTGCTAGTAGTCTCATTGTGCCAAAAGTGGAGACCATAGACCAACATGTTTAAACGGGAATGGGAGAGGGATTTAAATGCTTGTCTACCAGGAAATTTCACTTCTAGCAGATGGAGTGGAAGTGCTCAACAAAGCAGTCCCCCAATTATGTCAGGTCTCATCAATGTAGAGGAGGCCACATTGGGAGCACCAGATACAATTGACAACCACAACAGATTCACATGTGAAGTGCTGCCTCACCTGAATAACTGTTTGAGACACTTAATGGAAGGGAGTGAGGAGCTGGATGGGCAGATGTCGCATTTCTGTCATTTACAGAGATACTGTATGTGCCAGGAGCTAGATTAGTGGGGAGGGACAAATGGGCACAGGAATCATGGAGGGAGCAATCCCTATGGAAAGTGGAGAGTGGTGGTAGGGATCCTGTTGAAGATGGCAGAAGCTGCAAAGAATGATGTGTTGGCTGTGGAGGCACATGGGGTGGTAGGTGGACAGGAGAAACTCTATCCCTGTTGAGGTGGCAGGAAGATGGGGTGAATGCCGATGTTTGGGAAATGGAGGGAAGCATCAACAATGGAGGAATGGAAACCCCGTTCTTTGAAAGAGGTGAAGTCCTGGAGATGAAGGAACTGAGAAAAGGAAATAGCATTTTTTGACTAAATGGGCTGCATGAGGTATAATCAATATAGCAATGGGAATTGGACGGATTATGAAAGATGCCAGTAGACAGAGAAATGAAAAGAGGGAGAGAGATATCAGAAATGGACTGCAGGATGGAAGTTGTAAGCAAAGTAAGAGGTAAATAACAGCAAAAACTAGTGGGAAGTTAGAAGATTAGGAAGCTCTTATACAGAATCTATAAGGAGACTAAAGATGAAATATGAAGGCAAGGTAGACAATAACATAAAAGAGATACCGTAAGTGTTTTCGGATATATAGAGAGCAAAAGAGAGGCGAGAGTGGATACTGAACCACTGGAAAATGACAATGGAGCAGGAGTAACAGGGGACAAAGAAACAGCAGATGAATTTAATAAGAATTTTGCAACAGCCTCCACTGTGGAAGACACTAGCAGAATACCAGAGATGCAACAGTATCAGTGGCTAAAAGTAAGTACAGTTGCTATTACAGTACTAAGGAGTAGGTGCTGGGGAAGCTGAAAATTCTGAAGGTAGATAAGTCACTTGGAATAGATGGACTACACCTCAGGATTCTGAAAGAGGTGGCTGAAGAGATTGTAAAGGCATTATTGATCTTTCAAGAATCACTAAATTCTGGATCAGAGCACGACCGCACAAGCGCGTGGACACCAGCCAGTGAGAACAGCGAGAAGAGTTTAAAAGGAGATGGGTTTATAGAGTGGATGCAGGAGTAGAGGGAAACTGAGTAGGAAGACCTTGGCTCAATGGGGCTTTGACAAAAACAGATCGAGGAGACGTAGGTTGCCTGTGTAGAATACAGACAGGAAGAATGTCTGAGGCTGATGTTCTGTGCTCAGTGTCAGATGTGGGAAGTCCGGGAGTTTCCCAGCCTCCCGGATGACCTCATCTGCATCAGGTGCATTGAGCTGCAGCTCCTTAGGTTAGGGAACCGGAGATGCAGCTCGATGAACTTTGTCTGGTCAGGGAGGGTGAGGAGGTGATTGATAGATGGGAGCTATAGGCAGGTAGTCACACCAGGGCCTGGGAAGACAGATAAGTGGGTAACAGTCAGGAGAGAGTAACCCAGTAGCTGTACCCCTAGACAATAAGTACTCCTGTTTGGGTACTGTTGGGGGGATGGCCTGCCTGAGGGAAGAAGCAACAGTGGCTGTGCCTCTGGCACAGAGTCTGGCCCTGTGGCTCAGAAGGGCAGGGAAAGGAAGAGGATGGCAGCAGTGATAGAGGACTCTATAGTTAGGGGGTCAGCCAGGCGATTCTGTGGACGCAGGAAAGCACGGATGGTAGTTTGCCTCCTAGGTATCAGGGTCTGGGATGTTTCTGAATGTGTCCACGATATCCTGAAGTGGAAAGGAGAATGGCCAGAGGTCGTGGTACATATTGATACCAACAACATAGGCAGGAAAAGGGAGGAGGTCCTGAAAACAGACTACAGGCAGTTAGGAAGGAAGTTGAGAAACAGGATCACAAAACTAGTAATCTCAGGATTATTGGTTGTGCCACACGACAGTGAGTACAGGAATAGAGTGGGGTAGAAGATAAATGGGTGGCCGAGGGATTGGAGCAGAGGGCAGGGAATCAGATTTCTGGATCATTGGGACTTCATTTGGGGCAGGAGTGACCTGTACAAAAAGGATGGGTTGCACTTCTATCCTATTGGGGAGAGTTTAAACTAGGATTGCAGTGAGGTGGGAACTGAACTGAAAAGATGGAGGAAGAGGTGGTTCACTCACAAATAGAGAAAGCTTGGAGACAGTGTGAGGGGTAAGGATAGGCAGGTGATAAAGAAAGGACATGCTCAGACTGATGGTTTGAGATGTGTCTTTTTTTAATACAAGGAGAATTATGAACAAAGCGGATGAGCTTAGAGTGTGGATCAGTACTTGGAGCTTTGATGTTGTGGCCATTACAAAGACTTGGATGGGCCTGACTCATTAGAACGTACCTATGCAGAAGCCCACGCAAATATCCCCTGAACATTCGCCACATTTCCTCCATACATTTCCCTGAGAACATCTGTTCCCAATTTGTGCTTCCAAGTTCCTGCCTGATAGCTTCACATTTCACCTTACTCCAATTAAACGTTTCCCTAACTTGTTTGTTCCTATCCCTCTCCAATGCTATGGTAAAGGAAATAGAATTATGATCACTATCTCCAAAATGCTCTCCCACTGGGAGATCTGACACCTGACCAGGTTCATTTCCCAATACCAGATCAACTACAGCCTCTCCTCTTGTAGGCTTATCTATATACTGTGTCAAGAAACCTTCCTGAACACACCTAACAAACTCCACCCCATCTAAACCCCTCGCTCTAGGGACATACCAATTGATATTTGGGAAATTAAAAACTCCCACCACGACAACCCTGTTACTATTACACTGTGGTGTACACATAACCATATAAATATACATCTAGTCAAGAAGAAAAGAAGAGCTTACGAAAGGTTCAAAACACTAGGATAGAGATCTAGATTATAAGGCTAGCAGGAAGGAGCTTAAGAATGAAAAGAATGAAACACCACAGAAAATAGATTTAATTTAAATATGTCTGACCAATGTTTTCGATGTAGTCAAGAAATTGGTACTTTTTTACATTCTACCTGGTCCTGTTTTAAAATTCAACCATTTTGGATAAATTTAAGACTTTTATTGGAACAAATTATTGAAGTCCATTATTATTTTTATTAGGAGACATTGAAGGGACAATACCGAAACTTAAATTGAACAAGTATCAGAAAAAATTTATAAAAATTGCATTGGCAGTAGCCAAAAAAGTTATCGCAGTTAGTTGGAAATCTGATTTATATTTAACTATGGATCATTGGAATAATGAAATACATAGTTGTATTCCATTTGAAAAAATTACGTATAATCTAAGAAATGAATATGATATATTTTTGAAAATTTGGCTCCCATACTTACAAAAGATAGGATTAAATACACAGGTCCTTTGAAGATAAAATCATAGTAATTGGGGAAAGTAAAAATAAATATCAAAATTATTTTGAACTCCATGGAGCATGTGGGGGTCCTCCGATATCCAGGCAATCTTTTTCTTCTTTCTTTCTTTTCTTTAGATAAGGGTTAAGGGGGGGGGGGTTAAGGGGGGGGGTTAAGGGGAGGGGGGAGGGTCAACATTATTTTTCTTACTATTTTATTATCACATTTATTCCTTGTAATTTCTAAAATTTAATAAATAAATAAATAAATAAATAAATAATTTAAAAAAGAATGAAATTAGGAGAGCCAGAAGGGGCCATGAGAAGGCCTTGGCAGACAGGATGAAGGAAAACCCCAAGGCATTCCACAAGTATGTGAAGAGCAAGAGGATAAGATGTGAGAGAATAGGACCAATCAAGTGTGACAGTGGAAAAGTCTCTATGGAACTGGAGGAGACAGCAAAGGTACTTAATGAGTACTTTGCTTCAGTATTCACTACACTAAGAAAAGGATCTTGGTGATTGTAGGGATGACTTACAGCGAACTGAAAAGCCTGAGCATGTAGGTATTAAGAAAGAGGATGTGCTGGAGCTTTTGGAAAGCATCAAGTTGGGTAAGTCACCAGGGCCAGACAAGATGTACCCCAGGCTACTGTGGGAGATGAGGGAGGAGATTCCTGAGCTTCTGGCGATGATCTTTGCATCATCAATGGGTGAGGTTGTTGTTCTATTATTCAAGAAAGGGAGTAGAGATAGCCCAGAAATTATAGACCAGTGAGTCTTACTTCTGTGGTTGGTAAGTTGATGGAGAAGATCCTGAAAGGCAGGATTTATGAACATTTGGAGAGGCATAATATGATTAGGAGTAGTCAGCATGGCTTTGTCAAAGGCAGGTTGTGTCTTCCCACCCCGCCCCCCCCCCCCCCCCATTCCTGATGAAGGGTCTTGGCCCGAAACGTTGGCTACTCTTTTCTCACTGATGCTGCCTGACCTGCTGTGTTCTTCCAGTGTTGTGTACGTAGGTTGTGTCTTATGAGCCCGAATGAATTTTTTTGAGGTTGTGACTAAACAGATTGAAGAAGATAGAGCCATAGATGTAGTGTATATGGATTTCAACAAGGCATTTGATGAAGGCCAATGTACCTTATGCTTTCTTAACCTCAGAGACCACCTGCACAGCAGCTTTGAGTGTCCTGTGGACTCAGACCCCAAGATCTCTCTGATCCTCCACACTGCCAAGACTTACCATTAATACTATATTCTGCTGTCATATTTCACCTACCAAAGTGAACCACTTCACACTTATCTGGGTTGAACTCCATCTGCCACTTCTCAGCCCAGTTTTGCATCCTTTCAATGTCCCACTGTAATCTCTGACAGCCCTCCACACTATCCACAACACCTCCATCCTTTGTGTCATCAGCAAATTTTACCAACCCATGCAAGGGTTATTGAGAAATAAGGAGGCATGGAATCCAAGGGGACATTGCTTTGTGGATCCAGAACTGGCTTGCCCACAGAAGGCAAAGTGTGGTTGTAGACAGGTCATATTCTGCATGGAGGTTAGTGACCAGTGGTGTGCCTCAGGGATCTGTTCTGGGACTCCTACTCTTCATGATTTTTATAAATGACCTGAATGAGGAAGTGGAGGGATGGGTTGGTAAAATTTGCTGATGACACAAAGGATAGAGGTGTTGTGGATAGTGTGGAGGGCTGTCAGAGGTTACAGTGGGATATTGATAGGATGCAAAACTGGGCTGAGAAGTGACAGATGGAATTCAATCCAGATAAGTGTAAGGTGGTTCACTTTGGTAGGTCAAATATGAAGGCAGAATATAGTATTAATGGTAAGACTCCTGGCAGCGTGGAGGATCAGAGAGATCTTGGGGTCTGAGTCCACAAGACACTCAAATCTGCTGTGCAGGTGGACTCTGAGGTTAAGAAAGCATAAGGTACATTGGCCTTCATCAATCGTGGGATTGAGTTTAGGAGCTAAGAGGTGATGTTGCAGCTATATAGGATCCCAGTCAGACCCCACTTGGAGTACTGAGCTCAGTTCTGGTCACCTCACTGCAGGAAGGATGTGGAAACCATATAAGGGTGCAGAGGAGATTTACAAGGATATTGCTTGGATCGGGGAGCATGCCTTATGAGAATAGGTTGAGTGAACTCAGCCTTTTCTCCTTGGAGTGACGGAGCATGAAAGGAGACCTGATAGAGGTGTATAAGATGATGAGGAACATTGATCGTGTGGATAGTCAGAGGCTTTTTCCCAGGTGCTTGAAAGTAGGTAAAGAGGAGATCTCAGGGTAAGTTTTTTTACGCAGAGAATGGTGAGTGCTTGGAATGGGCTGCCGGCAGAGGTGGTGGAGGCGGAAACGATAGCTAAGAGACTCCTGGGTGGATACATGGAGCTGAGAAAAAGAGGGTTATGGACAAACCCTAGGTAATTTCTAAGGTAAGGACTTGTTCAGCACAGCTTTGTGAGTCGAAGGGCCTGTATTGTGCTGTAGGTTTTCTATGTTTCTAGTGCAAATGTCATTCCATTCTTTAAGAAGAGGGAAGCAGGAGGAGGAAATTTTAGGCCAAGAGTCATGAAGCACTGCAGCACAGACAGCCCCTTTAGCCCATCTGTACCAATCCAGTCTGATACTCTGTCTAGTCCCATCAACTCGCACCTGGACCACAGCCCTTCCTCCATGTACTCATCCACACTTCTCTTAAATGTTGAAATTGAACCCACATCCACCATTTCCGTGGTAGCTCATTCCAGACTCTCACCACCCTCTGAGTGAAGAAGTTCCCCTCATATTCCTCTTAATCCATGACCTCTACTTCTAGTCTCACCCAACCTCAGTGGATAAAGCCTGCTCGCATTTACCCTATATTCCTTATGTTATCTGTATATGGTATACAAAATTACAACTCCAGAATACATAGATTTTAAACTATGAGTGTATGATACTTTGTGTAAATGTCATTGCCAACCCAAACTTGGGAGTCTTTTGATACTGGGCTAGAAAATATTTGGTTATGTAATCATCCATTCACTCCAAACTGAAACAGACACTTCCCAAACCCAATAAAGTCAGAAACCACAAAATTACTCATTTAGCCTAAGTCTTGATGCAAAACATGCCACTGTTGCAATTAAAAGTGTGAATTGTGATGTGCTTTGCACTTTTTTGGGACTTTAGGAACACAGCATTAAGGCTGGTAATTCTCCTTAGATCAGCAGTGAAAATACTCAAATATTCTCTCCAGATCAACACTGAGAACTACACAGCATTTATTTCTATCATAATTGAAACATTTTCATATATTCTGTCAACAGAATCCATCCAGCAACCTTAAATCGTATAAATAAATGATTCTTCAGACCTTTATTATGCCATTGATCTTGGAGTAGGTAATAAGGTTGGCACGTCATGGGACAAAGTTCTACATTCTATAATCTCACAATCATATACCTTGAATATGGTATTCAGGGTTTGTAGGTCAGTAAACCAATTAAAAAATTAAAAGTCAAGAGGTGGTTGTGCCATTCCCTTTGCACTTGTGATCCCCTACACACACACACACAAAGATTTCCTCTGCCTGTTATTTTGACTAAAGTTGTGAAGAAGTTCATTTAAGTTTTTTCCCCATGGAAAAAAGAAACTGGTCAACATACGGTCGTTTTTGACACGTACTTTAATTACAGACCAGGCACACACATTTCACTTTAATTATGCAATAATATTTTTAGATTTCTAAAAAAAGGAAGAGTAGAAATTAAATTTCGGTTTCTGGAAGGTGTAAAAGTGCTTGCATTCGAGTTTTGCATGAAAATTACCGATTCTATCCTTCCAAAGAGTTATTTTATACATTAGTCATAATGCAGATAGAAATATCATACATTCTTGGTTTGCATCCTTTTCTGCCTCTTTAGTACAGAATAACTAATATATTCATTAAATCTTCCCTTCTCATGTCCCACAACTCTCTCCACCATGAGCTTCTCCCCAAGAACTGTTGCTGTGGGAGCACAGTGAAGAAAGTTAATTACGTACAGTAGATTCCAGTTAATTGGGCCATTGGTTATTCAGGGCCGCCACTTATTTGGGACAACTCTTAAAGAACGAAAACTAATCGAGAAAATAGCCAGGATTCCCTTTGTTTATTTGGGCCACAAAGTGGCTTAATTGGGACAGGAGGATGTTGATGATCGATTTGTAACTAGCGTCAATCGTGCACTTGTGTGGCTGTTAAACACTACACTGTGCTTAGAGCAAATGCTTTTTAGTGTCAGTTGCATGTGCCTGTGTTATATTATCTATTTGGGCTAATGCTCTGCTGATTCAAAGCAGTGATTTTTGATCATTTTTATTGTTTTGAGTTTAAAAAAAAGTTTCAGAGCCTTGCCAAGAAGTCACAAAAAAATTGGAGGGTATGGGCTGAGTGCAGTTCGGTGGGACTAGGTGAGAGTAAGCATTCAGCATGGACTAGAAGGGCTGAGATGGCCTGTTTCTGTGCTGTAATTGTTATATAGTTATACTAGCCAAAAAGATTACACTACTGGACCAAAAAAAAATCATCGCCCTAACACCACTTATTTATTGCTGTATTACAACACTACTTCATGCTGGAAGTCAATCCATTACCTGCACTTATTTTGTTCATTTACAGTCAATCAAAAGAACACAGCAGTGTACACTGGATGATTTCCTCTGTTGATAACTATTAGGAACTAATACATAGTTTTAACCTACTGTAGTAGTCTTAGAGGTGTTCAAATTTGTTCCCTACAGTTAAACAGAGTTTGTCTTTTTTTACTCCCTTTTAACTATTTCCATGTAACTTTGGCTTCTTGGGGTAGCTGCTTAATTGGGCCAAAATGTCCTGGTGCCGATGTGTCCCCTCCAGTGTGCATCTTAAATGTTATGAATATGCATTCCTCCAAATGTGTGTAGCAGTTAGTTACTTTTTATTATTTAAAGACAACCATTTGAAGTGATCGGCTTAAGGTTGTTACAGCCGGGGATGGTAATGGGGACAAGCTCCCACTATCTATTAAATGATCCCAAAGCCTCTGACAACCAAGTCCAGTTCCTGGCCTTCAGGTGTGGCTTAGCTACTAAGCCCGGCAGAACCATTACTACTAACAGGAAAGGAAGCAAAGGTGTGTAACTGTTACCTTAAAACCAGTCATTCGAGCAGTGGGGCTCATCAATCATGGTTGGCAGCTCATCTAGAAGGAAAACTCTGATCTCAAACCTCCGCTGCCTCACAGCTACACCCAGTCATAGGGATGTCTCCGGGAGTAAACCCCTGAGGGAAAAATTCTGAATCCAGAGTTCCCAAAACAGTCCTATGTTAAGCTCATCGCTGACTGGCAACTCCTGTAACGCTGCTAGTGCCGAACTGTTTCAGTCTCTGCCATTTGTTTGGATTCATCAGCTGCGTGGAGAGGGGGAGCCTGCTGCGTGGGCAACAGCTTGCTCGCCGTATTGTACCGCCCTGGCTTGCGTACATGTAGACGACTGGGATGCACCATCCATGGTCGATCCCGACCAACAGAGGGCCTCAATTGAAGTGAAACCTTGTGCAGCTGAGACTCCTCGAAAGTGATACTTCAGATTCAGATTTGTTTTCAACATTATACTGAGTTAAAGAGGAAATCAAAGAGACTTAAAATAAATAACTAGTTCAGCTACAAATGATCCAGCATTGCTGGAGACACCCAGTTTGTTTTATACTGGTTCACCAGCAGAGGGAGCAGAGACATAACATGGAGACATTACCCTCAACAATTAACCTTAAACAACATTCTCCTGACTAATCTGTGTTGAGTATGACATTTTTAAATATCAATAGGACAATATCGCTAGTATTTTGGGAATAAAAAGCACAAGTCAAAAGACCATTTAGCTTATCAATGTCAATTTGGAAGGGTGAACAAATCTGTAAAACACAAATCCAACCCTTGCAAATGCAGGCCAAATTTGAAGGATGAAAATGAAGGACAACAATAATACCAGGCTGGCCGCAGCTCAGTCACTGGAATTCAGATGTGAATAAATTCAGCAAACTTACAATGTACTGATTTTGGCTGCAGTTTTCCTTACATCACATTTGTAATCAGTACTAAATTAAATGGCAAGAACGCTAACAGCACAACGTGACAGTAAATGATGTTCACAATACAGTTGGCCCTCCTTATCTGCGAGTTCCACATGCACGAATTCAACCAACCACAAATCAAGAAAACCCTGAAGTGCTCTTCCAGCACTTGTTGTTCGAGCATGTACAGACTTTTGTTTCGTCATTATTCCCTAAACAATGCAGTAAAACAACTATTTTACATAGCATTTACATTGTATTAGGTATTATAAGTAATTTAGAAATGATTTAAAGTATATGGGAGGATGTGCGTAAGTTATTGTGGATCGGGATCGAAAAGTTCCCAAGTTCGATCCAGTGACAGATCACTCCCGAACGCGCTCTCCATCCGTGCCTGGTTGATATGGAGGATCAAAAACCCAATAATTAAACCACTGAGTTGCTTAGTAATAATTGTAGCTTTCATCAGGGCAGGGCCTTTCTCACTTTATCCTTTAAAATTGTTCCGATCGTTGACCGACTGTAGCATAACGCTTTTCCAATGACCGATGGCGTCTCACCTCTTTCCGATCACTTCATTATTTCCACTTTATTTTCAATCGGGAAAGCCGATTGAGCAGGAAGCCCGAGGATTGGGAAACTTTTAAAGAGCAACAGAAGATAACTAAAAAGGCAATATGGGGTGAAAAGATGAGGTACGAGGGTAAGCTAGCCAAGAATATAAAGGAGGATAGTAAAAGCTTCTTTAGGTATGTGAAGAGGAAAAAATTAGTTAAGACCAAAGTTGGGCCCTTGAAGGCAGAAACGGGTGAATTTATTATGGGGAACAAGGAAATGGCAGACGAGTTGAACAGGTACTTTGGATCTGTCTTCACTAGGGGAAGACACAGACAATCTCCCAGATGTAATAGTGGCCAGAGGACCTAGGGTAACGGAGGAACTGAAGGAAATTCACATTAGGCAGAAAATGGTGTTGGGACTGATGGGACTGAAGGCTGATAAATCCCCAGGGCCTGATGGTCTGCATCCCAGGGTACTTAAGGAGGTGGTTCTGGAAAATGATTACCAATGCGTCCACGATTTCTAATGTTCTATAGATTCAGGATCAGTTCCTGAGGATTGGAGGGTAGCTAATGTTATCCCACTTTTTAAGAAAGGAGGGAGAGAGAAAACAGGGAATTATAGACCAGTTAGCCTGACATCAGTGGTGGGGAAGATGCTGGAGCCAATTATAAAAGATGAAATAGTGGCACATTTGGATAGCAGTAACAGAATCGGTCCAAGTCAGCATGGATTTATGCAGGGGAAATCATGCTTGACTAGTCTTCTGAAATTTTTTGAGGATGTAACTATGAAAATGGACAAGGGAGAGCCAGTGGGTGTAGTGTACCTGGACTTTCAGAAAGCCTTTGATAAGGTCCCACATAGGAGATTAGTGGGCAAAATTAGAGCACGTGGTATTGGGGGTAGGGTACTAACATGGATAGAAAATTGGTTGGCAGACAGGAAACAAAGAGTAGAGATCAATGGGTCCTTTTCAGAATGGCAGGCAGTGACTAGTGGGGTACCACAAGGCTTGGTGCTGGGACCGCAGCTATTTACAATATACATTAATGATTTAGATGAAAGGATTAAAAGTAACATTAGCAAATTTGCAGATGACACAAAGCTGGGTAGCAGCGTGAAATATGAGGAAGATGTTAGGAGAATGCAGGGTGACTTGGACAGGTTGGGTGAGTGGGCAGATGCATGGCTGATGCAGGTTAAAGTGGATAAATGTGGTTATCCACTTTGGTGGCAAGAACAGGAAGGCAGATTACTATCTGAATGGTGTCAAGTTAGGAAAAGGGGAAGTACAATGAGATCTAGGTGTCCTTGTTCATCAGTTATTGAAAGTAAGCATGCAGGTACAGCAGGCAGTGAAGAAAGCTAATGGCATGTTGGCCTTCATAACAAGGGGAGTTGAGTATAGGAGCAAAGAGGTCCTTCTGCAGTTCTACAGGGCCCTGGTGAGACCACACCTGGAGTATTGTATTCAGTTCTGGTCTCCAAATTTGAGGAAGGACATTCTTGCTATTGAGGGAGTGCAGCGTAGATTCACGAGGTTAATTCCCGGGATGGCGGGACTGTCATATGTTGGAAGATTGGAGCGACTGGGCTTGTATACACTGGAATTTAGAAGGATGAGAGGGAATCTGATTGAAACATATAAGATTATTAAGGGATTGGACATGCTAGAGGCAGGAAACATGTTCCCAATGTTGGTGGAGTCCAGAACCAGAGGCCACAGTCTAAGAAAAAGGGGTAGCCACTTAGAACGGAGTTCAGGAAAAACTTTTTCACCCAGAGAGTTGGGGATCTATGGAATGCTCTGCCTCAGAAGGCAGTGGGGGCCAATTCTCTGGATGCTCTCAAGAAAGAGTTAGATTGAATGGCGGTGCTGGCTCGAAGGGCCGAATGGCCTACTCCTGCACCTATTGTCTATTGTCAATCGTGATCGTGATTATTTTCGTGAACAGAAACACTGCAGATTCAGAGCTCCGCCGCCAGGTCCTAATGTCCACCGCACTGAGACAGGTTAAATAAGGTCTGGGGTTCCGCTGAGTCCTAAGGTCCACTGCATTGAGACAGGCTGAATAAGGGACTTGAGCATCTGCATTTTGGTATCCGTGAGAGGTCCCGGAACCAATCTTTCGTGGATAAGGAGTGCCGACTGTATCGTTCTCTCTGGAAGGCAAAACTACAAAAGCAAAGAAGCAGCTAGAATTCTGAAATGGCATCAACCCAAGAATGGGTTTCTGAAGGCCATTCTGAAGGGTTTCAAAGGCTTTCTGAAATGAAACTCCTCTCCTGGCTTCATAGATATTACCCGACTGTTTTAATGTCTCCAGCAGTTTCATTTATTTCAGTACACCTGTGATGTAATGGGGGTAAAGATTCCTCCAATCGCCACCTGAAACTAAATGCATTTGCTATAAAGAACATTGACATAAACAGCAACTGTACCTAATAACCACCCTTCTCCACTTTCAACTGGGGAATCTTAACAGAGAGCAAAACTACTCCATAAACATTTCAGAAAGAGGATGCTATTGCCAAGAATAGCCAGTCACTACCACCAACTCCAACTTCTCAACCACTGATGGAAACATATGCCAAGTGTCCAGATTTTTGCACTCAACTGCTGGACTTGGATCCCATGGCAGCCAATCAACAGCCACCAGAAGATGAGTGAGTTCCATCTCTTTGGGCAGGTGGTTATAGCTTGTCACTGCTCTCCTGAGGTTGATATCCCGCACTTTCCATTTTTGCCTTGTACTTCAGAAAGCCTCTTCTTTTGTCGAAATACTTGATCTGGAGAGCAAAAGGCGGTCTGTTAAAAATCACCGAAAGGCAATGAAGGAACAGGTAAGACATAGAAGCAGAATCAGGCCATTTGACCCATCGACTCTACTCTGCAATTCCATCAATCCCATTCTCTTGCCTTTTCCCTGTAACCTTTGACACCTTGACTAATCAGGAACCTATCAATCTCTGCTTTAAATATACATACAGTACGTAAATATGCCTGATGAAACCACACTGGAGTTGGAGGAGCAATACCTCATATTCCATCTGAGCTACCTCTACCCTGATGGCATAAATATCGATTTCTCCAACTTTGTGTTATTTCTTCTCATCCCTCCCTCCAATTCTCTTTTTTCATTCCCAATTGTGGCTTCCTACTTACCCCTTCTCTTCTCCACAACAGCCCACCACTTGCCTCTGGTCCACCCTCCTTTCCCAAAAGATTCCTTCTTCAGTCGTTTGCCTCTTTCTCCTATCTCCACCCAGCTTCTTACTTCATTCCCTCTCTCAGATACCCACCTTTCCCCTCACTTGGTTTCACCAATCACCTGCCAGCTTGCTCTCCTCCTCCTCCCCCACCTTTTTTCCCATTCTGCTCCAGTCCTGATGGAGTCGCAGCTGAAAACCTCATCTGTTTATTCCTCTCCATGGATGCTGCCTGACCTGCTCAGTTCCTCCACAATTTTGTGCTCATCCTCTTGCTGCTTGCAATACCTTTAGCTCAATTCCAGTTCCCCGTCATCTCTTACCGCCAAGCCTGATCGGATCTTACTAAGTGTGCCAAATTTGGGTCAGGTGTCTGAGGCAGAATTAGGGAAGAACTCCAAAAGTTTGGGGCTGAGCAAATGGAAGCATTTTCACCAATGATAGAGTAATTAAATACAGGGATCTGGAAGACCACGGATTTCTCAAACTTACATCTCTGAAGCTGCAAACAGATCTCAGTGTTCTGACTTGAGAATCACCCTCAAGTAAGATACCACAATCTCAAGGAAAGTCCTGATGTAGTGTGAAGATGTTTAAATACGTGGAGCTGTTCTGGGCATTCTTGTTGCTTAAAACTCCGTAGTTGTAATACTCACCCATTGCTGTGGGCAGCTGTTTTCAAATACTGTTCTGAATTTCTGACACTCTGAAAAATCTTCGTCAGTCTGATCCAGACACTGCCAGTACTTGTCCCTCGCTCCCCAACAGACTTTTCTCTCCTCCGCTGTAGGAGCAGTCATTCTACCAGGAAAATTATAATATGTATTTATTGACACAACCAAGACTGCCTCAGTAAAAAAGTCTGTAGAGTCACAGCCAGAGACCAGTTAGTTTTCCACACAAGGCCAAAGGATCCAGATTTATCACGTGTACACTGAAACATACAGTGAAATCTGAATTTGCATTAGCAACCCAACACCATCCAAGGATGTGCTGAGGGCAGCCTACAAAAGTCACCACGTATTCCAGTGCCGACATAGCATGCCCACAATGTTCAGCAGAACAACACAGACAAAAAAAAACACGACTCTTTTCTCCCCCCCCACCCACTTACATACACAGACAGATCTCAAGCCACAGGATGGGCTGCCTCTGGACCTCCCAGACTCAAGCTAAGAGGTGTAACTCCTGCCCTTTCACATCTTCTCTATACACCTGATAGAGGAGTATAAGATGATGACAGGCATTGATTGTGTAGATAGTCAGGGCTGAAATGGCTAACACAAAAGGGCAGAGTTTTTGGGTGCTTAGAAACAGATACAAAAATGTCAGGGGTAAGCTTTTTTTATGCAGAGAGTGGTGAGTGCATGGAATGGGCTGCCGGCGACTGTGGTGGAGGCAGATATGATAGTGTCTTTTAAGAGACTCCTGGATAGGTACATGCTTAGAAAAATAGAGGGCTTTGTGTAACCCTAGGTAATTTCTAAAGTAAGTACATGTTTGGCACAGCATTGTGGGCCGAAAGGCCTATATGGTGTTGTAGGTTTTCTATGTTTCTATAGGCCTGCATTGTGCTGTAGGTTGTCTATGTTTCTATAGGGAGCCTTTTCCAGTTGGCTGCTCCTGACATGGTGTTCCACAGTGGTCTGTTTTGGGACCACTTCTTTTTACACTATATGTCAATGACTTGGATAATGGAATTAATAGTTGTGTGGCCAAGTTTATGGATGATAGGAAGGGAGGTGGAGGGACAGGTTGTTCTGAAGAAGTAGAGTGGCCACAGAAGTTCTTGGATGGATTAGGAGAATGGGCAAAGAAGTGGCTGATAGAACATAGAAAACCTACAGCACAATACAGGCCCTTCGGCCCACAAAGCTGTGCTGAACATGTCCTTACCTTAGAAATTACCAAAGGTTACACATAGCCCTCTATTATTCAAAGCTCCATGTACCTGTCCAGGAGTTTCTTAAAAGACCCTATCGTATCCGCCTCCACCACCGTCGCCAGCAGCCCATTGCACGCACTCACCATTCTCTGAGCAATAAACTTACCCCGACATCTCCTTTGTACCTACTTCCAAGCACCTTAAAACTGTGCCCTCTCATGCTAGCCATTTCTGCCCTGGTAAAAAGCCTCTGACTATCCACACAATCAATGCTTCTCATCATCTTGTACACCTCTATTAGGTCACCTCTCATTCTGTCACTCCAAGGAGAAAAGGCCAAGTTCACTCAACCTATTCTCATAAGGCATGCTCCCCAATCCAGGCAACATCCTTGTAAATCTCCTCTGCACCTTTACTATGGTTTTCACATCCTTCCTGTAGTGAAGTGACCAGAACTGAGCACAGTACTCCAAGTGTCTGACCAGGCTCCAATATAGCTGCAACATTCCCTCTCAGCTCCTAAACTCAATCCCATGATTGATGAAGGCCAATGCACCCAATGCCTTCTTAACCACAGAGTCAACCTACGTAGCAGCTTTGAGTATCCTATGGACTCGGACCTCAAGATCACTCTGATCCTCCACACTGCCAAGAGTTTTACCATTAATACTACATTCTGCCATATTTGACCTACCAAAATGAACCACTTTACACTTACCTGGGTTGAACTCCATCTGCCACTTCTCAGCCCAGTTTTGCATCCTATCAATGTCCTGCTGTAACCTCTGACAGCCCTCCACACTATCCACAACACACCCAACCTTTGTGTCATCAAATTTACTAACCCATCCCTGCACTTCATCCAGGTCATTTATAAAAATCTTGAAGAGTAGGGGTCCCAGAACAGATCCCTGAGGCACACCACTGGTCACCGACCTCCATGCAGAATATGGCCCGTCTACAATCACTCTTTGCCTTCTGTGGGCAAGCCAGTCCTGGATCCACAAAGCAATGTCCCCTTGGATCCCATGTCTCCTTACTTTCTCAATAAGCCTTTCATGGGGTACTTTGTCAAATGCCCTGCGGAAATCCATATACACTACATTTACTGCTCTTCCTTCATCAATGTGTTTAGTCACATCTTCAAAAAATTCAATCAGGCTCATAAGGCACGATCTGCCTTTCACAAAGCCATGCTGACTATTCCTAATCATATTATGCCTCTCCAAATGTTCATAAATCCTGCCTCTCAGGATCTTCTCCATCAACTTACCAACCACTGAGGTAATTT
Source organism: Hemitrygon akajei (assembly GCF_048418815.1). Lineage (NCBI taxonomy): Eukaryota > Metazoa > Chordata > Chondrichthyes > Myliobatiformes > Dasyatidae > Hemitrygon > Hemitrygon akajei. The sequence continues at coordinate 103,413,273 of NC_133130.1, forward strand.
CCTGGGCTATCTCTACTCCCTTTCTTGAATAAAGGAATAACATCTGCAAACCTCCAATCATCTGGAATCTCTCCCGTCCCCATTAATGATGCAAAGGTCATCGCTAGAGGCTCAGCAATCTGCTCCCTCGCCTCCCACAGTAGTCTGGGGTACATCTCGTCCAGTCTTAGTGACTTATCCAACTTGATGCTTTCCGAAAGCTCCAGCACATCCTCTTTCTTAATACCTACATGCTCAAGCTTCTCAGTCCACTGTAAGTCATCCCGACAATCACCAAGATCCTTTGCTGTAGTGAATACTGAAGCAAAGTATTCATTAAGTATCTCTGCTATCTCCTCTGCTTCCATACACACTTTTCCACTGTCACACTTGATTGGTCCTATTCTCTCACGTCTTACCCTCTTGCTCTTCACATACTTGTAGAATGCCTTGGGGTTTTCCTTAATTCTGTCCACCAAGGCCTTCTCATGGCCCCTTCTGGCTCTCCTTAAGCTGCTTCCTGCTTGCCTTATAATCTTCTCGATCTCTAGCATTACCTAGTTTTTTGAACCTTTCGTAAGCTCTACTTTTCTTCTTGACTAGATTAACAACAGCCTTAGTACACCACAGTTCCTGTAACCTACTATCCTCTCCCTGTCTCACTGGAACATATCTACACAGAACCCCACACAAATATCCCCTGAAAATTTGCCACATTTCCACATTATAGAGGTTGGAAGTGTATGGTGATATACTTTGATAGAAGAGAAAATTCAGAAACTTGAGGGTCCTCATGTAGGATTCCCTGAAGGTTAATTTGCAGGTTGAGTTGGTGGTGAAGAAGGTAAATGCAATGTTAGCATTCATTTCAAGAGGACTAGAATATAAAAGCAATCATGTAATGTCAAGGCTTTATAAGGCACTGGTGAGGCCTCATTTGGAATATTGTGAACTGCTTTGGGCTGCTTAGGATGTGCTGAGATTGAAAGGAGGTTCACAAAAATTATTCGATGTTTGAAAGGCTTGTCATATGAAGATATTTGATGGCTCTGGGCCTTTACTCACTGGAATTTAGAAGAATGAGGGGTGACCTCATTGAAACCCATTGAATGCTGAAAGGCTTAATAGAGTGGATGTGAAGAGGATGTTTCCTGGGGCAGTTTAAGACCAGAGGACACAACCTTGGAATAGAGGGGCATCCTTTTCAAACAGAGATGAGGAGGATCTCTTCAGCCACAGAGTGCTGATTCGTCAGCTGTGGAAGCCAAGACATTGGGTATATTTCAGGCAGAGCTTGATGGATTCTTGGTTCATTGAGGCATGGAGGGAAATGGGGAGAAGGCAGGAGATTGGGCTGAGAAGGAAAATGGATCAGCCGTGATGAAATGGCTGAACAAATCTGATGGGCCAAATGGCCTAATTCTGCTTCTACATCTTATAGTCCTATAACTCAGGTCCTCAAGTCCTAGCAACATCCTTGTTAATTTTCTCTGTACTCTTGCAACCTTATTTACATCTTGCCTGTAAATAGGTGACCAAAACTGCAAATGATACTCCAAATTAAGCTTCACCAATGTCTTATAAAACTTCAACATCTCCAGGTTATTGGGAATCTCCAGCCCATGACTGATCAAACTGGAGAAGAACTTTGATAGTGTTTAAAAACGCGAGCCCTTGGATCAGGACTTTGAAATAGCAGAGGGAGCACACCACCTCACAGAAACTACCTAGCTGTCCACCCCCTGCCACACAACCTAGTAAGCCTGCATTCCCACACTGGCCTCAACAGCCACCTTAGATCTCACAAAGAAAGAAAACACAGTGTAATAACAAGTCAACCTCGATGCTGAAGGGCCAACTGAGAAGGAGAAGCAGAAGGACTGGGATCCATGAAGGGAGACTGAGCAAGCCCCGTCCATTCAGCAATGGGGCGACAGCATGGAGATTGGGAGGCTCACAAAAGCAGAAGATGATAGCAAGCTTTTTGATCTAGTCTTAACATCAAAATAGAGATTTCTTGTTACAGTCAGGAAAAACCTTAACCTGAATACTGACTGTGTGGCTTGTAATAATCTGACCCTAGTGAGATTACTGACTTTATTTATAATTGCTATAGTCAGCCCTCCTGATCCGCGGGTTCCCCATGCGCGGATTCAACCAACCGCGGATTGGGAAAACCCAGAAGATGAGCATTGTTCATCTCGCTCATTTGCTACTTGTGAGCTAGAGGAAGGAGTTTAAGGCTAGTAAGGGATGGCTGGCTAGCTATGTAAAGTGCTACAGCATCAAGAACAATAGAAACATAGAACATTACAGCACAGAAACAGGCCTTTTGGCCTTTCTTGGCTGTGCCGAACCATTTTTTTGTCTAGTCCCACTGACCTGCACCCCTGGACCATATCCCTTTATACCCCTCTCATCCACATACCTGTCCAACTTTTTCTTAAATCTTAAAAATGAGCCCACATTTACTACTTCATCTGGCAGCTCATTCCACACTCCCACCACTCTCTGTGTGAAGAAGACCCCCTAATGTTCCTTTAAACTTTTCCCCCTTCAACCTTAACCCATGCCCTCTGGTTTTTTTCTCCCCTAGCCTCAGTGGAAAAAGCTTGCTTGTATTCACTCTATCGAAACCCACCATAATTTTATATACCTCTGTTAAGTTTCCCCTCATTCTTCTACGCTCCAGTGAAGTCCTAACCTATTCAACCTTTCTCTGTAACTCAGTTTCTCAAGTCCAGGCAACATCCTTGTAAACCTTCTCAACCTTATTAATATCCTTTCTGTAATTAGGTGACCAAAACTGCACACAACACTCCAAATTCAGCCTCAACAATGCCTTATACAACCTCACCATAACATCCGAACTCTTATACTCTATACTTTGATTCATAAAGGCTAATGTGCCAAAAGCTCTCTTTACTACCCTATCTACCTGTGACGCCACTTTTAGGGAATTTTGTACCTGTATTCCCAGATCCCTCTGTTCTACTGCACTCCTCAGTGTCCTACCATTTACCTTGTATATTCTACCTTGGTTTGTCCTTCTAAAGTGCAGTAAGAACTTAAAAGATCACGGGAGAATCGGGATTGGCTGATGCCAAGGCGGCATCAGCATTCCCAGAAGAGCTACAGTGGTTGCATCTGTACTGAACATGTACAGACATTTTTTCGTCATTATTCCCTAAACAATACAGTATAACAACTAGTTACATAGCATTTACATTATATTAGGTATTATAAGTAATCTAGAGATGATTTAAAGTATATGAGAGGATGTGTGTAGGTTATATGCAAATACTACACCACTTTACATAAGGGACTTGAGCATCCACGTTTTTTGGTATCTGCAGGGGGTCTCGGAACCAATCCCCTGCGGATACGGAGGGCCGACTGTAACCAGAAAAAAATCTTAAACTTATAGGGAAGTCAAATCACAAACAAGAGAAAGTCTGCAGATGCTGGAAATCCGAGCAACACACACAAAATGCTGGAGGAACAGCAGGCCAAGCAGCGCGCATGGAAAAAAAGTACAGTTGACGTTTCGGGCAAAAACCCTCCAGCAGGACTGCAGAAAAAAAGATGAGGAGTCAGAGTTAGAGGATGGGGGAGAGGAGGAAGAAACACAAGATGATAAGTGAGACAAGGAGAGGGAGGGGTGAAGTAAAGAGCTGGGAAATTGATTGGTCAAAGAGATACAGGGCTGGAGAAAGGGGAATCTAATAGGAAAGGACAGAAGGCCATGGAAAGGGAGAGGAGCACCAGAGGGATGCGATGGGCAGGCAAGGAGATAAGGTGAGAGAGGGAAAAGGGGATGGGAAATAGTGAAGGTGGGGGTGGAGTGGGGTGGGGGGGGGGGGCATTACCAGAAGTTCCAGAAATCAACGCTCATGCCATTGGGTTGGAGGCTACCCAGTTGTTGTTTCTCCAACCTGAGTGTGGCCTCATTGCGACAGTAGAGGAGCCCATGGATTGACATATCAGAACGGGAATGTGAACTGTAATTAAAATGGGTGGCCACCAGGAGATCCCACTTCTTCTGGTAGACGGAGCATAGGTATTCAGTGAAACAGTCTCCCAATCTGCATTGGGTCTCACTGATATGCAGGAGGTCACACTGGATACAGTATACAGACTCACAGGTGAAGAGTTGCCTCCCCTGGAAGGAATGCTTGGGGCCTGAATGGTAGTGAGGAAGGAGGTATAGGGGCTTTTTGTTCCAGAATGACAAGATGTCCTCCTTCTTCAAAGAAAAGGCCTTCCCTTCCTCCACTATCAACACTGCTCTCAACCACATCTCTTCTATTTCATTGATGTCTGCTCTCACCACCGTACAAGGGATAGGGTTCCTCTTGTCCTCACCTACTACCTCACCAGCCTCCGCGTCCAGCACATAATTCTCTGCAGCTTCCACCATCTCCAACTGGATCCCACCACCTTTCCCTCCCCCAACTTTCTGCTTCTGCAGGGACCACTCCCTATGCAACTCCCTTGTCCATTCATCCCCTCCCCACTGATCTCCCTCCTGGCACTTATTCTTGCAAGTGGAACAAGTGTCACACCTGACCCTACACCTCTTCCCTCATTCAGGGCTTGAAACAGTCCTTCCAACTGAGGTGACACGTCACCTGTGAGTCTGTTGGGTTCATTTCACCCGGTGTGGCCTCCTGAATACTGGTGAGATGCACCATCGACTGGGAGACCCCTTTGCCAAGCATCTATCAGAAAAAGCAGGCCACCCATTTTAATTCCATTTCCCATCTGACATGTCAGTCCATGGCCTCCTCCACTGTAGAAATGAGGCCACACTCAGGTTGGAGGAACAACACCTCATATTCCATCTTCTGGTAATGCCACCCACAAACCCCACCCCCATCTCCAACCCTGTATCTTCTTCACCAATTAACTTCCCAGTCCTTTACCTCATTAATCACCCAGTTTCACCTACCGCCTGGTGTTTGTCTCTCCCCTCCCCCCTTTTTAGATCTACTCCTCAGCAATTTTTCTCCAGTCCTGCCGAAGGGTTTTGGCCCGAAACGTCCACTGTGTTTTTTTCTCCATAGATGCTGCTTGGCCTGCTGAGTTCCTCCAGCAGTATGTAGCTTAACTTATAGAGTGTAGGCTGCCAATGTAAGCACTGAACGCCTTTTGAGGAGAAACTGACCGAAACACTTAAAGTAACTTGCATTTCTCCCCCCCCCCCCTCCAACCTTTGTGACTCCCCGACACTCCCAGCCCGAACTCCCCGGCTGCTTTACTAGGGCACTTGTGCTCCCGGCATGTTCGAGGGCGAGCATCTCTGCAAATCTTCATAACACTGATGCTGGAATATTTTTCAACATTTCAAAGCCCCAAACTAGACACAAAACTAAGCAAAGCTTAGTTCTGTATTCACGAGCATCACCTTCCGTCCTGCGGCCTTCGGTCACCAACTGGTCTAAAATGGCGGCGGACATCTGTGTCTGTATCCGGAACTCACAATGAGGGCCAAAGCGCGCTGATGGGGAAAGATTATACGTGACTCAGGATGCAGTTCCGGTTATTTTTGAGACTCGTGTGGCGTCGTCATCTTTGAAAAAGGCAACACGATCCCGGAAGTTCAGGTGCGGTGCTCGTGTCAGTTCAAGGTAATGAGAACTTGCTCTGGCAAACTGACGCTACCTTTGACTTCACTCCTGAAAAATTATCTGAATTAAATTGTATGAGGATAAAGCTGGTTAAAGTACACCGCGAAAACAGATTGAAAGGTAATAAGTAATGGAGGCATTTAGTGGTTATTCTCAACAAAGACATTCCGTTACGAAAGATTGACGATTATGAGGACAATTCATCTGTGGCCAAAGAACGAAACTGAAGGCGTAAATTGGAGTAATGAACCCCAATTGTTGGGGTTATTGGTAACTAAGAATATTAGCAAAAATAGAAAGTAAAAGATAACAATTCGGTGAGGACAAATGAAGACAAGCAGAGACTTTAAAATAATATTTTGTTTCAATCTTCTCAGATTGCCAACATTCTGATCATAATAACTGGTTTATCATTGGCGCATGTACTGAGATACTCTTGTGAGATTTGCATGCCAGTTCTCTGTATGCAGCTTCAACAATGCAATACAAAAGGAAAAACAGTAACAGAATGCAGAATATATGGCGTTGCAGCTACAGAGAGTACATAGCAACTAAGTTCTGTGCAGGTGGATAACGAGGAGACTGAGAGTTCATCTTTATCCTAAAGGAGGTCCTATAATAACCATGTAACATTTACAGTACGGAAACAGGCCATCTCGGCCCTTCTAGTCCGTGCCGAACGCTTACTCTCACCTAGTCCCACTGGCCCGCACTCAGCCCATAACCCTCCATTCCTTTCCTGTCCATATACCTATCCAATTTTACTTTAAATGACAATGTCGAATCTGCTTCTGCTGGAAGCTCGTTTCACACAGCTACCACTCTCTGAGTAAAGAAGTTCCCTCTCGTTTTACCCTTAAACTTTTGCCCCTTGTCCTCTTGTTTGAATCTCCCCTACTCTCAATAGAAAAAGCCTATCCACATCAACTCTACCTATCCCCCTCATAATTTTAAATACCTCTATCAAGTCTCCCCTCAACCTTCTACGCTCCAAAGAATAGAGACCTAACTTGTTCAACCTTTCTCTGTAACTTAGGTGCTGAAACCCAGGTAACATTCTAGTAAATCGCCTCTGTACTCTCTCTATTTTGTTGACATCTTTCCTATAATTTGGTGACCAGAACTCCAATGCTCCAAATTCAGCCTTACCAATGCCTTGTACAATGTTAACATTACATCCCAACTCTTATACTCAATGCTCTGATTTATAAAGGCCAGCATACCAAAAGCTTTCTTCACCACCCTATCCACATGAGATTCCAACTTCAGGGAACTATGCACCATTATTCCTAGATCACTCTGTTCTATTGCATTCTTCAATGTCCTACCATTTACCATGTGTATCCTATTTTGATTATTCCTACCAAAATGTAGCACCTCACACTTATCAGCATTAAACTCCATCTGCCATCATTCAGCCCACTCTTCTAACTGGCCTAAATCTCTCTGCAAGCTTTGAAAACCTACTTCATTATCCACAACACCACCTACCTTAGTATCATCTGCATAGTTACTAATCCAATTTACCATCATCCAGATCATTAATGTATATGACAAACAACATTGGACCCAGTACAGATCCCTGAGGCACACCACTAGTCACTGGCCTCCAACCTGACAAACAGCTATCTGGCATCTCCCATCCAGCCACGGTTGAATCCATTTCACTACTTTGATATTAATTCCTAATGACTGAACATTCCTAACTAACCTTCCATGTGGAACCTTGTCAAAGGCCTTACTGAAGTCCATATAGACAACATCCACTGCTTTACCCTTGTCAACTTTCCTCGTAACCTCTTCAAAAAATTCAATAAGATTTGTCAAACATGACCTTCCACGCACAAATCCATGTTAACTGTTCCTAATCAGACCCTGTCAATCCAGATAATTATATATATTATCTCTAAGAATACTTTCCATTAATTTACCCACCACTGACATCAAACTGACAGGCCTATAATTGCTAGGTTTACTCTTAGAACCCTTTTTAAACAATGGAACCACATGAGCAATACGCCAGTCCTCCGGCACCATCCCCGTTTCTAATGACATTTGAGATATTTCTGTCAGAGCCCCTGTTATTTCTACACTAACTTCCCTCAAGGTCCTAGGGAATATCCTGTCAGGACCCGGAGATTTATCCACTTTTATATTCCTTAAAAGCGCCGGTACTTCCTCCCCTTTAATCGTCATAGTTTCCATAACTTCCCTACTTGTTTCCCTTACCTTACACAATTCAATATCCTCCTTAGTGAATACCGAAGAAAAGAAATTGTTCAAAATCTCCCCCATCTCTTTCGGCTCCACGCATAGCTGTCCACTCTGATTCTCTAAGGGACCAATTTTATCCCTCACTATCCTTTTGCTATTATTATAACTGTAGAAACCTTCCAATTTATTTTCACCTTACTTGCCAAAGCAACCTCGTATCTTCTTTTAGCTTTTCTAATTTCTTTCTTCAGATTCTTCTTACATTCTTTATATTCCTCGAGCACCTCATTTACTCCATGCTGCCTATATTTATTGTAGATAAACACAAGGAAATCTGCAGATGCTGGAAATTCCTGACGAAGGGTCTTGGCCCGAAACGTCGACTGCGCTTCTCCCTATAGATGCTGTCTGGTCTGCTGCGTTCCACCAGCATTTTGTGTGTGTTGCTTTATTGTAGATATCTCTCTCTTTCTGAACCAAGTTTCCAATATCCCTTGAAAACCATGGCTCTCTCAAACCTTTAACCTTTCCTTTCAACCTAACAGGAACATAAAGATTCTGTACCCTCAAAATTTCACCTTTAAATGACCTCCATTTCTCTATTACTTCCTTCCCATAAAACAAATTGTCCCAATCCACTCCTTCTAAATCCTTTCGCATCTCCTCAAAGTTAGCCTTTCTCCAATCAGAAATCTCAACCCTGGGTCCAGTTCTATCCTTCTCCATAATTATATTGAAACTAATGGTATTATGATCACCAGACCCGAAGTGCTCCCCAACACATACCTCTGTCACCTGACCTATTTCATTCCCTAACAGGAGATCCAACACTGCCCCTTCTCTAGTCGGTACCTCTATGTATTGCTGCAAAAAACTATCCTGGACACATTTTACAAACTCCAAACCATCCATCCCTTTTACAGTATGGGCTTCCCAGTCTATGTGTGGAAAATTAAAATCTCCCACAATCACAACCCTGTGCTTGCTACAAATATCTGCTATCTCCTTGCAAATTTGCTCCTCCAATTCTTGCTCCCCGTTAGGTGGTCTATAATACACCCCTATAAGTGTTACTACACCTTTCCCATTCCTCAATTCCACCCAAATAGCCTTCCTAGACAAACCCTCTAAACTATCCTGTCAGAACACTGCTGTAATATTTTCTCTGACAAGCAATGCAACACCTCCCCCTCTTGTCCCTCGATTCTATCACACCTGAAGCAATGAAATCCAGGAATATTTAGTTGCCAATCACACCCCTCCTGCAACTATGTTTCACTAATAGCTACAACATCGTAGTTCCAAGTATCAATCCATGCTCTAAGCTCATCCACCTTTCTTACAATGCTCCTAGCATTAAAATAAATGCATTTAAGAAATTCTCTACCTCTTCCTCTCTGTTTATCTCTACCAGTACAAAGAACTTTACTGTCTTCTTCTTCTTCCTTCTCCCATGCATCTGTTCCTACACTCTGGTTCCCCTCCCCCTTATATCTAGTTTAAATCCACTGGAGCCTCTCTAGCAAAGCTACCTGCAAGAATATTTGTCCCCCTCCAGTTCAGATGTAAACTGTCCCGCCGGAACAGGTCCCACCTTCCCTGGAAAACTGCCCAATTATCTATAAATCTGAAGCCCTCCCTCCTGCACCTTGTCTTCAGCCACGTGTTGATCTGCACTATCTTACTATTTCTAAACCCACCTGCACGTGGCACTGGTAGCAATCCTGAGATTGATATCCTGGAGGTCCTGTCCTTCAACTTGGCACCTAGCTCCCTAAACTCACCTTTCAGGACCTCCTCACTCTTCCCACCCACGTCATTGGTCCCTACATGGACCAGGACATCTGGCTGCTCACCCTCCCTCTTGAGAATACTGAGAACTCGATCCGAGATATCGCGGACCCTGGCACCAGAGAGGCAACATACCATCCGGGATTCTCGATCTCTTCCACAGAACCTCCTATCTGTCCCCTTAACTATCGAATCCCCTTTCACTACTGCTCTCCTCTTTTCCCTCCTTCCCTTCTGAGCTGAGGGTCCAGTCTCGGTGCCAGAGACGCGACCACTGCAACTTGTCCCTGGTAGGTCGTCCCCACCAACAGTATCCAAAACAGTATACTTATTGTTGATGGGAACGGCCACAGGGGTGCTCTGCTCTCCTGTCTATTCTTCTTCCCTCTCCTGACAGTCACCCAACTACCTGTCTCCTAAATTCCAATCTATTTCTGCCTCTGCCTCCCGAATGATCCGAAGTTCATCCAGCTCCAGCTTCAGTTCCCTAACACGGTTTGTCAGGAGCTGCAGCTGGATGCACCTTTTATAGGTGTAGTCATCAGGGACAGCTGTGCTCGTCCTGACTTCCCACATACTGCAAATGGAGCACTCAACTGCCCTAACTGCTGCCTCCATTACCTACTCCTAAGCTAATTAGATTAATTAAAGGAGTTTACCCAGCCTTACCTCACTTGGAGTGAAGCTCATACTCAGCCCTCTGCTCGCTTTTTAAATTCCCCCGCTGATCTCAGAGGCCGACTTTCACGTGCTTGCACAGTCATGCCCGTTCAACCTTGCCTCTGCCTGATTGAGCCCAAAGCCATCCCACTCTGCCTCAGTCCACTCCGACAATGGCCGCTGTATATGGCGGGTCTTTCTTTTAAACCTTTGACGCACTACGTCACGCGCCTGTGCAGTCTACCCCTCTTTGCCCCGATCAGTTAAAAAAAAACAACTTATCTCCGAGCTTCTTTTACCTCTTCCCTCTCCGCCTCTTGCTTCGATTTAAAAAAAGAGTCCTGTCCAAGAGTCTTTTAACAATCAGATAGAAAGCTGTCTTTGAACCTGATGATATATGTCCTCAAACTTTTGTATTTTCTGAGCAAGCACACAGAATACTTCAGTAACTCTAGGTTCAGGAACAGGTATCACCCCTCAACCATCAGGTTCTTGAACCAAAGGGGTTCTTCACTCGCCCCATCATTGAACTGTTCCCACACCCAATGGGCTCACTTTCCAGAATTCTTCATCTCATGTTCTGTTGTTTATTTCAATAGGTACATTTAATGTCAGAGAAATGTATACAATATACATCCTGAAATTCTTTTTTTAGCAAACATCCATGAAAACAGAGGAGTCCCCCAAAGAATGAATGACAGTTTAAATGTTAGAACCCCAAAGCCCCCCAGCTCCCCCTCCCACACATAAGTAGCAGCAAAGCAATGACCCCCCCCACCAGCAAAAAAAACCATCAGTGCACCCCCACCAAGCACTCCAGCGTACAGAAAAGCATCAATAAAGACACAGACTTGCAGTACCCCAAAGACTACTCGTTCACTCGGTAATCCGACATACCACAGGCTCTCTCTCCCCCTAATAAGGGAAAAAAAGGTGTTTCCCATTTCACAGTGAGAGGGGAGGACATAACAAACATCTTGCTGATTTATTTATTATCATTATTTCTTTGTTTTTGTATTTGCATAGTTTGTTGACTTTTGCACAGTGGTTGTTTGGCCGTACCGTTGGGTACGGTCTTTCGATGATTCTATTGTGTTTCTTGCACTTACTGTCCAGAAAAAGACAAATTTCAGGGTTGTGTATGGTTGTCATCTAGGGTACTGTGGTAATGCATTTACTTTGAACTTTGAACTCAGCAGTTCAGGCAGTATTAATGGAAATTAATCAAGGATCTGATGACTTGATGAAGGGTCTCAGCCCAAATCATCGGCTATTTATTCATTTCCATAGATGCTGTCTGATCTACTGAGTAGTTCCAGCATTTGGTGTGTTTCTCTGGATTTCCAGTATCAGAATCTCTTGTGTTTTTGTGTTTTCTGGTCTGATGGTGGGGGGAGAAGGAGGAGAACGATCTCTTGGGACTTTGATTATGTTGGCTACTTTCCCAAGGCAAAGAGAATGGAGTCAAACTGTAGGGAACTACTGTCTCCATCTTCCTTGCAACTGGTGTCAAAGTGCGACTTCACATTCCTTTTGCCAGTCACCTTCATTCTATAGCTGTTCTTGATCATAAACCCTCTCCTCTCATCTTGCCTCCAGTGTAGTGCCCAGTGTACTCTCGATGTGGCTGAGCTTACACTGTAGAAAACATCATCAGACCTTGTACCTCTTTTTGTATAAAGACCCAATTCCTTGTTGGTGTTGTCCACTGAAGGGTCACAGGAGATCGGAACAGCGAGACAGAGGATGAGGCTGTCAGACAACTCTACACTGGAGCAATTGCCCTCTCCCCTCTCCCTCTCCCTCCCTCCTCACCCTCTCCTCCCTCTCCCCTCCCCTCCCCATCCCTCTCTCTCTCTCTCTCTCCCACCTCCCTCCCTCTCCCTCTCCCTCCCCTCCCCCTCCCCCTCCCTCCGTCTCACCTCTCTCTCTCCCTCCCCCTCCCTCTCCCTCCCTCTCTCTCTCTCTCTCTCTCTCTCTCTCATCTCTCTCTCTCTCTCTCTCTTGGGTGAACAGTGGGTTTTTGATGGGCTGGAGATCATGGTTTCTTTGGGGGCTTTGCTGTTGTATGTCTCTCTCCTCATTAGTGACAGAGAGAGAGAGAGAGAGAGAGAGAGACTGACACTGTGGGATGTCGACCTGTGGGATGTTCACGCTGTGGGTGAACAGCGTGTTGCTGGCCTCCACTCTCATAGGGATACCTCTCACTCCCTTTGTGAGAGAGAGAGAGAGAGAGAGACAGACAGACAGGACAGAGACTGACACTGTGGGATGTCGACCTGTTGGGTGAACAGTGTGTTGCAGGTCTCGGAGGGATACCTCTCACTCCCTTGTTAGTGACAGAGAGAGAGAGAGCCTGTGGAATTCGCCCTGTTGGGTGAACAGTGGTTTTTGATGGGTTCGAGATCTCTTTGGGAGCTTTGCTGTTGTTTGTGTAACCCTCAGCGTTAGTCTAGGGAAGACATTCTCTGGCCACACCAAACGTGTGAAACCTGAGGGGGGAAAGCCTCTTTGTTGTGTGGATGCTGTGTGATCTGTTCCCCTATTAAAAATCAGTACCATGAAGTAACAGACAGTACACCATATGTAATTAAACAATTTAACTTCATAATTTTTAATTTGACTAAAGGGTTAGTAAAGAAAAACAAAAAGAAAAGGGCCCATTTTAATGAAAGAGTCTAATTTGCACGTTGGAGCTCACAGTTTCCCTACTGTTGGTCCTCCATCAATTTCTCCCGGACTTCGTCGACTCCCAGCCCCACTCCAAGCTCACTCTGTCCTGCTGTCTACGAACTCTCCTTTCTGGCACCTCTCTTCATCTCTCACTGAACAAAAGACCCAGATCACCTTGTTCTCAGGCATGCAACATGAAAAACTTCATTGAATGGCGCACATTCAAAGCCCCCATTATCTCTAGCCATAGCCCAAACACTTGCTTCTACAGAAAAACCATTACATCAGCATGGAATTTTTTCCCAGGGTGTTACATATATATACTTATTGTGATTATCTCTAGCCATAGTCCCAAACACTGCTGCTACAGAAAGACCATAAATAGTCAATGTTTTGGGGTCAAGACCATTACACATTGAGTTTTCTCTCTCATTCATTCTTTGGGCTTTCTTTCTGTTTTGTGATGTCTGTGAAGAGTAAGGATTTCAGGTTGTGTACTGTGCAGTTTACAGTGCTGATATTAAATGGGACCATTGAAATCCTTTATGAATATGTCCCCAACCTGCCCTCGCCGAACGGCGTACCTACACTCACGCTCTCCAACAACCATCGTCCGAACGGCGTACGTACACTCACGCTCTCCAAAAGCCCTCACCGAACGGTGTACCTACACAACGCTCTCCAACCGCCCACGCCAAACGGAGTACATACACTCACGCTCTCCAACAGCCCTCGCCGAACGGTTGTACATACACTCACGCTCTCCAACAGCCCTCGCCGAACGACGTACCTACACTCACGCTCTCCAGCTGCACCAAGCCGAACAGCGTACGTACACTCACGCTCTCCAACAGCCCTCGCCGAACGGCGTACGTACACTCACGCTCTCCAACCGCCCTTGCTGAACGGCGTACGTACACTCACGCTCTCCAACCACCCCTCGCCGAACGGCGTACGTACACTCACGCTCTCCAACAGCCCTTGCCGAACGGCGTACGTAGACTCACGCTCTCCAACCACCCTCGCCGAACGGCGTACTTACACTCACGCTCTCCAACCGCCCTTGTCGAACGGCGTACATACACTCACGCTCTCCAACCGCCCTCGCCGAACGGTGTACGTACACTCACGCTCTCCAACCGCCCTCACCGAACGGCGTACGTAGACTCACGCTCTCCAACCACCCTCGCCGAACGGGCGTACTTACACTCACGCTCTCCAACCGCCCTTGCCGAACGGCGTACATACACTCACGCTCTCCAACCGCCGTCACCGAACGGCGTACGTACACTCACACTTTCCAGCTGCCCTCACCGAACGGCGTACGTACACTCATGCTCTCCAGCTGCCCTCTCCCTCCGAACTGCGTACGTACACTCACGCTCTCCAACAGCCCTCACCGAACGGCGTACGTACACTCACGCTCTCCAACCGCCCTCACTGAACTGCGTACGTACACTCACGCTCTCCAGCTGCCCTCACCGAACGGCGTACGTACACTCACGATCTCCAACCGCCCTCACCGAATGGCATACGTACACTCACGCTCTCCAACCGCCCTCGCCGAATGGCGTACGTACACTCACGCTCTCCAACCGCCCTCGCCGAATGACGTACGTACACTCACGCTCTCCAACCACCCTCACCGAACTGCGTACGTACACTCACGTTCTCCAACAGCCCTCGCCGAACGGCGTACGTGCACTCACGCTCTCCAGCTGCCCTCGCCGAACGGCGTACGTACACTCACGCTCTCCAGCTGCCTCACCGAACTGCGTACCTACACTCACATTTCCAGCTGCCCTCACCGAACGGTGTACGTACACTCACGCTCTCCAACCGCCCTCACTGAACTGCGTACGTACACTCACGCTTTCCAGCTGCCCTCACCGAACGGAGTACGTACAATCCACGCTCTCCGACAGCCCTCGCCGAACTGCGTACGTACACTCACGCTCTCCAACTGCCCTCACCGAACGGTGTACCTACACTCACGCTGTCCAACAGCCCACACCGAACGGCTTTTCGTACATTCACGCTCTCCAACTGTCCTCGCCGAACGGCGTACCTACACTCACGCTCTCCAGCTGCCCTCGCTGAGCGGCGTACGTACACTCACGCTCTCCAACAGCCCTCCCTGAATGGCGTACGTACATTCATGCTCTCCAGCTGCCCTCACCGAACGGCGTACGTACACTCACGCTCTCCAGCTGCCCTCTCCAAGTGTCGTATGTACACTCACGCTCTCCAACCACCCTCGCCCGAACGGCGTACGTACACTCACGCTCTCCAACAGCCCTTGCCGAAAGGCGTACGTAGACTCACGCTCTCCAACCACCCTCGCCGAACGGCGTACTTACACTCACGCTCTCCAACCGCCCTTGCCGAACGGCGTACATACACTCACGCTCTCCAACTGCCCTCGCCGAACGGTGTACGTACACTCACGCTCTCCAACCGCCCTCACCGAACGACGTACCTACACTCACGCTCTCCAGCTGCACCAACCGAACAGCGTACGTACACTCACGCTCTCCAACAGCCCTTGCCGAACGGCGTACGTAGACTCACGCTCTCAACCACCCTCGCCGAACGGCGTACTTACACGCACGCTCTCCAACCGCCCTTGCCGAACGGCGTACATACACTCACGCTCTCCAACCGCCCTCGCCGAACGGCGTACGTACACTCACGCTCTCCAACCGCCCTCACCGAAAGACGTACCTACACTCACGCTCTCCAGCTGCACCAACCGAACAGCGTACGTACACTCACGCTCTCCAACAGCCCTCGCCGAACGGCGTACGTACACTCACGCTCTCCAACCGCCCTCGCCGAACGACGTACCTACACTCACGCTCTCCAGCTGCACCAACCGAACAGCGTACGTACACTCACGCTCTCCAACAGCCCTCGCCGAACGGCGTACGTACACTCACGCTCTCCAACCGCCCTCACCGAACGACGTACCTACACTCACGCTCTCCAACCGCCCTCACCGAACGACGTACTTACACTCACGCTCTCCAACCGCCCTTGCCGAACGGCGTACATACACTCACGCTCTCCAACCGCCCTCGCCGAACGGTGTACGTACAACTCAACGCACTCCAACCGCCCTCACCGAACGACGTACCTACACTCACGCTCTCCAGCTGCACCAACCGAACAGCGTACGTACACTCACGCTCTCCAACAGCCCTCGCCGAACGGCGTACGTACACTCACGCTCTCCAACCGCCCTCGCCGAACGACGTACGTACACTCACGCTCTCCAACCGCCCTTGCCGAACGGCGTACGTACACTCACGCTCTCCAACAGCCCTCGCCGAATGGCGTACGTACACTCACGCTCTCCAACAGCCCTCGCCGAATGGCGTACGTACACTCACGCTCTCCAACCGCCCTTGCCGAACGGCGTACGTACACTCACGCTCTCCAACCGCCCTCGCCGAACAACGTACCTACACTCACGCTCTCCAACAGCCCTCGCCGAATGGCGTACGTACACTCACGCTCTCCAACCGCCCTTGCCGAACGGCGTACATACACTCACGCTCTCCAACCGCCCTCGCCGAACGGTGTACGTACACTCACGCACTCCAACCGCCCTCACCGAACGACGTACCTACACTCACGCTCTCCAGCTGCACCAACCGAACAGCGTACGTACACTCACGCTCTCCAACAGCCCTCGCCGAACGGCGTACGTACACTCACGCTCTCCAACCGCCCCTCCGCCGAACGACGTACCTACACTCACGCTCTCCAACCGCCCTCGCCGAACGGCGTACCTACACTCACGCTCTCCAACCGCCCTCGCCGAACAGCGTACGTACACTCACGCTCTCCAACCGCCCTTGCCGAACGGCGTACGTACACTCACGCTCTCCAACAGCCCTCGCCGAACGACGTACCTACACTCACGCTCTCCAACCGCCCTTGCTGAACGGCGTACGTACACTCACGCTCTCCAACCACACTCACTCGCCGAACGGCGTACGTACACTCACGCTCTCCAACCACCCTCGCCGAACGGCGTACGTACACTCACGCTCACCAACAGCCCTCGCCGAACGGCGTACCTACACTCACGCTCTCCAGCTGCACCAAACGAACAGCGTACGTACACTCACGCTCTCCAACAGCCCTTGCCGAACGGTGTACGTAGACTCACGCTCTCCAACCACCCTCGCCGAACGGCGTACGTACACTCACGCTCTCCAACCGCCCTCGCCGAACGGCGTACCTACACTCACGCTCTCCAACCGCCCTCGCCGAACGGCGTACCTACACTCACGCTCTCCAACCGCCCTCGCCGAACGGCGTACGTACACTCACGCTCTCCAACAGCCCTTGCCGAACGGCGTACGTAGACTCACGCTCTCCAACCACCCTCGCCGAACGGCGTACGTACACTCACGCTCTCCAACAGCCCTCGCCAAACGGCGTACGTACACTCACGCTCTCCAACCTCCCTTGCCGAACGGCTTACGTACACTCACGCTCTCCAACCGCCCTCGCCGAACGGCGTACGTACACTCACGCTCTCCAACCACCCTCGCCGAACGACGTACCTACACTCACGCTCTCCAGCTGCACCAAGCCGAACAGCGTACGTACACTGACGCTCTCCAACAGCCCTCGCCGAACGGCGTACGTAGACTCACGCTCTCCAACCACCCTCGCCGAACGGCGTACTTACACTCACGCTCTCCAACCGCCCTTGCCGAACGGCGTACATACACTCACGCTCTCCAACCGCCCTCGCCGATCGGTGTACGTACACTCACGCTCTCCAACCGCCCTCACCGAACGACGTACCTACACTCACGCTCTCCAACAGCCCTTGCCGAACGGCGTACGTAGACTCACGCTCTCCAACCACCCTCGCCGAACGGCGTACTTACACTCACGCTCTCCAACCGCCCTTGCCGAACGGCGTACATACACTCACGCTCTCCAACCGCCTACACCGAACGGCGTACGTACACTCACACTTTCCAGCTGCCCTCACCGAACGGCGTACGTACACTCATGCTCTCCCAGCTGCCCTCTCCGAACTGCGTACGTACACTCACGCTCTCCAACAGCCCTCACCGAACGGCGTACGTACACTCACGCTCTCCAACCGCCATCACTGAACTGCGTACGTACACTCACGCTCTCCAGCTGCCCTCACCGAACGGCGTACGTACACTCACGCTCTCCAACCGCCCTCACCAAATGGCGTACGTACACTCACTCTCTCCAACCGCCCTCGCCGAATGGCGTACGTACACTCTCGCTCTCCAACCGCCCTCGCCGAATGACTTACGTACACTCACGCTCTCCAACCACCCTCACCGAACTGCGTACGTACACTCACGTTCTCCAACAGCCCTCGCCGAACGGCGTACGTGCACTCACGCTCTCCAGCTGCCCTCGCCGAACGGTGTACGTACACTCACGCTCTCCAGCTGCCCTCACCGAACTGCGTACCTACACTCACATTTCCAGCTGCCCTCACCGAACTGCGTACGTACACTCACGCTCTCCAACAGCCCTTGCTGAACGGCGTACGTACACTCACGCTCTCCAACAGCCCTCGCCTAACGGCGTACGTACACTCACGCTTTCCAGCTGCCCTCACCGAACGGAGTACGTACACTCACGCTCTCCAACAGCCCTCGCCGAACGGCGTACGTACACTCACGCTTTCCAGCTGCCCTCACCGAACGGAGTACGTACACTCACGCTCTCCAACCGCCCTCACTGAACTGCGTACGTACACTCACGCTTTCCAGCTGCCCTCACCGAACGGAGTACGTACACTCACGCTCTCCGACAGCCCTCGCCGAACTGCGTACGTACACTCACGCTCTCCAACTGCCCTCACCGAACGGTGTACCTACACTCACGCTGTCCAACAGCCCACACCGAACGGCTTTCGTACATTCACGCTCTCCAACTGTCCTCGCCGAACGGCGTACCTACACTCACGCTCTCCAGCTGCCCTCGCTGAGCGGCGTACGTACACTCACGCTCTCCAACAGCCCTCCCTGAATGGCGTACGTACATTCATGCTCTCCAGCTGCCCTCACCGAACGGCGTACGTACACTCACGCTCTCCAGCTGCCCTCTCCAAGTGTCGTATGTACACTCACGATCTCCAACCACCCTCGCCGAACGGCGTACGTACACTCACGCTCTCCAACAGCCCTTGCCGAACGGCGTACGTAGACTCACGCTCTCCCAACCACCCTCGCCGAACGGCGTACTTACACTCACGCTCTCCAACCGCCCTTGCCGAACGGCGTACATACACTCACGCTCTCCAACCGCCCTCGCCGAACGGTGTACGTACACTCACGCTCTCCAACCGCCCTCACCGAACGACGTACCTACACTCACGCTCTCCAGCTGCACCAACCGAACAGCGTACGTACACTCACGCTCTCCAGCAGCCCTTGCCGAACGGCGTACGTACACTCACGCTCTCCAACCGCCCTTGCCGAACGGCGTACATACACTCACGCTCTCCAACCGCCCTCGCCGAACGGTGTACGTACACTCACGCTCTCCAACCGCCCTCACCGAACGGTGTACGTACACTCACGCTCTCCAACCGCCCTCGCCGAACGGTGTACGTACACTCACGCTCTCCAACCGCCCTCACCGAACGGTGTACGTACACTCACGCTCTCCAACCGCCCTCACCGAACGGTGTACGTACACTCACGCTCTCCAACCGCCCTCGCCGAACGGTGTACGTACACTCACGCTCTCCAACCGCCCTCACCGAACGGTGTACGTACACTCACGCTCCCCAACCGCCCTCGGCCGAACGGTGTACGTACACTCACGCTCTCCAACCGCCCTCACCGAACGACGTACCTACACTCACGCTCTCCAGCTGCACCAACCGAACAGCGTACGTACACTCACGCTCTCCAACAGCCCTTGCCGAACGGCGTACGTACACTCACGCTCTCCAACCGCCCTCGCCGAACGACGTACCTACACTCACGCTCTCCAACCGCCCTCGCCGAACGACGTACCTACACTCACGCTCTCCAGCTGCACCAACCGAACAACATACGTACACTCACGCTCTCCAACAGCCCTCGCCGAATGGCGTACGTACACTCACGCTCTCCAACCGCCCTTGCCGAACGGCATACGTACACTCACGCTCTCCAACCGCCCTCGCCGAACGGCGTACGTACACTCACGCTCTCCAACCGCCCTCGCCGAACGACGTACCTACACTCACGCTCTCCAGCTGCACCAACCGAACAGCGTACGTACACTCACGCTCTCCAACAGCCATGCCGAACGGCGTACGTAGACTCACGCTCTCGAACCGCCCTCGCCGAACGGCGTACTTACACTCACGCTCTCGAACCGCCCTTGCCGAACGGCGTACATACACTCACGCTCTCCAACCGCCCTCGCCGAACGGTGTACGTACACTCACGCTCTCCAACCGCCCTCACCGAACGACGTACCTACACTCACGCTCTCCAGCTGCACCAACCGAACAGCGTACGTACACTCACGCTCTCCAACAGCCCTCGCCGAACGGCGTACGTACACTCACGCTCTCCAACCGCCCTCGCCGAACGACGTACCTACACTCACGCTCTCCAGCTGCACCAACCGAACAGCGTACGTACACTGACGCTCTCCAACAGCCCTCGCCGAACGGCGTACGTACACTCACGCTCTCCAACCGCCCTTGCCGAACGGCGTACGTACACTCACGCTCTCCAACCGCCCTCGCCGAATGGCGTACGTACACTCACGCTCTCCAACCGCCCTTGCTGAACGGCGTACGTACACTCACGCTCTCCAACCACCCTCGCCGAACGGCGTACGTACACTCACGCTCTCCAACAGCCCTTGCCGAACGGCGTACGTAGACTCACGCTCTCCAACCACCCTCGCCGAACGGCGTACGTACACTCACGCTCTCCAACCGCCCTTGCCGAACGGCGTACGTACACTCACGCTCTCCAACCGCCCTCGCCGAACGGTGTACGTACACTCACGCTCTCCAACCGCCCTCACCGAACGACGTACCTACACTCACGCTCTCCAACAGCCCTTGCCGAACGGCGTACTTACACTCACGCTCTCCAACCGCCCTTGCCGAACGGCGTACATACACTCACGCTCTCCAACCGCCGTCACCGAACGGCGTACGTACACTCACACTTTCCAGCTGCCCTCACCGAACGGCGTACGTACACTCATGCTCTCCAGCTGCCCTCTCCGAACTGCGTACGTACACTCACGCTCTCCAACAGCCCTCACCGAACGGCGTACGTACACTCACGCTCTCCAACCGCCCTCACTGAACTGCGTACGTACACTCACGCTCTCCAGCTGCCCTCACCGAACGGCGTACGTACACTCACGATCTCCAACCGCCCTCACCGAATGGCGTACGTACACTCACGCTCTCCAACCGCCCTCGCCGAATGGCGTACGTACACTCACGCTCTCCAACTGCCCTCACCGAATGACGTACGTACACTCACGCTCTCCAGCTGCCCTCACCGAACGGCGTACGTACACTCACGATCTCCAACCGCCCTCACCGAATGGCGTACGTACACTCACGCTCTCCAACCGCCCTCGCCGAATGGCGTACGTACACTCACGCTCTCCAACTGCCCTCACCGAATGACGTACGTACACTCACGCTCTCCAACCACCCTCACCGAACTGCGTACGTACACTCACGTTCTCCAACAGCCCTCGCCGAACGGCGTACGTGCACTCACGCTCTCCAGCTGCCCTCGCCGAACGGCGTACGTACACTCACGCTCTCCAGCTGCCCTCACCGAACTGCGTACCTACACTCAAGTTTCCAGCTGCCCTCACCGAACTGCGTACTTACACTCACGCTCTCCAACAGCCCTCGCCGAACGGCGTACGTACACTCACGCACTCCAACCGCCCTCACTGAACTGCGTACGTACACTCACGCTCTCCAGCTGCCCTCACCAAACGGAGTACGTACACTCACGCTCTCCGACAGACCTCGCCGAACTGCGTACGTACACTCACGCTCTCCAACTGACCGCACCGAACGGTGTACCTACACTCACGCTGTCCAACAGCCCACACCGAACGGCTTTCGTACATTCACGCTCTCCAACTGTCCTCGCCGAACGGCGTAATACACTCACGCTCTCCAGCTGCCCTCGCTGAGCGGCGTACGTACACTCACGCTCTCCAACAGCCCTCCCTGAATGGCGTACGTACATTCACGCTCTCCAGCTGCCCTCACCGAACGGTGTACGTACACTCACGCTCTCCAGCTGCCCTCTCCAAGTGTCGTATGTAAACTCACGCTCTACAACCACCATCGCCGAACGGCGTACGTACACTCACGCTCTCCAACAGCCCTTGCCGAACTGCGTACGTAGACTCACGCTCTCCAACCACCCTCGCCGAACGGCGTACTTACACTCACGCTCTCCAACCGCCCTTGCCGAACGGCGTACATACACTCACACTTTCCAGCTGCCCTCATCCGAACGGCGTACGTACACTCATGCTCTCCAGCTGCCCTCTCCGAACTGCGTACGTACACTCACGCTCTCCAACAGCCCTCACCGAACGGCGTACGTACACTCACGCTCTCCAACCGCCCTCACTGAACTGCGTACGTACACTCACGCTCTCCAGCTGCCCTCACCGAACGGCGTACGTACACTCACGATCTCCAACCGCCCTCACCGAATGGCATACGTACACTCACGCTCTCCAACCGCCCTCGCCGAATGGCGTACGTACACTCACGCTCTCCAACCGCCCTCGCCGAATGACGTACGTACACTCACGCTCTCCAACCACCCTCACCGAACTGCGTACGTACACTCACGTTCTCCAACAGCCCTCGCCGAACGGCGTACGTGCACTCACGCTCTCCAGCTGCCCTCGCCGAACGGCGTACGTACACTCACGCTCTCCAGCTGCCCTCACCGAACTGCGTACCTACACTCACATTTCCAGCTGCCCTCACCGAACGGTGTACGTACACTCACGCTCTCCAACCGCCCTCACTGAACTGCGTACGTACACTCACGCTTTCCAGCTGCCCTCACCGAACGGAGTACGTACACTCACGCTCTCCGACAGCCCTCGCCGAACTGCGTACGTACACTCACGCTCTCCAACTGCCCTCACCGAACGGTGTACCTACACTCACGCTGTCCAACAGCCCACACCGAACGGCTTTCGTACATTCACGCTCTCCAACTGTCCTCGCCGAACGGCGTACCTACACTCACGCTCTCCAGCTGCCCTCGCTGAGCGGCGTACGTACACTCACGCTCTCCAACAGCCCTCCCTGAATGGCGTACGTACATTCATGCTCTCCAGCTGCCCTCACCGAACGGCGTACGTACACTCACGCTCTCCAGCTGCCCTCTCCAAGTGTCGTATGTACACTCACGCTCTCCAACCACCCTCGCCGAACGGCGTACGTACACTCACGCTCTCCAACAGCCCTTGCCGAAAGGCGTACGTAGACTCACGCTCTCCAACCACCCTCGCCGAACGGCGTACTTACACTCACGCTCTCCAACCGCCCTTGCCGAACGGCGTACATACACTCACGCTCTCCAACTGCCCTCGCCGAACGGTGTACGTACACTCACGCTCTCCAACCGCCCTCACCGAACGACGTACCTACACTCACGCTCTCCAGCTGCACCAACCGAACAGCGTACGTACACTCACGCTCTCCAACAGCCCCTTGCCGAACGGCGTACGTAGACTCACGCTCTCCAACCACCCTCGCCGAACGGCGTACTTACACGCACGCTCTCCAACCGCCCTTGCCGAACGGCGTACATACACTCACGCTCTCCAACCGCCCTCGCCGAACGGCGTACGTACACTCACGCTCTCCAACCGCCCTCACCGAAAGACGTACCTACACTCACGCTCTCCAGCTGCACCAACCGAACAGCGTACGTACACTCACGCTCTCCAACAGCCCTCGCCGAACGGCGTACGTACACTCACGCTCTCCAACCGCCCTCGCCGAACGACGTACCTACACTCACGCTCTCCAGCTGCACCAACCGAACAGCGTACGTACACTCACGCTCTCCAACAGCCCTCGCCGAACGGCGTACGTACACTCACGCTCTCCAACCGCCCTCACCGAACGACGTACCTACACTCACGCTCTCCAACCGCCCTCACCGAACGACGTACTTACACTCACGCTCTCCAACCGCCCTTGCCGAACGGCGTACATACACTCACGCTCTCCAACCGCCCTCGCCGAACGGTGTACGTACACTCACGCACTCCAACCGCCCTCACCGAACGACGTACCTACACTCACGCTCTCCAGCTGCACCAACCGAACAGCGTACGTACACTCACGCTCTCCAACAGCCCTCGCCGAACGGCGTACGTACACTCACGCTCTCCAACCGCCCTCGCCGAACGACGTACGTACACTCACGCTCTCCAACCGCCCTTGCCGAACGGCGTACGTACACTCACGCTCTCCAACAGCCCTCGCCGAATGGCGTACGTACACTCACGCTCTCCAACAGCCCTCGCCGAATGGCGTACGTACACTCACGCTCTCCAACCGCCCTTGCCGAACGGCGTACGTACACTCACGCTCTCCAACCGCCCTCGCCGAACAACGTACCTACACTCACGCTCTCCAACAGCCCTCGCCGAATGGCGTACGTACACTCACGCTCTCCAACCGCCCTTGCCGAACGGCGTACATACACTCACGCTCTCCAACCGCCCTCGCCGAACGGTGTACGTACACTCACGCACTCCAACCGCCCTCACCGAACGACGTACCTACACTCACGCTCTCCAGCTGCACCAACCGAACAGCGTACGTACACTCACGCTCTCCAACAGCCCTCGCCGAACGGCGTACGTACACTCACGCTCTCCAACCGCCCTCGCCGAACGACGTACCTACACTCACGCTCTCCAACCGCCCTCGCCGAACGGCGTACCTACACTCACGCTCTCCAACCGCCCTCGCCGAACAGCGTACGTACACTCACGCTCTCCAACCGCCCTTGCCGAACGGCGTACGTACACTCACGCTCTCCAACAGCCCTCGCCGAACGACGTACCTACACTCACGCTCTCCAACCGCCCTTGCTGAACGGCGTACGTACACTCACGCTCTCCAACCACACTCGCCGAACGGCGTACGTACACTCACGCTCTCCAACCACCCTCGCCGAACGGCGTACGTACACTCACGCTCACCAACAGCCCTCGCCGAACGGCGTACCTACACTCACGCTCTCCAGCTGCACCAAACGAACAGCGTACGTACACTCACGCTCTCCAACAGCCCTTGCCGAACGGTGTACGTAGACTCACGCTCTCCAACCACCCTCGCCGAACGGCGTACGTACACTCACGCTCTCCAACCGCCCTCGCCGAACGGCGTACCTACACTCACGCTCTCCAACCGCCCTCGCCGAACGGCGTACCTACACTCACGCTCTCCAACCGCCCTCAGCCGAACGGCGTACGTACACTCACGCTCTCCAACAGCCCTTGCCGAACGGCGTACGTAGACTCACGCTCTCCAACCACCCTCGCCGAACGGCGTACGTACACTCACGCTCTCCAACAGCCCTCGCCAAACGGCGTACGTACACTCACGCTCTCCAACCTCCCTTGCCGAACGGCTTACGTACACTCACGCTCTCCAACCGCCCTCGCCGAACGGCGTACGTACACTCACGCTCTCCAACCACCCTCGCCGAACGACGTACCTACACTCACGCTCTCCAGCTGCACCAACCGAACAGCGTACGTACACTGACGCTCTCCAACAGCCCTCGCCGAACGGCGTACGTAGACTCACGCTCTCCAACCACCCTCGCCGAACGGCGTACTTACACTCACGCTCTCCAACCGCCCTTGCCGAACGGCGTACATACACTCACGCTCTCCAACCGCCCTCGCCGAACGGTGTACGTACACTCACGCTCTCCAACCGCCCTCACCGAACGACGTACCTACACTCACGCTCTCCAACAGCCCTTGCCGAACGGCGTACGTAGACTCACGCTCTCCAACCACCCTCGCCGAACGGCGTACTTACACTCACGCTCTCCAACCGCCCTTGCCGAACGGCGTACATACACTCACGCTCTCCAACCGCCTACACCGAACGGCGTACGTACACTCACACTTTCCAGCTGCCCTCACCGAACGGCGTACGTACACTCATGCTCTCCAGCTGCCCTCTCCGAACTGCGTACGTACACTCACGCTCTCCAACAGCCCTCACCGAACGGCGTACGTACACTCACGCTCTCCAACCGCCATCACTGAACTGCGTACGTACACTCACGCTCTCCAGCTGCCCTCACCGAACGGCGTACGTACACTCACGCTCTCCAACCGCCCTCACCAAATGGCGTACGTACACTCACTCTCTCCAACCGCCCTCGCCGAATGGCGTACGTACACTCTCGCTCTCCAACCGCCCTCGCCGAATGACTTACGTACACTCACGCTCTCCAACCACCCTCACCGAACTGCGTACGTACACTCACGTTCTCCAACAGCCCTCGCCGAACGGCGTACGTGCACTCACGCTCTCCAGCTGCCCTCGCCGAACGGTGTACGTACACTCACGCTCTCCAGCTGCCCTCACCGAACTGCGTACCTACACTCACATTTCCAGCTGCCCTCACCGAACTGCGTACGTACACTCACGCTCTCCAACAGCCCTTGCTGAACGGCGTACGTACACTCACGCTCTCCAACAGCCCTCGCCTAACGGCGTACGTACACTCACGCTTTCCAGCTGCCCTCACCGAACGGAGTACGTACACTCACGCTCTCCAACAGCCCTCGCCGAACGGCGTACGTACACTCACGCTTTCCAGCTGCCCTCACCGAACGGAGTACGTACACTCACGCTCTCCAACCGCCCTCACTGAACTGCGTACGTACACTCACGCTTTCCAGCTGCCCTCACCGAACGGAGTACGTACACTCACGCTCTCCGACAGCCCTCGCCGAACTGCGTACGTACACTCACGCTCTCCAACTGCCCTCACCGAACGGTGTACCTACACTCACGCTGTCCAACAGCCCACACCGAACGGCTTTCGTACATTCACGCTCTCCAACTGTCCTCGCCGAACGGCGTACCTACACTCACGCTCTCCAGCTGCCCTCGCTGAGCGGCGTACGTACACTCACGCTCTCCAACAGCCCTCCCTGAATGGCGTACGTACATTCATGCTCTCCAGCTGCCCTCACCGAACGGCGTACGTACACTCACGCTCTCCAGCTGCCCTCTCCAAGTGTCGTATGTACACTCACGATCTCCAACCACCCTCGCCGAACGGCGTACGTACACTCACGCTCTCCAACAGCCCTTGCCGAACGGCGTACGTAGACTCACGCTCTCCAACCACCCTCGCCGAACGGCGTACTTACACTCACGCTCTCCAACCGCCCTTGCCGAACGGCGTACATACACTCACGCTCTCCAACCGCCCTCGCCGAACGGTGTACGTACACTCACGCTCTCCAACCGCCCTCACCGAACGACGTACCTACACTCACGCTCTCCAGCTGCACCAACCGAACAGCGTACGTACACTCACGCTCTCCAGCAGCCCTTGCCGAACGGCGTACGTACACTCACGCTCTCCAACCGCCCTTGCCGAACGGCGTACATACACTCACGCTCTCCAACCGCCCTCGCCGAACGGTGTACGTACACTCACGCTCTCCAACCGCCCTCACCGAACGGTGTACGTACACTCACGCTCTCCAACCGCCCTCGCCGAACGGTGTACGTACACTCACGCTCTCCAACCGCCCTCACCGAACGGTGTACGTACACTCACGCTCTCCAACCGCCCTCACCGAACGGTGTACGTACACTCACGCTCTCCAACCGCCCTCGCCGAACGGTGTACGTACACTCACGCTCTCCAACCGCCCTCACCGAACGGTGTACGTACACTCACGCTCCCCAACCGCCCTCGCCGAACGGTGTACGTACACTCACGCTCTCCAACCGCCCTCACCGAACGACGTACCTACACTCACGCTCTCCAGCTGCACCAACCGAACAGCGTACGTACACTCACGCTCTCCAACAGCCCTTGCCGAACGGCGTACGTACACTCACGCTCTCCAACCGCCCTCGCCGAACGACGTACCTACACTCACGCTCTCCAACCGCCCTCGCCGAACGACGTACCTACACTCACGCTCTCCAGCTGCACCAACCGAACAACATACGTACACTCACGCTCTCCAACAGCCCTCGCCGAATGGCGTACGTACACTCACGCTCTCCAACCGCCCTTGCCGAACGGCATACGTACACTCACGCTCTCCAACCGCCCTCGCCGAACGGCGTACGTACACTCACGCTCTCCAACCGCCCTCGCCGAACGACGTACCTACACTCACGCTCTCCAGCTGCACCAACCGAACAGCGTACGTACACTCACGCTCTCCAACAGCCATGCCGAACGGCGTACGTAGACTCACGCTCTCGAACCGCCCTCGCCGAACGGCGTACTTACACTCACGCTCTCGAACCGCCCTTGCCGAACGGCGTACATACACTCACGCTCTCCAACCGCCCTCGCCGAACGGTGTACGTACACTCACGCTCTCCAACCGCCCTCACCGAACGACGTACCTACACTCACGCTCTCCAGCTGCACCAACCGAACAGCGTACGTACACTCACGCTCTCCAACAGCCCTCGCCGAACGGCGTACGTACACTCACGCTCTCCAACCGCCCTCGCCGAACGACGTACCTACACTCACGCTCTCCAGCTGCACCAACCGAACAGCGTACGTACACTGACGCTCTCCAACAGCCCTCGCCGAACGGCGTACGTACACTCACGCTCTCCAACCGCCCTTGCCGAACGGCGTACGTACACTCACGCTCTCCAACCGCCCTCGCCGAATGGCGTACGTACACTCACGCTCTCCAACCGCCCTTGCTGAACGGCGTACGTACACTCACGCTCTCCAACCACCCTCGCCGAACGGCGTACGTACACTCACGCTCTCCAACAGCCCTTGCCGAACGGCGTACGTAGACTCACGCTCTCCAACCACCCTCGCCGAACGGCGTACGTACACTCACGCTCTCCAACCGCCCTTGCCGAACGGCGTACGTACACTCACGCTCTCCAACCGCCCTCGCCGAACGGTGTACGTACACTCACGCTCTCCAACCGCCCTCACCGAACGACGTACCTACACTCACGCTCTCCAACAGCCCTTGCCGAACGGCGTACTTACACTCACGCTCTCCAACCGCCCTTGCCGAACGGCGTACATACACTCACGCTCTCCAACCGCCGTCACCGAACGGCGTACGTACACTCACACTTTCCAGCTGCCCTCACCGAACGGCGTACGTACACTCATGCTCTCCAGCTGCCCTCTCCGAACTGCGTACGTACACTCACGCTCTCCAACAGCCCTCACCGAACGGCGTACGTACACTCACGCTCTCCAACCGCCCTCACTGAACTGCGTACGTACACTCACGCTCTCCAGCTGCCCTCACCGAACGGCGTACGTACACTCACGATCTCCAACCGCCCTCACCGAATGGCGTACGTACACTCACGCTCTCCAACCGCCCTCGCCGAATGGCGTACGTACACTCACGCTCTCCAACTGCCCTCACCGAATGACGTACGTACACTCACGCTCTCCAGCTGCCCTCACCGAACGGCGTACGTACACTCACGATCTCCAACCGCCCTCACCGAATGGCGTACGTACACTCACGCTCTCCAACCGCCCTCGCCGAATGGCGTACGTACACTCACGCTCTCCAACTGCCCTCACCGAATGACGTACGTACACTCACGCTCTCCAACCACCCTCACCGAACTGCGTACGTACACTCACGTTCTCCAACAGCCCTCGCCGAACGGCGTACGTGCACTCACGCTCTCCAGCTGCCCTCGCCGAACGGCGTACGTACACTCACGCTCTCCAGCTGCCCTCACCGAACTGCGTACCTACACTCAAGTTTCCAGCTGCCCTCACCGAACTGCGTACTTACACTCACGCTCTCCAACAGCCCTCGCCGAACGGCGTACGTACACTCACGCACTCCAACCGCCCTCACTGAACTGCGTACGTACACTCACGCTCTCCAGCTGCCCTCACCAAACGGAGTACGTACACTCACGCTCTCCGACAGACCTCGCCGAACTGCGTACGTACACTCACGCTCTCCAACTGACCGCACCGAACGGTGTACCTACACTCACGCTGTCCAACAGCCCACACCGAACGGCTTTCGTACATTCACGCTCTCCAACTGTCCTCGCCGAACGGCGTAATACACTCACGCTCTCCAGCTGCCCTCGCTGAGCGGCGTACGTACACTCACGCTCTCCAACAGCCCTCCCTGAATGGCGTACGTACATTCACGCTCTCCAGCTGCCCTCACCGAACGGTGTACGTACACTCACGCTCTCCAGCTGCCCTCTCCAAGTGTCGTATGTAAACTCACGCTCTACAACCACCATCGCCGAACGGCGTACGTACACTCACGCTCTCCAACAGCCCTTGCCGAACTGCGTACGTAGACTCACGCTCTCCAACCACCCTCGCCGAACGGCGTACTTACACTCACGCTCTCCAACCGCCCTTGCCGAACGGCGTACATACACTCACGCTCTCCAACCGCCCTCGCCGAACGGTGTACGTACACTCACGCTCTCCAGCTGCACCAGCCAAACAGCGTACGTACACTCACGCTCTCCAACAGCCCTCGCCGAACGGCGTACGTACACTCACGCTCTCCAACCGCCCTTGCCGAACGGCATACGTACACTCACGCTCTCCAACCGCCCTCGCCGAACGGCGTACGTACACTCACGCTCTCCAACCGCCCTTGCCGAACGGCGTACGTAGACTCACGCTCTCCAACCACCCTCGCCGAACGTCGTACTTACACTCACGCTCTCCAACCACCCTTGCCGAACGGCGTACATACACTCACGCTCTCCAACCGCCCTCGCCGAACGGTGTACGTACACTCACGCTCTCCAACCGCCCTCACCGAACGACGTACCTACACTCACGCTCTCCAGCTGCACCAACCGAACAGCGTACGTACACTCACGCTCTCCAACAGCCCTTGCCGAACGGCGTACGTAGACTCACGCTCTCCAACCACCCTCGCCGAACGGCGTACTTACACTCACGCTCTCCAACCGCCCTTGCCGAACGGCGTACATACACTCACGCTCTCCAACCGCCCTCGCCGAACGGTGTACGTACACTCACGCTCTCCAACCGCCCTCACCGAACGACGTACCTACACTCACGCTCTCCAGCTGCACCAACCGAACAGCGTACGTACACTCACGCTCTCCAACAGCCCTCGCCGAATGGCGTACGTACACTCACGCTCTCCAACCGCCCTCACCGAACGACGTACCTACACTCACGCTCTCCAGCTGCACCAACCGAACAGCGTACGTACACTCACGCTCTCCAACAGCCCTCGCCGAACGGCGTACGTACACTCACGCTCTCCAACCACCCTTGCCGAACGGCGTACGTACACTCACGCTCTCCAACCGCCCTCGCCGAACGGCGTACGTACACTCACGCTCTCCAACAGCCCTTGCCGAACGGCGTACGTAGACTCACGCTCTCCAACCGCCCTCGCCGAACGGCGTACGTACACTCACGCTCTCCAACCGCCCTCGCCGAACGGCGTACGTACACACACGCTCTCCAACCGCCACTCACCGAACGGCGTACATACACTCACGCTCTCCAACTGCCCTCGCCGAACGGCGTACGTACACTCACGCTCTCCAACCGCCCTCACCGAACGGCGTACATACACTCACGCTCTCCAACCGCCCTCGCCGAACGGCGTACTTACACTCACGCTCTCCAACCGCCCTCGCCGAACGGCGTACGTACACTCACGCTCTCCAACCGCCCTCACCGAACGGCGTACATACACTCACGCTCTCCAACCGCCCTCGCCGAATGGCGTACATACACTCACGCTCTCCAACAGCCCTTGCCGAACGGCGTACCTACATTCACGCTCTCCAGCTGCCCTCAGCGAACGGCGTACGTACACTCATGCTCTCCAGCCGCCCTCGCCGAACTGCGTACGTACACTCACACTCTCCAACCGCCGTCACCGAACGGCGTACGTACACTCATGCTCTCCAACCGCCCTCGCCGAATGGCGTACCTACACTCACACTCTCCAACCGCCGTCACCGAACGGCGTACGTACACTCATGCTCTCCAGCTGCCCTCTCCGAACTGCGTACGTACACTCACGCTCTCCAACAGCCCTCACCGAATGGCGTACGTACACTCACGCTCTCCAACCGCCCTCACTGAACTGCGTACGTACACTCACGCTCTCCAACCGCCCTCACCGAACGGCGTACGTACACTCACGCTCTCCAACCGCCCTCACCGAATGGCGTACGTACACTCACGCTCTCCAACCGCCCTCGCCGAATGACGTACGTACACTCACGCTCTCCAACCAACATCACCGAACTGCGTACGTACACTCACGTTCTCCAACAGCCCTCGCCGAACGGCGTACGTGCACTAACGCTCTCCAGCTGCCCTCGCCGAACGGCGTACGTACACTCACGCTCTCCAGCTGCCCTCACCGAACTGCGTACCTACACTCACGTTTCCAGCTGCCCTCACCGAACTGCGTACGTACACTCACGTTTCCAGCTGCCCTCACCGAACTGCGTACGTACACTCACGCTCTCCAACAGCCCTTGCCAAACGGCGTATGTACACTCACGCTCTCCAACAGCCCTCGCCGAACAGCGTACGTACACTCACGCTCTCCAACCGCCCTCACTGAACTGCGTAAGTACACTCACGCTTTCCAGCTGCCCTCACCGAACGGAGTACGTACACTCACGCTCTCCAACAGCCCTCGCCGAACGGCGTTCGTACACTCACTCTCTCCAACCGCCCTCGCTGAACTGCGTACGTACACTCACGCTCTCCAACCGCCCTCACCGAACGGCGTACCTACACTCACGCTCTCCAACAGCCCTCGCCGAATGGCGTACGTACACTCACTCTCTCCAACCGCCCTCGCCGAACTGCGTACGTACACTCACGCTCTCCAACCGCACTCGCCGAACGGCGTACGTACACTCACGCTTTCCAGCTGCCCTCCCTGAACGGCATACGTACACTCACGCTCTCTAACAGACCTCGCCGAATGGCGTACGTACACTCACGCTCTCCAACCGCCCTCACCGTACGGCGTACGTACACTCACGCTCTCCAACCGCCCTCACCGAACGGCGTACCTACACTCACGCTCTCCAACAGCCCTCGCCGAACGGCGTACGTACACTCACGCTCTCCAACAGCCCTCGCCGAACGGCGTACGTACACTCACGCTCTCCAACAGCCCTCGCCGAACGGCGTACGTACACTCACGCTCTCCAGCT
Organism: Hemitrygon akajei; assembly: GCF_048418815.1. NCBI lineage: Eukaryota > Metazoa > Chordata > Chondrichthyes > Myliobatiformes > Dasyatidae > Hemitrygon > Hemitrygon akajei. The sequence goes on from NC_133130.1 coordinate 103,446,723, forward strand.
GCCCTCACTGAACGGCGTATGTACACTCACGTTTCCAGCTGCCCTCACCGAACGGAGTACGTACACTCACGCTCTCCGACAGCCCTCGCCGAACTGCGTACGTACACTCACGCTCTCCAACTGCCCTCACCGAACGGTGTACCTACACTCACGCTGTCCAACAGCCCACACCGAACGGCTTTCGTACATTCACGCTCTCCAACTGTCCTCGCCGAACGGCGTACCTACACTCACGCTCTCCAGCTGCCCTCGCTGAGCGGCGTACGTACACTCACGCTCTCCAACAGCCCTCCCTGAATGGCGTACGTACATTCATGCTCTCCAGCTGCCCTCACCGAACGGCGTACATACACTCACGCTCTCCAGCTGCCCTCTCCAAGTGTCGTATGTACACTCACGCTCTCCAACCACCCTCGCCGAACGGCGTACGTACACTCACGCTCTCCAACAGCCCTTGCCGAACGGCGTACGTAGACTCACGCTCTCCAACCACCCTCGCCGAACGGCGTACTTACACTCACGCTCTCCAACCGCCCTTGCCGAACGGCGTACATACACTCACGCTCTCCAACTGCCCTCGCCGAACGGTGTACGTACACTCAAGCTCTCCAGCTGCACCAACCGAACAGCGTACGTACACTCACGCTCTCCAACAGCCCTTGCCGAACGGCGTACGTAGACTCACGCTCTCCAACCACCCTCGCCGAACGGCGTACTTACACGCACGCTCTCCAACCGCCCTTGCCGAACGGCGTACATACACTCACGCTCTCCAACCGCCCTCGCCGAACGGCGTACGTAGACTCACGCTCTCCAACCACCCTCGCCGAACGGCGTACTTACACTCACGCTCTCCAACCGCCCTTGCCGAACGGCGTACATACACTCACGCTCTCCAACCGCCCTCGCCGAACGGTGTACGTACACTCACGCTCTCCAACCGCCCTCACCGAACGACGTACCTACACTCACGCTCTCCAGCTGCACCAACCGAACAGCGTACGTACACTCACGCTCTCCAACAGCCCTCGCCGAATGGCGTACGTACACTCACGCTCTCCAACCGCCCTCGCCGAACGACGTACCTACACTCACGCTCTCCAGCTGCACCAACCGAACAGCGTACGTACACTCACGCTCTCCAACAGCCCTCGCCGAACGGCGTACGTACACTCACGCTCTCCAACCACCCTTGCCGAACGGCGTACGTACACTCACGCTCTCCAACCGCCCTCGCCGAACGGCGTACGTACACTCACGCTCTCCAACAGCCCTTGCCGAACGGCGTACGTAGACTCACGCTCTCCAACCGCCCTCGCCGAACGGCGTACGTACACTCACGCTCTCCAACCGCCCTCGCCGAACGGCGTACGTACACACACGCTCTCCAACCGCCACTCACCGAACGGCGTACATACACTCACGCTCTCCAACTGCCCTCGCCGAACGGCGTACGTACACTCACGCTCTCCAACCGCCCTCACCGAACGGCGTACATACACTCACGCTCTCCAACCGCCCTCGCCGAACGGCGTACTTACACTCACGCTCTCTAACCGCCCTCGCCGAATGGCGTACATACACTCACGCTCTCCAACAGCCCTGGCCGAACGGCGTACCTACATTCACGCTCTCCAGCTGCCCTCAGCGAACGGCGTACGTACACTCATGCTCTCCAGCCGCCCTCGCCGAACTGCGTACGTACACTGACGCTTTCCAACCGCCCTCACCGAATGGCGTACCTACACTCACACTCTCCAACCGCCGTCACCGAACGGCGTACGTACACTCACACTTTCCAGCTGCCCTCACCGAACGGCGTACGTACACTCACGCTCTCCAACCGCCCTCACTGAACTGCGTACGTACACTCACGCTCTCCAACAGCCCTCACTGAACTGCGTACGTACACTCACGCTCTCCAACAGCCCTCACCGAATGGCGTACGTACACTCACGCTCTCCAACCGCCCTCACTGAACTGCGTACGTACACTCACGCTCTCCAACCGCCCTCACCGAACGGCGTACGTACACTCACGCTCTCCAACCGCCCTCACCGAATGGCGTACGTACACTCACGCTCTCCAACCGCCCTCGCCGAATGACGTACGTACACTCACGCTCTCCAACCAACATCACCGAACTGCGTACGTACACTCACGTTCTCCAACAGCCCTCGCCGAACGGCGTACGTGCACTAAAGCTCTCCAGCTGCCCTTGCCGAACGGCGTACGTACACTCACGCTCTCCAGCTGCCCTCACCGAACTGCGTACCTACACTCACGTTTCCAGCTACCCTCACCGAACTGCGTACGTACACTCACGCTCTCCAACAGCCCTTGCCAAACGGCGTATGTACACTCACGCTCTCCAACAGCCCTCGCCGAACAGCGTACGTACACTCACGCTCTCCAACCGCCCTCACTGAACTGCGTAAGTACACTCACGCTTTCCAGCTGCCCTCACCGAACGGAGTACGTACACTCACGCTCTCCAACAGCCCTCGCCGAACGGCGTTCGTACACTCACTCTCTCCAACCGCCCTCGCTGAACTGCGTACGTACACTCACGCTCTCCAACCGCACTCGCCGAACGGCGTACGTACACTCACGCTTTCCAGCTGCCCTCCCTGAACGGCATACGTACACTCACGCTCTCTAACAGACCTCGCCGAATGGCGTACGTACACTCACGCTCTCCAACCGCCCTCACCGTACGGCGTACGTACACTCACGCTCTCCAACTGCCCTCACCGAACGGTGTACCTACACTCACGCTGTCCAACAGCCCACACCGAACGGCTTTCGTACATTCACGCTCTCCAACTGTCCTCGCCGAACGGCGTACCTACACTCACGCTCTCCAGCTGCCCTCGCTGAGCGGCGTACGTACACTCACGCTCTCCAACAGCCCTCCCTGAATGGCGTACGTACATTCATGCTCTCCAGCTGCCCTCACCGAACGGCGTACATACACTCACGCTCTCCAGCTGCCCTCTCCAAGTGTCGTATGTACACTCACGCTCTCCAACCACCCTCGCCGAACGGCGTACGTACACTCACGCTCTCCAACAGCCCTTGCCGAACGGCGTACGTAGACTCACGCTCTCCAACCACCCTCGCCGAACGGCGTACTTACACGCACGCTCTCCAACCGCCCTTGCCGAACGGCGTACATACACTCACGCTCTCCAACCGCCCTCGCCGAACGGCGTACGTACACTCACGCTCTCCAACCGCCCTCACCGAAAGACGTACCTACACTCACGCTCTCCAGCTGCACCAACCGAACAGCGTACGTACACTCACGCTCTCCAACAGCCCTCGCCGAACGGCGTACGTACACTCACGCTCTCCAACCGCCCTCGCCGAACGACGTACCTACACTCACGCTCTCCAGCTGCACCAACCGAACAGCGTACGTACACTCACGCTCTCCAACAGCCCTCGCCGAATGGCGTACGTACACTCACGCTCTCCAACCGCCCTTGCCGAACGGCATACGTACACTCACGCTCTCCAACCGCCCTCGCCGAACGGTGTACGTACACTCACGCTCTCCAACCGCCCTCGCCGAACGACGTACCTACACTCACGCTCTCCAGCTGCACCAACCGAACAGCGTACGTACACTCACGCTCTCCAACAGCCCTCGCCGAACGGCGTACTTAGACTCACGCTCTCCAACCACCCTCGCCGAACGGCGTACTTACACTCACGCTCTCCAACCGCCCTTGCCGAACGGCATACGTACACTCACGCTCTCCAACCACCCTCGCCGAACGGCGTACATACATTCACGCTCTCCAACCGCCCTTGCCGAACGGCGGACATACATTCACGCTCTCCAACCGCCCTCGCCGAACGGTGTACGTACACTCACGCTCTCCAACCGCCCTCACCGAACGGCGTACATACATTCACGCTCTCCAACCGCCCTTGCCGAACGGCGTACATACATTCACGCTCTCCAACCGCCCTCGCCGAACGGTGTACGTACACTCACGCTCTCCAACCGCCCTTGCCGAACGGCGTACATACATTCACGCTCTCCAACCGCCCTCGCCGAACGGTGTACGTACACTTACGCTCTCCAACCGCCCTCACCGAACGACGTACCTACACTCACGCTCTCCAACCGCCCTCACCGAACGGCGTACTTACACTCACGCTCTCCAACCGCCCTCACCGAACGGCGTACTTACACTCACGCTCTCCAACCGCCCTTGCCGAACGGCGTACATACATTCACGCTCTCCAACCGCCCTCGCCGAACGGTGTACGTACACTCACGCTCTCCAACCACCCTCACCGAACGACGTACCTACACTCACGCTCTCCAACCACCCTCACCGAACGGCGTACTTACACTCACGCTCTCCAACCGCCCTCGCCGAACGGCGTACATACACTCACGCTCTCCAACCGCCCTCGCCGAACGGCGTACTTACACTCACGCTCTCTAACCGCCCTCGCCGAATGGCGTACATACACTCACGCTTTCCAGCTGCCCTCACCGAACGGCGTATGTACACTCATGCTCTCCAGCTGCCCTCTCCGAACTGCGTACGTACACTCACGCTCTCCAACAGCCCTCACCGAATGGCGTACGTACACTCACGCTCTCCAACCGCCCTCACTGAACTACGTACGTACACTCACGCTCTCCAGCTGCCCTCACCGAACGGCGTACGTACACTCACGCTCTCCAACCGCCCTCACCGAATGGCGTACGTACACTCACGCTCTCCAACCGCCCTCTCCGAATGACATACGTACACTCACGCTCTCCAACCAACATCACCGAACTGCGTACGTACACTCACGCTCTCCAGCTGCCCTCGCCGAACGGCGTACGTACACTCACGCTCTCCAGCTGCCCTCACCGAACTGCGTACGTACACTCACGCTCTCCAACAGCCCTCGCCGAACGGCGTATGTACACTCACGTTTCCAGCTGCCCTCACCGAACTGCGTACGTACACTCACGCTCTCCAACAGCCCTTGCCAAACGGCGTACGTACACTCACGCTCTCCAACAGCCCTCGCCGAACAGCGTACGTACACTCACGCTCTCCAACCGCCCTCACTGAACTGCGTACGTACACTCACGCTTTCCAGCTGCCCTCACCGAACGGAGTACGTACACTCACGCTCTCCAACAGCCCTCGCCGAACGGCGTTCGTACACTCACTCTCTCCAACCGCCCTCGCCGAACTGCGTACGTACACTCACGCTCTCCAACCGCCCTCAGCGAACGGCGTACCTACACTCACGCTCTCCAACAGCCCTCGCCGAACGGCGTACGTACACTCACGCTCTCCAACAGCCCTCGCCGAACGGCGTACGTACACTCACGCTCTCCAACAGCCCTCGCCGAACGGCGTACGTACACTCACGCTCTCCAGCTGCCCTCGCTGAACGGCCTATGTACACTCACGCTCTCCAACAGCCCTCGCCGAACGGCGTACGTACACTCACGCTCTCCAGCTGCCCTCGCTGAACGGCGTACGTACACTCACGCTCTCCAGCTGCCCTCGCTGAACAGCGTACGTACACACTCGCTCTCCAGCTGCCCTCGCCGAACGGTGTACATACACTAACGCTCTACAGCTGCCCTCGCCGAACTGCGTACGTATACTCACGCTCTCCAAACGCCCTCACTGAACTGCGTACGTACACTCACGCTTTCCAGCTGCCCTCACCGAACGGAGTACGTACACTCACGCTCTCCAACAGCCCTCGCCGAACGGCGTTCGTACACTCACTCTCTCCAACCGCCCTCGCCGAACTGCGTACGTACACTCACGCTCTCCAACCGCACTCGCCGAACGGCGTACGTACACTCACGCTTTCCAGCTGCCCTCCCTGAACGGCATACGTACACTCACGCTCTCTAACAGCCCTCGCCGAATGGCGTACGTACACTCACTCTCTCCAACCGCCCTCACCGTACGGCGTACGTACACTGACGCTCTCCAACCGCCCTCGCCGAACGGCGAACGTAGACTCACGCTCTCCAACCACCCTCGCCGAACGGCGTACTTACACGCACGCTCTCCAACCGCCCTTGCCGAACGGCGTACATACACTCACGCTCTCCAACCGCCCTCGCCGAACGGCGTACGTACACTCACGCTCTCCAACCGCCCTCACCGAAAGACGTACCTACACTCACGCTCTCCAGCTGCACCAACCGAACAGCGTACGTACACTCACGCTCTCCAACAGCCCACGCCGAACGGCGTACGTACACTCACGCTCTCCAACCGCCCTCGCCGAACGACGTACCTACACTCACGCTCTCCAGCTGCACCAACCGAACAGCGTACGTACACTCACGCTCTCCAACAGCCCTCGCCGAATGGCGTACGTACACTCACGCTCTCCAACCGCCCTTGCCGAACGGCATACGTACACTCACGCTCTCCAACCGCCCTCGCCGAACGGTGTACGTACACTCACGCTCTCCAACCGCCCTCGCCGAACGACGTACCTACACTCACGCTCTCCAGCTGCACCAACCGAACAGCGTACGTACACTCACGCTCTCCAACAGCCCTCGCCGAACGGCGTACTTAGACTCACGCTCTCCAACCACCCTCGCCGAACGGCGTACTTACACTCACGCTCTCCAACCGCCCTTGCCGAACGGCATACGTACACTCACGCTCTCCAACCACCCTCGCCGAACGGCGTACATACATTCACGCTCTCCAACCGCCCTTGCCGAACGGCGGACATACATTCACGCTCTCCAACCGCCCTCGCCGAACGGTGTACGTACACTCACGCTCTCCAACCGCCCTCACCGAACGGCGTACATACATTCACGCTCTCCAACCGCCCTTGCCGAACGGCGTACATACATTCACGCTCTCCAACCGCCCTCGCCGAACGGTGTACGTACACTCACGCTCTCCAACCGCCCTTGCCGAACGGCGTACATACATTCACGCTCTCCAACCGCCCTCGCCGAACGGTGTACGTACACTTACGCTCTCCAACCGCCCTCACCGAACGACGTACCTACACTCACGCTCTCCAACCGCCCTCACCGAACGGCGTACTTACACTCACGCTCTCCAACCGCCCTCACCGAACGGCGTACTTACACTCACGCTCTCCAACCGCCCTTGCCGAACGGCGTACATACATTCACGCTCTCCAACCGCCCTCGCCGAACGGTGTACGTACACTCACGCTCTCCAACCGCCCTCACCGAACGACGTACCTACACTCACGCTCTCCAACCACCCTCACCGAACGGCGTACTTACACTCACGCTCTCCAACCGCCCTTGCCGAACGGCGTACATACACTCACGCTCTCCAACCGCCCTCGCCGAACGGCGTACTTACACTCACGCTCTCTAACCGCCCTCGCCGAATGGCGTACATACACTCACGCTTTCCAGCTGCCCTCACCGAACGGCGTATGTACACTCATGCTCTCCAGCTGCCCTCTCCGAACTGCGTACGTACACTCACGCTCTCCAACAGCCCTCACCGAATGGCGTACGTACACTCACGCTCTCCAACCGCCCTCACTGAACTACGTACGTACACTCACGCTCTCCAGCTGCCCTCACCGAACGGCGTACGTACACTCACGCTCTCCAACCGCCCTCACCGAATGGCGTACGTACACTCACGCTCTCCAACCGCCCTCTCCGAATGACATACGTACACTCACGCTCTCCAACCAACATCACCGAACTGCGTACGTACACTCACGCTCTCCAGCTGCCCTCGCCGAACGGCGTACGTACACTCACGCTCTCCAGCTGCCCTCACCGAACTGCGTACGTACACTCACGCTCTCCAACAGCCCTCGCCGAACGGCGTATGTACACTCACGTTTCCAGCTGCCCTCACCGAACTGCGTACGTACACTCACGCTCTCCAACAGCCCTTGCCAAACGGCGTACGTACACTCACGCTCTCCAACAGCCCTCGCCGAACAGCGTACGTACACTCACGCTCTCCAACCGCCCTCACTGAACTGCGTACGTACACTCACGCTTTCCAGCTGCCCTCACCGAACGGAGTACGTACACTCACGCTCTCCAACAGCCCTCGCCGAACGGCGTTCGTACACTCACTCTCTCCAACCGCCCTCGCCGAACTGCGTACGTACACTCACGCTCTCCAACCGCCCTCAGCGAACGGCGTACCTACACTCACGCTCTCCAACAGCCCTCGCCGAACGGCGTACGTACACTCACGCTCTCCAACAGCCCTCGCCGAACGGCGTACGTACACTCACGCTCTCCAACAGCCCTCGCCGAACGGCGTACGTACACTCACGCTCTCCAGCTGCCCTCGCTGAACGGCCTATGTACACTCACGCTCTCCAACAGCCCTCGCCGAACGGCGTACGTACACTCACGCTCTCCAGCTGCCCTCGCTGAACGGCGTACGTACACTCACGCTCTCCAGCTGCCCTCGCTGAACAGCGTACGTACACACTCGCTCTCCAGCTGCCCTCGCCGAACGGTGTACATACACTAACGCTCTACAGCTGCCCTCGCCGAACTGCGTACGTATACTCACGCTCTCCAAACGCCCTCACTGAACTGCGTACGTACACTCACGCTTTCCAGCTGCCCTCACCGAACGGAGTACGTACACTCACGCTCTCCAACAGCCCTCGCCGAACGGCGTTCGTACACTCACTCTCTCCAACCGCCCTCGCCGAACTGCGTACGTACACTCACGCTCTCCAACCGCACTCGCCGAACGGCGTACGTACACTCACGCTTTCCAGCTGCCCTCCCTGAACGGCATACGTACACTCACGCTCTCTAACAGCCCTCGCCGAATGGCGTACGTACACTCACTCTCTCCAACCGCCCTCACCGTACGGCGTACGTACACTGACGCTCTCCAACCGCCCTCGCCGAACGGCGAACCTACACTCACGCTCTCCAACAGCCCTCGCCGAACGGCGTACGTACACTCACGCTCTCCAGCTGCCCTCACTGAACGGCGTATGTACACTCACGTTTCCAGCTGCCCTCACCGAACGGAGTACGTACACTCACGCTCTCCGACAGCCCTCGCCGAACTGCGTACGTACACTCACGCTCTCCAACTGCCCTCACCGAACGGTGTACCTACACTCACGCTGTCCAACAGCCCACACCGAACGGCTTTCGTACATTCACGCTCTCCAACTGTCCTCGCCGAACGGCGTACCTACACTCACGCTCTCCAGCTGCCCTCGCTGAGCGGCGTACGTACACTCACGCTCTCCAACAGCCCTCCCTGAATGGCGTACGTACATTCATGCTCTCCAGCTGCCCTCACCGAACGGCGTACGTACACTCACGCTCTCCAGCTGCCCTCTCCAAGTGTCGTATGTACACTCACGCTCTCCAACCACCCTCGCCGAACTGCGTACGTACACTCACGCTCTCCAACCGCCCTCACCGAACGGCGTACCTACACTCACGCTCTCCAACAGCCCTCGCCGAACGGCGTACGTACACTCACGCTCTCCAACAGCCCTCGCCGAACGGCGTACGTACACTCACGCTCTCCAACAGCCCTCGCCGAACGGCGTACGTACACTCACGCTCTCCAGCTGCCCTCGCTGAACGGCGTACGTACACTCACGCTCTCCAGCTGCCCTCGCTGAACAGCGTACGTACACACTCGCTCTCCAGCTGCCCTCGCCGAACGGTGTACGTATACTCACGCTCTCCAAACGCCCTCACTGAACTGCGTACGTACACTCACGCTTTCCAGCCGCCCTCGCCGAACGGCGTTCGTACACTCACTCTCTCCAACAGCCCTCGCCGAACGGCGTTCGTACACTCACTCTCTCCAACCGCCCTCGCCGAACTGCGTACGTACACTCACGCTCTCCAACCGCACTCGCCGAACGGCGTACGTACACTCACGCTTTCCAGCTGCCCTCCCTGAACGGCATACGTACACTCACGCTCTCTAACAGCCCTCGCCGAATGGCGTACGTACACTCACTCTCTCCAACCGCCCTCACCGTACGGCGTACGTACACTCACGCTCTCTAACAGCCCTCGCCGAATGGCGTACGTACACTCACTCTCTCCAACCGCCCTCACCGTACGGCGTACGTACACTCACGCTCTCCAACCGCCCTCACCGAACGGCGTACCTACACTCACGCTCTCCAACAGCCCTCGCCGAACGGCGTACGTACACTCACGCTCTCCAACAGCCCTCGCCGAACGGCGTACGTACACTCACGCTCTCCAGCTGCCCTCACTGAACGGCGTATGTACACTCACGTTTCCAGCTGTCCTCACCGAACGGAGTACGTACACTCACGCTCTCCGACAGCCCTCGCCGAACTGCGTACGCACACTCACGCTCTCCAACTGCCCTCACCGAACGGTGTACCTACACTCACGCTGTCCAACAGCCCACACCGAACGGCTTTCGTACATTCACGCTCTCCAACTGTTCTCGCCGAACGGCGTACCTACACTCACGCTCTCCAGCTGCCCTCGCTGAGCGGCGTACGTACACTCACGCTCTCCAACAGCCCTCCCTGAATGGCGTACGTCCATTCATGCTCTCCAGCTGCCCTCACCGAACGGCGTACGTACACTCACGCTCTCCAACCACCCTCGCCGAACGGCGTACGTACACTCACGCTCTCCAACAGCCCTTGCCGAACGGCGTACATACACTCACGCTCTCCAACCGCCCTCGCCGAACGGTGTACGTACACTCACGCTCTCCAACCGCCCTCGCCGAACGACGTACCTACACTCACGCTCTCCAGCTGCACCAACCGAACAGCGTACGTACACTCACGCTCTCCAACAGCCCTTGCCGAACGGCGTACGTAGACTCACGCTCTCCAACAGCCCTCACCGAACGGCGTACGTACACTCACGCTCTCCAGCTGCCCTCACCGAACGGAGTACGTACAATCACGCTCTCCGACAGCCCTCGCCGAACTGCGTACGTACACTCACGCTCTCCAACTGCCCTCACCGAACGGTGTACCTACACTCACGCTGTCCAACAGCCCACACCGAACGGCTTTCGTACATTCACGCTCTCCAACTGTCCTCGCCGAACGGCGTACCTACACTCACGCTCTCCTGCTGCCCTCGCTGAGCGGCGTACGTACACTCACGCTCTCCAACAGCCCTCCCTGAATGGCGTACGTACATTCATGCTCTCCAGCTGCCCTCACCGAACGGCGTACGTACAGTCACGCTCTCCAGCTGCCCTCTCCAAGTGTCGTATGTACACTCACGCTCTCCGACCACCCTCGCCGAACGGCGTACGTACACTCACGCTCTCCAACAGCCCTTGCCGAACGGCGTACGTAGACTCACGCTCTCCAACCACCCTCGCCGAACGGCGTACTTACACTCACGCTCTCCAACCGCCCTTGCCGAACGGCGTACATACACTCACGCTCTCCAACCGCCCTCGCCGAACGGCGTACTTACTCTCACGCTCTCCAACCGCCCTCGCCGAACGGCGTACGTACACTCACGCTCTCCAACAGCCCTCACCGAACGGCGTACGTACACTCACGCTCTCCAAACGCCCTCGCCGAATGGCGTACGTACACTCACGCTCTCCAACAGCCCTCACCGAACGACGTACCTACACTCACGCTCTCCAGCTGCACCAACCGAACAGCGTACGTACACTCACGCTCTCCAACAGCCCTCGCCGAACGGCGTACGTACACTCACGCTCTCCAACAGCCCTCACCGAACGGCGTACGTACACTCACGCTCTCCAAACGCCCTCGCCGAATGGCGTACGTACACTCACGCTCTCCAACAGCCCTCACCGAACGGCGTACGTACACTCACGCTCTCCAAACGCCCTCGCCGAACGGCGTACGTACACTCACGCTCTCCAACAGCCCTCACCGAACGGCGTACGTACACTCACGCTCTCCAAACGCCCTCGCCGAACGGCGTACGTACACTCACGCTCTCCAACCGCCCTCACCGAACGACGTACCTACACTCACGCTCTCCAGCTGCACCAACCGAACAGCGTACGTACACTCACGCTCTCCAACAGCCCTCACCGAACGGCGTACGTACACTCACTCTCTCCAACCGCCCTCGCCGAACGGTGTACGTACACTCACGCTCTCCAACCGCCCTCGCCGAACGGTGTACGTACACTCACGCTCTCCAACCGCCCTCGCCGAACGACGTACCTACACTCACGCTCTCCAGCTGCACCAACCGAACAGCGTACGTACACTCACGCTCTCCAACAGCCCTCGCCGAACGGCGTACGTACACTCACGCTCTCCAACAGCCCTCGCCGAATGGCGTACGTACACTCACGCTCCCCAACCGCCCTCGCCGAACGGCATACGTACACTCACGCTCTCCAACCGCCCTCGCCGAACGGCGTACGTACACTCACGCTCTCGAACCGCCCTCGCCGAACGACGTACCTACACTCACGCTCTCCAGCTGCACCAACCGAACAGCGTACGTAAACTCACGCTCTCCAACAGCCCTCGCCGAATGGCGTACGTAGACTCACGCTCTCCAACCACCCTCGCCGAACGGCGTACTTACACTCACGCTCTCCAACCGCCCTTGCCGAACGGCGTACATACACTCACGCTCTCCAACCGCCCTCGCCGAACGGTGTACGTACACTCACGCTCTCCAACCGCCCTCACCGAACGACGTACCTACACTCACGCTCTCCAACCGCCCTCACCGAACGGCGTACATACACTCACGCTCTCCAACCGCCCTCGCCGAACGGCGTACTTACACTCACGCTCTCTAACCACCCTCGCCGAATGGCGTACATACACTCACGCTCTCCAACAGCCCTCGCCGAACGGCGTACGTACACTCACGCTCTCCAGCTGCCCTCGCTGAACGGCGTACGTACACACTCGCTCTCCAGCTGCCCTCGCCGAACGGTGTACATACACTAACGCTCTACAGCTGCCCTCGCCGAACTGCGTACGTACACTCACGCTCTCCAACCGCCCTCACTGAACTGCGTACGTACATTCACGCTTTCCAGCTGCCCTCACCGAACGGAGTACGTACACTCACGCTCTCCAACCGCCATCACCGAATGGCGTACGTACACTCACGCTTTCCAGCTGCCCTCCCTGAACGGCATACGTACACTCACGCTCTCTAACCGCCCTAGCCGAATGGCGTACGTACACTCACGCTCTCCAACCGCCTTCACCGTACGGCGTACGTACACTCACGCTTTCCAGCTGCCCTCCCTGAACGGCATACGTACACTCACGCTCTCTAACAGCCCTCGCCGAATGGCGTACGTACACTCACGCTCTCCAACCGCCCTCACCGTACGGCGTACGTACACTCACGCTCTCCAACCGCCCTCACCGAACGGCGTACCTACACTCACGCTCTCCAACCGCCCTCGCCGAACGGCGTACGTACACTCACGCTCTCCAACAGCCCTCGCCGAACGGCGTACGTACACTCACGCTCTCCAACAGCCCTCGCCGAACGGCGTACGTACACTCACGCTCTCCAGCTGCCCTCACTGAACGGCGTATGTACACTCACGCTCTCCAGCTGCCCTCACCGAATGGTGTACCTACATTCACTCTCTCTAACAGCCCTCGCTGAACGGCGTACGTACACTCACGCTCTCCAGCTGCCCTCGCTGAACAGCGTACGTACACTCTCGCTCTCCAGCTGCCCTCGTCGAACGGTGTACATACACTCACGCTCTCCAGCTGCCCTCACCGAATGGCGTACGTACACTCACGCTCTCCAACCGCCCTCACCGTACGGCGTACGTACACTCACGCTCTCCAACCGCCCTCACCGAACGGCGTACCTACACTCACGCTCTCCAACAGCCCTCGCCGAACGGCGTACGTACACTCACGCTCTCCAACAGCCCTCGCCGAACGGCGTACGTACACTGACGCTCTCCAACAGCCCTCGCCGAACGGCGTACGTACACTCACGCTCTCCAGCTGCCCTCACTGTACGGCGTATGTACACTCACGTTTCCAGCTGCCCTCACCGAACGGAGTACGTACACTCACGCTCTCCGACAGCCCTCGCCGAACTGCGTACGTACACTCACGCTCTCCAACTGCCCTCACCGAACGGTGTACCTACACTCACGCTGTCCAACAGCCCACACCGAACGGCTTTCGTACATTCACGCTCTCCAACTGTCCTCGCCGAACGGCGTACCTACACTCACGCTCTCCAGCTGCACCAACCGAACAGCGTACGTACACTCACGCTCTCCAACAGCCCTCACCGAACGGCGTACGTACACTCACGCTCTCCAAACGCCCTCGCCGAATGGCGTACGTACACTCATGCTCTCCAACCGCCCTCACCGAACAGCGTACGTACACTCACGCTCTCCAACAGCCCTTGCCGAATGGCGTACGTAGACTCACGCTCTCCAACCACCCTCGCCGAACGGCGTACTTACACTCACGCTCTCCAACCGCCCTCGCCGAACGGTGTACGTACACTCACGCTCTCCAACCGCCCTCACCGAACGACGTACCTACACTCACGCTCTCCAACCGCCCTCGCCGAATGGCGTACGTACACTCATGCTCTCCAACCGCCCTCACCGAACAGCGTACGTACACTCACGCTCTCCAACAGCCCTTGCCGAACGGCGTACGTAGACTCACGCTCTCCAACCACCCTCGCCGAACGGCGTACTTACACTCACGCTCTCCAACCGCCCTCGCCGAACGGTGTACGTACACTCACGCTCTCCAACCGCCCTCACCGAACGACGTACCTACACTCACGCTCTCCAACCGCCCTCACCGAACGGCGTACATACACTCACGCTCTCCAACCGCCCTCGCCGAACGGCGTACTTACACTCACGCTCTCTAACCGCCCTCGCCGAATGGCGTACATACACTCACGCTCTCCAACAGCCCTCGCCGAACGGCGTACGTACACTCACGCTCTCCAGCTGCCCTCGCTGAACGGCGTACGTACACTCACGCTCTCCAACTGCCCTCACCGAACGGTGTACCTACACTCACGCTGTCCAACAGCCCACACCGAACGGCTTTCGTACATTCACGCTCTCCAACTGTCCTCGCCGAACGGCGTACCTACACTCACGCTCTCCAGCTGCCCTCGCTCAGCGGCGTACGTACACTCACGCTCTCCAACAGCCCTCCCTGAATGGCGTACGTACATTCATGCTCTCCAGCTGCCCTCACCGAACGGCGTACGTACACTCACGCTCTCCAGCTGCCCTCTCCAAGTGTCGTATGTACACTCACGCTCTCCAACCACCCTCGGCGAACGGCGTACGTACACTCACGCTTTGCAGCTGCCCTCACCGAACGGAGTACGTACACTCACGCTCTCCAACAGCCCTCGCCGAACGGCGTTCGTACACTCACTCTCTCCAACCGCCCTCGCCGAACTGCGTACGTACACTCACGCTCTCCAACCGCACTCGCCGAACGGCGTACGTACACTCACGCTTTCCAGCTGCCCTCCCTGAACGGCATACGTACACTCACGCTCTCTAACAGCCCTCGCCGAATGGCGTACGTACACTCACGCTCTCCAACCGCCCTCACCGTACGGCGTACGTACACTCACGCTCTCCAACCGCCCTCACCGAACGGCGTACCTACACTCACGCTCTCCAACAGCCCTCGCCGAACGGCGTACGTACACTCACGCTCTCCAACAGCCCTCGCCGAACGGCGTACGTACACTCACGCTCTCCAACAGCCCTCGCCGAACGGCGTACATACACTCACGCTCTCCAGCTGCCCTCACTGAACGGCGTATGTACACTCACGCTCTCCAGCTGCCCTCACCGAATGGTGTACCTACATTCACTCTCTCTAACAGCCCTCGCTGAACGGCGTACGTACACTCACGCTCTCCAGCTGCCCTCGCTGAACAGCGTACGTACACTCTCGCTCTCCAGCTGCCCTCGTCGAACGGTGTACATACACTCACGCTCTCCAGCTGCCCTCACCGAATGGCGTACGTACACTCACGCTCTCCAACCGCCCTCACCGTACGGCGTACGTACACTCACGCTCTCCAACCGCCCTCACCGAACGGCGTACCTACACTCACGCTCTCCAACAGCCCTCGCCGAACGGCGTACGTACACTCACGCTCTCCAACAGCCCTCGCCGAACGGCGTACGTACACTCACGCTCTCCAACAGCCCTCGCCGAACGGCGTACGTACACTCACGCTCTCCAGCTGCCCTCACTGAACGGCGTATGTACACTCACGTTTCCAGCTGCCCTCACCGAACGGAGTACGTACACTCACGCTCTCCGACAGCCCTCGCCGAACTGCGTACGTACACTCACGCTCTCCAACTGCCCTCACCGAACGGTGTACCTACACTCACGCTGTCCAACAGCCCACACCGAACGGCTTTCGTACATTCACGCTCTCCAACTGTCCTCGCCGAACGGCGTACCTACACTCACGCTCTCCAGCTGCACCAACCGAACAGCGTACGTACACTCACGCTCTCCAACAGCCCTCGCCGAACGGCGTACGTACACTCACGCTCTCCAACAGCCCTCACCGAACGGCGTACGTACACTCACGCTCTCCAAACGCCCTCGCCGAATGGCGTACGTACACTCACGCTCTCCAACCGCCCTTGCCGAACGGCATACGTACACTCACGCTCTCCAACCGCCCTCGCCGAACGGCGTACGTACACTCACGCTCTCCAACCGCCCTAGCCGAACGACGTACCTACACTCACGCTCTCCAGCTGCACCAACCGAACAGCGTACGTACACTCACGCTCTCCAACAGCCCTTGCCGAACGGCGTACGTAGACTCACGCTCTCCAACCACCCTCGCCGAACGGCGTACTTACACTCACGCTCTCCAACCGCCCTCACCGAACGACGTACCTACACTCACGCTCTCCAACCGCCCTCACCGAACGGCGTACATACACTCACGCTCTCCAACCGCCCTCGCCGAACGGCGTACTTACACTCACGCTCTCTAACCGCCCTCGCCGAATGGCGTACATACACTCACGCTCTCCAACAGCCCTCGCCGAACGGCGTACGTACACTCACGCTCTCCAGCTGCCCTCGCTGAACGGCGTACGTACACTCACGCTCTCCAACTGCCCTCACCGAACGGTGTACCTACACTCACGCTGTCCAACAGCCCACACCGAACGGCTTTCGTACATTCACGCTCTCCAACTGTCCTCGCCGAACGGCGTACCTACACTCACGCTCTCCAGCTGCCCTCGCTGAGCGGCGTACGTACACTCACGCTCTCCAACAGCCCTCCCTGAATGGCGTACGTACATTCATGCTCTCCAGCTGCCCTCACCGAACGGCGTACGTACACTCACGCTCTCCAGCTGCCCTCTCCAAGTGTCGTATGTACACTCACGCTCTGCAACCACCCTCGCCGAACGGCGTACGTACACTCACGCTCTCCAACAGCCCTTGCCGAACGGCGTACGTAGACTCACGCTCTCCAACCACCCTCGCCGAACGGCGTACTTACACTCACGCTCTCCAACCGCCCTTGCCGAACGGCGTACGTACACTCACGCTCTCCAACCGCCCTCGCCGAACGGTGTACGTACACTCACGCTCTCCAACCGCCCTCACCGAACGACGTACCTACACTCACGCTCTCCAGCTGCACCAACCGAACAGCGTACGTACACTCACGCTCTCCAACAGCCCTTGCCGAACGGCGTACGTAGACTCACGCTCTCCAACCACCCTCGCCGAACGGCGTACGTACACTCACGCTCTCCAACAGCCGTTGCTGAAAGACGTACGTACACTCACGCTCTCCAACAGCCCTCGCCGAACGGCGTACGTACACTCACGCTTTCCAGCTGCCCTCACCGAACGGAGTACGTACACTCACGCTCTCCGACAGCCCTCGCCGAACTGCGTACGTACACTCACTCTCTCCAACCGCCCTCGCCGAACTGCGTACGTACACTCACGCTCTCCAACCGCACTCGCCGAACGGCGTACGTACACTCACGCTTTCCAGCTGCCCTCCCTGAACGGCATACGTACACTCACGCTCTCTAACAGCCCTCGCCGAATGGCGTACGTACACTCACGCTCTCCAACCGCCCTCACCGTACGGCGTACGTACACTCACGCTCTCCAACCGCCCTCACCGAACGGCGTACCTACACTCACGCTCTCCAACAGCCCTCGCCGAACGGCGTACGTACACTCACGCTCTCCAACAGCCCTCGCCGAACGGCGTACGTACACTCACGCTCTCCAACAGCCCTCGCCGAACGGCGTACGTACACTCACGCTCTCCAGCTGCCCTCACTGAACGGCGTATGTACACTCACGCTCTCCAGCTGCCCTCACCGAATGGTGTACCTACATTCACTCTCTCTAACAGCCCTCGCTGAACGGCGTACGTACACTCACGCTCTCCAGCTGCCCTCGCTGAACAGCGTACGTACACTCTCGCTCTCCAGCTGCCCTCGTCGAACGGTGTACATACACTCACGCTCTCCAGCTGCCCTCACCGAATGGCGTACGTACACTCACGCTCTCCAACCGCCCTCACCGTACGGCGTACGTACACTCACGCTCTCCAACCGCCCTCACCGTACGGCGTACCTACACTCACGCTCTCCAACAGCCCTCGCCGAACGGCGTACGTACACTCACGCTCTCCAACAGCCCTCGCCGAACGGCGTACGTACACTCACGCTCTCCAACAGCCCTCGCCGAACGGCGTACGTACACTCACGCTCTCCAGCTGCCCTCACTGAACGGCGTATGTACACTCACGTTTCCAGCTGCCCTCACCGAACGGAGTACGTACACTCACGCTCTCCGACAGCCCTCGCCGAACTGCGTACGTACACTCACGCTCTCCAACTGCCCTCACCGAACGGTGTACCTACACTCACGCTGTCCAACAGCCCACACCGAACGGCTTTCGTACATTCACGCTCTCCAACTGTCCTCGCCGAACGGCGTACCTACACTCACGCTCTCCAGCTGCACCAACCGAACAGCGTACGTACACTCACGCTCTCCAGCTGCACCAACCGAACAGCGTACGTATACTCACGCTCTCCAACAGCCCTCGCCGAACGGCGTACGTAGACTCACGCTCTCCAACCACCCTCGCCGAACGGCGTACTTACTCTCACGCTCTCCAACCGCCCTTGCCGAACGGCGTACATATACTCACGCTCTCCAACCGCCCTCGCCGAACGGTGTACGTACATTCACGCTCTCCAACCGCCCTCACCGAAAGACGTACCTACACTCACGCTCTCCAGCTGCACCAACCGAACAGCGTACGTACACTCACGCTCTCCAACAGCCGTCACCGAACGGCGTACGTACACTCACGCTCTCCAGCTGCCCTCACTGAACGGCGTATGTACACTCACGTTTCCAGCTGCCCTCACCGAACGGAGTACGTACACTCACGCTCTCCGACAGCCCTCGCCGAACTGCGTACGTACACTCACGCTCTCCAACTGCCCTCACCGAACGGTGTACCTACACTCACGCTGTCCAACAGCCCACACCGAACGGCTTTCGTACATTCACGCTCTCCAACTGTCCTCGCCGAACGGCGTACCTACACTCACGCTCTCCAGCTGCACCAACCGAACAGCGTACGTACACTCACGCTCTCCAACAGCCCTCACCGAACGGCGTACGTACACTCACGCTCTCCAAACGCCCTCGCTGAATGGCGTACGTACACTCACGCTCTCCAACCGCCCTTGCCGAACGGCATACGTACACTCACGCTTTCCAACTGCCCTCGCCGAACGGCGTACGTACACTCACGCTCTCCAGCTGCACCAACCGAACGGCGTACGTATACTCACGCTCTCCAACAGCCCTTGCCGAACGGCGTACGTAGACTCACGCTCTCCAACCGCCCTTGCCGAACGGCGTACATACACTCACGCTCTCCAACCGCCCTTGCCGAACGGCGTACATACACTCACGCTCTCCAACCACCCTCGCCGAACGGCGTACTTACTCTCACGCTCTCCAACCGCCCTTGCCGAACGGCGTACATACACTCACGCTCTCCAACCGCCCTTGCCGAACGGTGTACGTACATTCACGCTCTCCAACCGCCCTCACCGAAAGACGTACCTACACTCACGCTCTCCAGCTGCACCAACCGAACAGCGTACGTACACTCACGCTCTCCAACAGCCGTCACCGAACGGCGTACGTACACTCACGCTCTCCAGCTGCCCTCACTGAACGGCGTATGTACACTCACGTTTCCAGCTGCCCTCACCGAACGGAGTACGTACACTCACGCTCTCCGACAGCCCTCGCCGAACTGCGTACGTACACTCACGCTCTCCAACTGCCCTCACCGAACGGTGTACCTACACTCACGCTATCCAACAGCCCACACCGAACGGCTTTCGTACATTCACGCTCTCCAACTGTCCTCGCCGAACGACGTACCTACACTCACGCTCTCCAGCTGCACCAACCGAACAGCGTACGTACACTCACGCTCTCCAACAGCCCTCACCGAACGGTGTACGTACACTCACGCTCTCCAACCGCCCTCACCGAACGACGTACCTACACTCACGCTCTCCAACCGCCCTCACCGAACGGCGTACATACACTCACGCTCTCCAACCGCCCTCGCCGAACGGCGTACTTACACTCACGCTCTCTAACCGCCCTCGCCGAATGGCGTACATACACTCACGCTCTCCAACAGCCCTCGCCGAACGGCGTACGTACACTCACGCTCTCCAGCTGCCCTCGCTGAACGGCGTACGTACACTCACGCTCTCCAACTGCCCTCACCGAACGGTGTACCTACACTCACGCTGTCCAACAGCCCACACCGAACGGCTTTCGTACATTCACGCTCTCCAACTGTCCTCGCCGAACGGCGTACCTACACTCACGCTCTCCAGCTGCCCTCGCTCAGCGGCGTACGTACACTCACGCTCTCCAACAGCCCTCCCTGAATGGCGTACGTACATTCATGCTCTCCAGCTGCCCTCACCGAACGGCGTACGTACACTCACGCTCTCCAGCTGCCCTCTCCAAGTGTCGTATGTACACTCACGCTCTCCAACCACCCTCGCCGAACGGCGTACGTACACTCACGCTCTCCAACAGCCCTTGCCGAACGGCGTACGTAGACTCACGCTCTCCAACAGCCCTGGCCGAACGGCGTACGTACACTCACGCTCTCCAACCGCCCTCACTGAACTGCGTACGTACACTCACGCTTTCCAGCTGCCCTCACCGAACGGAGTACGTACACTCACGCTCTCCGACAGCCCTCGCCGAACTGCGTACGTACACTCACGCTCTCCAACTGCCCTCACCGAACGGTGTACCTACACTCACGCTGTCCAACAGCCCACACCGAACGGCTTTCGTACATTCACGCTCTCCAACTGTCCTCGCCGAACGGCGTACCTACACTCACGCTCTCCAGCTGCCCTCGCTGAGCGGCGTACGTACACTCACGCTCTCCAACAGCCCTCCCTGAATGGCGTACGTACATTCATGCTCTCCAGCTGCCCTCACCGAACGGCGTACGTACACTCACGCTCTCCAGCTGCCCTCTCCAAGTGTCGTATGTACACTCACGCTCTCCAACCACCCTCGCCGAACGGCGTACGTACACTCACGCTCTCCAACAGCCCTTGCCGAACGGCGTACGTAGACTCACGCTCTCCAACCACCCTCGCCGAACGGCGTACTTACACTCACGCTCTCCAACCGCCCTTGCCGAACGGCGTACGTACACTCACGCTCTCCAACCGCCCTCGCCGAACGGTGTACGTACACTCACGCTCTCCAACCGCCCTCACCGAACGACGTACCTACACTCACGCTCTCCAGCTGCACCAACCGAACAGCGTACGTACACTCACGCTCTCCAACAGCCCTTGCCGAACGGCGTACGTAGACTCACGCTCTCCAACCACCCTCGCCGAACGGCGTACGTACACTCACGCTCTCCAACAGCCGTTGCTGAAAGGCGTACGTACACTCACGCTCTCCAACAGCCCTCGCCGAACGGCGTACGTACACTCACGCTCTCCAACCGCCCTCACTGAACTGCGTACGTACACTCACGCTTTCCAGCTGCCCTCACCGAACGGAGTACGTACACTCACGCTCTCCGACAGCCCTCGCCGAACTGCGTACGTACACTCACGCTCTCCAACTGCCCTCACCGAACGGTGTACCTACACTCACGCTGTCCAACAGCCCACACCGAACGGCTTTCGTACATTCACGCTCTCCAACTGTCCTCGCCGAACGGCGTACCTACACTCACGCTCTCCGACAGCCCTCGCCGAACTGCGTACGTACACTCACGCTCTCCAACTGCCCTCACCGAACGGTGTACCTACACTCACGCTGTCCAACAGCCCACACCGAACGGCTTTCGTACATTCACGCTCTCCAACTGTCCTCGCCGAACGGCGTACCTACACTCACGCTCTCCAGCTGCCCTCGCTGAGCGGCGTACGTACACTCACGCTCTCCAACAGCCCTCCCTGAATGGTGTACGTACATTCATGCTCTCCAGCTGCCCTCACCGAACGGCGTACGTACACTCACGCTCTCCAGCTGCCCTCTCCAAGTGTCGTATGTACACTCACGCTCTCCAACCACCCTCGCCGAACGGCGTACGTACACTCACGCTCTCCAACAGCCCTTGCCGAACGGCGTACGTAGACTCACGCTCTCCAACCACCCTCGCCGAACGGCGTACTTACACTCACGCTCTCCAACCGCCCTCGCCGAACGGTGTACGTACACTCACTCTCTCCAACCGCCCTCACCGAAAGACGTACCTACACTCACGCTCTCCAGCTGCACCAACCGAACAGCGTACGTACACTCACGCTCTCCAACAGCCGTCACCGAACGGCGTACGTACACTCACGCTCTCCAACCGCCCTCGCCGAACGACGTACCTACACTCACGCTCTCCAGCTGCACCAACCGAACAGCGTACGTACACTCACGCTCTCCAACAGCCCACGCCGAATGGCGTACGTACACTCACGGTCTCCAACCGCCCTTGCCGAACGGCATACGTACAGTCACGCTCTCCAACCGCCCTCGCCGAACGGCGTACGTACACTCACGCTCTCCAACCGCCCTCACCGAACGGCGTACGTACACTCACGCTGTCCAACCACCCTCGCCGAACGACGTACGTACACTCACGCTCTCCAACAGCCCTCGCCGAACGGCGTACGTACACTCACGCTCTCCAACCGCCCTCACCGAACGACGTACCTACACTCACGCTCTCCAGCTGCACCAACCGAACAGCGTACGTACACTCACGCTCTCCAACAGCCCTTGCCGAACGGCGTACGTAGACTCACGCTCTCCAACCGCCCTCGCCGAACGGCGTACTTACACTCACGCTCTCCAACCGCCCTTGCCGAACGGCGTACGTACACTCACGCTCTCCAACCGCCCTCGCCGAACGACGTACCTACACTCACGCTCTCCAGCTGCACCAACCGAACAGCGTACGTACACTCACGCTCTCCAACAGCCCTTGCCGAACGGCGTACGTAGACTCACGCTCTCCAACCACCCTCGCCGAACGGCGTACTTACACTCACGCTCTCCAACCGCCCTTGCCGAACGGCGTACATACACTCACGCTCTCCAACCGCCCTCGCCGAACAGTGTACGTACACTCACGCTCTCCAACCGCCCTCACCGAACGACGTACCTACACTCACGCTCTCCAACCGCCCTCACCGAACGGCGTACATACACTAACGCTCTACAGCTGCCCTCGCCGAACTGCGTACGTACAGTCACGCTCTCCAACCGCCCTCACTGAACTGCGTACGTACACTCATGCTTTCCAGCTGCCCTCACCGAACGGAGTACGTACACTCACGCTCTCCAACAGCCCTCGCCGAACGGCGTTCGTACACTCACTCTCTCCAACCGCCCTCTCCGAACTGCGTACCTACATTCACTCTCTGTAACAGCCCTCGCTGAACGGCGTACGTACACTCACGCTCTCCAGCTGCCCTCGCTGAACAGCGTACGTACACACTCGCTCTCCAGCTGCCCTCGCCGAACGGTGTACATACACTAACGCTCTACAGCTGCCCTCGCCGAACTGCGTACGTACAGTCACGCTCTCCAACCGCCCTCACTGAACTGCGTACGTACACTCACGCTTTCCAGCTGCCCTCACCGAACGGAGTACGTACACTCACGCTCTCCAACAGCCCTCGCCGAACGGCGTTCGTACACTCACTCTCTCCAACCGCCCTCTCCGAACTGCGTACGTACACTCACGCTCTCCAACCGCACTCGCCGAACGGCGTACGTACACTCACGCTCTCCAGCCGCCCTCGCCGAACGGCGTACCTACACTCACGCTTTCCAGCTGCCCTCCCTGAACGGCATACGTACACTCACGCTCTCTAACAGCCCTCGCCGAATGGCGTACGTACACTCACGCTCTCCAACCGCCCTCACCGTACGGCGTACGTACACTCACGCTCTCCAACCGCCCTCACCGAACGGCGTACCTACACTCACGCTCTCCAACAGCCCTCGCCGAACGGCGTACGTACACTCACGCTCTCCAACAGCCCTCGCCGAACGGCGTACGTACACTCACGCTCTCCAACAGCCCTCGCCGAACGGCGTACGTACACTCACGCTCTCCAGCTGCCCTCACTGAACGGCGTATGTACACTCACGCTCTCCAGCTGCCCTCACCGAATGGTGTACCTACATTCACTCTCTCTAACAGCCCTCGCTGAATGGCGTACGTACACTCACGTTCTCCAGCTGCCCTCGCTGAACAGCGTACGTACACTCTCGCTCTCCAGCTGCCCTCGTCGAACGGTGTACATACACTCACGCTCTCCAGCTGCCCTCACCGAATGGTGTACCTACACTCATGCTCTCTAACAGCCCTCGCTGAACGGCGTACGTACACTCATGCTCTCCAGCTGCCCTCGCTGAACGGTATACATACACTCACGCTCTCCAGCTGCCCTCAGCGAACGGCGTACGTACACTCATGGTCTCCAGCCGCCCTCGCCGAACTGCGTACGTACACTCACGCTTTCCAACCGCCCTCACCGAACGGTGTACATACACTCACGCTCTCCAGCTGCCCTCACCGAATGGCGTACGTACACTCACGCTCTCCAACCGCCGTCACCGAACGGCGTACGTACACTCACACTTTCCAGCTGCCCTCACCGAACGGCGTACGTACACTCACGCTCTCCAGCTGCACCAACCGAACAGCGTACGTACACTCACGCTCTCCAACAGCCCTTGCCGAACGGTGTACGTAGACTAACGCTCTCCAACCACCCTCGCCGAACGGCGTACTTACACTCACGCTCTCCAACCGCCCTTGCCGAACGGCGTACATACACTCACGCTCTCCAACCGCCCTCGCCGAACGGTGTACGTACACTCACGCTCTCCAACCGCCCTCACCGAACGACGTACCTACACTCACGCTCTCCAACCGCCCTCACCGAACGGCGTACATACACTCACGCTCTCCAACCGCCCTCGCCGAACGGCGTACTTACACTCACGCTCTCTAACCGCCCTCGCCGAATGGCGTACATACACTCACGCTCTCCAACAGCCCTCGCCGAACGGCGTACGTACACTCACGCTCTCCAGCTGCCCTCGCTGAACGGCGTATGTACACTCACGCTCTCCAGCTGCCCTCACCGAATGGTGTACCTACATTCACTCTCTGTAACAGCCCTCGCTGAACGGCGTACGTACACTCACGCTCTCCAGCTGCCCTCGCTGAACAGCGTACGTACACTCACGCTCTCCAGCTGCCCTCGCCGAATGGTGTACCTACATTCACTCTCTGTAACAGCCCTCGCCGAACGGTGTACATACACTCACGCTCTCCAGCTGCCCTCGCCGAACGGCGTACGTACACTCACGCTCTCCAGCTGCCCTCGCTGAACAGCGTACGTACACACTCGCTCTCCCGCTGCCCTCGCCGAACGGTGTACATACACTAACGCTCTCCAACAGCCCTCGCCGAACGGCGTTCGTACACTCACTCTCTCCAACCGCCCTCACCGAACGGAGTACGTACACTCACGCTCTCCAACAGCCCTCGCCGAACGGCGTTCGTACACTCACTCTCTCCAACCGCCCTCGCCAAACTGCGTACGTACACTCACGCTCTCCAACCGCACTCGCCGAACGGCGTACGTACACTCACGCTTTCCAGCTGCCCTCCCTGAACGGCATACGTACACTCACGCTCTCTAACAGCCCTCGCCGAATGGCGTACGTACACTCACGCTCTCCAACCGCCCTCACCGTACGGCGTACGTACACTCACGCTCTCCAACCGCCCTCACCGAACGGCGTACCTACACTCACGCTCTCCAACAGCCCTCGCCGAACGGCGTACGTACACTCACGCTCTCCAACTGCCCTCACCGAACGGTGTACCTACACTCACGCTGTCCAACAGCCCACACCGAACGGCTTTCGTACATTCACGCTCTCCAACTGTCCTCGCCGAACGGCGTACCTACACTCACGCTCTCCAGCTGCACCAACCGAACAGCGTACGTACACTCACGCTCTCCAACAGCCCTCACCGAACGGCGTACGTACACTCACGCTCTCCAAACGCCCTCGCCGAATGGCGTACGTACACTCACGCTCTCCAACCGCCCTTGCCGAACGGCATACGTACACTCACGCTCTCCAACCGCCCTCGCCGAACGGCGTACGTACACTCACGCTCTCCAACCGCCCTCGCCGAACGTCGTACCTACACTCACGCTCTCCAGCTGCACCAACCGAACAGCGTACGTACACTCACGCTCTCCAACAGCCCTTGCCGAACGGCGTACGTAGACTCACGCTCTCCAACCGCCCTTGCCGAACGGCATACGTACACTCACGCTCTCCAACCGCCCTCGCCGAACGGTGTACGTACACTCACGCTCTCCAACCGCCCTCACCGATCGACGTACCTACACTCACGCTCTCCAACCGCCCTCACCGAACGGCGTACATACACTCACGCTCTCCAACCGCCCTCGCCGAACGGCGTACTTACACTCACGCTCTCTAACCGCCCTCGCCGAATGGCGTACATACACTCACGCTCTCCAACAGCCCTCGCCGAACGGCGTACGTACACTCACGCTCTCCAGCTGCCCTCGCTGAACGGCGTATGTACACTCACGCTCTCCAGCTGCCCTCACCGAATGGTGTACCTACATTCACTCTCTGTAACAGCCCTCGCTGAACGGCGTACGTACACTCACGCTCTCCAGCTGCCCTCGCTGAACAGCGTACGTACACTCACGCTCTCCAGCTGCCCTCGCCGAATGGTGTACCTACATTCACTCTCTGTAACAGCCCTCGCCGAACGGTGTACATACACTCACGCTCTCCAGCTGCCCTCGCCGAACGGCGTACGTACACTCACGCTCTGCAGCTGCCCTCGCTGAACAGCGTACGTACACACTCGCTCTCCCGCTGCCCTCGCCAAACGGTGTACATACACTAACGCTCTCCAACAGCCCTCGCCGAACGGCGTTCGTACACTCACTCTCTCCAACCGCCCTCACCGAACGGAGTACGTACACTCACGCTCTCCAACAGCCCTCGCCGAACGGCGTTCGTACACTCACTCTCTCCAACCGCCCTCGCCAAACTGCGTACGTACACTCACGCTCTCCAACCGCACTCGCCGAACGGCGTACGTACACTCACGCTTTCCAGCTGCCCTCCCTGAACGGCATACGTACACTCACGCTCTCTAACAGCCCTCGCCGAATGGCGTACGTACACTCACGCTCTCCAACCGCCCTCACCGTACGGCGTACGTACACTCACGCTCTCCAACCGCCCTCACCGAACGGCGTACCTACACTCACGCTCTCCAACAGCCCTCGCCGAACGGCGTACGTACACTCACGCTCTCCAACAGCCCTCGCCGAACGGCGTACGTACACTCACGCTCTCCAACAGCCCTCGCCGAACGGCGTACGTACACTCACGCTCTCCAGCTGCCCTCACTGAACGGCGTATGTACACTCACGCTCTCCAGCTGCCCTCACCGAATGGTGTACCTACATTCACTCTCTCTAACAGCCCTCGCTGAACGGCGTACGTACACTCACGCTCTCCAGCTGCCCTCGCTGAACAGCATACGTACACTCTCGCTCTCCAGCTGCCCTCGTCGAACGGTGTACATACACTCACGCTCTCCAGCTGCCCTCACCGAATGGCGTACGTACACTCACGCTCTCCAACCGCCCTCACCGTACGGCGTACGTACACTCACGCTCTCCAACCGCCCTCACCGAACGGCGTACCTACACTCACGCTCTCCAACAGCCCTCGCCGAACGGCGTACGTACACTCACGCTCTCCAACAGCCCTCGCCGAACGGCGTACGTACACTCACGCTCTCCAACAGCCCTCGCCGAACGGCGTACGTACACTCACGCTCTCCAGCTGCCCTCACTGAACGGCGTATGTACACTCACGTTTCCAGCTGCCCTCACCGAACGGAGTAC
Source organism: Hemitrygon akajei (assembly GCF_048418815.1). Taxonomy (NCBI): domain Eukaryota; kingdom Metazoa; phylum Chordata; class Chondrichthyes; order Myliobatiformes; family Dasyatidae; genus Hemitrygon; species Hemitrygon akajei. Next base: position 103,475,309 of record NC_133130.1, read on the forward strand.
GTACACTCACGCTCTCCGACAGCCCTCGCCGAACTGCGTACGTACACTCACGCTCTCCAACTGCCCTCACCGAACGGTGTACCTACACTCACGCTGTCCAACAGCCCACACCGAACGGCTTTCGTACATTCACGCTCTCCAACTGTCCTCGCCGAACGGCGTACCTACACTCACGCTCTCCAGCTGCACCAACCGAACAGCGTACGTACACTCACGCTCTCCAACAGCCCTCACCGAACGGCGTACGTACACTCACGCTCTCCAAACGCCCTCGCCGAATGGCGTACGTACACTCACGCTCTCCAACCGCCCTTGCCGAACGGCATACGTACACTCACGCTCTCCAACCGCCCTCGCCGAACGGCGTACGTACACTCACGCTCTCCAACCGCCCTCGCCGAACGTCGTACCTACACTCACGCTCTCCAGCTGCACCAACCGAACAGCGTACGTACACTCACGCTCTCCAACAGCCCTTGCCGAACGGCGTACGTAGACTCACGCTCTCCAACCGCCCTTGCCGAACGGCATACGTACACTCACGCTCTCCAACAGCCCTTGCCGAACGGCGTACGTAGACTCACGCTCTCCAACAGCCCTTGCCGAACGGCATACGTAGACTCACGCTCTCCAACCACCCTCGCCGAACGGCGTACTTACACTCACGCTCTCCAACCGCCCTTGCCGAACGGCGTACATACACTCACGCTCTCCAACCGCCCTCGCCGAACGGTGTACGTACACTCACGCTCTCCAACCGCCCTCACCGAACGACGTACCTACACTCACGCTCTCCAACCGCCCTCACCGAACGGCGTACATACACTCACGCTCTCCAACCGCCCTCGCCGAACGGCGTACTTACACTCACGCTCTCTAACCGCCCTCGCCGAATGGCGTACATACACTCACGCTCTCCAACAGCCCTCGCCGAACGGCGTACGTACACTCACGCTCTCCAGCTGCCCTCGCTGAACGGCGTACGTACACTCACGCTCTCCAACTGCCCTCACCGAACGGTGTACCTACACTCACGCTGTCCAACAGCCCACACCGAACGGCTTTCGTACATTCACGCTCTCCAACTGTCCTCGCCGAACGGCGTACCTACACTCACGCTCTCCTGCTGCCCTCGCTGAGCGGCGTACGTACACTCACGCTCTCCAACAGCCCTCCCTGAATGGCGTACGTACATTCATGCTCTCCAGCTGCCCTCACCGAACGGCGTACGTACACTCACGCTCTCCAGCTGCCCTCTCCAAGTGTCGTATGTACACTCACGCTCTCCAACCACCCTCGCCGAACGGCGTACGTACACTCACGCTCTCCAACAGCCCTTGCCGAACGGCGTACGTAGACTCACGCTCTCCAACCACCCTCGCCGAACGGCGTACTTACACTCACGCTCTCCAACCGCCCTTGCCGAACGGCGTACATACACTCACGCTCTCCAACCGCCCTCGCCGAACGGCGTACTTACTCTCACGCTCTCCAACCGCCCTCGCCGAACGGCGTACGTACACTCACGCTCTCCAACAGCCCTCACCGAACGGCGTACGTACACTCACGCTCTCCAAACGCCCTCGCCGAATGGCGTACGTACACTCACGCTCTCCAACAGCCCTCACCGAACGACGTACCTACACTCACGCTCTCCAGCTGCACCAACCGAACAGCGTACGTACACTCACGCTCTCCAACAGCCCTCGCCGAACGGCGTACGTACACTCACGCTCTCCAACAGCCCTCACTGAACGGCGTACGTACACTCACGCTCTCCAAACGCCCTCGCCGAATGGCGTACGTACACTCACGCTCTCCAACAGCCCTCACCGAACGGCGTACGTACACTCACGCTCTCCAAACGCCCTCGCCGAACGGCGTACGTACACTCACGCTCTCCAACAGCCCTCACCGAACGGCGTACGTACACTCACGCTCTCCAAACGCCCTCGCCGAACGGCGTACGTACACTCACGCTCTCCAACCGCCCTCACCGAACGACGTACCTACACTCACGCTCTCCAGCTGCACCAACCGAACAGCGTACGTACACTCACGCTCTCCAACAGCCCTCACCGAACGGCGTACGTACACTCACTCTCTCCAACCGCCCTCGCCCAACGGTGTACGTACACTCACGCTCTCCAACCGCCCTCGCCGAACGGTGTACGTACACTCACGCTCTCCAACCGCCCTCGCCGAACGACGTACCTACACTCACGCTCTCCAGCTGCACCAACCGAACAGCGTACGTACACTCACGCTCTCCAACAGCCCTCGCCGAACGGCGTACGTACACTCACGCTCTCCAACAGCCCTCGCCGAATGGCGTACGTACACTCACGCTCCCCAACCGCCCTCGCCGAACGGCATACGTACACTCACGCTCTCCAACCGCCCTCGCCGAACGGCGTACGTACACTCACGCTCTCCAACCGCCCTCGCCGAACGACGTACCTACACTCACGCTCTCCAGCTGCACCAACCGAACAGCGTACGTAAACTCACGCTCTCCAACAGCCCTCGCCGAACGGCGTACGTACACTCACGCTCTCCAACAGCCCTCGCCGAATGGCGTACGTAGACTCACGCTCTCCAACCACCCTCGCCGAACGGCGTACTTACACTCACGCTCTCCAACCGCCCTTGCCGAACGGCGTACATACACTCACGCTCTCCAACCGCCCTCGCCGAACGGTGTACGTACACTCACGCTCTCCAACCGCCCTCACCGAACGACGTACCTACACTCACGCTCTCCAACCGCCCTCACCGAACGGCGTACATACACTCACGCTCTCCAACCGCCCTCGCCGAACGGCGTACTTACACTCACGCTCTCTAACCACCCTCGCCGAATGGCGTACATACACTCACGCTCTCCAACAGCCCTCGCCGAACGGCGTACGTACACTCACGCTCTCCAGCTGCCCTCGCTGAACGGCGTACGTACACACTCGCTCTCCAGCTGCCCTCGCCGAACGGTGTACATACACTAACGCTCTACAGCTGCCCTCGCCGAACTGCGTACGTACACTCACGCTCTCCAACCGCCCTCACTGAACTGCGTACGTACATTCACGCTTTCCAGCTGCCCTCACCGAACGGAGTACGTACACTCACGCTCTCCAACCGCCATCACCGAATGGCGTACGTACACTCACGCTTTCCAGCTGCCCTCCCTGAACGGCATACGTACACTCACGCTCTCTAACCGCCCTCGCCGAATGGCGTACGTACACTCACGCTCTCCAACCGCCCTCACCGTACGGCGTACGTACACTCACGCTTTCCAGCTGCCCTCCCTGAACGGCATACGTACACTCACGCTCTCTAACAGCCCTCGCCGAATGGCGTACGTACACTCACGCTCTCCAACCGCCCTCACCGTACGGCGTACGTACACTCACGCTCTCCAACCGCCCTCACCGAACGGCGTACCTACACTCACGCTCTCCAATCGCCCTCGCCGAACGGCGTACGTACACTCACGCTCTCCAACAGCCCTCGCCGAACGGCGTACGTACACTCACGCTCTCCAACAGCCCTCGCCGAACGGCGTACGTACACTCACGCTCTCCAGCTGCCCTCACTGAACGGCGTATGTACACTCACGCTCTCCAGCTGCCCTCACCGAATGGTGTACCTACATTCACTCTCTCTAACAGCCCTCGCTGAACGGCGTACGTACACTCACGCTCTCCAGCTGCCCTCGCTGAACAGCGTACGTACACTCTCGCTCTCCAGCTGCCCTCGTCGAACGGTGTACATACACTCACGCTCTCCAGCTGCCCTCACCGAATGGCGTACGTACACTCACGCTCTCCAACCGCCCTCACCGTACGGCGTACGTACACTCACGCTCTCCAACCGCCCTCACCGAACGGCGTACCTACACTCACGCTCTCCAACAGCCCTCGCCGAACGGCGTACGTACACTCACGCTCTCCAACAGCCCTCGCCGAACGGCGTACGTACACTGACGCTCTCCAACAGCCCTCGCCGAACGGCGTACGTACACTCACGCTCTCCAGCTGCCCTCACTGTACGGCGTATGTACACTCACGTTTCCAGCTGCCCTCACCGAACGGAGTACGTACACTCACGCTCTCCGACAGCCCTCGCCGAACTGCGTACGTACACTCACGCTCTCCAACTGCCCTCACCGAACGGTGTACCTACACTCACGCTGTCCAACAGCCCACACCGAACGGCTTTCGTACATTCACGCTCTCCAACTGTCCTCAGCCGAACGGCGTACCTACACTCACGCTCTCCAGCTGCACCAACCGAACAGCGTACGTACACTCACGCTCTCCAACAGCCCTCACCGAACGGCGTACGTACACTCACGCTCTCCAAACGCCCTCGCCGAATGGCGTACGTACACTCATGCTCTCCAACCGCCCTCACCGAACAGCGTACGTACACTCACGCTCTCCAACAGCCCTTGCCGAACGGCGTACGTAGACTCACGCTCTCCAACCACCCTCGCCGAACGGCGTACTTACACTCACGCTCTCCAACCGCCCTCGCCGAACGGTGTACGTACACTCACGCTCTCCAACCGCCCTCACCGAACGACGTACCTACACTCACGCTCTCCAACCGCCCTCGCCGAATGGCGTACGTACACTCATGCTCTCCAACCGCCCTCACCGAACAGCGTACGTACACTCACGCTCTCCAACAGCCCTTGCCGAACGGCGTACGTAGACTCACGCTCTCCAACCACCCTCGCCGAACGGCGTACTTACACTCACGCTCTCCAACCGCCCTCGCCGAACGGTGTACGTACACTCACGCTCTCCAACCGCCCTCACCGAACGACGTACCTACACTCACGCTCTCCAACCGCCCTCACCGAACGGCGTACATACACTCACGCTCTCCAACCGCCCTCGCCGAACGGCGTACTTACACTCACGCTCTCTAACCGCCCTCGCCGAATGGCGTACATACACTCACGCTCTCCAACAGCCCTCGCCGAACGGCGTACGTACACTCACGCTCTCCAGCTGCCCTCGCTGAACGGCGTACGTACACTCACGCTCTCCAACTGCCCTCACCGAACGGTGTACCTACACTCACGCTGTCCAACAGCCCACACCGAACGGCTTTCGTACATTCACGCTCTCCAACTGTCCTCGCCGAACGGCGTACCTACACTCACGCTCTCCAGCTGCCCTCGCTCAGCGGCGTACGTACACTCACGCTCTCCAACAGCCCTCCCTGAATGGCGTACGTACATTCATGCTCTCCAGCTGCCCTCACCGAACGGCGTACGTACACTCACGCTCTCCAGCTGCCCTCTCCAAGTGTCGTATGTACACTCACGCTCTCCAACCACCCTCGCCGAACGGCGTACGTACACTCACGCTTTCCAGCTGCCCTCACCGAACGGAGTACGTACACTCACGCTCTCCAACAGCCCTCGCCGAACGGCGTTCGTACACTCACTCTCTCCAACCGCCCTCGCCGAACTGCGTACGTACACTCACGCTCTCCAACCGCACTCGCCGAACGGCGTACGTACACTCACGCTTTCCAGCTGCCCTCCCTGAACGGCATACGTACACTCACGCTCTCTAACAGCCCTCGCCGAATGGCGTACGTACACTCACGCTCTCCAACCGCCCTCACCGTACGGCGTACGTACACTCACGCTCTCCAACCGCCCTCACCGAACGGCGTACCTACACTCACGCTCTCCAACAGCCCTCGCCGAACGGCGTACGTACACTCACGCTCTCCAACAGCCCTCGCCGAACGGCGTACGTACACTCACGCTCTCCAACAGCCCTCGCCGAACGGCGTACGTACACTCACGCTCTCCAGCTGCCCTCACTGAACGGCGTATGTACACTCACGCTCTCCAGCTGCCCTCACCGAATGGTGTACCTACATTCACTCTCTCTAACAGCCCTCGCTGAACGGCGTACGTACACTCACGCTCTCCAGCTGCCCTCGCTGAACAGCGTACGTACACTCTCGCTCTCCAGCTGCCCTCGTCGAACGGTGTACATACACTCACGCTCTCCAGCTGCCCTCACCGAATGGCGTACGTACACTCACGCTCTCCAACCGCCCTCACCGTACGGCGTACGTACACTCACGCTCTCCAACCGCCCTCACCGAACGGCGTACCTACACTCACGCTCTCCAACAGCCCTCGCCGAACGGCGTACGTACACTCACGCTCTCCAACAGCCCTCGCCGAACGGCGTACGTACACTCACGCTCTCCAACAGCCCTCGCCGAACGGCGTACGTACACTCACGCTCTCCAGCTGCCCTCACTGAACGGCGTATGTACACTCACGTTTCCAGCTGCCCTCACCGAACGGAGTACGTACACTCACGCTCTCCGACAGCCCTCGCCGAACTGCGTACGTACACTCACGCTCTCCAACTGCCCTCACCGAACGGTGTACCTACACTCACGCTGTCCAACAGCCCACACCGAACGGCTTTCGTACATTCACGCTCTCCAACTGTCCTCGCCGAACGGCGTACCTACACTCACGCTCTCCAGCTGCACCAACCGAACAGCGTACGTACACTCACGCTCTCCAACAGCCCTCGCCGAACGGCGTACGTACACTCACGCTCTCCAACAGCCCTCACCGAACGGCGTACGTACACTCACGCTCTCCAAACGCCCTCGCCGAATGGCGTACGTACACTCACGCTCTCCAACCGCCCTTGCCGAACGGCATACGTACACTCACGCTCTCCAACCGCCCTCGCCGAACGGCGTACGTACACTCACGCTCTCCAACCGCCCTAGCCGAACGACGTACCTACACTCACGCTCTCCAGCTGCACCAACCGAACAGCGTACGTACACTCACGCTCTCCAACAGCCCTTGCCGAACGGCGTACGTAGACTCACGCTCTCCAACCACCCTCGCCGAACGGCGTACTTACACTCACGCTCTCCAACCGCCCTCACCGAACGACGTACCTACACTCACGCTCTCCAACCGCCCTCACCGAACGGCGTACATACACTCACGCTCTCCAACCGCCCTCGCCGAACGGCGTACTTACACTCACGCTCTCTAACCGCCCTCGCCGAATGGCGTACATACACTCACGCTCTCCAACAGCCCTCGCCGAACGGCGTACGTACACTCACGCTCTCCAGCTGCCCTCGCTGAACGGCGTACGTACACTCACGCTCTCCAACTGCCCTCACCGAACGGTGTACCTACACTCACGCTGTCCAACAGCCCACACCGAACGGCTTTCGTACATTCACGCTCTCCAACTGTCCTCGCCGAACGGCGTACCTACACTCACGCTCTCCAGCTGCCCTCGCTGAGCGGCGTACGTACACTCACGCTCTCCAACAGCCCTCCCTGAATGGCGTACGTACATTCATGCTCTCCAGCTGCCCTCACCGAACGGCGTACGTACACTCACGCTCTCCAGCTGCCCTCTCCAAGTGTCGTATGTACACTCACGCTCTGCAACCACCCTCGCCGAACGGCGTACGTACACTCACGCTCTCCAACAGCCCTTGCCGAACGGCGTACGTAGACTCACGCTCTCCAACCACCCTCGCCGAACGGCGTACTTACACTCACGCTCTCCAACCGCCCTTGCCGAACGGCGTACGTACACTCACGCTCTCCAACCGCCCTCGCCGAACGGTGTACGTACACTCACGCTCTCCAACCGCCCTCACCGAACGACGTACCTACACTCACGCTCTCCAGCTGCACCAACCGAACAGCGTACGTACACTCACGCTCTCCAACAGCCCTTGCCGAACGGCGTACGTAGACTCACGCTCTCCAACCACCCTCGCCGAACGGCGTACGTACACTCACGCTCTCCAACAGCCGTTGCTGAAAGACGTACGTACACTCACGCTCTCCAACAGCCCTCGCCGAACGGCGTACGTACACTCACGCTTTCCAGCTGCCCTCACCGAACGGAGTACGTACACTCACGCTCTCCGACAGCCCTCGCCGAACTGCGTACGTACACTCACTCTCTCCAACCGCCCTCGCCGAACTGCGTACGTACACTCACGCTCTCCAACCGCACTCGCCGAACGGCGTACGTACACTCACGCTTTCCAGCTGCCCTCCCTGAACGGCATACGTACACTCACGCTCTCTAACAGCCCTCGCCGAATGGCGTACGTACACTCACGCTCTCCAACCGCCCTCACCGTACGGCGTACGTACACTCACGCTCTCCAACCGCCCTCACCGAACGGCGTACCTACACTCACGCTCTCCAACAGCCCTCGCCGAACGGCGTACGTACACTCACGCTCTCCAACAGCCCTCGCCGAACGGCGTACGTACACTCACGCTCTCCAACAGCCCTCGCCGAACGGCGTACGTACACTCACGCTCTCCAGCTGCCCTCACTGAACGGCGTATGTACACTCACGCTCTCCAGCTGCCCTCACCGAATGGTGTACCTACATTCACTCTCTCTAACAGCCCTCGCTGAACGGCGTACGTACACTCACGCTCTCCAGCTGCCCTCGCTGAACAGCGTACGTACACTCTCGCTCTCCAGCTGCCCTCGTCGAACGGTGTACATACACTCACGCTCTCCAGCTGCCCTCACCGAATGGCGTACGTACACTCACGCTCTCCAACCGCCCTCACCGTACGGCGTACGTACACTCACGCTCTCCAACCGCCCTCACCGTACGGCGTACCTACACTCACGCTCTCCAACAGCCCTCGCCGAACGGCGTACGTACACTCACGCTCTCCAACAGCCCTCGCCGAACGGCGTACGTACACTCACGCTCTCCAACAGCCCTCGCCGAACGGCGTACGTACACTCACGCTCTCCAGCTGCCCTCACTGAACGGCGTATGTACACTCACGTTTCCAGCTGCCCTCACCGAACGGAGTACGTACACTCACGCTCTCCGACAGCCCTCGCCGAACTGCGTACGTACACTCACGCTCTCCAACTGCCCTCACCGAACGGTGTACCTACACTCACGCTGTCCAACAGCCCACACCGAACGGCTTTCGTACATTCACGCTCTCCAACTGTCCTCGCCGAACGGCGTACCTACACTCACGCTCTCCAGCTGCACCAACCGAACAGCGTACGTACACTCACGCTCTCCAACAGCCCTCACCGAACGGCGTACGTACACTCACGCTCTCCAAACGCCCTCGCTGAATGGCGTACGTACACTCACGCTCTCCAACCGCCCTTGCCGAACGGCATACGTACACTCACGCTCTCCAACTGCCCTCGCCGAACGGCGTACGTACACTCACGCTCTCCAGCTGCACCAACCGAACGGCGTACGTATACTCACGCTCTCCAACAGCCCTTGCCGAACGGCGTACGTAGACTCACGCTCTCCAACCGCCCTTGCCGAACGGCGTACATACACTCACGCTCTCCAACCGCCCTTGCCGAACGGCGTACATACACTCACGCTCTCCAACCACCCTCGCCGAACGGCGTACTTACTCTCACGCTCTCCAACCGCCCTTGCCGAACGGCGTACATACACTCACGCTCTCCAACCGCCCTTGCCGAACGGTGTACGTACATTCACGCTCTCCAACCGCCCTCACCGAAAGACGTACCTACACTCACGCTCTCCAGCTGCACCAACCGAACAGCGTACGTACACTCACGCTCTCCAACAGCCGTCACCGAACGGCGTACGTACACTCACGCTCTCCAGCTGCCCTCACTGAACGGCGTATGTACACTCACGTTTCCAGCTGCCCTCACCGAACGGAGTACGTACACTCACGCTCTCCGACAGCCCTCGCCGAACTGCGTACGTACACTCACGCTCTCCAACTGCCCTCACCGAACGGTGTACCTACACTCACGCTATCCAACAGCCCACACCGAACGGCTTTCGTACATTCACGCTCTCCAACTGTCCTCGCCGAACGACGTACCTACACTCACGCTCTCCAGCTGCACCAACCGAACAGCGTACGTACACTCACGCTCTCCAACAGCCCTCACCGAACGGTGTACGTACACTCACGCTCTCCAACCGCCCTCACCGAACGACGTACCTACACTCACGCTCTCCAACCGCCCTCACCGAACGGCGTACATACACTCACGCTCTCCAACCGCCCTCGCCGAACGGCGTACTTACACTCACGCTCTCTAACCGCCCTCGCCGAATGGCGTACATACACTCACGCTCTCCAACAGCCCTCGCCGAACGGCGTACGTACACTCACGCTCTCCAGCTGCCCTCGCTGAACGGCGTACGTACACTCACGCTCTCCAACTGCCCTCACCGAACGGTGTACCTACACTCACGCTGTCCAACAGCCCACACCGAACGGCTTTCGTACATTCACGCTCTCCAACTGTCCTCGCCGAACGGCGTACCTACACTCACGCTCTCCAGCTGCCCTCGCTCAGCGGCGTACGTACACTCACGCTCTCCAACAGCCCTCCCTGAATGGCGTACGTACATTCATGCTCTCCAGCTGCCCTCACCGAACGGCGTACGTACACTCACGCTCTCCAGCTGCCCTCTCCAAGTGTCGTATGTACACTCACGCTCTCCAACCACCCTCGCCGAACGGCGTACGTACACTCACGCTCTCCAACAGCCCTTGCCGAACGGCGTACGTAGACTCACGCTCTCCAACAGCCCTGGCCGAACGGCGTACGTACACTCACGCTCTCCAACCGCCCTCACTGAACTGCGTACGTACACTCACGCTTTCCAGCTGCCCTCACCGAACGGAGTACGTACACTCACGCTCTCCGACAGCCCTCGCCGAACTGCGTACGTACACTCACGCTCTCCAACTGCCCTCACCGAACGGTGTACCTACACTCACGCTGTCCAACAGCCCACACCGAACGGCTTTCGTACATTCACGCTCTCCAACTGTCCTCGCCGAACGGCGTACCTACACTCACGCTCTCCAGCTGCCCTCGCTGAGCGGCGTACGTACACTCACGCTCTCCAACAGCCCTCCCTGAATGGCGTACGTACATTCATGCTCTCCAGCTGCCCTCACCGAACGGCGTACGTACACTCACGCTCTCCAGCTGCCCTCTCCAAGTGTCGTATGTACACTCACGCTCTGCAACCACCCTCGCCGAACGGCGTACGTACACTCACGCTCTCCAACAGCCCTTGCCGAACGGCGTACGTAGACTCACGCTCTCCAACCACCCTCGCCGAACGGCGTACTTACACTCACGCTCTCCAACCGCCCTTGCCGAACGGCGTACGTACACTCACGCTCTCCAACCGCCCTCGCCGAACGGTGTACGTACACTCACGCTCTCCAACCGCCCTCACCGAACGACGTACCTACACTCACGCTCTCCAGCTGCACCAACCGAACAGCGTACGTACACTCACGCTCTCCAACAGCCCTTGCCGAACGGCGTACGTAGACTCACGCTCTCCAACCACCCTCGCCGAACGGCGTACGTACACTCACGCTCTCCAACAGCCGTTGCTGAAAGACGTACGTACACTCACGCTCTCCAACAGCCCTCGCCGAACGGCGTACGTACACTCACGCTTTCCAGCTGCCCTCACCGAACGGAGTACGTACACTCACGCTCTCCGACAGCCCTCGCCGAACTGCGTACGTACACTCACTCTCTCCAACCGCCCTCGCCGAACTGCGTACGTACACTCACGCTCTCCAACCGCACTCGCCGAACGGCGTACGTACACTCACGCTTTCCAGCTGCCCTCCCTGAACGGCATACGTACACTCACCGCTCTCTAACAGCCCTCGCCGAATGGCGTACGTACACTCACGCTCTCCAACCGCCCTCACCGTACGGCGTACGTACACTCACGCTCTCCAACCGCCCTCACCGAACGGCGTACCTACACTCACGCTCTCCAACAGCCCTCGCCGAACGGCGTACGTACACTCACGCTCTCCAACAGCCCTCGCCGAACGGCGTACGTACACTCACGCTCTCCAACAGCCCTCGCCGAACGGCGTACGTACACTCACGCTCTCCAGCTGCCCTCACTGAACGGCGTATGTACACTCACGCTCTCCAGCTGCCCTCACCGAATGGTGTACCTACATTCACTCTCTCTAACAGCCCTCGCTGAACGGCGTACGTACACTCACGCTCTCCAGCTGCCCTCGCTGAACAGCGTACGTACACTCTCGCTCTCCAGCTGCCCTCGTCGAACGGTGTACATACACTCACGCTCTCCAGCTGCCCTCACCGAATGGCGTACGTACACTCACGCTCTCCAACCGCCCTCACCGTACGGCGTACGTACACTCACGCTCTCCAACCGCCCTCACCGTACGGCGTACCTACACTCACGCTCTCCAACAGCCCTCGCCGAACGGCGTACGTACACTCACGCTCTCCAACAGCCCTCGCCGAACGGCGTACGTACACTCACGCTCTCCAACAGCCCTCGCCGAACGGCGTACGTACACTCACGCTCTCCAGCTGCCCTCACTGAACGGCGTATGTACACTCACGTTTCCAGCTGCCCTCACCGAACGGAGTACGTACACTCACGCTCTCCGACAGCCCTCGCCGAACTGCGTACGTACACTCACGCTCTCCAACTGCCCTCACCGAACGGTGTACCTACACTCACGCTGTCCAACAGCCCACACCGAACGGCTTTCGTACATTCACGCTCTCCAACTGTCCTCGCCGAACGGCGTACCTACACTCACGCTCTCCAGCTGCACCAACCGAACAGCGTACGTACACTCACGCTCTCCAACAGCCCTCACCGAACGGCGTACGTACACTCACGCTCTCCAAACGTCCTCGCTGAATGGCGTACGTACACTCACGCTCTCCAACCGCCCTTGCCGAACGGCATACGTACACTCACGCTCTCCAACTGCCCTCGCCGAACGGCGTACGTACACTCACGCTCTCCAGCTGCACCAACCGAACGGCGTACGTATACTCACGCTCTCCAACAGCCCTTGCCGAACGGCGTACGTAGACTCACGCTCTCCAACCGCCCTTGCCGAACGGCGTACATACACTCACGCTCTCCAACCGCCCTTGCCGAACGGCGTACATACACTCACGCTCTCCAACCACCCTCGCCGAACGGCGTACTTACTCTCACGCTCTCCAACCGCCCTTGCCGAACGGCGTACATACACTCACGCTCTCCAACCGCCCTTGCCGAACGGTGTACGTACATTCACGCTCTCCAACCGCCCTCACCGAAAGACGTACCTACACTCACGCTCTCCAGCTGCACCAACCGAACAGCGTACGTACACTCACGCTCTCCAACAGCCGTCACCGAACGGCGTACGTACACTCACGCTCTCCAGCTGCCCTCACTGAACGGCGTATGTACACTCACGTTTCCAGCTGCCCTCACCGAACGGAGTACGTACACTCACGCTCTCCGACTGCCCTCGCCGAACTGCGTACGTACACTCACGCTCTCCAACTGCCCTCACCGAACGGTGTACCTACACTCACGCTATCCAACAGCCCACACCGAACGGCTTTCGTACATTCACGCTCTCCAACTGTCCTCGCCGAACGACGTACCTACACTCACGCTCTCCAGCTGCACCAACCGAACAGCGTACGTACACTCACGCTCTCCAACAGCCCTCACCGAACGGTGTACGTACACTCACGCTCTCCAACCGCCCTCACCGAACGACGTACCTACACTCACGCTCTCCAACCGCCCTCACCGAACGGCGTACATACACTCACGCTCTCCAACCGCCCTCGCCGAACGGCGTACTTACACTCACGCTCTCTAACCGCCCTCGCCGAATGGCGTACATACACTCACGCTCTCCAACAGCCCTCGCCGAACGGCGTACGTACACTCACGCTCTCCAGCTGCCCTCGCTGAACGGCGTACGTACACTCACGCTCTCCAACTGCCCTCACCGAACGGTGTACCTACACTCACGCTGTCCAACAGCCCACACCGAACGGCTTTCGTACATTCACGCTCTCCAACTGTCCTCGCCGAACGGCGTACCTACACTCACGCTCTCCAGCTGCCCTCGCTCAGCGGCGTACGTACACTCACGCTCTCCAACAGCCCTCCCTGAATGGCGTACGTACATTCATGCTCTCCAGCTGCCCTCACCGAACGGCGTACGTACACTCACGCTCTCCAGCTGCCCTCTCCAAGTGTCGTATGTACACTCACGCTCTCCAACCACCCTCGCCGAACGGCGTACGTACACTCACGCTCTCCAACAGCCCTTGCCGAACGGCGTACGTAGACTCACGCTCTCCAACAGCCCTGGCCGAACGGCGTACGTACACTCACGCTCTCCAACCGCCCTCACTGAACTGCGTACGTACACTCACGCTTTCCAGCTGCCCTCACCGAACGGAGTACGTACACTCACGCTCTCCGACAGCCCTCGCCGAACTGCGTACGTACACTCACGCTCTCCAACTGCCCTCACCGAACGGTGTACCTACACTCACGCTGTCCAACAGCCCACACCGAACGGCTTTCGTACATTCACGCTCTCCAACTGTCCTCGCCGAACGGCGTACCTACACTCACGCTCTCCAGCTGCCCTCGCTGAGCGGCGTACGTACACTCACGCTCTCCAACAGCCCTCCCTGAATGGCGTACGTACATTCATGCTCTCCAGCTGCCCTCACCGAACGGCGTACGTACACTCACGCTCTCCAGCTGCCCTCTCCAAGTGTCGTATGTAGACTCACGCTCTCCAACCACCCTCGCCGAACGGCGTACGTACACTCACGCTCTCCAACAGCCCTTGCCGAACGGCGTACGTAGACTCACGCTCTCCAACCACCCTCGCCGAACGGCGTACTTACACTCACGCTCTCCAACCGCCCTTGCCGAACGGCGTACGTACACTCACGCTCTCCAACCGCCCTCGCCGAACGGTGTACGTACACTCACGCTCTCCAACCGCCCTCACCGAACGACGTACCTACACTCACGCTCTCCAGCTGCACCAACCGAACAGCGTACGTACACTCACGCTCTCCAACAGCCCTTGCCGAACGGCGTACGTAGACTCACGCTCTCCAACCACCCTCGCCGAACGGCGTACGTACACTCACGCTCTCCAACAGCCGTTGCTGAAAGGCGTACGTACACTCACGCTCTCCAACAGCCCTCGCCGAACGGCGTACGTACACTCACGCTCTCCAGCCGCCCTCACTGAACTGCGTACGTACACTCACGCTTTCCAGCTGCCCTCACCGAACGGAGTACGTACACTCACGCTCTCCGACAGCCCTCGCCGAACTGCGTACGTACACTCACGCTCTCCAACTGCCCTCACCGAACGGTGTACCTACACTCACGCTGTCCAACAGCCCACACCGAACGGCTTTCGTACATTCACGCTCTCCAACTGTCCTCGCCGAACGGCGTACGTACACTCACGCTCTCCGACAGCCCTCGCCGAACTGCGTACGTACACTCACGCTCTCCAACTGCCCTCACCGAACGGTGTACCTACACTCACGCTGTCCAACAGCCCACACCGAACGGCTTTCGTACATTCACGCTCTCCAACTGTCCTCGCCGAACGGCGTACCTACACTCACGCTCTCCAGCTGCCCTCGCTGAGCGGCGTACGTACACTCACGCTCTCCAACAGCCCTCCCTGAATGGTGTACGTACATTCATGCTCTCCAGCTGCCCTCACCGAACGGCGTACGTACACTCACGCTCTCCAGCTGCCCTCTCCAAGTGTCGTATGTACACTCACGCTCTCCAACCACCCTCGCCGAACGGCGTACGTACACTCACGCTCTCCAACAGCCCTTGCCGAACGGCGTACGTAGACTCACGCTCTCCAACCACCCTCGCCGAACGGCGTACTTACACTCACGCTCTCCAACCGCCCTCGCCGAACGGTGTACGTACACTCACTCTCTCCAACCGCCCTCACCGAAAGACGTACCTACACTCACGCTCTCCAGCTGCACCAACCGAACAGCGTACGTACACTCACGCTCTCCAACAGCCGTCACCGAACGGCGTACGTACACTCACGCTCTCCAACCGCCCTCGCCGAACGACGTACCTACACTCACGCTCTCCAGCTGCACCAACCGAACAGCGTACGTACACTCACGCTCTCCAACAGCCCACGCCGAATGGCGTACGTACACTCACGGTCTCCAACCGCCCTTGCCGAACGGCATACGTACAGTCACGCTCTCCAACCGCCCTCGCCGAAAGGCGTACGTACACTCACGCTCTCCAACCGCCCTCACCGAACGGCGTACGTACACTCACGCTGTCCAACCACCCTCGCCGAACGACGTACGTACACTCACGCTCTCCAACAGCCCTCGCCGAACGGCGTACGTACACTCACGCTCTCCAACCGCCCTCACCGAACGACATACCTACACTCACGCTCTCCAGCTGCACCAACCGAACAGCGTACGTACACTCACGCTCTCCAACAGCCCTTGCCGAACGGCGTACGTAGACTCACGCTCTCCAACCGCCCTCGCCGAACGGCGTACTTACACTCACGCTCTCCAACCGCCCTTGCCGAACGGCGTACGTACACTCACGCTCTCCAACCGCCCTCGCCGAACGACGTACCTACACTCACGCTCTCCAGCTGCACCAACCGAACAGCGTACGTACACTCACGCTCTCCAACAGCCGTCACCGAACGGCGTACGTAGACTCACGCTCTCCAACCACCCTCGCCGAACGGAGTACGTACACTCACGCTCTCCAACAGCCCTTGCCGAACGGCGTACGTAGACTCACGCTCTCCAACAGCCCTTGCCGAACGGCGTACATACACTCACGCTCTCCAACAGCCCTTGCCGAACGGCGTACGTAGACTCACGCTCTCCAACCACCCTCGCCGAACGGCGTACTTACACTCACGCTCTCCAACCGCCCTTGCCGAACGGCGTACATACACTCACGCTCTCCAACCGCCCTCGCCGAACAGTGTACGTACACTCACGCTCTCCAACCGCCCTCACCGAACGACGTACCTACACTCACGCTCTCCAACCGCCCTCACCGAACGGCGTACATACACTAACGCTCTACAGCTGCCCTCGCCGAACTGCGTACGTACAGTCACGCTCTCCAACCGCCCTCACTGAACTGCGTACGTACACTCATGCTTTCCAGCTGCCCTCACCGAACGGAGTACGTACACTCACGCTCTCCAACAGCCCTCGCCGAACGGCGTTCGTACACTCACTCTCTCCAACCGCCCTCTCCGAACTGCGTACCTACATTCACTCTCTGTAACAGCCCTCGCTGAACGGCGTACGTACACTCACGCTCTCCAGCTGCCCTCGCTGAACAGCGTACGTACACACTCGCTCTCCAGCTGCCCTCGCCGAACGGTGTACATACACTAACGCTCTACAGCTGCCCTCGCCGAACTGCGTACGTACAGTCACGCTCTCCAACCGCCCTCACTGAACTGCGTACGTACACTCACGCTTTCCAGCTGCCCTCACCGAACGGAGTACGTACACTCACGCTCTCCAACAGCCCTCGCCGAACGGCGTTCGTACACTCACTCTCTCCAACCGCCCTCTCCGAACTGCGTACGTACACTCACGCTCTCCAACCGCACTCGCCGAACGGCGTACGTACACTCACGCTCTCCAGCCGCCCTCGCCGAACGGCGTACCTACACTCACGCTTTCCAGCTGCCCTCCCTGAACGGCATACGTACACTCACGCTCTCTAACAGCCCTCGCCGAATGGCGTACGTACACTCACGCTCTCCAACCGCCCTCACCGTACGGCGTACGTACACTCACGCTCTCCAACCGCCCTCACCGAACGGCGTACCTACACTCACGCTCTCCAACAGCCCTCGCCGAACGGCGTACGTACACTCACGCTCTCCAACAGCCCTCGCCGAACGGCGTACGTACACTCACGCTCTCCAACAGCCCTCGCCGAACGGCGTACGTACACTCACGCTCTCCAGCTGCCCTCACTGAACGGCGTATGTACACTCACGCTCTCCAGCTGCCCTCACCGAATGGTGTACCTACATTCACTCTCTCTAACAGCCCTCGCTGAACGGCGTACGTACACTCACGTTCTCCAGCTGCCCTCGCTGAACAGCGTACGTACACTCTCGCTCTCCAGCTGCCCTCGTCGAACGGTGTACATACACTCACGCTCTCCAGCTGCCCTCACCGAATGGTGTACCTACACTCACGCTCTCTAACAGCCCTCGCTGAACGGCGTACGTACACTCATGCTCTCCAGCTGCCCTCGCTGAACGGTATACATACACTCACGCTCTCCAGCTGCCCTCAGCGAACGGCGTACGTACACTCATGGTCTCCAGCCGCCCTCGCCGAACTGCGTACGTACACTCACGCTTTCCAACCGCCCTCACCGAATGGCGTACGTACACTCACGCTCTCCAACCGCCGTCACCGAACGGCGTACGTACACTCACACTTTCCAGCTGCCCTCACCGAACGGCGTACGTACACTCACGCTCTCCAGCTGCACCAACCGAACAGCGTACGTACACTCACGCTCTCCAACAGCCCTTGCCGAACGGTGTACGTAGACTAACGCTCTCCAACCACCCTCGCCGAACGGCGTACTTACACTCACGCTCTCCAACCGCCCTTGCCGAACGGCGTACATACACTCACGCTCTCCAACCGCCCTCGCCGAACGGTGTACGTACACTCACGCTCTCCAACCGCCCTCACCGAACGACGTACCTACACTCACGCTCTCCAACCGCCCTCACCGAACGGCGTACATACACTCACGCTCTCCAACCGCCCTCGCCGAACGGCGTACTTACACTCACGCTCTCTAACCGCCCTCGCCGAATGGCGTACATACACTCACGCTCTCCAACAGCCCTCGCCGAACGGCGTACGTACACTCACGCTCTCCAGCTGCCCTCGCTGAACGGCGTATGTACACTCACGCTCTCCAGCTGCCCTCACCGAATGGTGTACCTACATTCACTCTCTGTAACAGCCCTCGCTGAACGGCGTACGTACACTCACGCTCTCCAGCTGCCCTCGCTGAACAGCGTACGTACACTCACGCTCTCCAGCTGCCCTCGCCGAATGGTGTACCTACATTCACTCTCTGTAACAGCCCTCGCCGAACGGTGTACATACACTCACGCTCTCCAGCTGCCCTCGCCGAACGGCGTACGTACACTCACGCTCTCCAGCTGCCCTCGCTGAACAGCGTACGTACACACTCGCTCTCCCGCTGCCCTCGCCGAACGGTGTACATACACTAACGCTCTCCAACAGCCCTCGCCGAACGGCGTTCGTACACTCACTCTCTCCAACCGCCCTCACCGAACGGAGTACGTACACTCACGCTCTCCAACAGCCCTCGCCGAACGGCGTTCGTACACTCACTCTCTCCAACCGCCCTCGCCAAACTGCGTACGTACACTCACGCTCTCCAACCGCACTCGCCGAACGGCGTACGTACACTCACGCTTTCCAGCTGCCCTCCCTGAACGGCATACGTACACTCACGCTCTCTAACAGCCCTCGCCGAATGGCGTACGTACACTCACGCTCTCCAACCGCCCTCACCGTACGGCGTACGTACACTCACGCTCTCCAACCGCCCTCACCGAACGGCGTACCTACACTCACGCTCTCCAACAGCCCTCGCCGAACGGCGTACGTACACTCACGCTCTCCAACTGCCCTCACCGAACGGTGTACCTACACTCACGCTGTCCAACAGCCCACACCGAACGGCTTTCGTACATTCACGCTCTCCAACTGTCCTCGCCGAACGGCGTACCTACACTCACGCTCTCCAGCTGCACCAACCGAACAGCGTACGTACACTCACGCTCTCCAACAGCCCTCACCGAACGGCGTACGTACACTCACGCTCTCCAAACGCCCTCGCCGAATGGCGTACGTACACTCACGCTCTCCAACCGCCCTTGCCGAACGGCATACGTACACTCACGCTCTCCAACCGCCCTCGCCGAACGGCGTACGTACACTCACGCTCTCCAACCGCCCTCGCCGAACGTCGTACCTACACTCACGCTCTCCAGCTGCACCAACCGAACAGCGTACGTACACTCACGCTCTCCAACAGCCCTTGCCGAACGGCGTACGTAGACTCACGCTCTCCAACCGCCCTTGCCGAACGGCATACGTACACTCACGCTCTCCAACCGCCCTCGCCGAACGGTGTACGTACACTCACGCTCTCCAACCGCCCTCACCGAACGACGTACCTACACTCACGCTCTCCAACCGCCCTCACCGAACGGCGTACATACACTCACGCTCTCCAACCGCCCTCGCCGAACGGCGTACTTACACTCACGCTCTCTAACCGCCCTCGCCGAATGGCGTACATACACTCACGCTCTCCAACAGCCCTCGCCGAACGGCGTACGTACACTCACGCTCTCCAGCTGCCCTCGCTGAACGGCGTATGTACACTCACGCTCTCCAGCTGCCCTCACCGAATGGTGTACCTACATTCACTCTCTGTAACAGCCCTCGCTGAACGGCGTACGTACACTCACGCTCTCCAGCTGCCCTCGCTGAACAGCGTACGTACACTCACGCTCTCCAGCTGCCCTCGCCGAATGGTGTACCTACATTCACTCTCTGTAACAGCCCTCGCCGAACGGTGTACATACACTCACGCTCTCCAGCTGCCCTCGCCGAACGGCGTACGTACACTCACGCTCTCCAGCTGCCCTCGCTGAACAGCGTACGTACACACTCGCTCTCCCGCTGCCCTCGCCGAACGGTGTACATACACTAACGCTCTCCAACAGCCCTCGCCGAACGGCGTTCGTACACTCACTCTCTCCAACCGCCCTCACCGAACGGAGTACGTACACTCACGCTCTCCAACAGCCCTCGCCGAACGGCGTTCGTACACTCACTCTCTCCAACCGCCCTCGCCAAACTGCGTACGTACACTCACGCTCTCCAACCGCACTCGCCGAACGGCGTACGTACACTCACGCTTTCCAGCTGCCCTCCCTGAACGGCATACGTACACTCACGCTCTCTAACAGCCCTCGCCGAATGGCGTACGTACACTCACGCTCTCCAACCGCCCTCACCGTACGGCGTACGTACACTCACGCTCTCCAACCGCCCTCACCGAACGGCGTACCTACACTCACGCTCTCCAACAGCCCTCGCCGAACGGCGTACGTACACTCACGCTCTCCAACAGCCCTCGCCGAACGGCGTACGTACACTCACGCTCTCCAACAGCCCTCGCCGAACGGCGTACGTACACTCACGCTCTCCAGCTGCCCTCACTGAACGGCGTATGTACACTCACGCTCTCCAGCTGCCCTCACCGAATGGTGTACCTACATTCACTCTCTCTAACAGCCCTCGCTGAACGGCGTACGTACACTCACGCTCTCCAGCTGCCCTCGCTGAACAGCATACGTACACTCTCGCTCTCCAGCTGCCCTCGTCGAACGGTGTACATACACTCACGCTCTCCAGCTGCCCTCACCGAACGGCGTACGTACACTCACGCTCTCCAACCGCCCTCACCGTACGGCGTACGTACACTCACGCTCTCCAACCGCCCTCACCGAACGGCGTACCTACACTCACGCTCTCCAACAGCCCTCGCCGAACGGCGTACGTACACTCACGCTCTCCAACAGCCCTCGCCGAACGGCGTACGTACACTCACGCTCTCCAACAGCCCTCGCCGAACGGCGTACGTACACTCACGCTCTCCAGCTGCCCTCACTGAACGGCGTATGTACACTCACGTTTCCAGCTGCCCTCACCGAACGGAGTACGTACACTCACGCTCTCCGACAGCCCTCGCCGAACTGCGTACGTACACTCACGCTCTCCAACTGCCCTCACCGAACGGTGTACCTACACTCACGCTGTCCAACAGCCCACACCGAACGGCTTTCGTACATTCACGCTCTCCAACTGTCCTCGCCGAACGGCGTACCTACACTCACGCTCTCCAGCTGCACCAACCGAACAGCGTACGTACACTCACGCTCTCCAACAGCCCTCACCGAACGGCGTACGTACACTCACGCTCTCCAAACGCCCTCGCCGAATGGCGTACGTACACTCACGCTCTCCAACCGCCCTTGCCGAACGGCATACGTACACTCACGCTCTCCAACCGCCCTCGCCGAACGGCGTACGTACACTCACGCTCTCCAACCGCCCTCGCCGAACGTCGTACCTACACTCACGCTCTCCAGCTGCACCAACCGAACAGCGTACGTACACTCACGCTCTCCAACAGCCCTTGCCGAACGGCGTACGTAGACTCACGCTCTCCAACCGCCCTTGCCGAACGGCATACGTACACTCACGCTCTCCAACAGCCCTTGCCGAACGGCGTACGTAGACTCACGCTCTCCAACAGCCCTTGCCGAACGGCATACGTAGACTCACGCTCTCCAACCACCCTCGCCGAACGGCGTACTTACACTCACGCTCTCCAACCGCCCTTGCCGAACGGCGTACATACACTCACGCTCTCCAACCGCCCTCGCCGAACGGTGTACGTACACTCACGCTCTCCAACCGCCCTCACCGAACGACGTACCTACACTCACGCTCTCCAACCGCCCTCACCGAACGGCGTACGTACACTCACGCTCTCCAGCTGCCCTCACTGAACGGCGTATGTACACTCACGCTCTCCAGCTGCCCTCACCGAATGGTATACCTACATGCACTCTCTCTAACAGCCCTCGCTGAACGGCGTACGTACACTCACGCTCTCCAGCTGCCCTCGCTGAACAGCGTACGTACACTCTCGCTCTCCAGCTGCCCTCGTCGAACGGTGTACATACACTCACGCTCTCCAGCTGCCCTCACCGAATGGCGTACGTACACTCACGCTCTCCAACCGCCCTCACCGTACGGCGTACGTACACTCACGCTCTCCAACCGCCCTCACCGAACGGCGTACCTACACTCACGCTCTCCAACAGCCCTCGCCGAACGGCGTACGTACACTCACGCTCTCCAACAGCCCTCGCCGAACGGCGTACGTACACTCACGCTCTCCAACAGCCCTCGCCGAACGGCGTACGTACACTCACGCTCTCCAGCTGCCCTCACTGAACGGCGTATGTACACTCACGTTTCCAGCTGCCCTCACCGAACGGAGTACGTACACTCACGCTCTCCGACAGCCCTCGCCGAACTGCGTACGTACACTCACGCTCTCCAACTGCCCTCACCGAACGGTGTACCTACACTCACGCTCTCCAACCGCCCTCACCGAACGGCGTACGTACACTCACGCTCTCCAGCTGCACCAACCGAACAGCGTAAGTACACTCACGCTCTCCAACAGCCCTTGCCGAACGGCGTACGTACACTCACGCTCTCCAACAGCCGTCACCGAACGGCGTACGTACACTCACGCTCTCCAACAGCCGTCACCGAACGGCGTACGTACACTCACGCTCTCCAAACGCCCTCGCCGAATGGCGTACGTACACTCACGCTCTCCAACCGCCCTTGCCGAACGGCATACGTACACTCACGCTCTCCAACCGCCCTCGCCGAACGGCGTACGTACACTCACGCTCTCCAACCGCCCTCGCCGAACGACGTACCTACACTCACGCTCTCCAGCTGCACCAACCGAACAGCGTACGTACACTCACGCTCTCCAACAGCCCTTGCCGAACGGCGTACGTAGACTCACGCTCTCCAACCACCCTCGCCGAACGGCGTACTTACACTCACGCTCTCCAACCGCCCTTGCCGAACGGCGTACGTACACTCACGCTCTCCAACAGCCCTCGCCGAACGGCGTACGTACACTCACGCTCTCCAACAGCCCTCGCCGAACGGCGTACGTACACTCACGCTCTCCAGCTGCCCTCAATGAACGGCGTATGTACACTCACGCTCTCCAGCTGCCCTCACCGAATGGTGTACCTACATTCACTCTCTCTAACAGCCCTCGCTGAACGGCGTACGTACACTCACGCTCTCCAGCTGCCCTCGCTGAACAGCATACGTACACTCTCGCTCTCCAGCTGCCCTCGTCGAACGGTGTACATACACTCACGCTCTCCAGCTGCCCTCACCGAATGGCGTACGTACACTCACGCTCTCCAACCGCCCTCACCGTACGGCGTACGTACACTCACGCTCTCCAACCGCCCTCACCGAACGGCATACCTACACTCACGCTCTCCAACAGCCCTCGCCGAACGGCGTACGTACACTCACGCTCTCCAACAGCCCTCGCCGAACGGCGTACGTACACTCACGCTCTCCAACAGCCCTCGCCGAACGGCGTACGTACACTCACGCTCTCCAGCTGCCCTCACTGAACGGCGTATGTACACTCACGTTTCCAGCTGCCCTCACCGAACGGAGTACGTACACTCACGCTCTCCGACAGCCCTCGCCGAACTGCGTACGTACACTCACGCTCTCCAACTGCCCTCACCGAACGGTGTACCTACACTCACGCTGTCCAACAGCCCACACCGAACGGCTTTCGTACATTCACGCTCTCCAACTGTCCTCGCCGAACGGCGTACCTACACTCACGCTCTCCAGCTGCACCAACCGAACAGCGTACGTACACTCACGCTCTCCAACAGCCCTCACCGAACGGCGTACGTACACTCACGCTCTCCAACCGCCCTTGCCGAACGGCATACGTACACTCACGCTCTCCAACCGCCCTCGCCGAACGGCGTACGTACACTCACGCTCTCCAACCGCCCTCGCCGAACGACGTACCTACACTCACGCTCTCCAGCTGCACCAACCGAACAGCGTACGTACACTCACGCTCTCCAACAGCCCTTGCCGAACGGCGTACGTAGACTCACGCTCTCCAACCGCCCTTGCCGAACGGCATACGTACACTCACGCTCTCCAACAGCCCTTGCCGAACGGCGTACGTAGACTCACGCTCTCCAACAGCCCTTGCCGAACGGCATACGTAGACTCACGCTCTCCAACCACCCTCGCCGAACGGCGTACTTACACTCACGCTCTCCAACCGCCCTTGCCGAACGGCGTACATACACTCACGCTCTCCAACCGCCCTCGCCGAACGGTGTACGTACACTCACGCTCTCCAACCGCCCTCACCGAACGACGTACCTACACTCACGCTCTCCAACCGCCCTCACCGAACGGCGTACATACACTCACGCTCTCCAACCGCCCTCGCCGAACGGCGTACTTACACTCACGCTCTCTAACCGCCCTCGCCGAATGGCGTACATACACTCACGCTCTCCAACAGCCCTCGCCGAATGGCGTACGTACACTCACGCTCTCCAGCTGCCCTCGCTGAACGGCGTACGTACACTCACGCTCTCCAACTGCCCTCACCGAACGGTGTACCTACACTCACGCTGTCCAACAGCCCACACCGAACGGCTTTCGTACATTCACGCTCTCCAACTGTCCTCGCCGAACGGCGTACCTACACTCACGCTCTCCAGCTGCCCTCGCTCAGCGGCGTACGTACACTCACGCTCTCCAACAGCCCTCCCTGAATGGCGTACGTACATTCATGCTCTCCAGCTGCCCTCACCGAACGGCGTACGTACACTCACGCTCTCCAGCTGCCCTCTCCAAGTGTCGTATGTACACTCACGCTCTCCAACCACCCTCGCCGAACGGCGTACGTACACTCACGCTTTCCAGCTGCCCTCACCGAACGGAGTACGTACACTCACGCTCTCCAACAGCCCTCGCCGAACGGCGTTCGTACACTCACTCTCTCCAACCGCCCTCGCCGAACTGCGTACGTACACTCACGCTCTCCAACCGCACTCGCCGAACGGCGTACGTACACTCACGCTTTCCAGCTGCCCTCCCTGAACGGCATACGTACACTCACGCTCTCTAACAGCCCTCGCCGAATGGCGTACGTACACTCACGCTCTCCAACCGCCCTCACCGTACGGCGTACGTACACTCACGCTCTCCAACCGCCCTCACCGAACGGCGTACCTACACTCACGCTCTCCAACAGCCCTCGCCGAACGGCGTACGTACACTCACGCTCTCCAACAGCCCTCGCCGAACGGCGTACGTACACTCACGCTCTCCAACAGCCCTCGCCGAACGGCGTACGTACACTCACGCTCTCCAGCTGCCCTCACTGAACGGGGTATGTACACTCACGCTCTCCAGCTGCCCTCACCGAATGGTGTACCTACATGCACTCTCTCTAACAGCCCTCGCTGAACGGCGTACGTACACTCACGCTCTCCAGCTGCCCTCGCTGAACAGCGTACGTACACTCTCGCTCTCCAGCTGCCCTCGTCGAACGGTGTACATACACTCACGCTCTCCAGCTGCCCTCACCGAATGGCGTACGTACACTCACGCTCTCCAACCGCCCTCACCGTACGGCGTACGTACACTCACGCTCTCCAACCGCCCTCACCGAACGGCGTACCTACACTCACGCTCTCCAACAGCCCTCGCCGAACGGCGTACGTACACTCACGCTCTCCAACAGCCCTCGCCGAACGGCGTACGTACACTCACGCTCTCCAACAGCCCTCGCCGAACGGCGTACGTACACTCACGCTCTCCAGCTGCCCTCACTGAACGGCGTATGTACACTCACGTTTCCAGCTGCCCTCACCGAACGGAGTACGTACACTCACGCTCTCCGACAGCCCTCGCCGAACTGCGTACGTAAACTCACGCTCTCCAACTGCCCTCACCGAACGGTGTACCTACACTCACGCTCTCCAACCGCCCTCACCGAACGGCGTACGTACACTCACGCTCTCCAACTGCCCTCACCGAACGGTGTACCTACACTCACGCTGTCCAACAGCCCACACCGAACGGCTTTCGTACATTCACGCTCTCCAACTGTCCTCGCCGAACGGCGTACCTACACTCACGCTCTCCAGCTGCCCTCGCTGAGCGGCGTACGTACACTCACGCTCTCCAACCGCCCTCACCGAACGACGTACCTACACTCACGCTCTCCAGCTGCACCAACCGAACAGCGTACGTACACTCACGCTCTCCAACAGCCCTTGCCGAACGGCGTACGTACACTCACGCTCTCCAACAGCCGTCACCGAACGGCGTACGTACACTCACGCTCTCCAACAGCCGTCACCGAACGGCGTACGTACACTCACGCTCTCCAAACGCCCTCGCCGAATGGCGTACGTACACTCACGCTCTCCAACCGCCCTTGCCGAACGGCATACGTACACTCACGCTCTCCAACCGCCCTCGCCGAACGGCGTACGTACACTCACGCTCTCCAACCGCCCTCGCCGAACGACGTACCTACACTCACGCTCTCCAGCTGCACCAACCGAACAGCGTACGTACACTCACGCTCTCCAACAGCCCTTGCCGAACGGCGTACGTAGACTCACGCTCTCCAACCACCCTCGCCGAACGGCGTACTTACACTCACGCTCTCCAACCGCCCTTGCCGAACGGCGTACATACTCTCACGCTCTCCAACCGCCCTCGGCCGAACGGTGTACGTACACTCACGCTCTCCAACCGCCCTCACCGAACGACGTACCTACACTCACGCTCTCCAACCGCCCTCACCGAACGGCGTACATACACTCACGCTCTCCAACCGCCCTCGCCGAACGGCGTACTTACACTCACGCTCTCTAACCGCCCTCGCCGAATGGCGTACGTACACTCACGCTCTCCAGCTGCCCTCGCTGAACGGCGTACGTACACTCACGCTCTCCAACTGCCCTCACCGAACGGTGTACCTACACTCACGCTGTCCAACAGCCCACACCGAACGGCTTTCGTACATTCACGCTCTCCAACTGTCCTCGCCGAACGGCGTACCTACACTCACGCTCTCCAGCTGCCCTCGCTGAGCGGCGTACGTACACTCACGCTCTCCAACAGCCCTCCCTGAATGGCGTACGTACATTCATGCTCTCCAGCTGCCCTCACCGAACGGCGTACGTACACTCACGCTCTCCAGCTGCCCTTGCCGAAC
Organism: Hemitrygon akajei; assembly: GCF_048418815.1. Lineage (NCBI taxonomy): Eukaryota > Metazoa > Chordata > Chondrichthyes > Myliobatiformes > Dasyatidae > Hemitrygon > Hemitrygon akajei. The sequence continues at coordinate 103,503,257 of NC_133130.1, forward strand.
GGCGTACGTAGACTCACGCTCTCCAACCACCCTCGCCGAACGGCGTACTTACACTCACGCTCTCCAACCGCCCTTGCCGAACGGCGTACGTACACTCACGCTCTCCAACCGCCCTCGCCGAACGGTGTACGTACACTCACGCTCTCCAACCGCCCTCACCGAACGACGTACCTACACTCACGCTCTCCAGCTGCACCAACCGAACAGCGTACGTACACTCACGCTCTCCAACAGCCCTTGCCGAACGGCGTACGTAGACTCACGCTCTCCAACCACCCTCGCCGAACGGCGTACGTACACTCACGCTCTCCAACAGCCGTTGCTGAAAGGCGTACGTACACTCACGCTCTCCAACAGCCCTCGCCGAACGGCGTACGTACACTCACGCTCTCCAACCGCCCTCACTGAACTGCGTACGTACACTCACGCTTTCCAGCTGCCCTCACCGAACGGAGTACGTACACTCACGCTCTCCGACAGCCCTCGCCGAACTGCGTACGTACACTCACTCTCTCCAACCGCCCTCGCCGAACTGCGTACGTACACTCACGCTCTCCAACCGCACTCGCCGAACGGCGTACGTACACTCACGCTTTCCAGCTGCCCTCCCTGAACGGCATACGTACACTCACGCTCTCTAACAGCCCTCGCCGAATGGCGTACGTACACTCACGCTCTCCAACCGCCCTCACCGTACGGCGTACGTACACTCACGCTCTCCAACCGCCCTCACCGAACGGCGTACCTACACTCACGCTCTCCAACAGCCCTCGCCGAACGGCGTACGTACACTCACGCTCTCCAACAGCCCTCGCCGAACGGCGTACGTACACTCACGCTCTCCAACAGCCCTCGCCGAACGGCGTACGTACACTCACGCTCTCCAGCTGCCCTCACTGAACGGCGTATGTACACTCACGCTCTCCAGCTGCCCTCACCGAATGGTGTACCTACATTCACTCTCTCTAACAGCCCTCGCTGAACGGCGTACGTACACTCACGCTCTCCAGCTGCCCTCGCTGAACAGCGTACGTACACTCTCGCTCTCCAGCTGCCCTCGTCGAACGGTGTACATACACTCACGCTCTCCAGCTGCCCTCACCGAATGGCGTACGTACACTCACGCTCTCCAACCGCCCTCACCGTACGGCGTACGTACACTCACGCTCTCCAACCGCCCTCACCGAACGGCGTACCTACACTCACGCTCTCCAACAGCCCTCGCCGAACGGCGTACGTACACTCACGCTCTCCAAACGCCCTCGCTGAATGGCGTACGTACACTCACGCTCTCCAACCGCCCTTGCCGAACGGCATACGTACACTCACGCTCTCCAACCGCCCTCGCCGAACGGCGTACGTACACTCACGCTCTCCAGCTGCACCAACCGAACAGCGTACGTACACTCACGCTCACCAACAGCCCTCGCCGAACGGCGTACGTACACTCACGCTCTCCAACAGCCCTTGCCGAACGGCGTACGTAGACTCACGCTCTCCAACCACCCTCGCCGAACGGCGTACTTACTCTCACGCTCTCCAACCGCCCTTGCCGAACGGCGTACGTACACTCACGCTCTCCAACAGCCGTCACCGAACGGCGTACGTACACTCACGCTCTCCAGCTGCCCTCACTGAACGGCGTATGTACACTCACGTTTCCAGCTGCCCTCACCGAACGGAGTACGTACACTCACGCTCTCCGACAGCCCTCGCCGAACTGCGTACGTACACTCACGCTCTCCAACTGCCCTCACCGAACGGTGTACCTACACTCACGGTCTCCAGCTGCACCAACCGAACAGCGTACGTACACTCACGCTCTCCAACAGCCCTCACCGAACGGCGTACGTACACTCACGCTCTCCAAACGCCCTCGCTGAATGGCGTACGTACACTCACGCTCTCCAACCGCCCTTGCCGAACGGCATACGTACACTCACGCTCTCCAACCGCCCTCGCCGAACGGCGTACGTACACTCACGCTCTCCAACCGCCCTCGCCGAACGACGTACCTACACTCACGCTCTCCAACCGCCCTCGCCGAAAGACGTACCTACACTCACGCTCTCCAACCGCCCTCGCCGAACGGCGTACGTACACTCACGCTCTCCAACTGCCCTCGCCGAACGACGTACCTACACTCACGCTCTCCAGCTGCACCAACCGAACAGCGTACGTACACTCACGCTCTCCAACAGCCCTTGCCGAACGGAGTACGTAGACTCACGCTCTCCAACCACCCTCGCCGAACGGCGTACTTACACTCACGCTCTCCAACCGCCCTTGCCGAACGGCGTACGTACACTCACGCTCTCCAACCGCCCTCGCCGAACGGTGTACGTACACTCACGCTCTCCAACCGCCCTCACCGAACGATGTACCTACACTCACGCTCTCCAACCGCCCTCACCGAACGGCGTACGTACACTCACGCTCTCCAACCGCCCCTCGCCGAACGGCGTACTTACACTCACGCTCTCTAACCGCCCTCGCCGAATGGCGTACATACACTCACGCTCTCCAACAGCCCTCGCCGAACGGCGTACGTACACTCACGCTCTCCAGCTGCCCTCGCTGAACGGCGTACGTACACTCACGCTCTCCAACTGCCCTCACCGAACGGTGTACCTACACTCACGCTGTCCAACAGCCCACACCGAACGGCTTTCGTACATTCACGCTCTCCAACTGTCCTCGCCGAACGGCGTACCTACACTCACGCTCTCCAGCTGCCCTCGCTGAGCGGCGTACGTACACTCACGCTCTCCAACAGCCCTCCCTGAATGGCATACGTACATTCATGCTCTCAAGCTGCCCTCACCGAACGGCGTACGTACACTCACGCTCTCCAGCTGCCCTCTCCAAGTGTCGTATGTACACTCACGCTCTCCAACCACCCTCGCCGAACGGCGTACGTACACTCACGCTCTCCAACAGCCCTTGCCGAACGGCGTACGTAGACTCACGCTCTCCAACAGCCCTGGCCGAACGGCGTACGTACACTCACGCTCTCCAACCGCCCTCACTGAACTGCGTACGTACACTCACGCTTTCCAGCTGCCCTCACCGAACGGAGTACGTACACTCACGCTCTCCGACAGCCCTCGCCGAACTGCGTACGTACTCTCACGCTCTCCAACTGCCCTCACCGAACGGTGTACCTACACTCACGCTGTCCAACAGCCCACACCGAACGGCTTTCGTACATTCACGCTCTCCAACTGTCCTCGCCGAACGGCGTACCTACACTCACGCTCTCCAGCTGCCCTCGCTGAACTGCGTACGTACACTCACGCTCTCCAACCGCCCTCACTGAACGGCGTATGTACACTCACGTTTCCAGCTGCCCTCACCGAACGGAGTACGTACACTCACGCTCTCCAACAGCCCTCGCCGAACGGCGTTCGTACACTCACTCTCTCCAACTGCCCTCACTGAACTGCGTACGTACACTCACGCTCTCCAGCTGCCCTCACTGAACTGCGTACGTACACTCACGCTCTCCAGCTGCCCTCGCCGAACGGCGTACGTACACTCACGCTCTCCGACAGCCCTCGCCGAACTGCGTACGTACACTCACGCTCTCCGACAGCCCTCGCCGAACTGCGTACGTACACTCACGCTCTCCAACTGCCCTCACCGAACGGTGTACCTACACTCACGCTGTCCAACAGCCCACACCGAACGGCTTTCGTACATTCACGCTCTCCAACTGTCCTCGCCGAACTGCGTACGTACACTCACGCTCTCCAACTGCCCTCACCGAACGGTGTACCTACACTCACGCTGTCCAACAGCCCACACCGAACGGCTTTCGTACATTCACGCTCTCCAACTGTCCTCGCCGAACGGCGTACCTACACTCACGCTCTCCAGCTGCCCTCGCTGAGCGGCGTACGTACACTCACGCTCTCCAACAGCCCTCCCTGAATGGCGTACGTACATTCATGCTCTCCAGCTGCCCTCACCGAACGGCGTACGTACACTCACGCTCTCCAGCTGCCCTCTCCAAGTGTCGTATGTACACTCACGCTCTCCAACCACCCTCGCCGAACGGCGTACGTACACTCACGCTCTCCAACAGCCCTTGCCGAACGGCGTACGTAGACTCACGCTCTCCAACCACCCTCGCCGAACGGCGTACTTACACTCACGCTCTCCAACCGCCCTTGCCGAACGGCGTACGTACACTCACGCTCTCCAACCGTCCTCGCCGAACGGTGTACGTACACTCACGCTCTCCAACCGCCCTCACCGAACGACGTACCTACACTCACGCTCTCCAGCTGCACCAACCGAACAGCGTACGTACACTCACGCTCTCCAACAGCCCTTGCCGAACGGCGTACGTAGACTCACGCTCTCCAACCACCCTCGCCGAACGGCGTACGTACACTCACGCTCTCCAACAGCCGTTGCTGAAAGGCGTACGTACACTCACGCTCTCCAACAGCCCTCGCCAAACGGCGTACGTACACTCACGCTCTCCAACCGCCCTCACTGAACTGCGTACGTACACTCACGCTTTCCAGCTGCCCTCACCGAACGGAGTACGTACACTCACGCTCTCCGACAGCCCTCGCCGAACTGCGTACGTACACTCACGCTCTCCAACTGCCCTCACCGAACGGTGTACCTACACTCACGCTGTCCAACAGCCCACACCGAACGGCTTTCGTACATTCACGCTCTCCAACTGTCCTCGCCGAACGGCGTACCTACACTCACGCTCTCCAGCTGCCCTCGCTGAGCGGCGTACGTACACTCACGCTCTCCAACAGCCCTCCCTGAATGGTGTACGTACATTCATGCTCTCCAGCTGCCCTCACCGAACGGCGTACGTACACTCACGCTCTCCAGCTGCCCTCTCCAAGTGTCGTATGTACACTCACGCTCTCCAACCACCCTCGCCGAACGGCGTACGTACACTCACGCTCTCCAACAGCCCTTGCCGAACGGCGTACGTAGACTCACGCTCTCCAACCACCCTCGCCGAACGGCGTACTTACACTCACGCTCTCCAACCGCCCTTGCCGAACGGCGTACATACACTCACGCTCTCCAACCGCCCTCGCCGAACGGTGTACGTACACTCACGCTCTCCAACCGCCCTCACCGAACGACGTACCTACACTCACGCTCTCCAGCTGCACCAACCGAACAGCGTACGTATACTCACGCTCTCCAACAGCCCTCGCCGAACGGCGTACGTACACTCACGCTCTCCAACCGCCCTTGCCGAACGGCGTACATACACTCACGCTCTCCAACCGCCCTCGCCGAACGGTGTACGTACATTCACGCTCTCCAACCACCCTCGCCGAACGGCGTACTTACTCTCACGCTCTCCAACCGCCCTCGCCGAACGGCGTACGTAGACTCACGCTCTCCAACCACCCTCGCCGAACGGCGTACTTACTCTCACGCTCTCCAACCGACCTTGCCGAACGGCGTACATACACTCACGCTCTCCAACCGCCCTCGCCGAACGGTGTACGTACATTCACGCTCTCCAACCGCCCTCACCGAAAGACGTACCTACACTCACGCTCTCCAGCTGCACCAACCGAACAGCGTACGTACACTCACGCTCTCCAACAGCCGTCACCGAACGGCGTACGTACACTCACGCTCTCCAACTGCCCTCGCCGAACGACGTACCTACACTCACGCTCTCCAACCGCCCTTGCTGAACGACGTACCTACACTCACGCTCTCCCAGCTGCACCAACCGAACAGCGTACGTACACTCACGCTCTCCAACAGCCCTTGCCGAACGGCGTACGTACACTCACGCTCTCCAACCGCCCTCGCCGAACGGCGTACGTACACTCACGCTCTCCAACAGCCCTTGCCGAACGGCGTACGTAGACTCACGCTCTCCAACCACCCTCGCCGAACGGCGTACTTACACTCACGCTCTCCAACCGCCCTTGCCGAACGGCGTACATACACTCACGCTCTCCAACCGCCCTCGCCGAACGGTGTACGTACACTCACGCTCTCCAACCGCCCTCACCGAACGACGTACCTACACTCACGCTCTCCAACCGCCCTCACCGAACGGCGTACATACACTCACGCTCTCCAACCGCCCTCGCCGAACGGCGTACTTACACTCACGCTCTCTAACCGCCCTCGCCGAATGGCGTACATACACTCACGCTCTCCAACAGCCCTCGCCGAACGGCGTACGTACACTCACGCTCTCCAGCTGCCCTCGCTGAACGGCGTATGTACACTCACGCTCTCCAGCTGCCCTCACCGAATGGTGTACCTACATTCACTCTCTGTAACAGCCCTCGCTGAACGGCGTACGTACACTCACGCTCTCCAGCTGCCCTCGCTGAACAGCGTACGTACACACTCGCTCTCCAGCTGCCCTCGCCGAACGGTGTACATACACTAACGCTCTACAGCTGCCCTCGCCGAACTGCGTACGTACACTCACGCTCTCCAACCGCCCTCACTGAACTGCGTACGTACACTCACGCTTTCCAGCTGCCCTCACCGAACGGAGTACGTACACTCACGCTCTCCAACAGCCCTCGCCGAACAGCGTTCGTACACTCACTCTCTCCAACCGCCCTCTCCGAACTGCGTACGTACACTCACGCTCTCCAACCGCACTCGCCGAACGGCGTACGTACACTCACGCTCTCCAGCCGCCCTCGCCGAACGGCGTACCTACACTCACGCTTTCCAGCTGCCCTCCCTGAACGGCATACGTACACTCACGCTCTCTAACAGCCCTCGCCGAATGGCGTACGTACACTCACGCTCTCCAACCGCCCTCACCGTACGGCGTACGTACACTCACGCTCTCCAACCGCCCTCACCGAACGGCGTACCTACACTCACGCTCTCCAACAGCCCTCGCCGAACGGCGTACGTACACTCACGCTCTCCAACAGCCCTCGCCGAACGGCGTACGTACACTCACGCTCTCCAACAGCCCTCGCCGAACGGCGTACGTACACTCACGCTCTCCAGCTGCCCTCACTGAACGGCGTATGTACACTCACGCTCTCCAGCTGCCCTCACCGAATGGTGTACCTACATTCACTCTCTCTAACAGCCCTCGCTGAACGGCGTACGTACACTCACGTTCTCCAGCTGCCCTCGCTGAACAGCGTACGTACCCTCTCGCTCTCCAGCTGCCCTCGTCGAACGGTGTACATACACTCACGCTCTCCAGCTGCCCTCACCGAATGGTGTACCTACACTCACGCTCTCTAACAGCCCTCGCTGAACGGCGTACGTACACTCATGCTCTCCAGCTGCCCTCGCTGAACGGTATACATACACTCACGCTCTCCAGCTGCCCTCAGCGAACGGCGTACGTACACTCATGGTCTCCAGCCGCCCTCGCCGAACTGCGTACGTACACTCACGCTTTCCAACCGCCCTCACCGAATGGCGTACGTATACTCACGCTCTCCAACCGCCGTCACCGAACGGCGTACGTACACTCACACTTTCCAGCTGCCCTCAGCGAACGGCGTACGTACACTCAAGCTCTCCAGCTGCCCTCACTGAACTGCGTACGTACACTCACGCTCTCCAACAGCCCTCACCGAACAGCGTACGTACACTCACGCTCTCCAACAGCCCTCACCGAACGGCGTACGTACACTCAAGCTCTCCAGCCGCCCTCGCCGAACTGCGTACGTACACTCACGCTCTCCAACAGCCCTCACCGAACGGCGTACGTACACTCACGCTCTCCAACCGCCCTCACTGAACTGCGTACGTACACTCACGCTCTCCAGCTGCCCTCACCGAACGGCGTACGTACACTCACGCTCTCCAACCGCACTCACCGAATGGCGTACGTACACTCACGCTCTCCAACCGCCCTCGCCGAATGACGTACGTACACTCACGCTCTCCAACCACCCTCACCGAACTGCGTACGTACACTCACGTTCTCCAACAGCCCTCGCCGAACGGCGTACGTGCACTCACGCTCTCCAGCTGCCCTCGCCGAACGGCGTACGTACACTCACGCTCTCCAGCTGCCCTCACCGAACTGCGTACCTACACTCACGTTTCCAGCTGCCCTCACCGAACTGCGTACGTACACTCACGCTCTCCAACAGCCCTTGCCGAACGGCGTACGTACACTCACGCTCTACAACAGCCCTCGCCGAACGGCGTACGTACACTCACGCTCTCCAACCGCCCTCACTGAACTGCGTACGTACACTCACGCTTTCCAGCTGCCCTCACCAAACGGAGTACGTACACTCACGCTCTCCAACAGCCCTCGCCGAACGGCGTTCGTACACTCACTCTCTCCAACCGCCCTCGCCGAACTGCGTACGTACACTCACGCTCTCCAACCGCCCTCACCGAACGGCGTACCTACACTCATGCTCTCCAACAGCCCTCGCCGAACGGCGTACGTACACTCACGCTCTCCAACAGCCCTCGCCGAACGGCATACGTACGCTCACGCTCTCCAACAGCCCTCGCCGAACGGCATACGTACGCTCACGCTCTCCAACAGCCCTCGCCGAACGGCGTACGTACACTCACGCTCTCCATCTGCCCTCGCTGAACAGCGTACGTACACTCTCGCTCTCCAGCTGCCCTCGCCGAACGGTGTACATACACTCACGCTCTCCAGCTGCCCTCGCTGAACGGCGTACGTACACTCATGCTCTCCAACCGCCCTCACTGAACTGCGTACGTACACTCACGCTCTCCAACCGCCCTCACTGAACTGCGTACGTACACTCACGCTCTCCAGCTGCACTCACCGAACGGCGTACGTACACTCACGCTCTCCAACCGCCATCACCGAATGGCGTACGTACACTCACGCTCTCCAACCGCCCTCACCGAATGACGTACGTACACTCACGCTCTCCTACCACCCTCACCGAACTGCGTACGTACACTCACGTTCTCCAACAGACCTTGCCGAACGGCGTACGTGCACTCACGCTCTCCAGCTGCCCTCGCCGAACGGCGTACGTGCACTCACGCTCTCCAGCTGCCCTCACCGAACTGCGTACCTACACTCACGTTTCCAGCTGCCCTCACCGAACTGCGTACGTACACTCACGCTCTCCAACAGCCCTTGCCGAACGGCGTACGAACACTCACGCTCTACAACAGCCCTCGCCGAACGGCGTACGTACACTCACGCTCTCCAACCGCCCTCACTGAACTGCGTACGTACACTCACGCTTTCCAGCTGCCCTCACCGAACGGAGTACGTACACTCACGCTCTCCAACAGCCCTCGCCGAACGGCGTTCGTACACTCACTCTCTCGAACCGCCCTCGCCGAACTGCGTACGTACACTCACGCTCTCCAACCGCCCTCACCGAACGGCGTACCTACACTCACGCTCTCCAACAGCCCTCGCCGAACGGCGTACGTACACTCACGCTCTCCAACAGCCCTCGCCGAACGGCATACGTACACTCACGCTCTCCAACAGCCCTCGCCAAACGGCGTACGTACACTCACGCTCTCCAGCTGCCCTCGCTGAACGGCGTATGTACACTCACGCTCTCCAGCTGCCCTCACCGAATGGTGTACCTACATTCACTCTCTGTAACAGCCCTCGCTGAACGGCGTACGTACACTCACGCTCTCCAGCTGCCCTCGCTGAACAGCGTACGTACACTCACGCTCTCCCGCTGCCCTCGCCGAACGGTGTACATACACTAACGCTCTACAGCTGCCCTCGCCGAACGGTGTACGTACACTCACGCTCTACAGCTGCCCTCGCCGAACTGCGTACGTACACTCACGCTTTCCAGCTGCCCTCACCGAACGGAGTACGTACACTCACGCTCTCCAACCGCCCTCACTGAACTGCGTACGTACACTCACGCTTTCCAGCTGCCCTCACCGAACGGAGTAAGTACACTCACGCTCTCCAACAGCCCTCGCCGAACGGCGTTCGTACACTCACTCTCTCCAACCGCCCTCGCCGAACTGCGTACGTACACTCACGCTCTCCAACCGCACTCGCCGAACGGCGTACGTACACTCACGCTTTCCAGCTGCCCTCCCTGAACGGCGTACGTACACTCACGCTCTCTAACAGCCCTCGCCGAATGGCGTACGTACACTCACGCTCTCCATCCGCCCTCACCGAACGGCGTACGTACACTCACGCTCTCCAACCGCCCTCACTGAACTGCGTACGTACACTCACGCTCTCCAGCTGCCCTCACCGAACGGCGTACGTACACTCACGCTCTCCAACCGCCCTCACCGAATGGCGTACGTACACTCACGCTCTCCAACCGCCCTCACCGAACGGTGTACGTACACTCACGCTCTCCAACCGCCCTCGCCGAATGACGTACGTACACTCACGCTCTCCAACCACCCTCACCGAATGACGTACGTACACTCACGCTCTCCAACCGCCCTCGCCGAATGACGTACGTACACTCACGCTCTCCAACCACCCTCACCGAACTGCGTACGTACACTCACGTTCTCCAACAGCCCTCGCCGAACGGCGTACGTGCACTCACGCTCTCCAGCTGCCCTCGCCGAACGGCGTACGTACACTCACGCTCTCCAGCTGCCCTCACCGAACTGCGTACGTACACTCACGCTCTCCAACAGCCCTTGCCGAACGGCGTACGTACACTCACGCTCTACAACAGCCCTCGCCGAACGGCGTACGTACACTCACGCTCTCCAACCGCCCTCACTGAACTGCGTACGTACACTCACGCTTTCCAGCTGCCCTCACCAAACGGAGTACGTACACTCACGCTCTCCAACAGCCCTCGCCGAACGGCGTTCGTACACTCACGCTCTCCAACCGCCCTCACTGAACGGCGTACGTACACTCACGCTTTCCAGCTGCCCTCACCAAACGGAGTACGTATACTCACGCTCTCCAACAGCCCTCGCCGAACGGCGTACGTACACTCACGCTCTCCAACAGCCCTCGCCGAACGGCGTACGTACGCTCACGCTCTCCAACAGCCCTCGCCGAACGGCGTACGTACACTCACGCTCTCCAGCTGCCCTCGCTGAACGGCGTATGTACACTCACGCTCTCCAGCTGCCCTCACCGAATGGTGTACCTAAATTCACTCTCTGTAACAGCCCTCGCTGAACGGCGTACGTACACTCACGCTCTCCAGCTGCCCTCGCTGAACAGCGTACGTACACTCACGCTCTCCAACAGCCCTTGCCAAACGGTGTACATACACTAACGCTCTACAGCTGCCCTCGCTGAACAGCGTACGTACACTCACGCTCTCCAGCTGCCCTCGCTGAACAGCGTACGTACACTCACGCTCTCCAGCTGCCCTCGCCGAACGGTGTACATACACTAACGCTCTACAGCTGCCCTCGCCGAACGGTGTACATACACTCACGCTCTCCAGCTGCCCTCGCCGAACTGCGTACGTACACTCACGCTCTCCAACTGCCCTCACTGAACTGCGTACGTACACTCACGCTTTCCAGCTGCCCTCACCGAACGGAGTACGTACACTCACGCTCTCCAACAGCCCTCGCCGAACGGTGTACATACACTAACGCTCTACAGCTGCCCTCGCCGAACGGTGTACATACACTCACGCTCTCCAACCGCCCTCACTGAACTGCGTACGTACACTCACGCTTTCCAGCTGCCCTCACCGAACGGAGTACGTACACTCACGCTCTCCAACAGCCCTCGCCGAACGGCGTTCGTACACTCACTCTCTCCAACCGCCCTCTCCGAACTGCGTACGTACACTCACGCTCTCCAACCGCACTCGCCGAACGGCGTACGTACACTCACGCTCTCCAGCCGCCCTCGCCGAACGGCGTACCTACACTCACGCTTTCCAGCTGCCCTCCCTGAACGGCATACGTACACTCACGCTCTCTAACAGCCCTCGCCGAATGGCGTACGTACACTCACGCTCTCCAACCGCCCTCACCGTACGGCGTACGTACACTCACGCTCTCCAACCGCCCTCACCGAACGGCGTACCTACACTCACGCTCTCCAACAGCCCTCGCCGAACGGCGTACGTACACTCACGCTCTCCAACAGCCCTCGCCGAACGGCGTACGTACACTCACGCTCTCCAACAGCCCTCGCCGAACGGCGTACGTACACTCACGCTCTCCAGCTGCCCTCACTGAACGGCGTATGTACACTCACGCTCTCCAGCTGCCCTCACCGAATGGTGTACCTACATTCACTCTCTCTAACAGCCCTCGCTGAACGGCGTACGTACACTCACGTTCTCCAGCTGCCCTCGCTGAACAGCGTACGTACCCTCTCGCTCTCCAGCTGCCCTCGTCGAACGGTGTACATACACTCACGCTCTCCAGCTGCCCTCACCGAATGGTGTACCTACACTCACGCTCTCGAACAGCCCTCGCTGAACGGCGTACGTACACTCATGCTCTCCAGCTGCCCTCGCTGAACGGTATACATACACTCACGCTCTCCAGCTGCCCTCAGCGAACGGCGTACGTACACTCATGGTCTCCAGCCGCCCTCGCCGAACTGCGTACGTACACTCACGCTTTCCAACCGCCCTCACCGAATGGCGTACGTACACTCACGCTCTCCAACCGCCGTCACCGAACGGCGTACGTACACTCACGCTCTCCAACCGCCCTCACTGAACTGCGTACGTACACTCACGCTTTCCAGCTGCCCTCACCAAACGGAGTACGTACACTCACGCTCTCCAACAGCCCTCGCCGAACGGCGTTCGTACACTCACTCTCTCCAACCGCCCTCGCCGAATTGCGTACGTACACTCACGCTCTCCAACCGCCCTCACCGAACGGCATACGTACGCTCACGCTCTCCAACAGCCCTCGCCGAACGGCGTACGTACACTCACGCTCTCCAACAGCCCTCGCCGAACGGCGTACGTACACTCACGCTCTCCAACAGCCCTCGCCGAACGGCATACGTACGCTCACGCTCTCCAACAGCCCTCGCCGAACGGCGTACGTACACTCACGCTCTCCAGCTGCCCTCGCTGAACGGCGTATGTACACTCACGCTCTCCAGCTGCCCTCACCGAATGGTGTACCTAAATTCACTCTCTGTAACAGCCCTCGCTGAACGGCGTACGTACACTCACGCTCTCCATCTGCCCTCGCTGAACAGCGTACGTACACTCTCGCTCTCCAGCTGCCCTCGCCGAACGGTGTACATACACTCACGCTCTCCAGCTGCCCTCGCTGAACGGCGTACGTACACTCATGCTCTCCAACCGCCCTCACTGAACTGCGTACGTACACTCACGCTTTCCAGCTGCCCTCACCGAACGGAGTACGTACACTCACGCTCTCCAACAGCCCTCACCGAACGGCGTACGTACACTCACGCTCTCCAACCGCCCTCACTGAACTGCGTACGTACACTCACGCTCTCCAGCTGCCCTCACCGAACGGCGTACGTACACTCACGCTCTCCAACCGCCATCACCAAATGGCGTACGTACACTCACGCTCTCCAACCGCCCTCACCGAATGACGTACGTACACTCACGCTCTCCTACCACCCTCACCGAACTGCGTACGTACACTCACGTTCTCCAACAGACCTTGCCGAACGGCGTACGTGCACTCACGCTCTCCAGCTGCCCTCGCCGAACGGCGTACGTACACTCACGCTCTCCAGCTGCCCTCACCGAACTGCGTACCTACACTCACGTTTCCAGCTGCCCTCACCGAACTGCGTACGTACAATCACGCTCTCCAACAGCCCTTGCCGAACGGCGTACGAACACTCACGCTCTACAACAGCCCTCGCCGAACGGCGTACGTACACTCACGCTCTCCAACCGCCCTCACTGAACTGCGTACGTACACTCACGCTTTCCAGCTGCCCTCACCGAACGGAGTACGTACACTCACGCTCTCTAACAGCCCTCGCCGAACGGCGTTCGTACACTCACTCTCTCGAACCGCCCTCGCCGAACTGCGTACGTACACTCACGCTCTCCAACCGCCCTCACCGAACGGCGTACCTACACTCACGCTCTCCAACAGCCCTCGCCGAACGGCGTACGTACACTCACGCTCTCCAACAGCCCTCGCCGAACGGCATACGTACACTCACGCTCTCCAACAGCCCTCGCCAAACGGCGTACGTACACTCACGCTCTCCAGCTGCCCTCGCTGAACGGCGTATGTACACTCACGCTCTCCAGCTGCCCTCACCGAATGGTGTACCTACATTCACTCTCTGTAACAGCCCTCGCTGAACGGCGTACGTACACTCACGCTCTCCAGCTGCCCTCGCTGAACAGCGTATGTACACACTCGCTCTCCCGCTGCCCTCGCCGAACGGTGTACATACACTAACGCTCTACAGCTGCCCTCGCCGAACTGCGTACGTACACTCACGCTCTCCAGCTGCCCTCTCCAAGTGTCGTATGTACACTCACGCTCTCCAACCGCCCTCACTGAACTGCGTACGTACACTCACGCTTTCCAGCTGCCCTCACCGAACGGAGTAAGTACACTCACGCTCTCCAACAGCCCTCGCCGAACGGCGTTCGTACACTCACTCTCTCCAACCGCCCTCGCCGAACTGCGTACGTACACTCACGCTCTCCAACCGCACTCGCCGAACGGCGTACGTACACTCACGCTTTCCAGCTGCCCTCCCTGAACGGCATACGTACACTCACGCTCTCCGACCGCCCTCACCGAACGGCGTACCTACACTCACGCTCTCCAACAGCCCACACCGAACGGCGTACGTACACTCACGCTCTCCAACCGCCCTCACCGTACGGCGTACGTACACTCACGCTCTCCAACCGCCCTCACCGTACGGCGTACGTACACTCACGCTCTCCAACCGCCCTCACCGAACGGCGTACCTACACTCACTCTCTCCAACCGCCCTCGCCGAATTGCGTACGTACACTCACGCTCTCCAACCGCCCACACCGAACGGCATACGTACGCTCACGCTCTCCAACAGCCCTCGCCGAACGGCGTACGTACACTCACGCTCTCCAACAGCCCTCGCCGAACGGCGTACGTACACTCACGCTCTCCAACCGCCCACACCGAACGGCATACGTACGCTCACGCTCTCCAACAGCCCTCGCCGAACGGCGTACGTACACTCACGCTCTCCAACAGCCCTCGCCGAACGGCGTACGTACACTCACGCTCTCCAACAGCCCTCGCCGAACGGCATACGTACGCTCACGCTCTCCAGCTGCCCTCGCTGAACGGCGTATGTACACTCACGCTCTCCAGCTGCCCTCACCGAATGGTGTACCTAAATTCACTCTCTGTAACAGCCCTCGCTGAACGGCGTACGTACACTCACGCTCTCCATCTGCCCTCGCTGAACAGCGTACGTACACTCTCGCTCTCCAGCTGCCCTCGCCGAACGGTGTACATACACTCACGCTCTCCAGCTGCCCTCGCTGAACGGCGTACGTACACTCATGCTCTCCAACCGCCCTCACTGAACTGCGTACGTACACTCACGCTTTCCAGCTGCCCTCACCGAACGGAGTACGTACACTCACGCTCTCCAACAGCCCTCACCGAACGGCGTACGTACACTCATGCTCTCCAACCGCCCTCACTGAACTGCGTACGTACACTCACGCTCTCCAGCTGCCCTCACCGAACGGCGTACGTACACTCACGCTCTCCAACCGCCATCACCAAATGGCGTACGTACACTCACGCTCTCCAACCGCCCTCACCGAATGACGTACGTACACTCACGCTCTCCTACCACCCTCACCGAACTGCGTACGTACACTCACGTTCTCCAACAGACCTTGCCGAACGGCGTACGTGCACTCACGCTCTCCAGCTGCCCTCGCCGAACGGCGTACGTACACTCACGCTCTCCAGCTGCCCTCA
Organism: Hemitrygon akajei; assembly: GCF_048418815.1. Lineage (NCBI taxonomy): Eukaryota > Metazoa > Chordata > Chondrichthyes > Myliobatiformes > Dasyatidae > Hemitrygon > Hemitrygon akajei. The sequence goes on from NC_133130.1 coordinate 103,519,115, forward strand.
CCGAACTGCGTACCTACACTCACGTTTCCAGCTGCCCTCACCGAACTGCGTACGTACACTCACGCTCTCCAACAGCCCTTGCCGAACGGCGTACGAACACTCACGCTCTACAACAGCCCTCGCCGAACGGCGTACGTACACTCACGCTCTCCAACCGCCCTCACTGAACTGCGTACGTACACTCACGCTTTCCAGCTGCCCTCACCGAACGGAGTACGTACACTCACGCTCTCTAACAGCCCTCGCCGAACGGCGTTCGTACACTCACTCTCTCGAACCGCCCTCGCCGAACTGCGTACGTACACTCACGCTCTCCAACCGCCCTCACCGAACGGCGTACCTACACTCACGCTCTCCAACAGCCCTCGCCGAACGGCGTACGTACACTCACGCTCTCCAACAGCCCTCGCCGAACTGCATACGTACACTCACGCTCTCCAACAGCCCTCGCCAAACGGCGTACGTACACTCACGCTCTCCAGCTGCCCTCGCTGAACGGCGTATGTACACTCACGCTCTCCAGCTGCCCTCACCGAATGGTGTACCTACATTCACTCTCTGTAACAGCCCTCGCTGAACGGCGTATGTACACACTCGCTCTCCCGCTGCCCTCGCCGAACGGTGTACATACACTAACGCTCTACAGCTGCCCTCGCCGAACTGCGTACGTACACTCACGCTCTCCAGCTGCCCTCTCCAAGTGTCGTATGTACACTCACGCTCTCCAACCGCCCTCACTGAACTGCGTACGTACACTCACGCTTTCCAGCTGCCCTCACCGAACGGAGTAAGTACACTCACGCTCTCCAACAGCCCTCGCCGAACGGCGTTCGTACACTCACTCTCTCCAACCGCCCTCGCCGAACTGCGTACGTACACTCACGCTCTCCAACCGCACTCGCCGAACGGCGTACGTACACTCACGCTTTCCAGCTGCCCTCCCTGAACGGCATACGTACACTCACGCTCTCCAACCGCCCTCACCGTACGGCGTACGTACACTCACGCTCTCCAACCGCCCTCACCGAACGGCGTACCTACACTCACGCTCTCCAACAGCCCTCGCCGAACGGCGTACGTACACTCACGCTCTCCAACAGCCCTCGCCGAACGGCGTACGTACACTCATGCTCTCCAGCTGCCCTCACTGAACGGCTTATGTACACTCACGTTTCCAGCTGCCCTCACCGAACGGAGTACGTACACTCACGCTCTCCGACAGCCCTCGCCGAACTGCGTACGTACACTCACGCTCTCCAACTGCCCTCACCGAACGGTGTACCTACACTCACGCTGTCCAACAGCCCACACCGAACGGCTTTCGTACATTCACGCTCTCCAACTGTCCTCGCCGAACGGCGTACCTACACTCACGCTCTCCAGCTGCCCTCGCTGAGCGGCGTACGTACACTCACGCTCTCCAACAGCCCTCCCTGAATGGCGTACGTACATTCATGCTCTCCAGCTGCCCTCGCCGAACGGCGTACGTACACTCACGCTCTCCAGCTGCCCTCACCGAACTGCGTACGTACACTCACGCTCTCCAACAGCCATTGCCGAACGGAGTACGTACACTCACGCTCTCCAGCTGCCCTCGCTGAACTGCGTACGTACACTCACGCACTCCAACAGCCATTGCCGAACGGAGTACGTACACTCACGCTCTACAACAGCCCTCGCCGAACGGCGTACGTACACTCACGCTCTCCAACCGCCCTCACTGAACTGCGTACGTACACTCACGCTTTCCAGCTGCCCTCACCAAACGGAGTACGTACACTCACGCTCTCTAACAGCCCTCGCCGAACGGCGTTCGTACACTCACTCTCTCCAACCGCCCTCGCCGAATTGCGTACGTACACTCACGCTCTCCAACCGCCCTCAGCGAACGGCGTACCTACACTCATGCTCTCCAACAGCCCTCGCCGAACGGCGTACGTACACTCACGCTCTCCAACAGCCCTCGCCGAACGGCATACGTACGCTCACGCTCTCCAACAGCCCTCGCCGAACGGCATACGTACGCTCACGCTCTCCAACAGCCCTCGCCGAACGGCGTACGTACACTCACGCTCTCCAGCTGCCCTCGCTGAACGGCGTATGTACACTCACGCTCTCCAGCTGCCCTCACCGAATGGTGTACCTAAATTCACTCTCTGTAACAGCCCTCGCTGAACGGCGTACGTACACTCACGCTCTCCAGCTGCCCTCGCTGAACAGCGTACGTACACTCTCGCTCTCCAGCTGCCCTCGCCGAACGGTGTACATACACTCACGCTCTCCAGCTGCCCTCGCTGAACGGCGTACGTACACTCATGCTCTCCAACCGCCCTCACTGAACTGCGTACGTACACTCACGCTCTCCAACAGCCCTCACTGAACTGCGTATGTACACTCACGCTCTCCAGCTGCCCTCACCGAATGGTGTACCTAAATTCACTCTCTGTAACAGCCCTCGCTGAACGGCGTACGTACACTCACGCTCTCCAGCTGCCCTCGCTGAACAGCGTACGTACACACTCGCTCTCCAGCTGCCCTCGCCGAACGGTGTACATACACTAACGCTCTACAGCTGCCCTCGCCGAACTGCGTACGTACACTCACGCTCTCCAACCGCCCTCACTGAACTGCGTACGTACACTCACGCTTTCCAGCTGCCCTCACCGAACGGAGTAAGTACACTCACTCTCTCCAACAGCCCTCGCCGAACGGCGTTCGTACACTCACTCTCTCCAACCGCCCTCGCCGAACGGCGTACGTACACTCACGCTTTCCAGCTGCCCTCCCTGAACGGCATACGTACACTCACGCTCTCTAACAGCCCTCGCCGAATGGCGTACGTACACTCACGCTCTCCAACCGCCCTCACCGTACGGCGTACGTACACTCACGCTCTCCAACCGCCCTCACCGAACGGCGTACCTACACTCACGCTCTCCAACAGCCCTCGCCGAACGGCGTACGTACACTCACGCTCTCCAACAGCCCTCGCCGAACGGCGTACGTACACTCATGCTCTCCAGCTGCCCTCACTGAACGGCTTATGTACACTCACGTTTCCAGCTGCCCTCACCGAACGGAGTACGTACACTCACGCTCTCCGACAGCCCTCGCCGAACTGCGTACGTACACTCACGCTCTCCAACTGCCCTCACCGAACGGTGTACCTACACTCACGCTGTCCAACAGCCCACACCGAACGGCTTTCGTACATTCACGCTCTCCAACTGTCCTCGCCGAACGGCGTACCTACACTCACGCTCTCCAGCTGCCCTCGCTGAGCGGCGTACGTACACTCACGCTCTCCAACAGCCCTTGCCGAACTGCGTACGTACACTCACGCTCTCCAGCTGTCCTCGCCGAACAGCGTACGTACACTCACGCTCTCCAGCTGCCCTCGCTGAGCGGCGTACGTACACTCACGCTCTCCAACAGCCCTTGCCGAACGGCGTACGTACACTCACGCTCTACAACAGCCCTCGCCGAACGGCGTACGTACACTCACGCTCTCCAACCGCCCTCACTGAACTGCGTACGTACACTCACGCTTTCCAGCTGCCCTCACCAAACGGAGTACGTACACTCACTCTCTCCAACCGCCCTCACCGAACGGCGTACCTACACTCACGCTCTCCAACAGCCCTCGCCGAACGGCGTTCGTACACTCACTCTCTCCAACCGCCCTCGCCGAATTGCGTACGTACACTCACGCTCTCCAACCGCCCACACCGAACGGCATACGTACGCTCACGCTCTCCAACAGCCCTCGCCGAACGGCGTACGTACACTCACGCTCTCCAACAGCCCTCGCCGAACGGCGTACGTACACTCACGCTCTCCAACAGCCCTCGCCGAACGGCATACGTACGCTCACGCTCTCCAGCTGCCCTCGCTGAACGGCGTATGTACACTCACGCTCTCCAGCTGCCCTCACCGAATGGTGTACCTAAATTCACTCTCTGTAACAGCCCTCGCTGAACGGCGTACGTACACTCACGCTCTCCATCTGCCCTCGCTGAACAGCGTACGTACACTCTCGCTCTCCAGCTGCCCTCGCCGAACGGTGTACATACACTCACGCTCTCCAGCTGCCCTCGCTGAACGGCGTACGTACACTCATGCTCTCCAACCGCCCTCACTGAACTGCGTACGTACACTCACGCTTTCCAGCTGCCCTCACCGAACGGAGTACGTACACTCACGCTCTCCAACAGCCCTCACCGAACGGCGTACGTACACTCACGCTCTCCAACCGCCCTCACTGAACTGCGTACGTACACTCACGCTCTCCAGCTGCCCTCACCGAACGGCGTACGTACACTCACGCTCTCCAACCGCCATCACCAAATGGCGTACGTACACTCACGCTCTCCAACCGCCCTCACCGAATGACGTACGTACACTCACGCTCTCCTACCACCCTCACCGAACTGCGTACGTACACTCACGTTCTCCAACAGACCTTGCCGAACGGCGTACGTGCACTCACGCTCTCCAGCTGCCCTCGCCGAACGGCGTACGTACACTCACGCTCTCCAGCTGCCCTCACCGAACTGCGTACCTACACTCACGTTTCCAGCTGCCCTCACCGAACTGCGTACGTACACTCACGCTCTCCAACAGCCCTTGCCGAACGGCGTACGAACACTCACGCTCTACAACAGCCCTCGCCGAACGGCGTACGTACACTCACGCTCTCCAACAGCCCTCGCCGAACGGCGTACGTACACTCATGCTCTCCAGCTGCCCTCACTGAACGGCTTATGTACACTCACGTTTCCAGCTGCCCTCACCGAACGGAGTACGTACACTCACGCTCTCCGACAGCCCTCGCCGAACTGCGTACGTACACTCACGCTCTCCAACTGCCCTCACCGAACGGTGTACCTACACTCACGCTGTCCAACAGCCCACACCGAACGGCTTTCGTACATTCACGCTCTCCAACTGTCCTCGCCGAACGGCGTACCTACACTCACGCTCTCCAGCTGCCCTCGCTGAGCGGCGTACGTACACTCACGCTCTCCAACAGCCCTCCCTGAATGGCGTACGTACATTCATGCTCTCCAGCTGCCCTCGCCGAACGGAGTACGTACACTCACTCTCTCCAACCGCCCTCGCCGAATTGCGAACGTACACTCACGCTCTCCAACCGCCCTCACTGAACGGCGTACCTACACTCATGCTCTCCAACAGCCCTTGCCGAACGGCGTACGTACACTCACGCTCTCCAACAGCCCTCGCCGAACGGCATACGTACCCTCACGCTCTCCAACAGCCCTCGCCGAACGGCATACGTACGCTCACGCTCTCCAACAGCCCTCGCCGAACGGCGTACGTACACTCACGCTCTCCAGCTGCCCTCGCTGAACGGCGTATGTACACTCACGCTCTCCAGCTGCCCTCACCGAATGGTGTACCTAAATTCACTCTCTGTAACAGCCCTCGCTGAACGGCGTACGTACACTCACGCTCTCCAGCTGCCCTCGCTGAACAGCGTACGTACACTCTCGCTCTCCAGCTGCCCTCGCCGAACGGTGTACATACACTCACGCTCTCCAGCTGCCCTCGCTGAACGGCGTACGTACACTCACGCTCTCCAGCTGCCCTCGCTGAACAGCGTACGTACACTCTCGCTCTCCAGCTGCCCTCGCCGAACGGTGTACATACACTCACGCTCTCCAGCTGCCCTCGCCGAACGGCGTACGTACACTCACGCTCTCCAACCGCCCTCACTGAACTGCGTACGTACACTCACGCTTTCCAGCTGCCCTCACCGAACGGAGTACGTACACTCACGCTCTCCAACAGCCCTCACCGAACGGCGTACGTACACTCACGCTCTCCAACCGCCCTCACTGAACTGCGAACGTACACTCACGCTCTCCAGCTGCCCTCACCGAACGGCGTACGTACACTCACGCTCTCCAACCGCCATCACCGAATGGCGTACGTACACTCACGCTCTCCAACCGCCTTCGCCGAATGACGTACGTACACTCACGCTCTCCAACCACCCTCACCGAACTGCGTCCGTACACTCACGTTCTACAACAGCCCTCGCTGAACGGCGTACGTGCACTCACGCTCTCCAGCTGCCCTCGCCGAACGGCGTACGTACACTCACGCTCTCCAGCTGCCCTCACCGAACTGCGTACCTACACTCACGTTTCCAGCTGCCCTCACCGAACTGCGTACGTACACTCACGCTCTCCAACAGCCCTTGCCGAACGGCGTACGAACACTCACGCTCTACAACAGCCCTCGCCGAATGGCGTACGTACACTCACGCTTTCCAGCTGCCCTCACCGAACGGAGTACGTACACTCACGCTCTCCAACAGCCCTCGCCGAACGGCGTTCGTACACTCACTCTCTCGAACCGCCCTCGCCGAACTGCGTACGTACACTCACGCTCTCCAACCGCCCTCACCGAACGGCGTACCTACACTCACGCTCTCCAACAGCCCTCGCCGAACGGCGTACGTACACTCACGCTCTCCAACAGCCCTTCGCGAACGGCATACGTACACTCACGCTCTCCAACAGCCCTCGCCAAACGGCGTACGTACACTCACGCTCTCCAGCTGCCCTCGCTGAACGGCGTATGTACACTCACGCTCTCCAGCTGCCCTCACCGAATGGTGTACCTACATTCACTCTCTGTAACAGCCCTCGCTGAACGGCGTACGTACACTCACGCTCTCCAGCTGCCCTCGCTGAACAGCGTACGTACACACTCGCTCTCCAGCTGCCCTCGCCGAACGGTGTACATACACTAACGCTCTACAGCTGCCCTCGCCGAACTGCGTACGTACACTCACGCTCTCCAACCGCCCTCACTGAACTGCGTACGTACACTCACGCTTTCCAGCTGCCCTCACCGAACGGAGTAAGTACACTCACTCTCTCCAACAGCCCTCGCCGAACGGCGTTCGTACACTCACTCTCTCCAACCGCCCTCGCCGAACGGCGTACGTACACTCACGCTTTCCAGCTGCCCTCCCTGAACGGCATACGTACACTCACGCTCTCTAACAGCCCTCGCCGAATGGCGTACGTACACTCACGCTCTCCAACCGCCCTCACCGTACGGCGTACGTACACTCACGCTCTCCAACCGCCCTCACCGAACGGCGTACCTACACTCACGCTCTCCAACAGCCCTCGCCGAACGGCGTACGTACACTCACGCTCTCCAACAGCCCTCGCCGAACGGCGTACGTACACTCATGCTCTCCAGCTGCCCTCACTGAACGGCTTATGTACACTCACGTTTCCAGCTGCCCTCACCGAACGGAGTACGTACACTCACGCTCTCCGACAGCCCTCGCCGAACTGCGTACGTACACTCACGCTCTCCAACTGCCCTCACCGAACGGTGTACCTACACTCACGCTGTCCAACAGCCCACACCGAACGGCTTTCGTACATTCACGCTCTCCAACTGTCCTCGCCGAACGGCGTACCTACACTCACGCTCTCCAGCTGCCCTCGCTGAGCGGCGTACGTACACTCACGCTCTCCAACAGCCCTCCCTGAATGGCGTACGTACATTCATGCTCTCCAGCTGCCCTCACCGAACGGCGTACGTACACTCACGCTCTCCAGCTGCCCTCTCCAATGTCGTATGTACACTCACGCTCTCCAACCACCCTCGCCGAACGGCGTACGTACACTCACGCTCTCCAACAGCCCTTGCCGAACGGCGTACGTAGACTCACGCTCTCCAACCACCCTCGCCGAACGGCGTACTTACACTCACGCTCTCCAACCGCCCTTGCCGAACGGCGTACATACACTCACGCTCTCCAACCGCCCTCGCCGAACGGTGTACGTACACTCACGCTCTCCAACCGCCCTCAGCGAACGACGTACCTACACTCACGCTCTCCAGCTGCACCAACCGAACAGCGTACGTACACTCACGCTCTCCAACAGCCCTTGCCGAACGGCGTACGTAGACTCACGCTCTCCAACCACCCTCGCCGAACGGCGTACTTACACTCACGCTCTCCAACCGCCCTTGCCGAACGGCGTACATACACTCAAGCTCTCCAACCGCCCTCGCCGAACGGTGTACGTACACTCACGCTCTCCAACCGCCCTCACCGAAAGACGTACCTACACTCACGCTCTCCAGCTGCACCAACCGAACAGCGTACGTACACTCACGCTCTCCAACAGCCCTCACCAAACGGCGTACGTACACTCACGCTCTCCAACCGCCCTTGCCGAACGGTGTACGTACACTCACGCTCTCCAACAGCCCTCGCCGAACGGCGTACGTACACTCACGCTCTCCAACCGCCCTCACCGAAAGACGTACCTACACTCACGCTCTCCAGCTGCACCAACCGAACAGCGTACGTACACTCACGCTCTCCAACAGCCCTCACCAAACGGCGTACGTACACTCACGCTCTCCAACCGCCCTTGCCGAACGGTGTACGTACACTCACGCTCTCCAACCGCCCTCACCGAACGGCGTACCTACACTCACGCTCTCCAACAGCCCTCGCCGAACGGCGTACGTACACTCACGCTCTCCAACAGCCCTCGCCGAACGGCGTACGTACACTCACGTTCTCCAACAGCCCTCGCCGAACGGCGTACGTACACTCACGCTCTCTAGCTGCCCTCACTGAACGGCGTATGTACACTCACGTTTCCAGCTGCCCTCACCGAATGGAGTACGTACACTCACGCTCTCCGACAGCCCTCGCCGAACAGCGTACGTACACTCACGCTCTCCAACCGCCCTTGCCGAACGGCATACGTACACTCACGCTCTCCAACCGCCCTCGCCGAACGGCGTACGTACACTCACGCTCTCCAACCGCCCTCGCCGAACGACGTACCTACACTCACGCTCTCCAGCTGCACCAACCGAACAGCGTACGTACACTCACGCTCTCCAACAGCCCTTGCCGAACGGCGTACGTAGACTCACGCTCTCCAACCACCCTCGCCGAACGGCGTACTTACACTCACGCTCTCCAACCGCCCTCACCGAACGACGTACCTACACTCACGCTCTCCAACCGCCCTCACCGAACGGCGTACATACACTCACGCTCTCCAACCGCCCTCACCGAACGACGTACCTACACTCACGCTCTCCAACCGCCCTCACCGAACGACGTACCTACACTCACGCTCTCCAACCGCCCTCACCGAACGGCGTACATACACTCACGCTCTCCAACCGCCCTCGCCGAACGGCGTACTTACACTCACGCTCTCTAACCGCCCTCGCCGAATGGCGTACATACACTCACGCTCTCCAACAGCCCTTGCCGAACGGCGTACCTACATTCACGCTCTCCAGCTGCCCTCAGCGAACGGCGTACGTACACTCATGCTCTCCAGCCGCCCTCGCCGAACTGCGTACGTACACTCACGCTCTCCAACCGCCGTCACCGAACGGCGTACGTACACTCACACTTTCCAGCTGCCCTCACCGAACGGCGTACGTACACTCACGCTCTCCAGCTGCCCTCTCCGAACTGCGTACGTACACTCACGCTCTCCAACAGCCCTCACCGAATGGCGTACGTACACTCACGCTCTCCAACCGCCCTCACTGAACTGCGTACGTACACTCACGCTCTCCAGCTGCCCTCACCGAACGGCGTACGTACACTCACGCTCTCCAACCGCCCTCACCGAATGGCGTACGTACACTCACGCTCTCCAACCGCCCTCGCCGAATGACGTACGTACACTCACGCTCTCCAACCAACATCACCGAACTGCGTACGTACACTCACGTTCTCCAACAGCCCTCGCCGAACGGCGTACGTGCACTAAAGCTCTCCAGCTGCCCTCGCCGAACGGCGTACGTACACTCACGCTCTCCAGCTGCCCTCACCGAACTGCGTACCTACACTCACGTTTCCAGCTGCCCTCACCGAACTGCGTACGTACACTCACGCTCTCCAACAGCCCTTGCCGAACGGCGTACGTACACTCACGCTCTCCAACCGCCCTCACTGAACGGCGTACGTACACTCACGCTCTCCAACAGCCCTCGCCGAACAGCGTACGTACACTCACGCTCTCCAACAGCCCTTGCCAAACGGCGTACGTACACTCACGCTCTCCAACAGCCCTCGCCGAACAGCGTACGTACACTCACGCTCTCCAACCGCCCTCACCGTATGGCGTACGTACACTCACGCTTTCCAGCTGCCCTCACCGAACGGAGTACGTACACTCACGCTCTCCAACAGCCCTCGCCGAACGGCGTTCGTACACTCACTCTCTCCAACCGCCCTCACTGAACTGCGTAAGTACACTCACGCTTTCCAGCTGCCCTCACCGAACGGAGTACGTACACTCACGCTCTCCAACAGCCCTCGCCGAACGGCGTTCGTACACTCACTCTCTCCAACCACCCTCGCCGAACTGCGTACGTACACTCACGCTCTCCAACAGCCCTCGCCGAACGGCGTACGTACACTCACGCTCTCCAACAGCCCTCGCCGAACGGCGTACGTACACTCACGCTCTCCAGCTGCCCTCGCTGAACGGCGTATGTACACTCACGCTCTCCAGCAGCCCTCGCCGAACGGCGTACGTACACTCACGCTCTCCAGCTGCCCTCGCTGAACGGCGTACGTACACTCACGCTCTCCAGCTGCCCTCGCTGAACAGCGTACGTACACACTCGCCCTCCAGCTGCCCTCGCCGAACGGTGTACATACACTAACGCTCTACAGCTGCCCTCGCCGAACTGCGTACGTACACTCACGCTCTCCAACCGCCCTCACTGAACTGCGTACGTACACTCACGCTTTCCAGCTGCCCTCACCGAACGGAGTACGTACACTCACGCTCTCCAACAGCCCTCGCCGAACGGAGTACGTACACTCACGCTCTCCAACCGCACTCGCCGAACGGCGTACGTACTCTCACGCTTTCCAGCTGCCCTCCCTGAACGGCATACGTACACTCACGCTCTCTAACAGCCCTCGCCGAATGGCGTACGTACACTCACGCTCTCCAACCGCCCTCACCGTACGGCGTACGTACACTCATGCTCTCCAACCGCCCTCACCGAACGGCGTACCTACACTCACGCTCTCCAACAGCCCTCGCCGAACGGCGTACGTACACTCACGCTCTCCAACAGCCCTCGCCGAACAGCGTACGTACACTCACGCTCTCCAACAGCCCTCGCCGAACGGCGTACGTACACTCACGCTCTCCAGCTGCCCTCACTGAACGGCGTATGTACACTCACGTTTCCAGGTGCCCACACCGAACGGAGTACGTACACTCACGCTCTCCGACAGCCCTCGCCGAACTGCGTACGTACACTCACGCTCTCCAACTGCCCTCACCGAACGGTGTACCTACACTCACGCTGTCCAACAGCCCACACCGAACGGCTTTCGTACATTCACGCTCTCCAACTGTCCTCGCCGAACGGCGTACCTACACTCACGCTCTCCAGCTGCCCTCGCTGAGCGGCGTACGTACACTCACGCTCTCCAACAGCCCTCCCTGAATGGCGTACGTACATTCATGCTCTCCAGCTGCCCTCACCGAACGGCGTACGTACACTCACGCTCTCCAGCTGCCCTCTCCAAGTGTCGTATGTACACTCACGCTCTCCAACCACCCACGCCGAACGGCGTACGTAAACTCACGCTCTCCAACAGCCCTTGCCGAACGGCGTACGTAGACTCACGCTCTCCAACCACCCTCGCCGAACGGCGTACTTACACTCACGCTCTCCAACCGCCCTTGCCGAACGGCGTACATACACTCACGCTCCCCAACCGCCCTCGCCGAACGGTGTACGTACACTCACGCTCTCCAACCGCCCTCACCGAACGACGTACCTACACTCACGCTCTCCAGCTGCACCAACCGAACAGCGTACGTACACTCACGCTCTCCAACAGCCCTCGCCGAACGGCGTACGTACACTCACGCTCTCCAACAGCCCTCGCCGAACGGCGTACGTACACTCACGCTCTCCAGCTGCCCTCACTGAACGGCGTATGTACACTCACGTTTCCAGGTGCCCACACCGAACGGAGTACGTACACTCACGCTCTCCGACAGCCCTCGCCGAACTGCGTACGTACACTCACGCTCTCCAACTGCCCTCACCGAACGGTGTACCTACACTCACGCTGTCCAACAGCCCACACCGAACGGCTTTCGTACATTCACGCTCTCCAACTGTCCTCGCCGAACGGCGTACCTACACTCACGCTCTCCAGCTGCCCTCGCTGAGCGGCGTACGTACACTCACGCTCTCCAACAGCCCTCCCTGAATGGCGTACGTACATTCATGCTCTCCAGCTGCCCTCACCGAACGGCGTACGTACACTCACGCTCTCCAGCTGCCCTCTCCAAGTGTCGTATGTACACTCACGCTCTCCAACCACCCACGCCGAACGGCGTACGTACACTCACGCTCTCCAACAGCCCTTGCCGAACGGCGTACGTAGACTCACGCTCTCCAACCACCCTCGCCGAACGGCGTACTTACACTCACGCTCTCCAACCGCCCTTGCCGAACGGCGTACATACACTCACGCTCTCCAACCGCCCTCGCCGAACGGTGTACGTACACTCACGCTCTCCAACCGCCCTCACCGAACGACGTACCTACACTCACGCTCTCCAGCTGCACCAACCGAACAGCGTACGTACACTCACGCTCTCCAACCACCCTCGCCGAACGGCGTACGTACACTCACGCTCTCCAACAGCCCTTGCTGAACGGCGTACGTACACTCACGCTCTCCAACAGCCCTCGCCGAACGGCGTACGTACACTCACGTTCTCCAACCGCCCTCACTGAACTGCGTACGTACACTCACGCTTTCCAGCTGCCCTCACCGAACGGAGTACGTACACTCACGCTCTCCGACAGCCCTCGCCGAACTGCGTACGTACACTCACGCTCTCCAACTGCCCTCACCGAACGGTGTACCTACACTCACGCTGTCCAACAGCCCACACCGAACGGCTTTCGTACATTCACGCTCTCCAACTGTCCTCGCCGAACGGCGTACCTACACTCACGCTCTCCGACAGCCCTCGCCGAACTGCGTACGTACACTCACGCTCTCCAACCACCCTCACCGAACGACGTACCTACACTCACGCTCTCCGACAGCCCTCGCCGAACTGCGTACGTACACTCACGCTCTCCAACTGCCCTCACCGAACGGTGTACCTACACTCACGCTGTCCAACAGCCCACACCGAACGGCTTTCGTACATTCACGCTCTCCAACTGTCCTCGCCGAACGGCGCACCTACACTCACGCTCTCCAGCTGCCCTCGCTGAGCGGCGTACGTACACTCACGCTCTCCAACAGCCCTCCCTGAATGGCGTACGTACATTCATGCTCTCCAGCTGCCCTCACCGAACGGCGTACGTACACTCACGCTCTCCAGCTGCCCTCTCCAAGTGTCGTATGTACACTCACGCTCTCCAACCACCCTCGCCGAACGGCGTACGTACACTCACGCTCTCCAACAGCCCTTGCCGAACGGCGTACGTAGACTCACGCTCTCCAACCACCCTCGCCGAACGGCGTACTTACACTCACGCTCTCCAACCGCCCTTGCCGAACGGCGTACGTAAACTCACGCTCTCCAACCGCCCTCGCCGAACGGTGTACGTACACTCACGCTCTCCAACCGCCCTCACCGAACGACGTACCTACACTCACGCTCTCCAGCTGCACCAACCGAACAGCGTACGTACACTCACGCTCTCCAACAGCCCTCGCCGAACGGCGTTCGTACACTCACTCACTCCAACCGCCCTCGCCGAACTGCGTACGTACACTCACGCTCTCCAACCGCACTCGCCTAACGGCGTACGTACACTCACGCTTTCCAGCTGCCCTCCCTGAACGGCATACGTACACTCACGCTCTCTAACAGCCCTCGCCGAATGGCGTACGTACACTCACGCTCTCCAACCGTCCTCACCGTACGGCGTACGTATACTCACGCTCTCCAACCGCCCTCACCGAACGGCGTACCTACACTCACGCTCTCCAACAGCCCTCGCCGAACGGCGTACGTACACTCACGCTCTCCAACAGCCCTCGCCAAACGGCGTACGTACACTCACGCTCTCCAACAGCCCTCGCCGAACAGCGTACGTACACTCACGCTCTCCAGCTGCCCTCACTGAACGGCGTATGTACACTCACGTTTCCAGCTGCCCTCACCGAACGGAGTACGTACACTCACGCTCTCCGACAGCCCTCGCCGAACTGCGTACGTACACTCACGCTCTCCAACTGCCCTCACCGAACGGTGTACCTACACTCACGCTGTCCAACAGCCCACACCGAACGGCTTTCGTACATTCACGCTCTCCAACTGTCCTCGCCGAACGGCGTACCTACACTCACGCTCTCCAGCTGCCCTCGCTGAGCGGCGTACGTACACTCACGCTCTCCAACAGCCCTCCCTGAATGGCGTACGTACATTCATGCTCTCCAGCTGCCCTCACCGAACGGCGTACGTACACTCACGCTCTCCAGATGCCCTCTCCAAGTGTCGTATGTACACTCACGCTCTCCAACCACCCTCGCCGAACGGCGTACGTACACTCACGCTCTCCAACAGCCCTTGCCGAACGACGTACGTAGACTCACGCTCTCCAACAGCCCTTGCCGAACGACGTACCTACACTCACGCTCTCCAGCTGCACCAACCGAACAGCGTACGTACACTCACGCTCTCCAACAGCCCTTGCCGAACGGCGTACGTAGACTCACGCTCTCCAACCACCCTCGCCGTACGGCGTACGTACACTCACGCTCTCCAACCGCCCTCGCCGAACGGCGTACCTACACTCACGCTCTCCAACCGCCCTCGCCGAACGGCGTACGTACACTCACGCTCTCCAACCGCCCTCACCGAACGACGTACCTACACTCACGCTCTCCAACCGCCCTCACCGAACGGCGTACATACACTCACGCTCTCCAACCGCCCTCGCCGAACGGCGTACTTACACTCACGCTCTCTAACCGCCCTCGCCGAATGGCGTACGTACACTCATGCTCTCCAGCCGCCCTCGCCGAACTGCGTACGTACACTCACGCTTTCCAACCGCCCTCACCGAATGGCGTACCTACACTCACACTCTCCAACCGCCGTCACCGAACGGCGTACGTATACTCACAATTTCCAGCTGCCCTCTCCGAACTGCGTACGTACACTCATGCTCTCCAACCGCCCTCACCGAACGGCGTACGTACACTCACGCTCTCCAACAGCCCTTGCCGAACGGCGTACGTACACTCACGCTCTCCAACAGCCCACACCGAACGGCTTTCGTACATTCACGCTCTCCAACTGTCCTCGCCGAACGGCGTACCTACACTCACGGTCTCCAGCTGCCCTCGCTGAGCGGCGTACGTACACTCACGCTCTCCAACAGCCCTCCCTGAATGGCGTACGTACATTCATGCTCTCCAGCTGCCCTCACCGAACGGCGTACGTACACTCACGCTCTCCAGCTGCCCTTGCCGAACGGCGTACGTAGACTCACGCTCTCCAACCGCCCTTGCCGAACGGCGTACATACACTCACGCTCTCCAACCGCCCTCACCGAACGACGTACCTACACTCACGCTCTCCAGCTGCACCAACCGAACAGCGTACGTACACTCACGCTCTCCAACAGCCCTTGCCGAACGGCGTACGTAGACTCACGCTCTCCAACCACCCTCGCCGAACGGCGTACGTACACTCACGCTCTCCAACAGCCCTTGCTGAACGGCGTACGTACACTCACGCTCTCCAACAGCCCTCGCCGAACGGCGTACGTACACTCACGTTCTCCAACCGCCCTCACTGAACTGCGTACGTACACTCACGCTTTCCAGCTGCCCTCACCGAACGGAGTACGTACACTCACGCTCTCCGACAGCCCTCGCCGAACTGCGTACGTACACTCACGCTCTCCAACTGCCCTCACCGAACGGTGTACCTACACTCACGCTGTCCAACAGCCCACACCGAACGGCTTTCGTACATTCACGCTGTCCAACTGTCCTCGCCGAACGGCGTACCTACACTCACGCTCTCCGACAGCCCTCGCCGAACTGCGTACGTACACTCACGCTCTCCAACTGCCCTCACCGAACGGTGTACCTACACTCACGCTGTCCAACAGCCCACACCGAACGGCTTTCGTACATTCACGCTCTCCAACTGTCCTCGCCGAACGGCGTACCTACACTCACGCTCTCCAGCTGCCCTCGCTGAGCGGCGTACGTACACTCACGCTCTCCAACAGCCCTCCCTGAATGGCGTACGTACATTCATGCTCTCCAGCTGCCCTCACCGAACGGCGTACGTACACTCACGCTCTCCAGCTGCCCTCTCCAAGTGTCGTATGTACACTCACGCTCTCCAACCACCCACGCCGAACGGCGTACGTAAACTCACGCTCTCCAACAGCCCTTGCCGAACGGCGTACGTAGACTCACGCTCTCCAACCACCCTCGCCGAACGGCGTACTTACACTCACGCTCTCCAACCGCCCTTGCCGAACGGCGTACATACACTCACGCTCCCCAACCGCCCTCGCCGAACGGTGTACGTACACTCACGCTCTCCAACCGCCCTCACCGAACGACGTACCTACACTCACGCTCTCCAGCTGCACCAACCGAACAGCGTACGTACACTCACGCTCTCCAACAGCCCTCGCCGAACGGCGTACGTACACTCACGCTCTCCAACAGCCCTCGCCGAACGGCGTACGTACACTCACGCTCTCCAGCTGCCCTCACTGAACGGCGTATGTACACTCACGTTTCCAGGTGCCCACACCGAACGGAGTACGTACACTCACGCTCTCCGACAGCCCTCGCCGAACTGCGTACGTACACTCACGCTCTCCAACTGCCCTCACCGAACGGTGTACCTACACTCACGCTGTCCAACAGCCCACACCGAACGGCTTTCGTACATTCACGCTCTCCAACTGTCCTCGCCGAACGGCGTACCTACACTCACGCTCTCCAGCTGCCCTCGCTGAGCGGCGTACGTACACTCACGCTCTCCAACAGCCCTCCCTGAATGGCGTACGTACATTCATGCTCTCCAGCTGCCCTCACCGAACGGCGTACGTACACTCACGCTCTCCAGCTGCCCTCTCCAAGTGTCGTATGTACACTCACGCTCTCCAACCACCCACGCCGAACGGCGTACGTACACTCACGCTCTCCAACAGCCCTTGCCGAACGGCGTACGTAGACTCACGCTCTCCAACCACCCTCGCCGAACGGCGTACTTACACTCACGCTCTCCAACCGCCCTTGCCGAACGGCGTACATACACTCACGCTCTCCAACCGCCCTCGCCGAACGGTGTACGTACACTCACGCTCTCCAACCGCCCTCACCGAACGACGTACCTACACTCACGCTCTCCAGCTGCACCAACCGAACAGCGTACGTACACTCACGCTCTCCAACCACCCTCGCCGAACGGCGTACGTACACTCACGCTCTCCAACAGCCCTTGCTGAACGGCGTACGTACACTCACGCTCTCCAACAGCCCTCGCCGAACGGCGTACGTACACTCACGTTCTCCAACCGCCCTCACTGAACTGCGTACGTACACTCACGCTTTCCAGCTGCCCTCACCGAACGGAGTACGTACACTCACGCTCTCCAACTGCCCTCACCGAACGGTGTACCTACACTCACGCTGTCCAACAGCCCACACCGAACGGCTTTCGTACATTCACGCTCTCCAACTGTCCTCGCCGAACGGCGTACCTACACTCACGCTCTCCGACAGCCCTCGCCGAACTGCGTACGTACACTCACGCTCTCCAACCACCCTCACCGAACGACGTACCTACACTCACGCTCTCCGACAGCCCTCGCCGAACTGCGTACGTACACTCACGCTCTCCAACTGCCCTCACCGAACGGTGTACCTACACTCACGCTGTCCAATAGCCCACACCGAACGGCTTTCGTACATTCACGCTCTCCAACTGTCCTCGCCGAACGGCGCACCTACACTCACGCTCTCCAGCTGCCCTCGCTGAGCGGCGTACGTACACTCACGCTCTCCAACAGCCCTCCCTGAATGGCGTACGTACATTCATGCTCTCCAGCTGCCCTCACCGAACGGCGTACGTACACTCACGCTCTCCAGCTGCCCTCTCCAAGTGTCGTATGTACACTCACGCTCTCCAACCACCCTCGCCGAACGGCGTACGTACACTCACGCTCTCCAACAGCCCTTGCCGAACGGCGTACGTAGACTCACGCTCTCCAACCACCCTCGCCGAACGGCGTACTTACACTCACGCTCTCCAACCGCCCTTGCCGAACGGCGTACGTAAACTCACGCTCTCCAACCGCCCTCGCCGAACGGTGTACGTACACTCACGCTCTCCAACCGCCCTCACCGAACGACGTACCTACACTCACGCTCTCCAGCTGCACCAACCGAACAGCGTACGTACACTCACGCTCTCCAACAGCCCTCGCCGAACGGCGTTCGTACACTCACTCACTCCAACCGCCCTCGCCGAACTGCGTACGTACACTCACGCTCTCCAACCGCACTCGCCTAACGGCGTACGTACACTCACGCTTTCCAGCTGCCCTCCCTGAACGGCATACGTACACTCACGCTCTCTAACAGCCCTCGCCGAATGGCGTACGTACACTCACGCTCTCCAACCGTCCTCACCGTACGGCGTACGTATACTCACGCTCTCCAACCGCCCTCACCGAACGGCGTACCTACACTCACGCTCTCCAACAGCCCTCGCCGAACGGCGTACGTACACTCACGCTCTCCAACAGCCCTCGCCAAACGGCGTACGTACACTCACGCTCTCCAACAGCCCTCGCCGAACAGCGTACGTACACTCACGCTCTCCAGCTGCCCTCACTGAACGGCGTATGTACACTCACGTTTCCAGCTGCCCTCACCGAACGGAGTACGTACACTCACGCTCTCCGACAGCCCTCGCCGAACTGCGTACGTACACTCACGCTCTCCAACTGCCCTCACCGAACGGTGTACCTACACTCACGCTGTCCAACAGCCCACACCGAACGGCTTTCGTACATTCACGCTCTCCAACTGTCCTCGCCGAACGGCGTACCTACACTCACGCTCTCCAGCTGCCCTCGCTGAGCGGCGTACGTACACTCACGCTCTCCAACAGCCCTCCCTGAATGGCGTACGTACATTCATGCTCTCCAGCTGCCCTCACCGAACGGCGTACGTACACTCACGCTCTCCAGATGCCCTCTCCAAGTGTCGTATATACACTCACGCTCTCCAACCACCCTCGCCGAACGGCGTACGTACACTCACGCTCTCCAACAGCCCTTGCCGAACGACGTACGTAGACTCACGCTCTCCAACAGCCCTTGCCGAACGACGTACCTACACTCACGCTCTCCAGCTGCACCAACCGAACAGCGTACGTACACTCACGCTCTCCAACAGCCCTCGCCGAATGGCGTACGTACACTCACGCTCTCCAACCGCCCTTGCCGAACGGCATACGTACACTCACGCTCTCCAACCGCCCTCGCCGAACGACGTACCTACACTCACGCTCTCCAGCTGCCCTCACCGAACGGAGTACGTACACTCACGCTCTCCAGCTGCACCAACCGAACAGCGTACGTACACTCACGCTCTCCAACAGCCCTTGCCGAACGGCGTACGTAGACTCACGCTCTCCAACCACCCTCGCCGTACGGCGTACGTACACTCACGCTCTCCAACCGCCCTCGCCGAACGGCGTACCTACACTCACGCTCTCCAACCGCCCTCGCCGAACGGCGTACGTACACTCACGCTCTCCAACCGCCCTCGCCGAACGGCGTACTTACACTCACGCTCTCTAACCGCCCTCGCCGAATGGCGTACGTAGACTCACGCTCTCCAACCGCCCTCGCCGAACGGCGTACTTACACTCACGCTCTCCAACCGCCCTCACCGAACGACGTACCTACACTCACGCTCTCCAACCGCCCTCGCCGAACGGCGTACTTACACTCACGCTCTCTAACCGCCCTCGCCGAATGGCGTACGTACACTCATGCTCTCCAGCCGCCCTCGCCGAACTGCGTACGTACACTCACGCTTTCCAACCGCCCTCACCGAATGGCGTACCTACACTCACACTCTCCAACCGCCGTCACCGAACGGCGTACGTATACTCACAATTTCCAGCTGCCCTCTCCGAACTGCGTACGTACACTCATGCTCTCCAACCGCCCTCACCGAACTGCGTACGTACACTCACGCTTTCCAACCGCCCTCACCGAATGGCGTACCTACACTCACACTCTCCAACCGCCGTCACCGAACGGCGTACGTATACTCACAATTTCCAGCTGCCCTCTCCGAACTGCGTACCTACACTCACGCTCTCCAACAGCCCTTGCCGAACGGCGTACGTACACTCACGCTCTCCAACAGCCCACACCGAACGGCTTTCGTACATTCACGCTCTCCAACTGTCCTCGCCGAACGGCGTACCTACACTCACGGTCTCCAGCTGCCCTCGCTGAGCGGCGTACGTACACTCACGCTCTCCAACAGCCCTCCCTGAATGGCGTACGTACATTCATGCTCTCCAGCTGCCCTCACCGAACGGCGTACGTACACTCACGCTCTCCAGCTGCCCTCTCCAAGTGTCGTATGTACACTCACGCTCTCCAACCACCCTCGCCGAACGGCGTACGTACACTCACGCTCTCCAACAGCCCTTGCCGAACGGCGTACGTAGACTCACGCTCTCCAACCGCCCTTGCCGAACGGCGTACATACACTCACGCTCTCCAACCGCCCTCACCGAACGACGTACCTACACTCACGCTGTCCAGCTGCACCAACCGAACAGCGTACGTACACTCACGCTCTCCAACAGCCCTTGCCGAACGGCGTACGTAGACTCACGCTCTCCAACCACCCTTGCCGAACGGCGTACGTACACTCACGCTCTCCAACAGCCCTTGCTGAACGGCGTACGTACACTCACGCTCTCCAACAGCCCTCGCCGAACGGCGTACGTACACTCACGTTCTCCAACCGCCCTCACTGAACTGCGTACGTACACTCACGCTTTCCAGCTGCCCTCACCGAACGGAGTACGTACACTCACGCTCTCCGACAGCCCTCGCCGAACTGCGTACGTACACTCACGCTCTCCAACTGCCCTCACCGAACGGTGTACCTACACTCACGCTGTCCAACAGCCCACACCGAACGGCTTTCGTACATTCACGCTGTCCAACTGTCCTCGCCGAACGGCGTACCTACACTCACGCTCTCCGACAGCCCTCGCCGAACTGCGTACGTACACTCACGCTCTCCAACTGCCCTCACCGAACGGTGTACCTACACTCACGCTGTCCAACAGCCCACACCGAACGGCTTTCGTACATTCACGCTCTCCAACTGTCCTCGCCGAACGGCGTACCTACACTCACGCTCTCCAGCTGCCCTCGCTGAGCGGCGTACGTACACTCACGCTCTCCAACAGCCCTCCCTGAATGGCGTACGTACATTCATGCTCTCCAGCTGCCCTCACCGAACGGCGTACGTACACTCACGCTCTCCAACTGCCCTCACCGAACGGTGTACCTACACTCACGCTGTCCAACAGCCCACACCGAACGGCTTTCGTACATTCACGCTCTCCAACTGTCCTCGCCGAACGGCGTACCTACACTCACGCTCTCCAGCTGCCCTCGCTGAGCGGCGTACGTACACTCACGCTCTCCAACAGCCCTCCCTGAATGGCGTACATACATTCATGCTCTCCAGCTGCCCTCACCGAACGGCGTACGTACACTCACGCTCTCCAGCTGCCCTCTCCAAGTGTCGTATGTACACTCACGCTCTCCAACCACCCTCGCCGAACGGCGTACGTACACTCACGCTCTCCAACAGCCCTTGCCGAACGGCGTACGTAGACTCACGCTCTCCAACCACCCTCGCCGAACGGCGTACGTACACTCACGCTCACCAACCGCCCTCACCGAACGACGTACCTACACTCATGCTCTCCAACCGCCCTTGCCGAACGGAGTACGTACACTCACGCTCTCCGACAGCCCTCGCCGAACTGCGTACGTACACTCACGCTCTCCAACTGCCCTCACCGAACGGTGTACCTACACTCACGCTGTCCAACAGCCCACACCGAACGGCTTTCGTACATTCACGCTCTCCAACTGTCCTCGCCGAACGGCGTACCTACACTCACGCTCTCCAGTTGCCCTCGCTGAGCGGCGTACGTACACTCACGCTCTCCAACAGCCCTCCCTGAATGGCGTACGTACATTCATGCTCTCCAGCTGCCCTCACCGAACGGCGTACGTACACTCACGCTCTCCAGCTGCCCTCTCCAAGTGTCGTATGTACACTCACGCTCTCCAACCACCCTCGCCGAACGGCGTACGTACACTCACGCTCTCCAACAGCCCTTGCCGAACGGCGTACGTAGACTCACGCTCTCCAACCACCCTCGCCGAACGGCGTACTTACACTCATGCTCTCCAACCGCCCTTGCCGAACGGCGTACATACACTCACGCTCTCCAACCGCCCTCGCCGAACGGTGTACGTACACTCACGCTCTCCAACCGCCCTCACCGAACGACGTACCTACACTCACGCTCTCCAGCTGCACCAACCGAACAGCGTACGTACACTCACGCTCTCCAACAGCCCGTGCCGAACGGCGTACGTACACTCACGCTCTCCAACCACCCTCGCCGAACGGCGTTCATACACTCACTCACTCCAACCGCCCTCGCCGAACTGCGTACGTACACTCACGCTCTCCAACAGCCCTCGCCGAACGGCGTACGTACACTCACGCTCTCCAGCTGCCCTCAGTGAACGGCGTATGTACACTCACGTTTCCAGCTGCCCTCACCGAACGGAGTACGTACACTCACGCTCTCCGACAGCCCTCGCCGAACTGCGTACATACATTCACGCTCTCCAACTGTCCTCGCCGAACGGCGTACCTACACTCACGCTCTCCAGCTGCCCTCGCTGAGCGGCGTACGTACACTCACGCTCTCCAACAGCCCTCCCTGAATGGCGTACGTACATTCATGCTCTCCAGCTGCCCTCACCTAACGGCGTACGTACACTCACGCTCTCCAGCTGCCCTCTCCAAGTGTCGTATGTACACTCACGCTCTCCAACCACCCTCGCCGAACGGCGTACGTACACTCACGCTCTCCAACAGCCCTTGCCGAACGACGTACCTACACTCACGCTCTCCAGCTGCACCAACCGAACAGCGTACGTACACTCACGCTCTCCAACCACCCTCGCCGAACGGCGTACGTACACTCACGCTCTCCAACAGCCCTTGCCGAACGACGTACCTACACTCACGCTCTCCAGCTGCACCAACCGAACGGCGTACGTACACTCACGCTCTCCAACAGCCCTCGCCGAATGGCGTACGTACACTCACGCTCTCCAACCGCCCTTGCCGAACGACGTACCTACACTCACGCTCTCCAACAGCCCTCCCTGAATGGCGTACGTACATTCATGCTCTCCAGCTGCCCTCACCGAACGGCGTACGTACACTCACGCTCTCCAGCTGCCCTCTCCAAGTGTCGTATGTACACTCACGCTCTCCAACCACCCTCGCCGAACGGCGTACGTACACTCACGCTCTCCAACAGCCCTTGCCGAACGGCGTACGTAGACTCACGCTCTCCAACCGCCCTTGCCGAACGGCGTACATACACTCACGCTCTCCAACCGCCCTCACCGAACGACGTACCTACACTCACGCTCTCCAGCTGCACCAACCGAACAGCGTACGTACACTCACGCTCTCCAACAGCCCTTGCCGAACGGCGTACGTAGACTCACGCTCTCCAACCACCCTCGCCGAACGGCGTACCTACACTCACGCTCTCCAACAGCCCTCGCCAAACGGCGTACGTACACTCACGTTCCTCAACCGCCCTCACTGAACTGCGTACGTACACTCACGCTTTCCAGCTGCCCTCACCGAACGGAGTACGTACACTCACGCTCTCCGACAGCCCTCGCCGAACTGCGTACGTACACTCACGCTCTCCAACTGCCCTCACCGAACGGTGTACCTACACTCACGCTGTCCAACAGCCCACACCGAACGGCTTTCGTACATTCACGCTCTCCAACTGTCCTCGCCGAACGGCGTACCTACACTCACGCTCTCCAACAGCCCTTGCCGAACGGTGTACGTACACTCACGCTCTCCAACTGCCCTCACCGAACGGTGTACCTACACTCACGCTGTCCAACAGCCCACACCGAACGGCTTTCGTACATTCACGCTCTCCAACTGTCCTCGCCGAACGGCGTACCTACACTGACGCTCTCCAGCTGCCCTCGCTGAGCGGCGTACGTACACTCACGCTCTCCAACAGCCCTCCCTGAATGGCGTACGTACATTCATGCTCTCCAGCTGCCCTCACCGAACGGCGTACGTACACTCACGCTCTCCAGCTGCCCTCTCCAAGTGTCGTATGTACACTCACGCTCTCCAACCACCCTCGCCGAACGGCGTACGTACACTCACGCTCTCCAACAGCCCTTGCCGAACGGCGTACGTAGACTCACGCTCTCCAACCACCCTCGCCGAACGGCGTACGTACACTCACGCTCTCCAACCGCCCTCACCGAACGACGTACCTACACTCATGCTCTCCAACCGCCCTTGCCGAACGGCGTACATACACTCACGCTCTCCAACCGCCCTCGCCGAACGGTGTACGTACACTCACGCTCTCCAACCGCCCTCACCGAACGACGTACCTACACTCACGCTCTCCAGCTGCACCAACCGAACAGCGTACGTACACTCACGCTCTCCAACAGCCCTCGCCGAATGGCGTACGTACACTCACGCTCTCCAACAGCCCTCGCCGAATGGCGTACGTACACTCACGCTCTCCAACCGCCCTCGCCGAACGACGTACCTACACTCACGCTCTCCAGCTGCACCAACCGAACAGCGTACGTACACTCACGCTCTCCAACAGCCCTCGCCGAACGGCGTTCATACACTCACTCACTCCAACCGCCCTCGCCGAACTGCGTTCATACACTCACGCTCTCCAACAGCCCTCGCCGAACGGCGTTCATACACTCACGCTCTCCAACAGCCCTCGCCGAACGGCGTACGTACACTCACGCTCTCCAACAGCCCTCGCCGAACAGCGTACGTACACTCACGCTCTCCAGCTGCCCTCACTGAACGGCGTATGTACACTCACGTTTCCAGCTGCCCTCACCGAACGGAGTACGTACACTCACGCTCTCCGACAGCCCTCGCCGAACAGCGTACGTACACTCACGCTCTCCAGCTGCCCTCACTGAACGGCGTATGTACACTCACGTTTCCAGCTGCCCTCACCGAACGGAGTACGTACACTCACGCTCTCCGACAGCCCTCGCCGAACTGCGTACGTACACTCACGCTCTCCAACTGCCCTCACCGAACGGTTGTACCTATACTCACGCTGTCCAACAGCCCACACCGAACGGCTTTCGTACATTCACGCTCTCCAACTGTCCTCGCCGAACGGCGTACCTACACTCACGCTCTCCAGCTGCCCTCGCTGAGCGGCGTACGTACACTCACGCTCTCCAACAGCCCTCCCTGAATGGCGTACGTACATTCATGCTCTCCAGCTGCCCTCACCGAACGGCGTACGTACACTCACGCTCTCCAGCTGCCCTCTCCAAGTGTCGTATGTACACTCACGCTCTCCAACCACCCTCGCCGAACGGCGTACGTACACTCACGCTCTCCAACAGCCCTTGCCGAACGACGTACCTACACTCACGCTCTCCAGCTGCACCAACCGAACAGCGTACTTACACTCACGCTCTCCAACAGCCCTCGCCGAATGGCGTACGTACACTCACGCTCTCCAACCGCCCTTGCCGAACGGTGTACGTACACTCACGCTCTCCAACAGCCCTCACCGAACGGCGTACATACACTCACGCTCTCCAACCGCCCTCGCCGAACGGCGTACTTACACTCACGCTCTCTAACCGCCCTCGCCGAATGGCGTACATACACTCACGCTCTCCAACAGCCCTTGCCGAACGGCGTACCTACATTCACACTCTCCAGCTGCCCTCAGCGAACGGCGTACGTACACTCATGCTCTCCAGTCGCCCTCGCCGAACTGCGTACGTACACTCACGCTTTCCAACCGCCCTCACCGAATGGCGTACCTACACTCACACTCTCCAACCGCCGTCACCGAACGGCGTACGTACTCTCACACTTTCCAGCTGCCCTCACCGAACGGCCTATGTACACTCATGCTCTCCAGCTGCCCTCTCCGAACTGCGTACGTACACTCACGCTCTCCAACAGCCCTCACCGAACGGCGTACGTACACTCACGCTCTCCAACCGCCCTCACTGAACTGCGTACGTACACTCACGCTCTCCAGCTGCCCTCACCGAACGGCGTACGTACACTCACGCTCTCCAACCGCCCTCACCGAATGGCGTACGTACACTCACGCTCTCCAACCGCCCTCGCCGAATGACGTACGTACACTCACGCTCTCCAACCAACATCACCGAACTGCGTACGTACACTCACGTTCTCCAACAGCCCTCGCCGAACGGCGTACGTGCACTAACGCTCTCCAGCTGCCCTCGCCGAACGGCGTACGTACACTCACGCTCTCCAGCTGCCCTCACCGAACTGCGTACGTACACTAACGCTCTACAGCTGCCCTCACCGAACGGTGTACCTACACTCACGCTGTCCAACAGCCCACACCGAACGGCTTTCGTACATTCACGCTCTCCAACTGTCCTCGCCGAACTGCGTACGTACACTCACGCACTCCAACCGCCCTCACCGAACGGCGTACGTACACTCACGCTCTCCAACAGCCCTCGCCGAACGGCATACGTACACTCACGCTCTCCAACAGCCCTCGCCGAACGGCGTACGTACACTCACGCTCTCCAGCTGCCCTCGCTGAACGGCGTATGTACACTCACGCCCTCCAGCTGCCCTCACCGAATGGTGTACCTACATTCACTCTCTCTAACAGCCCTCGCTGAACGGCGTACGTACACTCACGCTCTCCAGCTGCCCTCGCTGAACAGCGTACGTACACTCTCGCTCTCCAGCTGCCCTCGCCGAACGGTGTACATACACTCACGCTCTCCAGCTGCCCTCGCCGAACGGCGTACGTACACTCACGCTCTCCAACCGCCCTCACTGAACTGCGTACGTACACTCACGCTTTCCAGCTGCCCTCACCGAACGGAGTACGTACACTCACGCTCTCCAACAGCCCTCGCCGAACGGCGTTCGTACACTCACTCTCTCCAACCGCCCTCGCCGAACTGTGTACGTACACTCACGCTCTCCAACCGCATTCGCCGAACGGCGTACGTACACTCACGCTCTCCAACCGCCCTCACCGAACGGTGTACATACATTCACGCTCTCCAACCGCCCTCGCCGAACGGTGTACATACATTCACGCTCTCCAACCGCACTCGCCGAACGGCGTACGTACACTCACGCTTTCCAGCTGCCCTCCCTGAACAGCATACGTACACTCACGCTCTCTAACAGCCCTCGCCGAATGGCGTACGTACACTCACGCTCTCCAACCGCACTCGCCGAACGGCGTACGTACACTCACGCTCTCTAACAGCCCTCGCCGAATGGCGTACGTACACTCACGCTCTCCAACCGCCCTCACCGAACGGCGTACCTACACTCACGCTCTCCAACAGCCCTCGCCGAACGGCGTACGTACACTCACGCTCTCCAACAGCCCTCGCCGAATGGCGTACGTACACTCACGCTCTCCAACAGCCCTCGCCGAACGGCGTACGTACACTCACGCTCTCCAGCTGCCCTCACTGAACGGCGTATGTACACTCACGCTCTCCAGCTGCCCTCAGCGAATGGTGTACCTACATTCACTCTCTCTAACAGCCCTCGCTGAACGGCGTACGTACACTCACGCTCTCCAGCTGCCCTCGCTGAACAGCGTACGTACACTCTCGCTCTCCAGCTGCCCTCGCCGAACGGTGTACATACACTCACGCTCTCCAGCTGCCCTCGCCGAACGGTGTACGTACACTCACGCTCTCCAGCTGCCCTCACCGAATGGTGTACCTACACTCACGCTCTCTAACAGCCCTCGCTGAACGGCGTACGTACACTCATGCTCTCCAGCTGCCCTCGCTGAACGGTATACATACACTCACGCTCTCCAGCTGCCCTCACCGAATGGTGTACCTACACTCACTCTCTCTAACAGTCCTCGCCGAACGGCGTAAGTACACTCACGCTCTCCAACCGCCCTCACCAAACGGCGTACGTACACTCACGCTCTCCAGCCGCCCTCACCGAACGGCGTACGTATATTCACGCTCTCCAACCGCCCTCACCGAACGGCGTACGTACACTCACGCTCTCCAACAGCCCTCACCGAATGGTCTACCTACACTCACGCTTTCCAGCTGCCCTCCCTGAACGGCATACGTACACTCACGCTCTCTAACAGCCCTCGCCGAATGGCGTAAGTACACTCACGCTCTCCAACCGCCCTCACCGTACGGCGTACGTACACTCAGCCTCTCCAACCGCCCTCGCCGAATGGCGTACGTACACTCACGCTCTCCAACAGCCCTCGCCGAACGGCGTACGTACACTCACGCTCTCCAACAGCCCTCCCTGAACGGCGTACGTACACTCACGCTCTCCAACAGCCCTTGCCGAACGGCGTACGTACACTCACGCTCTCCAGCTGCCCTCGCTGAACGGCGTATGTACACTCACGCTCTCCAGCTGCCCTCACCGAATGGTGTACCTACACTCACTCTCACTAACAGCCCTCGCTGAACGGCGTACGTACACTCACACTCTCCAGCTGCCCGCGCTGAACAGCGTACGTACACTCACACTCTCCAGCTGCCCTCGCCGAACGGTGTACATACACTCACGCTCTCCAGCTGCCCTCGCCGAACGGTGTACATACACTCACGCTCTCCAGCTGCCCTCACCGAATGGTGTACGTACACTCACGCTCTCCAACCGCCCTCACCGAATGACGTACGTACACTCACGTTCTCCAACAGCCCTCGCCGAACGGCGTACGTGCACTCACGCTCTCCAGCTGCCCTCGCCGAACGGCGTACGTACACTCACGCTCTCCAGCTGCCCTCACCGAACTGCGTACCTACACTCACGTTTCCAGCTGCCCTCACCGAACTGCGTACGTACACTCACGCTCTCTAACAGCCCTTGCCGAACGGCGTACGTACACTCACGCTCTACAACAGCCCTTGCCGAACGGCGTACGTACACTCACGCTCTCCAACCGCCCTCGCCGAACGGCGTACCTACACTCACGCTTTCCAGCTGCCCTCACTGAACGGCGTACGTACACTCACGCTCTCCAACCGCCCTCACTGAACTGCGTACGTACACTCACGCTTTCCAGCTGCCCTTACCGAACGGAGTACGTACACTCACGCTCTCCAACAGCCCTCGCCGAACGGCGTTCGTACACTCACTCTCTCCAACCGCCCTCGCCGAACGGCGTACGTACACTCACGCTCTCCAACCGCCCTCACTGAACGGCGTACCTACACTCACGCTCTCCAACAGCCCTCGCCGAACGGCGTACGTACACTCACGCTCTCCAACAGCCCTCGCCGAACGGCATACGTACACTCACGCTCTCCAACAGCCCTCGCCGAACGGCGTACGTACACTCACGCTCTCCAGCTGCCCTCGCTGAACGGCGTATGTACACTCACGCTATCCAGCTGCCCTCACCGAATGGTGTACCTAAATTCACTCTCTGTAACAGCCCTCGCTGAACGGCGTACGTACACTCACGCTCTCCAGCTGCCCTCGCTGAACAGCGTACGTACACTCTCGCTCTCCAGCTGCCCTCGCCGAACGGTGTACATACACTCACGCTCTCCAGCTGCCCTCGCTGAACGGCGTACGTACACTCATTCTCTCCAACTGCCCTCACTGAACTGCGTACGTACACTCACGCTTTCCAGCTGCCCTCACCGAACGGAGTACGTACACTCACGCTCTCCAACAGCCCTCACCGAACGGCGTACGTACACTCACGCTCTCCAACCGCCCTCACTGAACTGCGTACGTACACTCACGCTCTCCAGCTGCCCTCACCGAACGGCGTACGTACACTCACGCTCTCCAACCGCCCTCACCGAATGGCGTACGTACACTCACGCTCTCCAACCGCCCTCGCCGAATGACGTACGTACACTCACGCTCTCCAACCACCCTCACCGAACTGCGTACGTACACTCACGTTCTCCAACAGCCCTCGCCGAACGGCGTACGTGCACTCACGCTCTCCAGCTACCCTCGCCGAACGGCGTACGTACACTCACGCTCTCCAGCTGCCCTCACCGAACTGCGTACGTACACTCACTCTCTCCAACAGCCCTTGCCGAACGGCGTACGTACACTCACGCTCTACAACAGCCCTCGCCGAACGGCGTACGTACACTCACGCTCTCCAACCGCCCTCACTGAACTGCGTACGTACACTCACTCTTTCCAGCTGCCCTCACCGAACGGAGTACGTACACTCACGCTCTCCAACAGCCCTCGCCGAACGGCGTTCGTACACTCACTCTCTCCAACCGCCCTCGCCGAACTGCGTACGTACACTCACGCTCTCCAACCGCCCTCACCGAACGGCGTACGTACACTCACGCTCTCCAACAGCCCTCGCCGAACGGCGTACCTACACTCACGCTCTCCAACAGCCCTCGCCGAACTGCGTACGTACACTCACGCTCTCCAACCGCCCTCACCGAACGGCGTACGTACACTCACGCTCTCCAACAGCCCTCGCCGAACGGCATACGTACACTCACGCTCTCCAACAGCCCTCGCCGAACGGCGTACGTACACTCACGCTCTCCAGCTGCCCTCGCTGAACGGCGTATGTACACTCACGCTCTCCAGCTGCCCTCACCGAACGGTGAACCTACATTCACTCTCTGTAACAGCCCTCGCTGAACGGCGTACGTACACTCACGCTCTCCAGCTGCCCTCGCTGAACAGCGTACGTACACTCTCGCTCTCCAGCTGCCCTCGCCGACCGGTGTACATACACTCAAGCTCTCCAGCTGCCCTCGCTGAACGGCGTACGTACACTCACGCTCTCCAACCGCCCTCACTGAACTGCGTACGTACACTCACGCTTTCCAGCTGCCCTCATCGAACGGAGTACGTACACTCACGCTCTCCAACAGCCCTCGCCGAACGGCGTTCGTATACTCACTCTCTCCAACCGCCCTCGCCGAACTGCGTACGTACACTCACGCTCTCTAACCGCACTCGCCGAACGGCGTACGTACACTCACGCTTTCCAGCTGCCCTCCCTGAACGGCGTACGTACACTCACGCTCTCTAACAGCCCTCGCCGAACGGCGTTCGTATACTCACTCTCTCCAACCGCCCTCGCCGAACTGCGTACGTACACTCACTCTCTCCAACCGCCCTCGCCGAACTGCGTACGTACACTCACGCTCTCCGACAGCCCTCCCTGAACGGAGTACGTACACTCACGCTCTCCAACAGCCCTCGCCGAACGGCGTTCGTATACTCACTCTCTCCAACCGCCCTCGCCGAACTGCGTACGTACACTCACGCTCTCTAACCGCACTCGCCGAACGGCGTACGTACACTCACGCTTTCCAGCTGCCCTCCCTGAACTGCGTACGTACACTCACGCTCTCTAACCGCACTCGCCGAACGGCGTACGTACACTCACGCTTTCCAGCTGCCCTCCCTGAACGGCGTACGTACACTCACGCTCTCTAACCGCACTCGCCGAACGGCGTACGTACACTCACGCTTTCCAGCTGCCCTCCCTGAACGGCATACGTACACACACGCTCTCTAACAGCCCTCGCCGAACGGCGTACGTACACTCACGCTCTCCAACAGCCCTCCCTGAACGGCGTACGTACACTTACGCTCTCCAACAGCCCTTGCCGAACAGCGTACGTACACTCACGTTTCCAGCTGCCCTCACCGAACTGCGTACGTACACTCACGCTCTCCAACAGCCCTTGCCGAACGGCGTACGTACACTCACGCTCTACAACAGCCCTCGCCGAACGGCGTACGTACACTCACGCTCTCCAACCGCCCTCACTGAACTGCGTACGTACACTCACGCTTTCCAGCTGCCCTCACCGAACGGCGTACCTACACTCACGCTCTCCAACAGCCCTCGCCGAACGGCGTACGTACACTCACGCTCTCCAACAGCCCTCGCCGAACGGCGTACGTACACTCACGCTCTCCAACAGCCCTCGCCGAACGGCTTACGTACACTCACGCTCTCCAGCTGCCCTCGCTGAACAGCGTACGTACACTCTCGCTCTCCAGCTGCCCTCACCGAACGGTGTACATACACTCACGCTCTCCAGCTGCCCTCGCCGAACGGCGTACGTACACTCACGCTCTCCAACCGCCCTCACCGAACTGCGTACCTACACTCACGCTCTCCAACAGCCCTCGCCGAACGGCGTACGTACACTCACGCTCTCCAACAGCCCTCCCTGAACGGCGTACGTACACTTACGCTCTCCAACAGCCCTTGCCGAACAGCGTACGTACACTCACGCTCTCCAGCTGCCCTCACCGAACTGCGTACGTACACTCACGTTTTCCAGCTGCCCTCACCGAACGGCGTACCTACACTCACGCTCTCCAACAGCCCTCGCCAAACGGCGTACGTACACTCACGCTCTCCAACAGCCCTCGCCGAACGGCATACGTACACTCACGCTCTCCAACAGCCCTCGCCGAACGGCGTACGTACACTCACGCTCTCCAGCTGCCCTCGCTGAACGGCGTATGTACACTCACGCCCTCCAGCTGCCCTCACCGAATGGTGTACCTACATTCACTCTCTCTAACAGCCCTCGCTGAACGGCGTACGTACACTCACGCTCTCCAGCTGCCCTCGCTGAACAGCGTACGTACACTCTCGCTCTCCAGCTGCCCTCGCCGAACGGTGTACATACACTCACGCTCTCCAGCTGCCCTCGCCGAACGGCGTACGTACACTCACGCTCTCCAACCGCCCTCACTGAACTGCGTACGTACACTCACGCTTTCCAGCTGCCCTCACCGAACGGAGTACGTACACTCACGCTCTCCAACAGCCCTCGCCGAACTGCGTTCGTACACTCACGCTCTCCAACCGCACTCGCCGAACGGCGTACGTACACTCACGCTTTCCAGCTGCCCTCCCTGAACAGCCTACGTACACTCACGCTCACTAACAGCCCTCGCAGAATGGCGTACGTACACTCACGCTCTCCAACCGCCCTCACCGTACGGCGTACGTACACTCACGCTCTCCAACCGCCCTCACCGAACGGCGTACCTACACTCACGCTCTCCAACAGCCCTCGCCGAACGGCGTACGTACACTCACGCTCTCCAACAGCCCTCGCCGAACGGCGTACGTACACTCACGCTCTCCAACAGCCCTCGCCGAACGGCGTACGTACACTCACGCTCTCCAACAGCCCTCGCCGAACGGCGTACGTACACTCACGCTCTCCAACAGCCCTCGCCGAACGGCTTACGTACACTCACGCTCTCCAGCTGCCCTCGCTGAACAGCGTACGTACACTCTCGCTCTCCAGCTGCCCTCACCGAACGGTGTACATACACTCACGCTCTCCAGCTGCCCTCGCCGAACGGCGTACGTACACTCACGCTCTCCAACCGCCCTCACCGAACTGCGTACCTACACTCACGCTCTCC
This sequence comes from Hemitrygon akajei, assembly GCF_048418815.1. Classification (NCBI taxonomy): domain Eukaryota; kingdom Metazoa; phylum Chordata; class Chondrichthyes; order Myliobatiformes; family Dasyatidae; genus Hemitrygon; species Hemitrygon akajei. The sequence goes on from NC_133130.1 coordinate 103,552,992, forward strand.
AACAGCCCTCGCCGAACGGCGTACGTACACTCACGCTCTCCAACAGCCCTCCCTGAACGGCGTACGTACACTTACGCTCTCCAACAGCCCTTGCCGAACAGCGTACGTACACTCACGCTCTCCAGCTGCCCTCACCGAACTGCGTACGTACACTCACGTTTTCCAGCTGCCCTCACCGAACGGCGTACCTACACTCACGCTCTCCAACAGCCCTCGCCAAACGGCGTACGTACACTCACGCTCTCCAACAGCCCTCGCCGAACGGCATACGTACACTCACGCTCTCCAACAGCCCTCGCCGAACGGCGTACGTACACTCACGCTCTCCAGCTGCCCTCGCTGAACGGCGTATGTACACTCACGCCCTCCAGCTGCCCTCACCGAATGGTGTACCTACATTCACTCTCTCTAACAGCCCTCGCTGAACGGCGTACGTACACTCACGCTCTCCAGCTGCCCTCGCTGAACAGCGTACGTACACTCTCGCTCTCCAGCTGCCCTCGCCGAACGGTGTACATACACTCACGCTCTCCAGCTGCCCTCGCCGAACGGCGTACGTACACTCACGCTCTCCAACCGCCCTCACTGAACTGCGTACGTACACTCACGCTTTCCAGCTGCCCTCACCGAACGGAGTACGTACACTCACGCTCTCCAACAGCCCTCGCCGAACGGCGTTCGTACACTCACGCTCTCCAACCGCACTCGCCGAACGGCGTACGTACACTCACGCTTTCCAGCTGCCCTCCCTGAACAGCCTACGTACACTCACGCTCACTAACAGCCCTCGCCGAATGGCGTACGTACACTCACGCTCTCCAACCGCCCTCACCGTACGGCGTACGTACACTCACGCTCTCCAACCGCCCTCACCGAACGGCGTACCTACACTCACGCTCTCCAACAGCCCTCGCCGAACGGCGTACGTACACTCACGCTCTCCAACAGCCCTCGCCGAATGGCGTACGTACACTCACGCTCTCCAACAGCCCTCGCCGAACGGCGTACGTACACTCACGCTCTCCAGCTGCCCTCACTGAACGGCGTATGTACACTCACGCTCTCCAGCTGCCCTCAGCGAATGGTGTACCTACATTCACTCTCTCTAACAGCCCTCGCTGAACGGCGTACGTACACTCACGCTCTCCAGCTGCCCTCGCTGAACAGCGTACGTATACTCTCGCTCTCCAGCTGCCCTCACCGAATGGTGTACCTACACTCACGCTCTCTAACAGCCCTCGCTGAACGGCGTACGTACACTCATGCTCTCCAGCTGCCCTCGCTGAACGGTATACATACACTCACGCTCTCCAGCTGCCCTCACCGAATGGTGTACCTACACTCACTCTCTCTAACAGTCCTCGCCGAACGGCGTAAGTACACTCACGCTCTCCAACCGCCCTCACCAAACGGCGTACGTACACTCACGCTCTCCAGCCGCCCTCACCGAACGGCATACGTACAGTCACGCTCTCCAACCGCCCTCACCGAACGGCGTACGTATATTCACGCTCTCCAACCGCCCTCACCGAACGGCGTACGTACACTCACGCTCTCCAACAGCCCTCACCGAATGGTCTACCTACACTCACGCTTTCCAGCTGCCCTCCCTGAACGGCATACGTACACTCACGCTCTCTAACAGCCCTCGCCGAATGGCGTACGTACACTCACGCTCTCCAACCGCCCTCACCGTATGGCGTACGTACACTCAGCCTCTCCAACCGCCCTCGCCGAATGGCGTACGTACACTCAGCCTCTCCAACCGCCCTCACCGAACGGCGTACCTACACTCACGCTCTCCAACAGCCCTCGCCGAACGGCGTACGTACACTCACGCTCTCCAACAGCCCTCCCTGAACGGCGTACGTACACTCACGCTCTCCAACAGCCCTTGCCGAACGGCGTACGTACACTCACGCTCTCCAGCTGCCCTCGCTGAACGGCGTATGTACACTCACGCTCTCCAGCTGCCCTCACCGAATGGTGTACCTACACTCACTCTCACTAACAGCCCTCGCTGAACGGCGTACGTACACTCACACTCTCCAGTTGCCCGCGCTGAACAGCGTACGTACACTCACACTCTCCAGCTGCCCTCGCCGAACGGTGTACATACACTCACGCTCTCCAGCTGCCCTCGCCGAACGGTGTACATACACTCACGCTCTCCAGCTGCCCTCACCGAATGGTGTACCTACACTCACGCTCTCTAACAGCCCTCGCTGAACAGCGTACGTACACTCACGCTCTCCAACCGCCCTCACCAAACGGCGTACGTACACTCACGCTCTCCAACCGCCCTCACCGAACGGCGTACGTACAGTCACGCTCTCCAACCGCCCTCACCGAACGGTGTACGTATATTCACGCTCTCCAACCGCCCTCACCGAACGTAGTACGTACACTCACGCTCTCCAACAGCCCTCACCGAATAGTCTACCTGCACTCATGCTCTCTAACAGCCCTCACTGAATGGCATACGTACACTCACGCTCTCCGACAGCCCTCGCCGAACTGCGTACGTACACTCACGCTCTCCAACTGCCCTCACCGAACGGTGTACCTACACTCACGCTGTCCAACAGCCCACACCGAACGGCTTTCGTACATTCACGCTCTCCAACTGTCCTCGCCGAACGGCGTACCTACACTCACGCTCTCCAGCTGCCCTCGCTGAGCGGCGTACGTACACTCACGCTCTCCAACAGCCCTCCCTGAACGGCGTACGTACATTCACGCTCTCCAGCTGCCCTCACCGAACGGCGTACGTACACTCACGCTCTCCAGCTGCCCTCTCCAAGTGTCGTATGTACACTCACGCTCTCCAACAGCCCTCGCCAAACAGCATACGTACACTCATGCTCTCCAAAAGCCCTCGCCGATTGGCGTACGTACACTCACGCTCTCCAACAGCCCTCGCCGAACGGAGTACCTACACTCACGCTCTCCAAACCCCCTCGCCGAACTGCGTACGTACACTCACGCTCTCCAACAGCCCTCGCCGAACGGCGTACGTACACTCACGCTCTCCAACAGTCCTTACCGAACTGCGTACGTACACTCACGCTTTCCAGCTGCCCTCACCGAACTGCGTACGTACACTCACGCTCTCCAGCTGCCCGCACCGAACGGCGTACGTACACTCACGCTCTCCAACAGCCCTCCCTGAACGGCGTACGTACACTCACGCTCTCCAACAGCCCTTGCCGAACGGCGTACGTACACTCACGCTCTCCAGCTGCCCTCGCTGAACGGCGTATGTACACTCACGCTCTCCAGCTGCCCTCACCAAATGGTGTACCTACACTCACTCTCACTAACAGCCCTCGCTGAACGGCGTACGTACACTCACACTCTCCAGCTGCCCGCGCTGAACAGCGTACGTACACTCTCGCTCTCCAGCTGCCCTCGCCGAACGGTGTACATACACTCACGATCTCCAACCGCCCTCGCTGAACGGCGTACGTACACTCACACTCTCCAGCTGCCCTCACCGAATGGTGTACGTACACTCACGTTCTCCAACAGCCCTCGCCGAACGGCGTACGTGCACTCACGCTCTCCAGCTGCCCTCGCCGAACGGCGTACGTACACTCACGTTCTCCAACAGCCCTCGCCGAACGGCGTACGTGCACTCACGCTCTCCAGCTGCCCTCACCGAATGGTGTACGTACACTCACGTTCTCCAACAGCCCTCGCCGAACGGCGTACGTGCACTCACGCTCTCCAGCTGCCCTCGCCGGACGGCGTACGTACACTCACGCTCTCCAGCTGCCCTCACCGAACGGCGTACGTACACTCACGCTCTCCAGCTGCCCTCACCGAACTGCGTACGTACACTCACGCTCTCCAGCTGCCCTCACCGAATGGTGTACGTACACTCACGTTCTCCAACAGCCCTCGCCGAACGGCGTACGTGCACTCACGCTCTCCAGCTGCCCTCGCCGAACGGCGTACGTACACTCACGCTCTCCAGCTGCCCTCACCGAACTGCGTACGTACACTCACGCTCTCCAGCTGCCCTCACCGAATGGCGTACGTACACTCACGTTTCCAGCTGCCCTCACCGAACTGCGTACGTACACTCACGCTCTCCAACAGCCCTTGCCGAACGGCGTACGTACACTCACGCTCTACAACAGCCCTCGCCGAACGGCGTACGTACACTCACGCTCTCCAACCGCCCTCACTGAACGGCGTACGTACACTCACGCTCTCCAACCGCCCTCACTGAACTGCGTACGTACACTCACGCTCTCCAGCTGCCCTCACCAAACGGAGTACGTACACTCACGCTCTCCAACAGCCCTCGCCGAACGGCGTTCGTACACTCACGCTCTCCAACCGCCCTCGCCGAATTGCGTACGTACACTCACTCTCTCCAACAGCCCTCGCCGAACGGCGTTCGTACACTCACGCTCTCCAACAGCCCTCGCCGAACGGCGTTCGTACACTCACGCTCTCCAACAGCCCTCGCCGAACGGCGTTCGTACACTCACGCTCTCCAACAGCCCTCGCCGAACGGCGTTCGTACACTCACGCTCTCCAACCGCCCTCGCCGAACGGCGTTCGTACACTCACGCTCTCCAACAGCCCTCGCCGAACGGCGTTCGTACACTCACGCTCTCCAACAGCCCTCGCCGAACGGCGTACGTACACTCACGCTCTCCAGCTGCCCTCGCTGAACGGCGTATATACACTCACGCTATCCAGCTGCCCTCACCGAATGGTGTACCTAAATTCACTCTCTGTAACAGCCCTCGCTGAACGGCGTACGTACACTCACGCTCTCCAGCTGCCCTCGCTGAACAGCGTACGTACACTCTCGCTCTCCAGCTGCCCTCGCCGAACGGTGTACATACACTCACGCTCTCCAGCTGCCCTCGCTGAACGGCGTACGTACACTCATGCTCTCCAACCGCCCTCACTGAACTGCGTACGTACACTCACGCTTTCCAGCTGCCCTCACCGAACGGAGTACGTACACTCACGCTCTCCAACCGCCCTCACTGAACTGCGTACGTACACTCACGCTCTCAAGCTGCCCTCACCGAACGGCGTACGTACACTCACGCTCTCCAACCGCCCTCACCGAATGACGTACGTACACTCACGCTCTCCAACCGCCCTCGCCGAATGACGTACGTACACTCACGCTCTCCAACCGCCCTCGCCGAATGACGTACGTACACTCACGCTCTCCAACCACCCTCACCGAACTGCGTACGTACACTCACGTTCTCCAACAGCCCTCGCCGAACGGCGTACGTGCACTCACGCTCTCCAGCTGCCCTCGCCGAACGGCGTACGTACACACACGCTCTCCAGCTGCCCTCACCGAACTGCGTACGTACACTCACGCTCTCCAACAGCCCTTGCCGAACGGCGTACGTACACTTACGCTCTACAACAGCCCTCGCCGAATGGCGTACGTACACTCACGCTCTCCAACCGCCCTCACTGAACTGCGTACGTACACTCACGCTTTCCAGCTGCCCTCACCGAACGGAGTACGTACACTCACGCTCTCCAACAGCCCTCGCCGAACGGCGTTCGTACACTCACTCTCTCCAACCACCCTCGCCGAACTGCGTACGTACACTCACGCTCTCCAACCGCCCTCACCGAACGGCGTACCTACACTCACGCTCTCCAACAGCCCTCGCCGAACGGCGTACGTACACTCACGCTCTCCAACCGCCCTCACCGAACGGCGTACCTACACTCACGCTCTCCAACAGCCCTCGCTGAACGGCGTACGTACACTCACGCTCTCCAGCTGCCCTCGCTGAACGGCGTACGTACACTCACGCTCTCCAACCGCCCTCACTGAACTGCGTACGTACACTCACGCTTTCCAGCTGCCCTCATCGAACGGAGTACGTACACTCACGCTCTCCAACAGCCCTCGCCGAACGGCGTTCGTACACTCACTCTCTCCAACCGCCCTCGCCGAACTGCGTACGTACACTCACGCTCTCCAACCGCCCTCACCGAACGGCATACGTACACTCACGCTCTCCAACCGCCCTCGCCGAACGGCATACGTACACTCACGCTCTCCAACAGCACTCCCTGAACGGCGTACGTACACTTACGCTCTCCAACAGCCCTTGCCGAACAGCGTACGTACACTCACGCTCTCCAGCTGCCCTCACCGAACTGCGTACGTACACTCACGTTTCCAGCTGCCCTCTCCGAACTGCGTACGTACACTCACGCTCTCCAACAGCCCTTGCCGAACGGCGTACGTACACTCACGCTCTACAACAGCCCTCGCCGAACGGCGTACGTACACTCACGCTCTCCAACCGCCCTCACTGAACTGCGTACGTACACTCACGCTTTCCAGCTGCCCTCGCCGAACGGCGTACCTACACTCACGCTCTCCAACAGCCCTCGCCGAACGGCGTACGTACACTCACGCTCTCCAACAGCCCTCGCCGAACGGCATACGTACACTCACGCTCTCCAACAGCCCTCGCCGAACGGCATACGTACACTCACGCTCTCCAGCTGCCCTCGCTGAACGGCGTATGTACACTCACGCCCTCCAGCTGCCCTCACCGAATGGTGTACCTACATTCACTCTCTCTAACAGCCCTCGCTGAACGGCGTACGTACACTCACGGTCTCCAGCTGCCCTCGCTGAACAGCGTACGTACACTCTCGCTCTCCAGCTGCCCTCGCCGAACGGTGTACATACACTCACGCTCTCCAGCTGACCTCGCCGAACGGCGTACGTACACTCACGCTCTCCAACCGCCCTCACCGAACGGCGTACCTACACTCACGATCTCCAACAGCCCTCGCCGAACGGCGTACGTACACTCACGCTCTCCAACAGCCCTCCCTGAACGGCGTACGTACACTTACGCTCTCCAACAGCCCTTGCCGAACAGCGTACGTACACTCACGCTCTCCAGCTGCCCTCACCGAACTGCGTACCTACACTCACGTTTCCAGCTGCCCTCACCGAACGGAGTACGTACACTCACGCTCTCCAACAGCCCTCGCCGAACGGCGTACGTACACTCACGTTTCCAGCTGCCCTCACCGAACTGCGTACGTACACTCACGCTCTCCAACAGCCCTTGCCGAACGGCGTACGTACACTCACGCTCTCCAACAGCCCTCGCCGAACGGCGTACGTACACTCACGCTCTCCAGCTGCCCTCACCGAACGGCGTACCTACACTCACGCTCTCCAACAGCCCTCGCCGAACGGCGTACGTACACTCACGCTCTCCAACAGCCCTCGCCGAACGGCGTACGTACACTCACGCTCTCCAGCTGCCCTCGCTGAACGGCGTATGTACACTCACGCCCTCCAGCTGCCCTCACCGAATGGTGTACCTACGTTCACTCTCTCTAACAGCCCTCGCTGAACGGCGTACGTACACTCACGCTCTCCAGCTGCCCTCGCTGAACAGCGTACGTACACTCTCGCTCTCCAGCTGCCCTCGCCGAACGGTGTACATACACTCACGCTCTCCAGCTGCTCTCGCCGAACGGCGTACGTACACTCACGCTCTCCAACCGCCCTCACTGAACTGCGTACGTACACTCACTCTCTCCAACAGCCCTCGCCGAACGGTGTACATACACTCACGCTTTCCAGCTGCCCTCACCGAACGGAGTACGTACACTCACGCTCTCCAACAGCCCTCGCCGAACGGCGTTCGTACACTCACTCTCTCCAACCGCCCTCGCCGAACTGCGTACGTACACTCACGCTCTCCAACCGCACTCGCCGAACGGCGTACGTACACTCACGCTTTCCAGCTGCCCTCCCTGATCAGCATACGTACACTCACGCTCTCTAACAGCCCTCGCCGAATGGCGTACGTACACTCACGCTCTCCAACCGCCCTCACCGTACGGCGTACGTACACTCACGCTCTCCAACCGCCCTCGCCGAACGGCGTACGTACACTCACGCTCTCCAACAGCCCTCGCCGAATGGCGTACGTACACTCACGCTCTCCAACAGCCCTCGCCGAACGGCGTACGTACACTCACGCTCTCCAGCTGCCCTCGCCGAACGGTGTACGTACACTCACGCTCTCCAGCTGCCCTCACCAAATAGTGTACCTACACTCACGCTCTCCAGCTGCCCTCGCTGAACAGCGTACGTACACTCTCGCTCTCCAGCTGCCCTCGCCGAACGGTGTACATACACTCACGCTCTCCAGCTGCCCTCGCCGAACGGTGTACGTACACTCACGCTCTCCAGCTGCCCTCACCGAATGGTGTACCTACACTCACGCTCTCTAACAGCCCTCGCTGAACGGCGTACGTACACTCACGCTCTCCAGCTGCCCTCACCAAATAGTGTACCTACACTGACGCTCTCCAGCTGCCCTCGCTGAACAGCGTACGTACACTCTCGCTCTCCAGCTGCCCTCGCCGAACGGTGTACATACACTCACGCTCTCCAGCTGCCCTCGCCGAACGGTGTACGTACACTCACGCTCTCCAGCTGCCCTCACCGAATGGTGTACCTACACTCACGCTCTCCAACAGCCCTCGCCGAACGGCGTACGTACACTCACGCTCTCCAACAGCCCTCGCCGAACGGCGTACGTACACTCACGCTCTCCAGCTGCCCTCGCTGAACGGCGTATGTACACTCACGCCCTCCAGCTGCCCTCACCGAATGGTGTACCTACGTTCACTCTCTCTAACAGCCCTCGCTGAACGGCGTACGTACACTCACGCTCTCCAGCTGCCCTCGCTGAACAGCGTACGTACACTCTCGCTCTCCAGCTGCCCTCGCCGAACGGTGTACATACACTCACGCTCTCCAGCTGCTCTCGCCGAACGGCGTACGTACACTCACGCTCTCCAACCGCCCTCACTGAACTGCGTACGTACACTCACTCTCTCCAACAGCCCTCGCCGAACGGTGTACATACACTCACGCTTTCCAGCTGCCCTCACCGAACGGAGTACGTACACTCACGCTCTCCAACAGCCCTCGCCGAACGGCGTTCGTACACTCACTCTCTCCAACCGCCCTCGCCGAACTGCGTACGTACACTCACGCTCTCCAACCGCCCTCGCCGAACGGCGTACGTACACTCACGCTCTCCAACAGCCCTCGCCGAATGGCGTACGTACACTCACGCTCTCCAACAGCCCTCGCCGAACGGCGTACGTACACTCACGCTCTCCAGCTGCCCTCGCCGAACGGTGTACGTACACTCACGCTCTCCAGCTGCCCTCACCAAATAGTGTACCTACACTCACGCTCTCCAGCTGCCCTCGCTGAACAGCGTACGTACACTCTCGCTCTCCAGCTGCCCTCGCCGAACGGTGTACATACACTCACGCTCTCCAGCTGCCCTCGCCGAACGGTGTACGTACACTCACGCTCTCCAGCTGCCCTCACCGAATGGTGTACCTACACTCACGCTCTCTAACAGCCCTCGCTGAACGGCGTACGTACACTCACGCTCTCCAGCTGCCCTCACCAAATAGTGTACCTACACTGACGCTCTCCAGCTGCCCTCGCTGAACAGCGTACGTACACTCTCGCTCTCCAGCTGCCCTCGCCGAACGGTGTACATACACTCACGCTCTCCAGCTGCCCTCGCCGAACGGTGTACGTACACTCACGCTCTCCAGCTGCCCTCACCGAATGGTGTACCTACACTCACGCTCTCTAACAGCCCTCGCTGAACGGCGTACGTACACTCACGCTCTCCAGCTGCCCTCGCCGAACGGTGTACGTACACTCACGCTCTCCAGCTGCCCTCACCGAATGGTGTACCTACACTCACGCTCTCTAACAGCCCTCGCTGAACGGCGTACGTACACTCACGCTCTCCAGCTGCCCTCACCGAATGGTGTACCTACACTCACTCTCTCTAACAGTCCTCGCCGAACGGCGTAAGTACCCTCACGCTCTCCAACCGCCCTCACCAAACGGCGTACGTACACTCACGCTCTCCAGCCGCCCTCACCGAACGGCATACGTACAGTCACGCTCTCCAACCGCCCTCACCGAACGGCGTACGTATATTCACGCTCTCCAACCGCCCTCACCGAACGGCGTACGTACACTCACGCTCTCCAACAGCCCTCACCGAATGGTCTACCTACACTCACGCTTTCCAGCTGCCCTCCCTGAACGGCATACGTACACTCACGCTCTCTAACAGCCCTCGCCGAATGGCGTAAGTACACTCACGCTCTCCAACCGCCCTCACCGTACGGCGTACGTACACTCAGCCTCTCCAACCGCCCTCGCCGAATGGCGTACGTACACTCACGCTCTCCAACCGCCCTCACCGAACGGCGTACCTACACTCACGCTCTCCAACAGCCCTCGCCGAACGGCGTACGTACACTCACGCTCTCCAACAGCCCTCACTGAATGGCATACGTACACTCACGCTCTCCGACAGCCCTTGCCGAACTGCGTACGTACACTCACGCTCTCCAACTGCCCTCACCGAACGGTGTACCTACACTCACGCTGTCCAACAGCCCACACCGAACGGCTTTCGTACATTCACGCTCTCCAACTGTCCTCGCCGAACGGCGTACGTACACTCACGCTCTCCAGCTGCCCTCGCTGAATGGCGTAAGTACATTCACGCTCTCCAGCTGCCCTCACCGAACGGCGTACGTACACTCACGCTCTCCAGCTGCCCTCTCCAAGTGTCGTATGTACACTCACGCTCTCCAACAGCCCTCGCCAAACAGCATACGTACACTCATGCTCTCCAACAGCCCTCGCCGATTGGCATACGTACACTCACGCTCTCCAACAGCCCTCGCCGAACGGAGTACCTACACTCACGCTCTCCAACAGCCCTCGCCGAACTGCGTACGTACACTCACGCTCTCCAAACGCCCTCGCCGAACAGCGTACGTACACTCACGCTCTCCAACAGCCCTCGCCGAACGGCGTACCTACACTCACGCTCTCCAACAGCCCTCGCCGAACGGCGTACGTACACTCACGCTCTCCAACAGCCCTCCCTGAACGGCGTACGTACACTCACGCTCTCCAACAGCCCTTGCCGAACGGCGTACGTACACTCACGCTCTCCAACAGCCCTCGCCGAACGGCGTACGTACACTCACGCTCTCCAACAGCCCTCCCTGAACGGCGTACGTACACTCACGCTCTCCAACAGCCCTTGCCGAACGGCGTACGTACACTCACGCTCTCCAGCTGCCCTCACCGAATGGTGTACCTACACTCACTCTCACTAACAGCCCTCGCTGAACGGCGTACGTACACTCACACTCTCCAGCTGCCCGCGCTGAACAGCGTACGTACACTCACACTCTCCAGCTGCCCTCGCCGAACGGTGTACATACACTCACACTCTCCAGCTGCCCTCGCCGAACGGTGTACATACACTCACGCTCTCCAGCTGCCCTCACCGAATGGTGTACCTACACTCACGCTCTAACAGCCCTCGCTGAACAGCGTACGTACACTCACGCTCTCCAACCACCCTCACCAAACGGCGTACGTACACTCACGCTCTCCAACCGCCCTCACCGAACGGCGTACGTACAGTCACGCTCTCCAACCGCCCTCACCGAACGGTGTACGTATATTCACGCTCTCCAACCGCCCTCACCGAACGTAGTACGTACACTCACGCTCTCCAACAGCCCTCACCGAATAGTCTACCTGCACTCATGCTCTCTAACAGCCCTCACTGAATGGCATACGTACACTCACGCTCTCCGACAGCCCTCGCCGAACTGCGTACGTACACTCACGCTCTCCAACAGCCCTTGCCGAACGGCGTACGTACACTCACGCTCTACAACAGCCCTCGCCGAACGGCGTACGTACACTCACGCTCTCCAACCGCCCTCACTGAACTGCGTACGTACACTCACGCTTTCCAGCTGCCCTCGCCGAACGGCGTACCTACACTCACGCTCTCCAACAGCCCTCGCCGAACGGCGTACGTACACTCACGCTCTCCAACAGCCCTCGCCGAACGGCATACGTACACTCACGCTCTCCAACAGCCCTCGCCGAACGGCGTACGTACACTCACGCTCTCCAGCTGCCCTCGCTGAACGGCGTATGTACACTCACGCCCTCCAGCTGCCCTCACCGAATGGTGTACCTACATTCACTCTCTCTAACAGCCCTCGCTGAACGGCGTACGTACACTGACGTTCTCCAGCTGCCCTCGCTGAACAGCGTACGTACACTCTCGCTCTCCAGCTGCCCTCGCCGAACGGCGTACGTACACTCACGCTCTCCAGCTGACCTCGCCGAACGGCGTACGTACACTCACGCTCTCCAACCGCCCTCACCGAACGGCGTACCTACACTCACGATCTCCAACAGCCCTCGCCGAACGGCGTACGTACACTCACGCTCTCCAACAGCCCTCCCTGAACGGCGTACGTACACTTACGCTCTCCAACAGCCCTTGCCGAACAGCGTACGTACACTCACGCTCTCCAGCTGCCCTCACCGAACTGCGTACCTACACTCACGTTTCCAGCTGCCCTCACCGAACTGCGTACGTACACTCACGCTCTCCAACAGCCCTTGCCGAACGGCGTACGTACACTCACGCTCTCCAACAGCCCTCGCCGAACGGCGTACGTACACTCACGCTCTCCAGCTGCCCTCACCGAACGGCGTACCTACACTCACGCTCTCCAACAGCCCTCGCCGAACGGCGTACGTACACTCACGCTCTCCAACAGCCCTCGCCGAACGGCGTACGTACACTCACGCTCTCCAGCTGCCCTCGCTGAACGGCGTATGTACACTCACGCCCTCCAGCTGCCCTCACCGAATGGTGTACCTACGTTCACTCTCTCTAACAGCCCTCGCTGAACGGCGTACGTACACTCACGCTCTCCAGCTGCCCTCGCTGAACAGCGTACGTACACTCTCGCTCTCCAGCTGCCCTCGCCGAACGGTGTACATACACTCACGCTCTCCAGCTGCTCTCGCCGAACAGCGTACGTACACTCACGCTCTCCAACCGCCCTCACTGAACTGCGTACGTACACTCACTCTCTCCAACAGCCCTCGCCGAACGGTGTACATACACTCTCGCTCTCCAGCTGCCCTCGCCGAACGGTGTACATACACTCACGCTCTCCAACCGCCCTCACTGAACTGCGTACGTACACTCACTCTCTCCAACAGCCCTCGCCGAACGGTGTACATACACTCACGCTTTCCAGCTGCCCTCACCGAACGGAGTACGTACACTCACGCTCTCCAACAGCCCTCGCCGAACGGCGTTCGTACACTCACTCTCTCCAACCGCCCTCGCCGAACTGCGTACGTACACTCACGCTCTCCAACCGCACTCGCCGAACGGCGTACGTACACTCACGCTTTCCAGCTGCCCTCCCTGATCAGCATACGTACACTCACGCTCTCTAACAGCCCTCGCCGAATGGCGTACATACACTCACGCTCTCCAACCGCCCTCACCGTACGGCGTACGTACACTCACGCTCTCCAACCGCCCTCGCCGAACGGCGTACGTACACTCACGCTCTCCAACAGCCCTCGCCGAATGGCGTACGTACACTCACGCTCTCCAACAGCCCTCGCCGAACGGCGTACGTACACTCACGCTCTCCAGCTGCCCTCGCCGAACGGTGTACGTACACTCACGCTCTCCAGCTGCCCTCACCAAATAGTGTACCTACACTCACGCTCTCCAGCTGCCCTCGCTGAACAGCGTACGTACACTCTCGCTCTCCAGCTGCCCTCGCCGAACGGTGTACATACACTCACGCTCTCCAGCTGCCCTCGCCGAACGGTGTACGTACACTCACGCTCTCCAGCTGCCCTCACCGAATGGTGTACGTACACTGACGCTCTCCAGCTGCCCTCACCGAATGGTGTACCTACACTCACGCTCTCTAACAGCCCTCGCTGAACGGCGTACGTACACTCATGCTCTCCAGCTGCCCTCGCTGAACGGTATACATACACTCACGCTCTCCAGCTGCCCTCACCGAATGGTGTACCTACACTCACTCTCTCTAACAGTCCTCGCCGAACGGCGTAAGTACCCTCACGCTCTCCAACCGCCCTCACCAAACGGCGTACGTACACTCACGCTCTCCAGCCGCCCTCACCGAACGGCATACGTACAGTCACGCTCTCCAACCGCCCTCACCGAACGGCGTACGTATATTCACGCTCTCCAACCGCCCTCACCGAACGGCGTACGTACACTCACGCTCTCCAACAGCCCTCACCGAATGGTCTACCTACACTCACGCTTTCCAGCTGCCCTCCCTGAACGGCATACGTACACTCACGCTCTCTAACAGCCCTCGCCGAATGGCGTAAGTACACTCACGCTCTCCAACCGCCCTCACCGTACGGCGTACGTACACTCAGCCTCTCCAACCGCCCTCGCCGAATGGCGTACGTACACTCACGCTCTCCAACCGCCCTCACCGAACGGCGTACCTACACTCACGCTCTCCAACAGCCCTCGCCGAACGGCGTACGTACACTCACGCTCTCCAACAGCCCTCCCTGAACGGCGTACGTACACTCACGCTCTCCAACATCCCTTGCCGAACGGCGTACCTACACTCACGCTCTCCAACAGCCCTCGCCGAACGGCGTACGTACACTCACGCTCTCCAACAGCCCTCCCTGAACGGCGTACGTACACTCACGCTCTCCAACATCCCTTGCCGAACGGCGTATGTACACTCACGCTCTCCAGCTGCCCTCACCGAATGGTGTACCTACACTCACTCTCACTAACAGCCCTCGCTGAACGGCGTACGTACACTCACACTCTCCAGCTGCCCGCGCTGAACAGCGTACGTACACTCACACTCTCCAGCTGCCCTCGCCGAACGGTGTACATACACTCACGCTCTCCAGCTGCCCTCGCCGAACAGTGTACATACACTCACGCTCTCCAGCTGCCCTCACCGAATGGTGTACCTACTCTCACGCTCTCTAACAGCCCTCGCTGAACAGCGTACGTACACTCACGCTCTCCAACCGCCCTCACCAAACGGCGTACGTACACTCACGCTCTCCAACCGCCCTCACCAAACGGCGTACGTACAGTCACGCTCTCCAACCGCCCTCACCGAACGGTGTACGTATATTCACGCTCTCCAACCGCCCTCACCGAACGTAGTACGTACACTCACGCTGTCCAACAGCCCTCACCGAATAGTCTACCTGCACTCATGCTCTCTAACAGCCCTCACTGAATGGCATACGTACACTCACGCTCTCCAACAGCCCTCCCTGAACGGCGTACGTACACTTACGCTCTCCAACAGCCCTTGCCGAACAGCGTACGTACACTCACGCTCTCCAGCTGCCCTCACCGAACTGCGTACCTACACTCACGTTTCCAGCTGCCCTCACCGAACGGCGTACGTACACTCACGCTCTCCAACAGCCCTCGCCGAACGGCGTACGTACACTCACGCTCTCCAGCTGCCCTCACCGAACGGCGTACCTACACTCACGCTCTCCAACAGCCCTCGCCGAACGGCGTACGTACACTCACGCTCTCCAACAGCCCTCGCCGAACGGCGTACGTACACTCACGCTCTCCAGCTGCCCTCGCTGAACGGCGTATGTACACTCACGCCCTCCAGCTGCCCTCACCGAATGGTGTACCTACGTTCACTCTCTCTAACAGCCCTCGCTGAACGGCGTACGTACACTCACGCTCTCCAACAGCCCTCCCTGAACGGCGTACGTACACTTACGCTCTCCAACAGCCCTTGCCGAACAGCGTACGTACACTCACGCTCTCCAGCTGCCCTCACCGAACTGCGTACCTACACTCACGTTTCCAGCTGCCCTCACCGAACTGCGTACGTACACTCACGCTCTCCAACAGCCCTTGCCGAACGGCGTACGTACACTCACGCTCTCCAACCGCCCTCACCGTACGGCGTACGTACACTCAGCCTCTCCAACCGCCCTCGCCGAATGGCGTACGTACACTCACGCTCTCCAACCGCCCTCACCGAACGGCGTACCTACACTCACGCTCTCCAACAGCCCTCGCCGAACGGCGTACGTACACTCACGCTCTCCAACAGCCCTCCCTGAACGGCGTACGTACACTCACGCTCTCCAACAGCCCTTGCCGAACGGCGTACGTACACTCACGCTCTCCAGCTGCCCTCGCTATATGGCGTATGTACACTCACGCTCTCCAGCTGCCCTCACCGAATGGTGTACCTACACTCACTCTCACTAACAGCCCTCGCTGAACGGCGTACGTACACTCACACTCTCCAGCTGCCCGCGCTGAACAGCGTACGTACACTCACACTCTCCAGCTGCCCTCGCCGAACGGTGTACATACACTCACGCTCTCCAGCTGCCCTCGCCGAACGGTGTACATACACTCACGCTCTCCAGCTGCCCTCACCGAATGGTGTACCTACACTCACGCTCTAACAGCCCTCGCTGAACGGCGTACGTACACTCACGCTCTCCAACCACCCTCACCAAACGGCGTACGTACACTCACGCTCTCCAACCGCCCTCACCAAACGGCGTACGTACACTCACGCTCTCCAACCGCCCTCACCGAACGGCGTACGTACAGTCACGCTCTCCAACCGCCCTCACCGAACGGTGTACGTATATTCACGCTCTCCAACCGCCCTCACCGAACTGCGTACGTACACTCACGCTCTCCAACTGCCCTCACCGAACGGTGTACCTACACTCACGCTGTCCAACAGCCCACACCGAACGGCTTTCGTACATTCACGCTCTCCAACTGTCCTCGCCGAACGGCGTACGTACACTCACGCTCTCCAGCTGCCCTCGCTGAATGGCGTAAGTACATTCACGCTCTCCAGCTGCCCTCACCGAACGGCGTACGTACACTCACGCTCTCCAGCTGCCCTCTCCAAGTGTCGTATGTACACTCACGCTCTCCAACAGCCCTCGCCAAACAGCATACGTACACTCATGCTCTCCAACAGCCCTCGCCGATTGGCGTACGTACACTCACGCTCTCCAACAGCCCTCGCCGAACGGAGTACCTACACTCACGCTCTCCAACAGCCCTCGCCGAACTGCGTACGTACACTCACGCTCTCCAAACGCCCTCGCCGAACAGCGTACGTACACTCTCGCTCTCCAGCTGCCCTCGCCGAACGGCGTACCTACACTCACGCTCTCCAACAGCCCTCGCCGAACGGCGTACGTACACTCACGCTCTCCAAACGCCCTCGCCGAACTGCGTACGTACACTCACGCTCTCCAAACGCCCTCGCCGAACAGCGTACGTACACTCTCGCTCTCCAGCTGCCCTCGCCGAACGGCGTACCTACACTCACGCTCTCCAACAGCCCTCGCCGAACGGCGTACGTACACTCACGCTCTCCAAACGCCCTCGCCGAACAGCGTACGTACACTCTTGCTCTCCAGCTGCCCTCGCCGAACGGAGTACCTACACTCACGCTCTCCAAACGCCCTCGCCGAACAGCGTACGTATACTCACGCTCTCCAACAGCCCTCGCCGAACGGCGTACCTACACTCACGCTCTCCAACAGCCCTCGCCGAACGGCGTACGTACACTCACGCTCTCCAACAGCCCTCCCTGAACGGCGTACGTACACTCACGCTCTCCAACAGCCCTTGCCGAACGGCGTACGTACACTCACGCTCTCCAGCTGCCCTCGCTATACGGCGTATGTACACTCACGCTCTCCAGCTGCCCTCACCGAATGGTGTACCTACACTCACTCTCACTAACAGCCCTCGCTGAACGGCGTACGTACACTCACACTCTCCAGCTGCCCGCGCTGAACAGCGTACGTACACTCACACTCTCCAGCTGCCCTCGCCGAACGGTGTACATACACTCACGCTCTCCAGCTGCCCTCGCCGAACGGTGTACATACACTCACGCTCTCCAGCTGCCCTCGCCGAACGGTGTACATACACTCACGCTCTCCAGCTGCCCTCACCGAATGGTGTACCTACACTCACGCTCTAACAGCCCTCGCTGAACAGCGTACGTACACTCACGCTCTCCAACCACCCTCACCAAACGGCGTACGTACACTCACGCTCTCCAACCGCCCTCACCGAACGGCGTACGTACAGTCACGCTCTCCAACCGCCCTCACCGAACGGTGTACGTATATTCACGCTCTCCAACCGCCCTCACCGAACGTAGTACGTACACTCACGCTCTCCAACAGCCCTCACCGAATAGTCTACCTGCACTCATGCTCTCTAACAGCCCTCACTGAATGGCATACGTACACTCACGCTCTCCGACAGCCCTCGCCGAACTGCGTACGTACACTCACGCTCTCCAACTGCCCTCACCGAACGGTGTACCTACACTCACGCTGTCCAACAGCCCACACCGAACGGCTTTCGTACATTCACGCTCTCCAACTGTCCTCGCCGAACGGCGTACGTACACTCACGCTCTCCAACAGCCCTCCCTGAATGGCGTAAGTACATTCACGCTCTCCAGCTGCCCTCACCGAACGGCGTACGTACACTCACGCTCTCCAGCTGCCCTCTCCAAGTGTCGTATGTACACTCACGCTCTCCAACAGCCCTCTCCAAACAGCATACGTACACTCATGCTCTCCAACAGCCCTCGCCGATTGGCGTACGTACACTCACGCTCTCCAACAGCCCTCGCCGAACGGAGTACCTACACTCACGCTCTCCAACAGCCCTCGCCGAACTGCGTACGTACACTCACGCTCTCCAAACGCCCTCGCCGAACAGCGTACGTACACTCACGCTCTCCAACAGCCCTCGCCGAATGGCGTACCTACACTCACGCTCTCCAACAGCCCTCGCCGAACGGCGTACCTACACTCACGCTCTCCAACAGCCCTCGCCGAACGGCGTACGTACACTCACGCTCTCCAACAGTCCTTACCGAACTGCGTACGTACACTCTCGCTCTCCAACCGCCCTGGCCGATCGGCGTACGTACACTCACGATCTCCAACAGCCCTCACCGAACTGCGTACGTACACTCACGCTCTCCAGCTGCCCGCACCGAACGGCGTACTTACACTCACGCTCTCCAACAACCCTCACCGAACGGCGTACGTACACTCACGCTCTCCAACAGCCCTCACCGAATGGTCTACCTACACTCACGCTTTCCAGCTGCCCTCCCTGAACGGCATACGTACACTCACGCTCTCTAACAGCCCTCGCCGAATGGCGTACGTACACTCACGCTCTCCAACAGCCCTCGCTGAACGGCGTACGTACACTCACGCTCTCCAACAGCCCTCGCTGAACGGCGTACGTACACTCACGCTCTCCAGCTGCCCTCGCTGAACGGCGTACGTACACTCACGCTCTCCAACCGCCCTCACTGAACTGCGTACGTACACTCACGCTTTCCAGCTGCCCTCATCGAACGGAGTACGTACACTCACGCTCTCCAACAGCCCTCGCCGAACGGCGTTCGTACACTCACTCTCTCCAACCGCCCTCGCCGAACTGCGTACGTACACTCACGCTCTCTAACCGCACTCGCCGAACGGCATACGTACACTCACGCTCTCCAACAGCACTCCCTGAACGGCGTACGTACACTTACGCTCTCCAACAGCCCTTGCCGAACAGCGTACGTACACTCACGCTCTCCAGCTGCCCTCACCGAACTGCGTACGTACACTCACGTTTCCAGCTGCCCTCTCCGAACTGCGTACGTACACTCACGCTCTCCAACAGCCCTTGCCGAACGGCGTACGTACACTCACGCTCTACAACAGCCCTCGCCGAACGGCGTACGTACACTCACGCTCTCCAACCGCCCTCACTGAACTGCGTACGTACACTCACGCTTTCCAGCTGCCCTCGCCGAACGGCGTACCTACACTCACGCTCTCCAACAGCCCTCGCCGAACGGCGTACGTACACTCACGCTCTCCAACAGCCCTCGCCGAACGGCATACGTACACTCACGCTCTCCAACAGCCCTCGCCGAACGGCGTACGTACACTCACGCTCTCCAGCTGCCCTCGCTGAACGGCGTATGTACACTCACGCCCTCCAGCTGCCCTCACCGAATGGTGTACCTACATTCACTCTCTCTAACAGCCCTCGCTGAACGGCGTACGTACACTCACGGTCTCCAGCTGCCCTCGCTGAACAGCGTACGTACACTCTCGCTCTCCAGCTGCCCTCGCCGAACGGCGTACGTACACTCACGCTCTCCAGCTGACCTCGCCGAACGGCGTACGTACACTCACGCTCTCCAACCGCCCTCACCGAACGGCGTACCTACACTCACGATCTCCAACAGCCCTCGCCGAACGGCGTACGTACACTCACGCTCTCCAACAGCCCTCCCTGAACGGCGTACGTACACTTACGCTCTCCAACAGCCCTTGCCGAACAGCGTACGTACACTCACGCTCTCCAGCTGCCCTCACCGAACTGCGTACCTACACTCACGTTTCCAGCTGCCCTCACCGAACGGCGTACGTACACTCACGCTCTCCAACAGCCCTTGCCGAACGGCGTACGTACACTCACGCTCTCCAACAGCCCTCGCCGAACGGCGTACGTACACTCACGCTCTCCAGCTGCCCTCACCGACCGGCGTACCTACACTCACGCTCTCCAACAGCCCTCGCCGAACGGCGTACGTACACTCACGCTCTCCAACAGCCCTCGCCGAACGGCGTACGTACACTCACGCTCTCCAGCTGCCCTCGCTGAATGGCGTATGTACACTCACGCCCTCCAGCTGCCCTCACCGAATGGTGTACCTACGTTCACTCTCTCTAACAGCCCTCGCTGAACGGCGTACGTACACTCACGCTCTCCAGCTGCCCTCGCTGAACAGCGTACGTACACTCTCGCTCTCCAGCTGCCCTCGCCGAACGGTGTACATACACTCACGCTCTCCAGCTGCTCTCGCCGAACGGCGTACGTACACTCACGCTCTCCAACCGCCCTCACTGAACTGCGTACGTACACTCACTCTCTCCAACAGCCCTCGCCGAACGGTGTACATACACTCACGCTTTCCAGCTGCCCTCACCGAACGGAGTACGTACACTCACGCTCTCCAACAGCCCTCGCCGAACGGCGTTCGTACACTCACTCTCTCCAACCGCCCTCGCCGAACTGCGTACGTACACTCACGCTCTCCAACCGCACTCGCCGAACGGCGTACGTACACTCACGCTTTCCAGCTGCCCTCCCTGATCAGCATACGTACACTCACGCTCTCTAACAGCCCTCGCCGAATGGCGTACGTACACTCACGCTCTCCAACCGCCCTCACCGTACGGCGTACGTACACTCACGCTCTCCAACCGCCCTCGCCGAACGGCGTACGTACACTCACGCTCTCCAACAGCCCTCGCCGAATGGCGTACGTACACTCACGCTCTCCAACAGCCCTCGCCGAACGGCGTACGTACACTCACGCTCTCCAGCTGCCCTCGCCGAACGGTGTACGTACACTCACGCTCTCCAGCTGCCCTCACCGAATGGTGTACCTACACTCACGCTCTCTAACAGCCCTCGCTGAACGGCGTACGTACACTCATGCTCTCCAGCTGCCCTCGCTGAACGGTATACATACACTCACGCTCTCCAGCTGCCCTCACCGAATGGTGTACCTACACTCACTCTCTCTAACAGTCCTCGCCGAACGGCGTAAGTACCCTCACGCTCTCCAACCGCCCTCACCAAACGGCGTACGTACACTCACGCTCTCCAGCCGCCCTCACCGAACGGCATACGTACAGTCACGCTCTCCAACCGCCCTCACCGAACGGCGTACGTATATTCACGCTCTCCAACCGCCCTCACCGAACGGCGTACGTACACTCACGCTCTCCAACAGCCCTCACCGAATGGTCTACCTACACTCACGCTTTCCAGCTGCCCTCCCTGAACGGCATACGTACACTCACGCTCTCTAACAGCCCTCGCCGAATGGCGTAAGTACACTCACGCTCTCCAACCGCCCTCACCGTACGGCGTACGTACACTCAGCCTCTCCAACCGCCCTCGCCGAATGGCGTACGTACACTCACGCTCTCCAACCGCCCTCACCGAACGGCGTACCTACACTCACGCTCTCCAACAGCCCTCGCCGAACGGCGTACGTACACTCACGCTCTCCAACAGCCCTCCCTGAACGGCGTACGTACACTCACGCTCTCCAACATCCCTTGCCGAACGGCGTACGTACACTCACGCTCTCCAGCTGCCCTCGCTATACGGCGTATGTACACTCACGCTCTCCAGCTGCCCTCACCGAATGGTGTACCTACACTCACTCTCACTAACAGCCCTCGCTGAACGGCGTACGTACACTCACACTCTCCAGCTGCCCGCGCTGAACAGCGTACGTACACTCACACTCTCCAGCTGCCCTCGCCGAACGGTGTACATACACTCACGCTCTCCAGCTGCCCTCGCCGAACGGTGTACATACACTCACGCTCTCCAGCTGCCCTCACCGAACGGTGTACATACACTCACGCTCTCCAGCTGCCCTCACCGAATGGTGTACCTACACTCACACTCTCCAGCTGCCCTCGCTGAACGGTATACATACACTCACGCTCTCCAGCTGCCCTCACCGAATGGTGTACCTACACTCACGCTCTAACAGCCCTCGCTGAACAGCGTACGTACACTCACGCTCTCCAACCGCCCTCACCAAACGGCGTACGTACACTCACGCTCTCCAACCGCCCTCACCGAACGGCGTACGTACAGTCACGCTCTCCAACCGCCCTCACCGAACGGTGTACGTATATTCACGCTCTCCAACCGCCCTCACCGAACGTAGTACGTACACTCACGCTCTCCAACAGCCCTCACCGAATAGTCTACCTGCACTCATGCTCTCTAACAGCCCTCACTGAATGGCATACGTACACTCACGCTCTCCAACAGCCCTCCCTGAACGGCGTACGTACACTTACGCTCTCCAACAGCCCTTGCCGAACAGCGTACGTACACTCACGCTCTCCAGCTGCCCTCACCGAACTGCGTACCTACACTCACGTTTCCAGCTGCCCTCACCGAACTGCGTACGTACACTCACGCTCTCCAACCGCCCTCACCGAACGGCGTACGTACACTCACGCTCTCCAGCTGCCCTCACCGAACGGCGTACCTACACTCACGCTCTCCAACAGCCCTCGCCGAACGGCGTACGTACACTCACGCTCTCCAACAGCCCTCGCCGAACGGCGTACGTACACTCACGCTCTCCAGCTGCCCTCGCTGAACGGCGTATGTACACTCACGCCCTCCAGCTGCCCTCACCGAATGGTGTACCTACGTTCACTCTCTCTAACAGCCCTCGCTGAACGGCGTACGTACACTCACGCTCTCCAGCTGCCCTCGCTATACGGCGTATGTACACTCACGCTCTCCAGCTGCCCTCACCGAATGGTGTACCTACACTCACTCTCACTAACAGCCCTCGCTGAACGGCGTACGTACACTCACACTCTCCAGCTGCCCTCGCCGAACGGTGTACATACACTCACGCTCTCCAGCTGCCCTCGCCGAACGGTGTACATACACTCACGCTCTCCAGCTGCCCTCACCGAATGGTGTACCTACACTCACGCTCTAACAGCCCTCGCTGAACAGCGTACGTACACTC
This sequence comes from Hemitrygon akajei, assembly GCF_048418815.1. Lineage (NCBI taxonomy): Eukaryota > Metazoa > Chordata > Chondrichthyes > Myliobatiformes > Dasyatidae > Hemitrygon > Hemitrygon akajei. The sequence goes on from NC_133130.1 coordinate 103,576,620, forward strand.
ACGCTCTCCAACCGCCCTCACCAAACGGCGTACGTACACTCACGCTCTCCAACCGCCCTCACCGAACGGCGTACGTACAGTCACGCTCTCCAACCGCCCTCACCGAACGGTGTACGTATATTCACGCTCTCCAACCGCCCTCACCGAACGTAGTACGTACACTCACGCTCTCCAACAGCCCTCACCGAATAGTCTACCTGCACTCATGCTCTCTAACAGCCCTCACTGAATGGCATACGTACACTCACGCTCTCCAACAGCCCTCCCTGAACGGCGTACGTACACTTACGCTCTCCAACAGCCCTTGCCGAACAGCGTACGTACACTCACGCTCTCCAGCTGCCCTCACCGAACTGCGTACCTACACTCACGTTTCCAGCTGCCCTCACCGAACTGCGTACGTACACTCACGCTCTCCAACAGCCCTCGCCGAACGGCGTACGTACACTCACGCTCTCCAACAGCCCTCGCCGAACGGCGTACGTACACTCACGCTCTCCAGCTGCCCTCACCGAACGGCGTACCTACACTCACGCTCTCCAACAGCCCTCGCCGAACGGCGTACGTACACTCACGCTCTCCAACAGCCCTCGCCGAACGGCGTACGTACACTCACGCTCTCCAGCTGCCCTCGCTGAACGGCGTATGTACACTCACGCCCTCCAGCTGCCCTCACCGAATGGTGTACCTACGTTCACTCTCTCTAACAGCCCTCGCTGAACGGCGTACGTACACTCACGCTCTCCAACAGCCCTCCCTGAACGGCGTACGTACACTTACGCTCTCCAACAGCCCTTGCCGAACAGCGTACGTACACTCACGCTCTCCAGCTGCCCTCACCGAACTGCGTACCTACACTCACGTTTCCAGCTGCCCTCACCGAACTGCGTACGTACACTCACGCTCTCCAACAGCCCTTGCCGAACGGCGTACGTACACTCACGCTCTCCAACCGCCCTCACCGTACGGCGTACGTACACTCAGCCTCTCCAACCGCCCTCGCCGAATGGCGTACGTACACTCACGCTCTCCAACCGCCCTCACCGAACGGCGTACCTACACTCACGCTCTCCAACAGCCCTCGCCGAACGGCGTACGTACACTCACGCTCTCCAACAGCCCTCCCTGAACGGCGTACGTACACTCACGCTCTCCAACAGCCCTTGCCGAACGGCGTACGTACACTCACGCTCTCCAGCTGCCCTCGCTATATGGCGTATGTACACTCACGCTCTCCAGCTGCCCTCACCGAATGGTGTACCTACACTCACTCTCACTAACAGCCCTCGCTGAACGGCGTACGTACACTCACACTCTCCAGCTGCCCGCGCTGAACAGCGTACGTACACTCACACTCTCCAGCTGCCCTCGCCGAACGGTGTACATACACTCACGCTCTCCAGCTGCCCTCGCCGAACGGTGTACATACACTCACGCTCTCCAGCTGCCCTCACCGAATGGTGTACGTACACTCACGCTCTCCAACCGCCCTCACCGAACGGCGTACGTACAGTCACGCTCTCCAACTGCCCTCACCGAACGGTGTACGTATATTCACGCTCTCCAACCGCCCTCACCGAACTGCGTACGTACACTCACGCTCTCCAACTGCCCTCACCGAACGGTGTACCTACACTCACGCTGTCCAACAGCCCACACCGAACGGCTTTCGTACATTCACGCTCTCCAACTGTCCTCGCCGAACGGCGTACGTACACTCACGCTCTCCAGCTGCCCTCGCTGAATGGCGTAAGTACATTCACGCTCTCCAGCTGCCCTCACCGAACGGCGTACGTACACTCACGCTCTCCAGCTGCCCTCAACAAGTGTCGTATGTACACTCACGCTCTCCAACAGCCCTCGCCAAACAGCATACGTACACTCATGCTCTCCAACAGCCCTCGCCGATAGGCGTACGTACACTCACGCTCTCCAACAGCCCTCGCCGAACGGAGTACCTACACTCACGCTCTCCAACAGCCCTCGCCGAACTGCGTACGTACACTCACGCTCTCCAAACGCCCTCGCCGAACAGCGTACGTACACTCACGCTCTCCAACAGCCCTCGCCGAACGGCGTACCTACACTCACGCTCTCCAACAGCCCTCGCCGAACGGCGTACGTACACTCACGCTCTCCAACAGCCCTCCCTGAACGGCGTACGTACACTCACGCTCTCCAACAGCCCTTGCCGAACGGCGTACGTACACTCACGCTCTCCAGCTGCCCTCACCGAATGGCGTACGTACACTCACGCTCTCCAACAGCCCTCCCTGAACGGCGTACGTACACTCACGCTCTCCAACAGCCCTCGCCGAACGGCGTACGTACACTCACGCTCTCCAACAGCCCTCCCTGAACGGCGTACGTACACTCACGCTCTCCAACAGCCCTTGCCGAACGGCGTACGTACACTCACGCTCTCCAGCTGCCCTCGCTATACGGCGTATGTACACTCACGCTCTCCAGCTGCCCTCACCGAATGGTGTACCTACACTCACTCTCACTAACAGCCCTCGCTGAACGGCGTACGTACACTCACACTCTCCAGCTGCCCGCGCTGAACAGCGTACGTACACTCACACTCTCCAGCTGCCCTCGCCGAACGGTGTACATACACTCACGCTCTCCAGCTGCCCTCGCCGAACGGTGTACATACACTCACGCTCTCCAGCTGCCCTCGCCGAACGGTGTACATACACTCACGCTCTCCAGCTGCCCTCACCGAATGGTGTACCTACACTCACGCTCTAACAGCCCTCGCTGAACAGCGTACGTACACTCACGCTCTCCAACCGCCCTCACCAAACGGCGTACGTACACTCACGCTCTCCAACCGCCCTCACCGAACGGCGTACGTACAGTCACGCTCTCCAACCGCCCTCACCGAACGGTGTACGTATATTCACGCTCTCCAACCGCCCTCACCGAACGTAGTACGTACACTCACGCTCTCCAACAGCCCTCACCGAATAGTCTACCTGCACTCATGCTCTCTAACAGCCCTCACTGAATGGCATACGTACACTCACGCTCTCCGACAGCCCTCGCCGAACTGCGTACGTACACTCACGCTCTCCAACTGCCCTCACCGAACGGTGTACCTACACTCACGCTGTCCAACAGCCCACACCGAACGGCTTTCGTACATTCACGCTCTCCAACTGTCCTCGCCGAACGGCGTACGTACACTCACGCTCTCCAACAGCCCTCCCTGAATGGCGTAAGTACATTCACGCTCTCCAGCTGCCCTCACCGAACGGCGTACGTACACTCACGCTCTCCAGCTGCCCTCTCCAAGTGTCGTATGTACACTCACGCTCTCCAACAGCCCTCTCCAAACAGCATACGTACACTCATGCTCTCCAACAGCCCTCGCCGATTGGCGTACGTACACTCACGCTCTCCAACAGCCCTCGCCGAACGGAGTACCTACACTCACGCTCTCCAACAGCCCTCGCCGAACTGCGTACGTACACTCACGCTCTCCAAACGCCCTCGCCGAACAGCGTACGTACACTCACGCTCTCCAACAGCCCTCGCCGAACGGCGTACCTACACTCACGCTCTCCAACAGCCCTCGCCGAACGGCGTACGTACACTCACGCTCTCCAACAGTCCTTACCGAACTGCGTACGTACACTCTCGCTCTCCAACCGCCCTGGCCGATCGGCGTACGTACACTCACGATCTCCAACAGCCCTCACCGAACTGCGTACGTACACTCACGCTCTCCAGCTGCCCGCACCGAACGGCGTACGTACACTCACGCTCTCCAACAACCCTCACCGAACGGCGTACGTACACTCACGCTCTCCAACAGCCCTCACCGAATGGTCTACCTACACTCACGCTTTCCAGCTGCCCTCCCTGAACGGCATACGTACACTCACGCTCTCTAACAGCCCTCGCCGAATGGCGTACGTACACTCACGCTCTCCAACCGCCCTCACCGTACGGCGTACGTACACTCAGCCTCTCCAACCGCCCTCGCCGAACGGCGTACGTACACTCACGCTCTCCAACCGCCCTCACCGAACGGCGTTCCTACACTCACGCTCTCCAACAGCCCTCGCCGAACGGCGTACGTACACTCACGCTCTCCAACAGCCCTCCCTGAACGGCGTACGTACACTCACGCTCTCCAACAGCCCTCACCGAATAGTCTACCTGCACTCATGCTCTCTAACAGCCCTCACTGAACGGCATACGTACACTCACGCTCTCCGACAGCCCTCGCCGAACTGCGTACGTCCACTCACGCTCTCCAACTGCCCTCACCGAACGGTGTACCTACACTCACGCTGTCCAACAGCCCACACCGAACGGCTTTCGTACATTCACGCTCTCCAACTGTCCTCGCCGAACGGCGTACCTACACTCACGCTCTCCAGCTGCCCTCGCCGAGCGGCGTACGTACACTCACGCTCTCCAACAGCCCTCCCTGAATGGCGTACGTACATTCACGCTCTCCAGCACTCCTCACCGAACGGCGTACGTACACTCACGCTCTCCAGCTGCCCTCTCCAAGTGTCGTATGTACACTCACGCTCTCCAACCACCCTCGCCGAACGGCGTACGTACACTCACGCTCTCCAGCTGCCCTCTCCAAGTGTCGTATGTACACTCACGCTCTCCAACAGCCCTCGCCAAACAGCATACGTACACTCACGCTCTCCAACAGCCCTCGCCGATTGGCGTACGTACACTCAAGCTCTCCAACAGCCCTCGCCGAACGGCGTACCTACACTCACGCTCTCCAACAGCCCTCGCCGAACTGCGTACGTACACTCACGCTCTCCAAACGCCCTCGCCGAACAGCGTACGTACACTCACGCTCTCCAACCGCCCTGGCCGATCGGCGTACGTACACTCACGCTCTCCAACCGCCCTGGCCGATCGGCGTACGTACACTCACGATCTCCAACAGCCCTTGCCGAACAGCGTACGTACACTCACGCTCTCCAACCGCCCTGGCCGATCGGCGTACGTACACTCACGCTCTCCAACCGCCCTGGCCGATCGGCGTACGTACACTCACGCTTTCCAGCTGCCCTCACCGAACTGCGTACGTACACTCACGCTCTCCAGCTGCCCGCACCGAACGGTGTACCTACACTCACGCTCTCCAACAGTCCTCGACAAACTGCGTACGTACACTCACGCTCTCCAACAACCCTCACCGAACGGCGTACGTACACTCACGCTCTCCAACAGCCCTCACCGAATGGTCTACCTGCACTCACGCTTTCCAGCTGCCCTCCCTGAACGGCATACGTACACTCACGCTCTCTAACAGCCCTCGCCGAATGGCGTTCGTACACTCACGCTCTCCAACCGCCCTCACCGTACGGCGTACGTACACTCAGCCTCTCCAACCGCCCTCGCCGAACGGCGTACGTACACTCACGCTCTCCAACCGCCCTCACCGAATGGCGTACCTACACTCACGCTCTCCAACCGCCCTCACCGTACGGCGTACGTACACTCAGCCTCTCCAACCGCCCTCACCGAACGGCGTACCTACACTCACGCTCTCCAACCGCCCTCACCGAACGGCGTACGTACACTCACGCTCTCCAACAGCCCTCGCCGAACGGCGTACGTACACTCACGCTCTCCAGCAGCCCTCCCTGAATGGCGTACGTACACTCACTCTCTCTAACAGCCCTCGCTGAACGGCGTACGTACACTCACGCTCTCCAGCTGCCCTCGCTGAACAGCGTACGTACACTCTCGCTCTCCAGCTGCCCTCGCCGAACGGTGTACATACACTCACGCTCTCCAGCTGCCCTCGCCGAACGGTGTACATACACTCACGCTCTCCAGCTGCCCTCACCGAATGGTGTACCTACACTCACTCTCTCTAACAGTCCTCGCCGAAAGGCGTAAGTACACTCACGCTCTCCAACCGCCCTCACCGAACGGCGTACGTACAGTCACGCTCTCCAACCGCCCTCACCGAACGGTGTACGTATATTCACGCTCTCCAACCGCCCTCACCGAACGGCGTACGTACACTCACGCTCTCCAACCGCCCTCACCGAACGGCGTACGTACAGTCACGCTCTCCAACCGTCCTCACCGAACGGTGTACGTATATTCACGCTCTCCAACCGCCCTCACCGAACGGCGTACGTACACTCACGCTCTCCAACAGCCCTCACCGAATAGTCTACCTGCATTCATGCTCTCTAACAGCCCTCACTGAATGGCATACGTACACTCACGCTCTCCGACAGCCCTCGCCGAACTGCGTACGTACACTCACGCTCTCCAACTGCCCTCACCGAACGGTGTACCTACACTCACGCTGTCCAACAGCCCACACCGAACGGCTTTCGTACATTCACGCTCTCCAACTGTCCACGCCGAACGGCGTACCTACACTCACGCTCTCCAGCTGCCCTCGCTGAGCGGCGTACGTACACTCACGCTCTCCAACAGCCCTCCCTGAATGGCGTACGTACATTCACGCTCTCCAGCTGCCCTCACCGAACGGCGTACGTACACTCACGCTCTCCAGCTGCCCTCTCCAAGTGTCGTATGTACACTCACGCTCTCCAACAGCCCTCGCCAAACAGCATACGTACACTCATGCTCTCCAACAGCCCTCGCCGATTGGCGTACGTACACTCACGCTCTCCAACAGCCCTCGCCGAACGGAGTACCTACACTCACGCTCTCCAACAGCCCTCGCCGAACGGCGTACGTACACTCACGCTCTCCAACAGTCCTTAACGAACTGCGTACGTACACTCACGCTCTCCAAACGCCCTCACCGAACGGCGTACGTACACTCACGCTCTCCAACAGTCCTTACCGAACTGCGTACGTACACTCTCGCTCTCCAACCGCCCTGGCCGATCGGCGTACATACACTCACGATCTCCAACAGCCCTTGCCGAACAGCGTACGTACACTCACGCTCTCCAGCTGCCCTCGCTGAACGGCGTATGTACACTCACGCTCTCCAGCTGCCCTCACCGAACGGTGTACCTACATTCACTCTCTGTAACAGCCCTCGCTGAACGGCGTACGTTCACTCACGCTCTCCAGCTGCCCTCGCTGAACAGCGTACGTACACTCTCGCTCTCCAGCTGCCCTCGCCGACCGGTGTACATACACTCAAGCTCTCCAGCTGCCCTCGCTGAACGGCGTACGTACACTCACGCTCTCCAACCGCCCTCACTGAACTGCGTACGTACACTCACGCTTTCCAGCTGCCCTCATCGAACGGAGTACGTACACTCACGCTCTCCAACAGCCCTCGCCGAACGGCGTTCGTATACTCACTCTCTCCAACCGCCCTCGCCGAACTGCGTACGTACACTCACGCTCTCTAACCGCACTCGCCGAACGGCGTACGTACACTCACGCTTTCCAGCTGCCCTCCCTGAACGGCGTACGTACACTCACGCTCTCTAACAGCCCTCGCCGAACGGCGTTCGTATACTCACTCTCTCCAACCGCCCTCGCCGAACTGCGTACGTACACTCACTCTCTCCAACCGCCCTCGCCGAACTGCGTACGTACACTCACGCTCTCCAACCGCACTCGCCGAACTGCGTACGTACACTCACGCTCTCCGACAGCCCTCCCTGAACGGAGTACGTACACTCACGCTCTCCAACAGCCCTCGCCGAACGGCGTTCGTATACTCACTCTCTCCAACCGCCCTCGCCGAACTGCGTACGTACACTCACGCTCTCTAACCGCACTCGCCGAACGGCGTACGTACACTCACGCTTTCCAGCTGCCCTCCCTGAACTGCGTACGTACACTCACGCTCTCTAACCGCACTCGCCGAACGGCGTACGTACACTCACGCTTTCCAGCTGCCCTCCCTGAACGGCGTACGTACACTCACGCTCTCTAACCGCACTCGCCGAACGGCGTACGTACACTCACGCTTTCCAGCTGCCCTCCCTGAACGGCATACGTACACACACGCTCTCTAACAGCCCTCGCCGAACGGCGTACGTACACTCACGCTCTCCAACAGCCCTCCCTGAACGGCGTACGTACACTTACGCTCTCCAACAGCCCTTGCCGAACAGCGTACGTACACTCACGTTTCCAGCTGCCCTCACCGAACTGCGTACGTACACTCACGCTCTCCAACAGCCCTTGCCGAACGGCGTACGTACACTCACGCTCTACAACAGCCCTCGCCGAACGGCGTACGTACACTCACGCTCTCCAACCGCCCTCACTGAACTGCGTACGTACACTCACGCTTTCCAGCTGCCCTCACCGAACGGCGTACCTACACTCACGCTCTCCAACAGCCCTCGCCGAACGGCGTACGTACACTCACGCTCTCCAACAGCCCTCGCCGAACGGCGTACGTACACTCACGCTCTCCAACAGCCCTCGCCGAACGGCTTACGTACACTCACGCTCTCCAGCTGCCCTCGCTGAACAGCGTACGTACACTCTCGCTCTCCAGCTGCCCTCACCGAACGGTGTACATACACTCACGCTCTCCAGCTGCCCTCGCCGAACAGCGTACGTACACTCTCGCTCTCCAGCTGCCCTCACCGAACGGTGTACATACACTCACGCTCTCCAGCTGCCCTCGCCGAACAGCGTACGTACACTCTCGCTCTCCAGCTGCCCTCACCGAACTGTGTACATACACTCACGCTCTCCAACAGCCCTCGCCGAACGGTGTACGTACACTCTCGCTCTCCAGCTGCCCTCGCCGAACAGCGTACATACACTCACGCTCTCCAACAGCCCTCGCCGAACGGTGTACGTACACTCTCGCTCTCCAGCTGCCCTCACCGAACGGTGTACATACACTCACGCTCTCCAGCTGCCCTCACCGAACAGCGTACGTACACTCTCGCTCTCCAGCTGCCCTCACCGAACGGTGTACGTACACTCTCGCTCTCCAGCTGCCCTCACCGAACGGTGTACATACACTCACGATCTCCAACAGCCCTTGCCGAACAGCGTACGTACACTCACGCTCTCCAGCTGCCCTCGCTGAACGGCGTATGTACACTCACGCTCTCCAGCTGCCCTCACCGAACGGTGTACCTACATTCACTCTCTGTAACAGCCCTCGCTGAACGGCGTACGTTCACTCACGCTCTCCAGCTGCCCTCGCTGAACAGCGTACGTACACTCTCGCTCTCCAGCTGCCCTCGCCGACCGGTGTACATACACTCAAGCTCTCCAGCTGCCCTCGCTGAACGGCGTACGTACACTCACGCTCTCCAACCGCCCTCACTGAACTGCGTACGTACACTCACGCTTTCCAGCTGCCCTCATCGAACGGAGTACGTACACTCACGCTCTCCAACAGCCCTCGCCGAACGGCGTTCGTATACTCACTCTCTCCAACCGCCCTCGCCGAACTGCGTACGTACACTCACGCTCTCTAACCGCACTCGCCGAACGGCGTACGTACACTCACGCTTTCCAGCTGCCCTCCCTGAACGGCGTACGTACACTCACGCTCTCTAACAGCCCTCGCCGAACGGCGTTCGTATACTCACTCTCTCCAACCGCCCTCGCCGAACTGCGTACGTACACTCACTCTCTCCAACCGCCCTCGCCGAACTGCGTACGTACACTCACGCTCTCCAACCGCACTCGCCGAACTGCGTACGTACACTCACGCTCTCCGACAGCCCTCCCTGAACGGAGTACGTACACTCACGCTCTCCAACAGCCCTCGCCGAACGGCGTTCGTATACTCACTCTCTCCAACCGCCCTCGCCGAACTGCGTACGTACACTCACGCTCTCTAACCGCACTCGCCGAACGGCGTACGTACACTCACGCTTTCCAGCTGCCCTCCCTGAACTGCGTACGTACACTCACGCTCTCTAACCGCACTCGCCGAACGGCGTACGTACACTCACGCTTTCCAGCTGCCCTCCCTGAACGGCGTACGTACACTCACGCTCTCTAACCGCACTCGCCGAACGGCGTACGTACACTCACGCTTTCCAGCTGCCCTCCCTGAACGGCATACGTACACACACGCTCTCTAACAGCCCTCGCCGAACGGCGTACGTACACTCACGCTCTCCAACAGCCCTCCCTGAACGGCGTACGTACACTTACGCTCTCCAACAGCCCTTGCCGAACAGCGTACGTACACTCACGTTTCCAGCTGCCCTCACCGAACTGCGTACGTACACTCACGCTCTCCAACAGCCCTTGCCGAACGGCGTACGTACACTCACGCTCTACAACAGCCCTCGCCGAACGGCGTACGTACACTCACGCTCTCCAACCGCCCTCACTGAACTGCGTACGTACACTCACGCTTTCCAGCTGCCCTCACCGAACGGCGTACCTACACTCACGCTCTCCAACAGCCCTCGCCGAACGGCGTACGTACACTCACGCTCTCCAACAGCCCTCGCCGAACGGCGTACGTACACTCACGCTCTCCAACAGCCCTCGCCGAACGGCTTACGTACACTCACGCTCTCCAGCTGCCCTCGCTGAACAGCGTACGTACACTCTCGCTCTCCAGCTGCCCTCACCGAACGGTGTACATACACTCACGCTCTCCAGCTGCCCTCGCCGAACAGCGTACGTACACTCTCGCTCTCCAGCTGCCCTCACCGAACGGTGTACATACACTCACGCTCTCCAGCTGCCCTCACCGAACAGCGTACGTACACTCTCGCTCTCCAGCTGCCCTCACCGAACGGTGTACATACACTCACGCTCTCCAGCTGCCCTCGCCGAACAGCGTACGTACACTCTCGCTCTCCAGCTGCCCTCACCGAACTGTGTACATACACTCACGCTCTCCAACAGCCCTCGCCGAACGGTGTACGTACACTCTCGCTCTCCAGCTGCCCTCGCCGAACAGCGTACATACACTCACGCTCTCCAACAGCCCTCGCCGAACGGTGTACGTACACTCTCGCTCTCCAGCTGCCCTCACCGAACGGTGTACATACACTCACGCTCTCCAGCTGCCCTCACCGAACAGCGTACGTACACTCTCGCTCTCCAGCTGCCCTCACCGAACGGTGTACGTACACTCTCGCTCTCCAGCTGCCCTCACCGAACGGTGTACATACACTCACGCTCTCCAGCTGCCCTCGCCGAACAGCGTACGTACACTCACGCTCTCCAGCTGCCCTCACCGAACTGCGTACCTACACTCACGCTCTCCAACAGCCCTCGCCGAACAGCGTACGTACACTCACGCTCTCCAACAGCCCTCGCCGAACGGCGTACGTACACTCACGCTCTCCAACCGCCCTCGCCGAACAGCGTACGTACACTCACGCTCTCCAACAGCCCTCGCCGAACGGCGTACGTACACTCACGCTCTCCAACCGCCCTCGCCGAACGGCGTACCTACACTCACGCTCTCCAGCTGCCCTCGCCGAACAGCGTACATACACTCACGCTCTCCAACAGCCCTCGCCGAACGGCGTACGTACACTCACGCTCTCCAACAGACCTCCCTGAACGGCGTACGTACACTTACGCTCTCCAACAGCCCTTGCCGAACAGCGTACGTACACTCACGCTCTCCAGCTGCCCTCACCGAACTGCGTACCTACACTCACGTTTCCAGCTGCCCTCACCGAACTGCGTACGTACACTCACGCTCTCCAACAGCCCTTGCCGAACGGCGTACGTACACTCACGCTCTCCAACCGCCCTCACTGAACTGCGCACGTACACTCACGCTCTCCAACCGCCCTCGCCGAACGGCGTACGTACACTCACGCTCTCCAACAGCCCTTGCCGAACGGCGTACGTAGACTCACGCTCTCCAACCACCCTCGCCGAACGGCGTACTTACACTCACGCTCTCCAACAGCCCTCGCCGAACGGCGTACGTACACTCACGCTCTCCAACCGCCCTCACTGAACTGCGCACGTACACTCACGCTCTCCAACCGCCCTCGCCGAACGGCGTACGTACACTCACGCTCTCCAACCGCCCTCACTGAACTGCGCACGTACACTCACGCTCTCCAACCGCCCTCGCCGAACGGCGTACGTACACTCACGCTCTCCAACAGCCCTCGCCAAACGGCGTACGTACACTCACGCTCTCCAACAGCCCTCGCCGAACGGCATACGTACACTCACGCTCTCCAGCTGCCCTCACTGAACGGCGTATGTACACTCACGCTCTCCAGCTGCCCTCAGCGAATGGTGTACCTACATTCACTCTCTCTAACAGCCCTCGCTGAACGGCGTACGTACACTCACGCTCTCCAGCTGCCCTCGCTGAACAGCGTACGTATACTCTCGCTCTCCAGCTGCCCTCACCGAATGGTGTACCTACACTCACGCTCTCTAACAGCCCTCGCTGAACGGCGTACGTACACTCATGCTCTCCAGCTGCCCTCGCTGAACGGTATACATACACTCACGCTCTCCAGCTGCCCTCACCGAATGGTGTACCTACACTCACTCTCTCTAACAGTCCTCGCCGAACGGCGTAAGTACACTCACGCTCTCCAACCGCCCTCACCAAACGGCGTACGTACACTCACGCTCTCCAGCCGCCCTCACCGAACGGCATACGTACAGTCACGCTCTCCAACCGCCCTCACCGAACGGCGTACGTATATTCACGCTCTCCAACCGCCCTCACCGAACGGCGTACGTACACTCACGCTCTCCAACAGCCCTCACCGAATGGTCTACCTACACTCACGCTTTCCAGCTGCCCTCCCTGAACGGCATACGTACACTCACGCTCTCTAACAGCCCTCGCCGAATGGCGTACGTACACTCACGCTCTCCAACCGCCCTCACCGTACGGCGTACGTACACTCAGCCTCTCCAACCGCCCTCGCCGAATGGCGTACGTACACTCACGCTCTCCAACCGCCCTCACCGAACGGCGTACCTACACTCACGCTCTCCAACAGCCCTCGCCGAACGGCGTACGTACACTCACGCTCTCCAACAGCTCTCCCTGAACGGCGTACGTACACTCACGCTCTCCAACAGCCCTTGCCGAATGGCGTACGTACACTCACGCTCTCCAGCTGCCCTCGCTGAACGGCGTACCTACACTCACTCTCACTAACAGCCCTCGCTGAACGGCGTACGTACACTCACACTCTCCAGCTGCCCTCACCGAATGGTGTACCTACACTCACTCTCACTAACAGCCCTCGCTGAACGGCGTACGTACACTCACACTCTCCAGTTGCCCGCGCTGAACAGCGTACGTACACTCACACTCTCCAGCTGCCCTCGCCGAACGGTGTACATACACTCACGCTCTCCAGCTGCCCTCACCGAATGGTGTACCTACACTCACGCTCTCTAACAGCCCTCGCTGAACAGCGTACGTACACTCACGCTCTCCAACCGCCCTCACCAAACGGCGTACGTACACTCACGCTCTCCAACCGCCCTCACCGAACGGCGTACGTACAGTCACGCTCTCCAACCGCCCTCACCGAACGGTGTACGTATATTCACGCTCTCCAACCGCCCTCACCGAACGTAGTACGTACACTCACGCTCTCCAACAGCCCTCACCGAATAGTCTACCTGCACTCATGCTCTCTAACAGCCCTCACTGAATGGCATACGTACACTCACGCTCTCCGACAGCCCTCGCCGAACTGCGTACGTACACTCACGCTCTCCAACTGCCCTCACCGAACGGTGTACCTACACTCACGCTGTCCAACAGCCCACACCGAACGGCTTTCGTACATTCACGCTCTCCAACTGTCCTCGCCGAACGGCGTACCTACACTCACGCTCTCCAGCTGCCCTCGCTGAGCGGCGTACGTACACTCACGCTCTCCAACAGCCCTCCCTGAATGGCGTACGTACATTCACGCTCTCCAGCTGCCCTCACCGAACGGCGTACGTACACTCACGCTCTCCAGCTGCCCTCTCCAAGTGTCGTATGTACACTCACGCTCTCCAACAGCCCTCGCCAAACAGCATACGTACACTCATGCTCTCCAAAAGCCCTCGCCGATTGGCGTACGTACACTCACGCTCTCCAACAGCCCTCGCCGAACGGAGTACCTACACTCACGCTCTCCAACAGCCCTCGCCGAACGGAGCACCTACACTCACGCTCTCCAACAGCCGTCGCCGAACTGCGTACGTACACTCACGCTCTCCAAACCCCCTCGCCGAACTGCGTACGTACACTCACGCTCTCCAACAGCCCTCGCCGAACGGCGTACGTACACTCACGCTCTCCAACAGTCCTTACCGAACTGCGTACGTACACTCACGCTTTCCAGCTGCCCTCACCGAACTGCGTACGTACACTCACGCTCTCCAGCTGCCCGCACCGAACGGCGTACGTACACTCACGCTCTCCAACAGCCCTCCCTGAACGGCGTACGTACACTCACGCTCTCCAACAGCCCTTGCCGAACGGCGTACGTACACTCACGCTCTCCAGCTGCCCTCGCTGAACGGCGTACGTACACTCACGCTCTCCAACAGCCCTTGCCGAACGGCGTATGTACACTCACGCTCTCCAGCTGCCCTCACCGAATGGTGTACCTACACTCACTCTCACTAACAGCCCTCGCTGAACGGCGTACGTACACTCACACTCTCCAGCTGCCCGCGCTGAACAGCGTACGTACACTCACACTCTCCAGCTGCCCTCGCCGAACGGTGTACATACACTCACGCTCTCCAGCTGCCCTCGCCGAACGGTGTACATACACTCACGCTCTCCAGCTGCCCTCACCGAATGGTGTACGTACACTCACGTTCTCCAACAGCCCTCGCCGAACGGCGTACGTGCACTCACGCTCTCCAGCTGCCCTCGCCGAACGGCGTACGTACACTCACGCTCTCCAGCTGCCCTCACCGAACTGCGTACCTACACTCACGTTTCCAGCTGCCCTCACCGAACTGCGTACGTACACTCACGCTCTCCAACAGCCCTTGCCGAACGGCGTACGTACACTCACGCTCTACAACAGCCCTCGCCGAACGGCGTACGTACACTCACGCTCTCCAGCTGCCCTCACTGAACGGCGTATGTACATTCATGCTCTCCAGCTGCCCTCACCGAACGGAGTACGTACACTCACGCTCTCCAACAGCCCTCGCCGAACGGCGTTCGTACACTCACGCTCTACAACAGCCCTCACTGAACGGCGTACGTACACTCTCGCTCTCCAACAGCCCTCGCCGAACGGCGTACATACACTCACGCTCTCCAACAGCCCTCACCGAACGGCGTACATACACTCACGCTCTCCAACAGCCCTCACCGAACGGCGTACGTACACTCACGCTCTCCAACAGCCCTCGCCGAACGGCGTTCGTACACTCACGCTCTCCAACAGCCCTCGCCGAACGGCGTTCGTACACTCACGCTCTCCAACAGCCCTCGCCGAACGGCGTTCGTACACTCACGCTCTCCAACCGCCCTCGCCGAACGGCGTTCGTACACTCACGCTCTCCAACAGCCCTCGCCGAACGGCGTTCGTACACTCACGCTCTCCAACAGCCCTCGCCGAACGGCGTACGTACACTCACGCTCTCCAGCTGCCCTCGCTGAACGGCGTATGTACACTCACGCTATCCAGCTGCCCTCACCGAATGGTGTACCTAAATTCACTCTCTGTAACAGCCCTCGCTGAACGGCGTACGTACACTCACGCTCTCCAGCTGCCTTCGCTGAACAGCGTACGTACACTCTCGCTCTCCAGCTGCCCTCGCCGAACGGTGTACATACACTCACGCTCTCCAGCTGCCCTCGCTGAACGGCGTACGTACACTCATGCTCTCCAACCGCCCTCACTGAACTGCGTACGTACACTCACGCTCTCAAGCTGCCCTCACCGAACGGCGTACGTACACTCACGCTCTCCAACCGCCCTCACCGAATGACGTACGTACACTCACGCTCTCCAACCGCCCTCGCCGAATGACGTACGTACACTCACGCTCTCCAACCGCCCTCGCCGAATGACGTACGTACACTCACGCTCTCCAACTACCCTCACCGAACTGCGTACGTACACTCACGTTCTCCAACAGCCCTCGCCGAACGGCGTACGTGCACTCACGCTCTCCAGCTGCCCTCGCCGAACGGCGTACGTACACACACGCTCTCCAGCTGCCCTCACCGAACTGCGTACGTACACTCACGCTCTCCAACAGCCCTTGCCGAACGGCGTACGTACACTTACGCTCTACAACAGCCCTCGCCGAATGGCGTACGTACACTCACGCTCTCCAACCGCCCTCACTGAACTGCGTACGTACACTCACGCTTTCCAGCTGCCCTCACCGAACGGAGTACGTACACTCACGCTCTCCAACAGCCCTCGCCGAACGGCGTTCGTACACTCACTCTCTCCAACCGCCCTCGCCGAACTGCGTACGTACACTCACGCTCTCCAACCGCCCTCACCGAACGGCGTACCTACACTCACGCTCTCCAACAGCCCTCGCCGAACGGCGTACGTACACTCACGCTCTCCAACCGCCCTCACCGAACGGCGTACCTACACTCACGCTCTCCAACAGCCCTCGCTGAACGGCGTACGTACACTCACGCTCTCCAGCTGCCCTCGCTGAACGGCGTACGTACACTCACGCTCTCCAACCGCCCTCACTGAACTGCGTACGTACACTCACGCTTTCCAGCTGCCCTCATCGAACGGAGTACGTACACTCACGCTCTCCAACAGCCCTCGCCGAACGGCGTTCGTACACTCACTCTCTCCAACCGCCCTCGCCGAACGGCGTACGTACACTCACGCTCTCCAGCTGCCCTCGCTGAACAGCGTACGTACACTCTCGCTCTCCAGCTGCCCTCGCCGAACGGTGTACATACACTCACGCTCTCCAGCTGCCCTCGCCGAACGGTGTACATACACTCACGCTCTCCAGCTGCCCTCACCGAATGGTGTACCTACACTCACTCTCTCTAACAGTCCTCGCCGAAAGGCGTAAGTACACTCACGCTCTCCAACCGCCCTCACCGAACGGCGTACGTACAGTCACGCTCTCCAACCGCCCTCACCGAACGGTGTACGTATATTCACGCTCTCCAACCGCCCTCACCGAACGGCGTACGTACACTCACGCTCTCCAACCGCCCTCACCGAACGGCGTACGTACAGTCACGCTCTCCAACCGCCCTCACCGAACGGTGTACGTATATTCACGCTCTCCAACCGCCCTCACCGAACGGCGTACGTACACTCACGCTCTCCAACAGCCCTCACCGAATAGTCTACCTGCATTCATGCTCTCTAACAGCCCTCACTGAATGGCATACGTACACTCACGCTCTCCGACAGCCCTCGCCGAACTGCGTACGTACACTCACGCTCTCCAACTGCCCTCACCGAACGGTGTACCTACACTCACGCTGTCCAACAGCCCACACCGAACGGCTTTCGTACATTCACGCTCTCCAACTGTCCACGCCGAACGGCGTACCTACACTCACGCTCTCCAGCTGCCCTCGCTGAGCGGCGTACGTACACTCACGCTCTCCAACAGCCCTCCCTGAATGGCGTACGTACATTCACGCTCTCCAGCTGCCCTCACCGAACGGCGTACGTACACTCACGCTCTCCAGCTGCCCTCTCCAAGTGTCGTATGTACACTCACGCTCTCCAACAGCCCTCGCCAAACAGCATACGTACACTCATGCTCTCCAACAGCCCTCGCCGATTGGCGTACGTACACTCACGCTCTCCAACAGCCCTCGCCGAACGGAGTACCTACACTCACGCTCTCCAACAGCCCTCGCCGAACGGCGTACGTACACTCACGCTCTCCAACAGCCCTCGCCGAACGGCGTACCTACACTCACGCTCTCCAACAGCCCTCGCCGAACGGCGTACGTACACTCACGCTCTCCAACAGTCCTTACCGAACTGCGTACGTACACTCACGCTCTCCAACAGCCCTCGCCGAACGGCGTACCTACACTCACGCTCTCCAACAGCCCTCGCCGAACGGCGTACGTACACTCACGCTCTCCAACAGTCCTTACCGAACTGCGTACGTACACTCACGCTTTCCAAACGCCCTCACCGAACGGCGTACGTACACTCACGCTCTCCAACAGTCCTTACCGAACGGCGTACGTACACTCTCGCTCTCCAACCGCCCTGGCCGATCGGCGTACATACACTCACGATCTCCAACAGCCCTCGACGAACGGCGTTCGTACACTCACGCTTTCCAGCTGCCCTCACCGAACGGTGTACCTACACTCACGCTGTCCAACAGTCCTCGACAAACTGCGTACGTACACTCACGCTCTCCAGCTGCCCGCACCGAACGGTGTACCTACACTCACGCTGTCCAACAGTCCTCGACAAACTGCGTACGTACACTCACGCTCTCCAGCTGCCCGCACCGAACGGTGTACCTACACTCACGCTGTCCAACAGTCCTCGACAAACTGCGTACGTACACTCACGCTCTCCAGCTGCCCGCACCGAACGGTGTACCTACACTCACGCTGTCCAACAGTCCTCGACAAACTGCGTACGTACACTCACGCTCTCCAACAACCCTCACCGAACGGTGTACCTACACTCACGCTCTCCAACAACCCTCACCGAACTGCGTACGTACACTCACGCTCTCCAACCGCACTCGCCGAACGGCGTACGTACACTCACGCTCTCCAACAACCCTCACCGAACTGCGTACGTACACTCACGCTCTCCAACCGCACTCGCCGAACGGCGTACCTACACTCACGCTCTCCAACCGCACTCGCCGAACGGCGTACGTACACTCACGCTTTCCAGCTGCCCTCCCTGAACGGCATACGTACACTCACGCTCTCTAACAGCCCTCGCCGAATGGCGTACGTACACTCACGCTCTCCAACCGCCCTCACCGTACGGCGTACGTACACTCAGCCTCTCCAACCGCCCTCGCCGAACGGCGTACGTACACTCACGCTCTCCAACCGCCCTCACCGAACGGCGTACCTACACTCACTCTCTCCAACCGCCCTCGCCGAACTGCGTACGTACACTCACGCTCTCCAACCGCCCTCACCGAACGGCGTACCTACACTCACGCTCTCCAACAGCCCTCGCCGAACGGCGTACGTACACTCACGCTCTCCAACAGCCCTCGCCAAACGGCATACGTACACTCACGCTCTCCAACAGCCCTCGCCGAACGGCGTACGTACACTCACGTTCTCCAGCTGCCCTCGCTGAACGGCGTATGTACACTCACGCTCTCCAGCTGCCCTCACCGAATGGTGTACCTACATTCACTCTCTCTAACAGCCCTCGCTGAACGGCGTACGTACACTCACGCTCTCCAGCTGCCCTCGCTGAACAGCGTACGTACATTCTCGCTCTCCAGCTGCCCTCGCCGAACGGTGTACATACACTCACGCTCTCCAGCTGCCCTCGCCGAACGGCGTACGTACACTCACGCTCTCCAACCGCCCTCACTGAACTGCGTACCTACACTCACGCTTTCCAGCTGCCCTCACCGAACGGAGTACGTACACTCACGCTCTCCAACAGCCCTCGACGAACCGCGTTCGTACACTCACGCTCTCCAACAGCCCTCGCCGAACGGCGTACGTACACTCACGCTCTCCAACCGCACTCGCCGAACGGCGTACGTACACTCACGCTTTCCAGCTGCCCTCCCTGAACAGCATACGTACACTCACGCTCTCTAACAGCCCTCGCCGAATGGCGTACGTACACTCACGCTCTCCAACCGCCCTCACCGTACGGCGTACGTACACTCACGCTCTCCAACCGCCCTCACCGAACGGCGTACCTACACTCACGCTCTCCAACAGCCCTCGCCGAACGGCGTACGTACACTCACGCTCTCCAACAGCCCTCGCCGAACGGCGTACGTACACTCACGCTCTCCAACAGCCCTCGCCGAACGGCGTACGTACACTCACGCTCTCCAGCTGCCCTCACTGAACGGCGTATGTACACTCACGCTCTCCAGCTGCCCTCACCGAATGGTGTACCTACATTCACTCTCTCTAACAGCCCTCGCTGAACGGCGTACGTACACTCACGCTCTCCAGCTGCCCTCGCTGAACAGCGTACATACACTCACGCTCTCCAGCTGCCCTCGCCGAACGGTGTACGTACACTCACGCTCTCCAGCTGCCCTCACCAAATGGTGTACCTACACTCACGCTCTCTAACAGCCCTCGCTGAACGGCGTACGTACACTCATGCTCTCCAGCTGCCCTCGCTGAACGGTATACATACACTCACGCTCTCCAGCTGCCCTCACCGAATGGTGTACCTACACTCACTCTCTCTAACAGTCCTCGCCGAACGGCGTAAGTACACTCATGCTCTCCAACCGCCCTCACGAAACGGCGTACGTACACTCACGCTCTCCAGCAGCCCTCACCGAACGGCGTACGTACACTCACGCTCTCCAACCGCCCTCACCGAACGGCGTACGTATATTCACGCTCTCCAACCGCCCTCACCGAACGGCGTACGTACACTCACGCTCTCCAACAGCCCTCACCGAATGGTCTACCTACACTCACGCTCTCCAGCTGCCCTCGCTGAACGGCGTATGTACACTCACGCTCTCCAGCTGCCCTCACCGAATGGTGTACCTACACTCACTCTCTCTAACAGCCCTCGCTGAACGGCGTACGTACACTCACACTCTCCAGCTGCCCTCGCTGAACAGCGTACGTACACTCTCGCTGTCCAGCTGCCCTCGCCGAACGGTGTACATACACTCACGCTCTCCAGCTGCCCTCGCCGAACGGTGTACATACACTCACGCTCTCCAGCTGCCCTCACCGAATGGTGTACCTACACTCACGCTCTCTAACAGCCCTCGCTGAACAGCGTACGTACACTCACGCTCTCCAACCGCCCTCACCAAACGGCGTACGTACACTCACGCTCTCCAACCGCCCTCACCGAACGGCGTACGTACAGTCACGCTCTCCAACCGCCCTCACCGAACGGTGTACGTATATTCACGCTCTCCAACCGCCCTCACCGAACGGCGTACGTACACTCACGCTCTCCAACAGCCCTCACCGAATAGTCTACCTGCACTCATGCTCTCTAACAGCCCTCACTGAACGGCATACGTACACTCACGCTCTCCGACAGCCCTCGCCGAACTGCGTACGTACACTCACGCTCTCCAACTGCCCTCACCGAACGGTGTACCTACACTCACGCTGTCCAACAGCCCACACCGAACGGCTTTCGTACATTCACGCTCTCCAACTGTCCTCGCCGAACGGCGTACCTACACTCACGCTCTCCAGCTGCCCTCGCTGAGCGGCGTACGTACACTCACGCTCTCCAACAGCCCTCCCTGAATGGCGTACATACATTCACGCTCTCCAGCTGCCCTCACCGAACGGCGTACGTACACTCACGCTCTCCAGCTGCCCTCTCCAAGTGCCGTATGTACACTCACGCTCTCCAACAGCCCTCGCCAAACAGCATACGTACACTCATGCTCTCCAACAGCCCTCGCCGATTGGCGTACGTACACTCACGCTCTCCAACAGCCCTCGCCGAACGGCGTACCTACACTCACGCTCTCCAACAGCCCTCGCCGAACTGCGTACGTACGCTCACGCTCTCCAAACGCCCTCGCCGAACAGCGTACGTACACTCACGCTCTCCAACAGCCCTCGCCGAACGGCGTACGTACACTCACGCTCTCCAACAGTCCTTACCGAACTGCGTACGTACACTCTCGCTCTCCAACCGCCCTGGCCGATCGGCGTACGTACACTCACGATCTCCAACAGCCCTTGCCGAACAGCGTACGTACACTCACGCTCTCCAGCTGCCCGCACCGAACGGTGTACCTACACTCACGCTCTCCAACAGTCCTCGACAAACTGCGTACGTACACTCACGCTCTCCAACAACCCTCACCGAACGGCGTACGTACACTCACGCTCTCCAGCTGCCCGCACCGAACGGTGTACCTACACTCACGCTCTCCAACAGTCCTCGACAAACTGCGTACGTACACTCACGCTCTCCAACAACCCTCGCTGAACGGCGTACGTACACTCACGCTTTCCAGCTGCCCTCGCCGAACGGCGTACGTACACTCAAGCTCTACAACAGCCCTCACCGAACGGCGTACGTATACTCATGCTCTCCAACAGCCCTCGCCGAACGGCGTACTTATACTCACGCTCTCCAACAGCCCTCGCCGAACGGCGTACGTATACTCACGCTCTCCAACAGCCCTCGCCGAACGGCGTACGTATACTCACGCTCTCCAACAGCCCTCGCCGAACGGCGTACGTACACTCACGCTCTCCAACCGCCTTTACCGAACTGCGTACGTACACTCACGCTCTCCAGATCCCCTCACCGAACGGCGTACGTACACTCACGCTCTCCAACAGCCCTCGCCGAACGGCGTACGTACACTCACGCTCTCCAACTGCCCTCACCGAACGGCGTACGTACACTCACGCTCTCCAACCGCCCTTGCCGAACGGCATACGTACACTCACGCTCTCCAACAGCCCTCGCCAAACGGCGTACTTACACTCATGCTCTCCAAACGCCCTCGCCGAACAGCGTATGTACACTCACGCTCTCCAACAGCCTTTGCCGAATGGCGTACGTACACTCACGCTCTCCAACCGCCTTCGCCGAACGGCGTATGTACACTAACGCTCTACAACAGCCCTCGCCGAACGGCGTACGTACACTCACGCTCTCCAACACCCCTCGCCGAACGGCGTACGTACACTCACGCTCTCCAACTGCCCTTACCGAACTGCGTACGTACACCCACGCTTTCCAGCTGCCCTACCTGAACGGCGTACGTACACTCACGCTCTCCAACCGCCCTCGCCGAACGGCGTACGTACCCTCACGCTCTCCAGTTGCCCTCACCGAATGGCGTACGTACACTCCAGCTCTCCAACAGCCCTCACCGAACGGCGTACGTACACTCACGCTCTCCAACAGCCCTCGCCGAACTGCGTACGTACACTCACGCTCTCCAACAGCCCTCGCCGAACTGCGTACGTACACTCACGCTCTCCAACCGCCCTCGCCGAACGGCGTACGTACACTCACGCTCTCCAACCGCCCTCGCCGAACGGCGTACGTACACTCACGCTCTCCAACAGCCCTCGCCGAACTGCGTACGTACACTCACGCTCTCCAACAGCCCTCGCCGAACTGCGTACGTACACTCACGCTCTCCAACAGCCCTCGCCGAACTGCGTACGTACACTCACGCTCTCCAACAGCCCTCGCCGAACAGCGTACGTACACTCCAGCTCTCCAACAGCCCTCGCCGAACTGCGTACGTACACTCACGCTCTCCAACCGCCCTCGCCGAACGGCGTACGTACACTCACGCTCTCCAACAGCCCTCGCTGAACGGCGCACGTACACTCACGCTCTCCAACAGCCCTCGCTGAACTGCGTACGTATACTCACGCTCTCCAACAGCCCTCACTGAACGGCGTACGTACACTCACGCACTCCAACAGCCTTTGCCGAACGGCGTATGTACACTAACGCTCTCCAACAGCCCTCGCCGAACTGCGTACGTACACTCACGCTCTCCAACCGCCCTCGCCGAACGGCGTACGTACACTCACGCTCTCCAACAGCCCTCGCTGAACGGCGCACGTACACTCACGCTCTCCAACAGCCCTCGCTGAACTGCGTACGTATACTCACGCTCTCCAACAGCCCTCGCTGAACGGCGTACGTACACTCACGCACTCCAACAGCCTTTGCCGAACGGCGTATGTACACTAACGCTCTCCAACAGCCCTCGCCGAACGGCGCACGTACACTCACGCTCTCCAACAGCCCTCGCTGAACTGCGTACGTATACTCACGCTCTCCAACAGCCCTCGCTGAACGGAGTACGTACACTCACGCACTCCAACAGCCTTTGCCGAACGGCGTATGTACACTAACGCTCTCCAACAGCCCTCACCGAACGGCGTACGTACACTCACGCTCTCCAACAGCCCTCGCCGAACTGCGTACGTACACTCACGCTCTCCAACAGCCCTCGCCGAACGGCGTGCGTACACTCACGCTTTCCAACCGCCCTCGCCGAACGGCGTACGTACACTCACGCTCTCCAACAGCCCTCGCTGAACGGCGTACGTACACTCACGCTCTCCAACAGCCTTTGCCGAACGGCGTATGTACACTAACGCTCTACAACAGCCCTCGCCGAACGGCGTACGTACACTCACGCTCTCCAACTGCCCTTACCGAACTGCGTACGTACACTCACGTTCTCCAACAGCCCTCACCGAACGGCGTACGTACACTCACGCTCTCCAACAGCCCTCACCGAACGGCGTACGTACAGTCACGCTCTCGAACCGCCCTCGCCGAACGGCGTACGTACCCTCACGCTCTCCAGTTGCCCTCACCGAATGGCGTACGTACACTCCAGCTCTCCAACAGCCCTCACCGAACGGCGTACGTACACTCACGCTCTCCAACAGCCCTCGCCGAACTGCGTACGTACACTCACGCTCTCCAACAGCCCTCACCGAACGGCATACGTACACTCACGCTCTCCAACCGCCCTCACCGAACGGCGTACGTATATTCACGCTCTCCAACCGCCCTCACCGAACGGCGTACGTACACTCACGCTCTCCAACAGCCCTCACCGAATGGTCTACCTACACTCACGCTTTCCAGCTGCCCTCCCTGAACGGCATACGTACACTCACGCTCTCTAACAGCCCTCGCCGAATGGCGTACGTACACTCACGCTCTCCAACCGCCCTCACCGTACGGCGTACGTACACACAGCCTCTCCAACCGCCCTCGCCGAACGGCGTACGTACACTCACGCTCTCCAACCGCCCTCACCGAACGGCGTACCTACACTCACGCTCTCCAACAGCCCTCGCCGAACGGCGTACGTACACTCACGCTCTCCAACAGCCCTCCCTGAACGGCGTACGTACACTCACGCTCTCCAACAGCCCTTGCCGAACGGCGTACGTACACTCACGCTCTCCAGCTGCCCTCGCTGAACGGCGTATGTACACTCACGCTCTCCAGCTGCCCTCACCGAATGGTGTACCTACACTCACTCTCTCTAACAGCCCTCGCTGAACGGCGTACGTACACTCACACTCTCCAGCTGCCCTCGCTGAACAGCGTACGTACACTCTCGCTGTCCAGCTGCCCTCGCCGAACGGTGTACATACACTCACGCTCTCCAGCTGCCCTCGCCGAACGGTGTACATACACTCACGCTCTCCAGCTGCCCTCACCGAATGGTGTACCTACTCTCACGCTCTCTAACAGCCCTCGCTGAACAGCGTACGTACACTCACGCTCTCCAACCGCCCTCACCAAACGGCGTACGTACACTCACGCTCTCCAACCGCCCTCACCGAACGGCGTACGTACAGTCACGCTCTCCAACCGCCCTCACCGAACGGTGTACGTATATTCACGCTCTCCAACCGCCCTCACCGAACGGCGTACGTACACTCACGCTCTCCAACAGCCCTCACCGAATAGTCTACCTGCACTCATGCTCTCTAACAGCCCTCACTGAACGGCATACGTACACTCACGCTCTCCGACAGCCCTCGCCGAACTGCGTACGTACACTCACGCTCTCCAACTGCCCTCACCGAACGGTGTACCTACACTCACGCTGTCCAACAGCCCACACCGAACGGCTTTCGTACATTCACGCTCTCCAACTGTCCTCGCCGAACGGCGTACCTACACTCACGCTCTCCAGCTGCCCTCGCTGAGCGGCGTACGTACACTCACGCTCTCCAACAGCCCCCCCTGAATGGCGTACGTACATTCACGCTCTCCAGCTGCCCTCACCGAACGGCGTACGTACACTCACGCTCTCCAGCTGCCCTCTCCAAGTGTCGTATGTACACTCACGCTCTCCAACAGCCCTCGCCAAACAGCATACGTACACTCATGCTCTCCAACAGCCCTCGCCGATTGGCGTACGTACACTCACGCTCTCCAACAGCCCTCGCCGAACGGCGTACCTACACTCACGCTCTCCAACAGCCCTCGCCGAACGGCGTACATACACTCACGCTCTCCAAACGCCCTCGCCGAACAGCGTACGTACACTCACGCTCTCCAAACGCCCTCGCCGAACAGCGTACGTACACTCACGCTCTCCAACAGCCCTCGCCGAACGGCGTACGTACACTCACGCTCTCCAACAGTCCTTACCGAACTGCGTACGTACACTCTCGCTCTCCAAACGCCCTGGCCGATCGGCGTACGTACACTCACGCTCTCCAACAGTCCTTACCGAACTGCATACGTACACTCACGCTCTCCAACAGCCCTCGCCGAACGGCGTACGTACACTCACGCTCTCCAACAGTCCTCGACAAACTGCGTACGTACACTCACGCTCTCCAACAACCCTCCCTGAACGGCATACGTACACTCACGCTCTCTAACAGCCCTCGCCGAATGGCGTACGTACACTCACGCTCTCCAACCGCCCTCACCGTACGGCGTACGTACACTCAGCCTCTCCAACCGCCCTCGCCGAACGGCGTACGTACACTCACGCTCTCCAACCGCCCTCACCGAATGGCGTACCTACACTCACGCTCTCCAACAGCCCTCGCCGAACGGCGTACGTACACTCACGCTCTCCAACAGCCCTCCCTGAACGGCGTACGTACACTCACGCTCTCCAACAGCCCTTGCCGAACGGCGTACGTACACTCACGCTCTCCAGCTGCCCTCGCTGAACGGCGTATGTACACTCACGCTCTCCAGCTGCCCTCACCGAATGGTGTACCTACACTCACTCTCTCTAACAGCCCTCGCTGAACGGCGTACGTACACTCACGCTCTCCAGCTGCCCTCGCTGAACAGCGTACGTACACTCTTGCTCTCCAGCTGCCCTCGCCGAACGGTGTACATACACTCACGCTCTCCAGCTGCCCTCGCCGAACGGTGTACATACACTCACGCTCTCCAGCTGCCCTCACCGAATGGTGTACCTACACTCACGCTCTCTAACAGCCCTCGCTGAACGGCGTACGTACACTCACGCTCTCCAACCGCCCTCACCAAACGGCGTACGTACACTCACGCTCTCCAACCGCCCTCACCGAACGGCGTACGTACACTCACGCTCTCCAACCGCCCTCACCGAACGGCGTACGTACAGTCACGCTCTCCAACCGCCCTCACCGAACGGTGTACGTATATTCACGCTCTCCAACCGCCCTCATCGAACGGCGTACGTACACTCACGCTCTCCAACAGCCCTCACCGAATAGTCTACCTGCACTCATGCTCTCTAACAGCCCTCACTGAACGGCATACGTACACTCACGCTCTCCGACAGCCCTCGCCGAACTGTGTACGTACACTCACGCTCTCCAACTGCCCTCACCGAACGGTGTACCTACACTCACGCTGTTCAACAGCCCACACCGAACGGCTTTCGTACATTCACGCTCTCCAACTGTCCTCGCCGAACGGCGTACCTACACTCACGCTCTCCAGCTGCCCTCGCTGAGCGGCGTACGTACACTCACGCTCTCCAACAGCCCTCCCTGAATGGCGTACGTACATTCACGCTCTCCAGCTGCCCTCACCGAACGGCGTACGTACACTCACGCTCTCCAGCTGCCCTCTCCAAGTGCCGTATGTACACTCACGCTCTCCAACAGCCCTCGCCAAACAGCATACGTACACTCATGCTCTCCAACAGCCCTCGCCGATTGGCGTACGTACACTCACGCTCTCCAACAGCCCTCGCCGAACGGCGTACCTACACTCACTCTCTCCAACCGCCCTCGCCGAACTGCGTACGTACACTCACGCTCTCCAAACGCCCTCGCCGAACAGCGTACGTACACTCACGCTCTCCAACAGCCCTCGCCGAACGGCGTACGTACACTCACGCTCTCCAACAGTCCTTACCGAACAGCGTACGTACACTCACGCTTTCCAGCTGCCCTCGCCGAACGGTGTACCTACACTCACGCTCTCCAACAGTCCTCGACAAACTGCGTACGTACACTCACGCTCTCCAGCTGCCCTTGCCGAACTGCGTACGTACACTCACGCTCTCCAACAACCCTCGCTGAACGGCGTACGTACACTCACGCTTTCCAGCTGCCCTCGCCGAACGGCGTACGTACACTCAAGCTCTACAACAGCCCTCACCGAACGGCGTACGTATACTCACGCTCTCCAACAGCCCTCGCCGAACGGCGTACGTGTACTCACGCTCTCCAACCGCCCTTACCGAACTGCGTACGTACACTCACGCTCTCCAACCGCCCTCACCGAACGGCGTACGTACACTCACGCTCTCCAACAGCCTTTGCCGAATGGCGTACGTACACTCACGCTCTCCAACCGCCTTCGCCGAACGGCGTATGTAGACTAACGCTCTACAACAGCCCTCGCCGAACGGCGTACGTACACTCACGCTCTCCAACACCCCTCGCCGAACGGCGTACGTACACTCACGCTCTCCAACTGCCCTTACCGAACTGCGTACGTACACCCACGCTTTCCAGCTGCCCTACCTGAACGGCGTACGTACACTCACGCTCTCCAACCGCCCTCGCCGAACGGCGTACGTACCCTCACGCTCTCCAGTTGCCCTCACCGAATGGCGTACGTACACTCCAGCTCTCCAACAGCCCTCACCGAACGGCGTACGTACACTCACGCTCTCCAACAGCCCTCGCCGAACTGCGTACGTACACTCACGCTCTCCAACAGCCCTCGCCGAACGGCGTGCGTACACTTACGCTTTCCAACACCCCTCGCCGAACGGCGTACGTACACTCACGCTCTCCAACAGCCCTCGCTGAACGGCGCACGTACACTCACGCTCTCCAACAGCCCTCGCTGAACTGCGTACGTATACTCACGCTCTCCAACAGCCCTCGCTGAACGGCGTACGTACACTCACGCTCTCCAGCTGCCCTCGCTGAACGGCGTACGTACACTCACGCTCTCCAGCTGCCCTCACCGAATGGTGTACCTACACTCACGTTCTCTAACAGCCCTCGCTGAACAGCGTACGTACACTCACGCTCTCTAACCATTTTGGAATGCAGTCCTCATCTCAGCTGCTGGCTGTGTGGAGTCTGCATGTTCTCCTGAGTGGGCTCCCCGTTCAACACCCCAGATACTCCCATTTCCCCCCAAATTATCAGAGAAAAGTATAGCACAGCAACATGCCCTTCATTCCATCTAGTCCATGCTATACCATTTAAACTGCCTAATTGCATCGACCTGCACCCAGAACATAGTCCTCCACACTCCTCCCTACCAAGTACCTACCCAAAATTCTCAGAAATGTTGAAATTGAGTTGACATGCTGGAAATCTCAAAGACATGTCCGGTATTTGTCAGCTGTAAATGATCCCAAGGTTGTAAGTGAGTGATAGAATACAATATGTGGAGTGTAAAGGGTTCAAAGGTCAAGATTAATGACAGAGAAGTGTCATTTCAGAATGTACATCCTGAAATGCTTTTTCTTTGCAAAACATCCACAAAAACAGAGAAGTGCTGCAAAGTATGAATGACAGTTAAACGTGAGAACCCCAAAGTCCCCCACAGCTCCCCTCTCCCATGCGTAAGTGGCAGCAATTGACGATCCCCTCTCCCTCCAGCAGCAAAAATAAACGCACATCGGTACCATCACCGAGCCCAAGCGTGTGCTAAGCAATAGCAAAGACACAGACCAAAGTTACTCCAAATTTAATTAGCAGATTGGAGCTGCGGGTGGATACACGGTATACAGAGAGTAAAGGAGGGGGCTTAGTACACAGCCCTGAGGGGCACCTGTGTTGAGGGTCAGAAGGGCAGAGGTGAGGGAGCCCACTCTTACCACCTGCTGGCAATCTGACAGGAACTCCAGGATTCAGCTACACAAAGCAGGATGAAGGCCGAGGTCTCTGAGCTTCTTGTTGAGCCTGAATGGAACTATGGTGTTGAACGCTCAACTGTAGTCCAAGAACAGCATCCTCACATAAGCATCCTTCTTCTCCAGATGTGTAAAGCTTTGGCTATTGTGTCATCTGTCGATCGGTTGTGTCGGTAGGTGAACTTTAGGGGGTCCAGTGTGGGCGGTAGCAAGCTGCAGATGTAATCCTTGACCAGCCTCTGAAAGTTTTTTACTCAGAGAGGGGTGAGTGTGTGGAATAGGCTGCCAGCAACGGAGGTGACGGCGGATACGATAGGGTTTTTTAAGAGACTTTTGGATAGTTACATGGAGCTTAGTGAAATAGAGGGCTATGGGTAAGCCTAGTAATTTCTAAGGTAGGGACGTGTTCGGCACAACTTTGTGGGCTGAAGGGCCTGTATTGTGATGTAGGTTTTCTAAGGTCAAGGAACAGCACCTCATCCAATGACGTGGAACATTACAATCCTCTGGATCTACCAATGAACTCAACAATTTCACATAACCAGTTTTTCCAGTCACATCAACCAGGCATTCCTTTTTTTTTCTCTTTCTTTTTTTTTAATAGGGATGTTAGGGGGGAGGGGTTAAGGGGAGGGGGGCTGGGTAACATTTTTTTTCTCATACACATTTATTCTGTAACTATTTGAAAACAATAAAAAAAAGTTTAAAAAAAAAGAAATACCTCAATCTAACCAAAAACCATCAAACTCAAACAGCAGCTTAGTTATCCAACACTGATTACTTCCAGGATTCTCTGATTTAATTCAGATTTGTAGAATCTGCAGGTTTTTGTTTCTTGAACATTAAACTGAAATGGAAGGCTATCTGGTTGGGAAAGGTTATATTGATCTTAGGGTAGGTTGTAAACTCAAGCAGATGCTGAAAATCTAGAGCAACAAACACAAGATATTGGAGGAACTCATCAGGTCCTATAGAGAGGAATAAACAGTTGATATTTCAGAACGAGGTTAAAGGGTTGTCATAAGAATGTTGGCCGAAGGAGCTGTACTGTGTACTGTTGTGTGTTTTGTTTTGTATCTTATAGCTCAGCATTTTTTGTTTTTATTTGTCTCCTGTTCACTGCTCCTTCAGGCGGATCGGGTGTGGTTAACATCTTTCACCACATGGCACCGTTACCGCCACCAACACATTCACATTTCTGGCCGCTGCCCAATTTAACACATTCCTTCTTCTCCCTTTTCTTCCCTCTTCTCTGCAACTTAAAACATATACAACTTTTCTTTTCCAGTGAAAGGTCATTCAGCTGCACCCTTACCTGTTTATTTCTCCAGAGGCGCTGCCTCACCTGCTGAGTCTTTCCAGAAAAAAATATTTTTCTGTTTAAAGGTGCTCAGTTGTTCTTGGTTGAGGCACAAGAAACTGCTGATGCTGAAATCTGAAGATAAATAAATGTTTAAGCCAGTAACAGAGAGTGATTGTCTTAGTTGCTTTTCTTGTGACCACAAGACCCTGTTGTGTGTTGTTAATGTGGAATGCTGCAAGTTCAATTCACTGGTTTATTAGCTGGCGTAGAAGGCAGCGGAGCTGTGTGGCCTCGGTTCTAGGCCTCAAACCGCAGACGTGCTTGTTCGCAGCCACCCCGAAGAGAGGCATTGGAGCTGGTGTGATCTACCAGAGGCGGTGTGGCATAGTGTCCATGCTGAAGTTGGTGCTGCCCCCCAGTGTTCGCTTGGCAGAAAACAAGATGTATTGTGTTTGACTGCTGCAATATTCGTGGACTCAGGGACTTGGACTACATTTTTTGTATGTGACTGAAAATTACTACTACTGTGTTGCCCTTAAGGCATTTATTTAGCTTTATTACATTTTCTCTTTAAATAATTCATTTGTAACTATTTTCTAGTTAAAGTTAAAGATAAATTCATTATCTCTGATGTATCGCGGCATGTGATGACGTCACACCCGGTTTTGCCGCGTCTTGCAGGTAAGTTCCGGTTTGGAGAAATGGGAAGGTGGGGGCTTGTGTGTGCAGGATCAGCGTGAGGAAAACTCCATTTCTACCCACTAAGAAACATCATAGAAGCAATGCCGTAAGTTCATATGACGGTTGATATGTTGAAGTAAAAATGTTAATGCTGATTCTGTTAAAAGAAATGACAGTTGATGAGGTTTATTTTCTTGTGCTATTGAAAGTGTTGCTGGAAAGCTTGTGTTGGAGTCTATTTAAAGCTGTTGATGGCATAAGCAGATTCTGCCTGTATGTTGTACTTTAATGAGATTTTAATGTAATATAGTTTGTTGTAGTTTCACTTTTACAAGTATTTATGATGCAAAATAAATAAAATAAAATTGATGCCAAGAAGGAAACAGATACTGTATATATTTTGTATTATTTTATCAACAGTTATCACCATACGTTAATGTGGAAGAGTGAACAGTAAACGGTTAATCTTACTGCGACTCTGTCTTCATTGTCTCCAGTTTAACTTGGTGTTTAGTCAGAGTTTCAACACATTGCACGAGAACACTACAGTGAAAAGGTGGCGTCATTAGGTGTTTCGACAAGTGGTACAATGGCCTCGCGATCAAGCGTCAAGTCGTTGCTATCCAGCGCCAGGAGCAGTAGGACATCGGCAAACAAGGCTGCCCTCGCTAGAGCTAAAGCAGAAGCCGCCAAGGTGCGAACGGCATACGCTGAACAAGAAGCAAAACAGAAAATGGAAAAGGCTGCCAGAGAAGCGGAAAACCAGAGGGAAAAGGCGAGGATAGATGCAGAGTTAGAAGTACTGATGCTCCACCGAGAAGCCGATGCAGCCATGGTGGAAGCAGAAGTGTTCGAAAGTGCTGAAGAAATGCACGTTCTAGATGAAGCAGTAAAATCTACATCAGAAAGAACCAAATTGGAATGCAGTAGCGAATATGTCCGATCTCAAATTGACCTGCAGATTCATTCTTCCTCTCCATACTTGCCTGTTGGCATTCCATCTCATGTGAAATCACAGGGAAGCTTCGTTGCATCACATCCACCCAGGGAAGACAACTCACAATTGCAACCTCGCAACAAACTCAAGTATGAAAGGGCTGACTACAAATACTTCCCGACATCCAAACTTACCAGATCCGCCAAGAGCAGAGACAAAGGCTGAAGTCAGAACAGCAAATCCCTTCATGAGCGTACATGCTCAGTCATATGCCCACCAACATATTCCCCCAGCCAGCATGCCACCTGCAGCAGAACCCTTGGCACAGTATTTAGCACGACGAGATCTCATCAATTCAGGGCTGTACCAATTTGACGATAAGCCTGAAAATTACCGTGCATGGTACTCCTCATTCACCAGCACAGCTGGCAGAGTCCAGCACACAGTAACCCAAGAGTTGGACCTTATGACTAAATGGCTGGGAAAGGAATCAAGTGAACAGGTGAAACGCATACGCTCAGTGTACGTCAACAACCCTAAGCTAGCCTTACGCAAAGCAAGGGAGAGACTTCGGGAGTGCTATGCGGCCCCTGAAATTATTGAAAGGGCGCTATTTCAATGGCTGGACAATTTTCCTAGGGTGTCAGCCAAGGACCACACTAAACTAAGAGAACTCGGAGATTTACTCATGGAGATTGAAGGTGCTAAAGAAGATGGCTATTTAACTGGCCTGTCATATCTAGATACTTCCCACGGAATTGGACCAACTGTGGACAAACTTCCATTTGGGCTGCAGGAAAGGTGGGTGTCTGTTGGCTCAAAGTACAAGGAAGAGAACGGTGGTTGATTCCCTCCCTTTAAGTATTTTAGTAGGTTTGTGTGCAAGGAGGCGAAGAAGCGAAAGGACCCTAGCTTTATGAATCAAGGTAGCACCAACTCACACCAAGCCAGTTAAATCCACTTTGAACAATTTTAACATCAATAAACCCGTCTCAGTGCATAAAACTGAAGTCTCCACAACTAACAATGACCCTACCAAGAATTGTCCATTGCACAACAAACCCCACCCCCTCAAAAAATGCAGAATATTTAGAAACAAACCCTTTGTCGAAAGAAAGGCCCTTCTCAAGGAAAAAATATTTTAAGTGCTGTTCCTCTACCTCTCACCTCGCTAGAGAATGTACGTTCCCCTGAAGTGCTCAGAATGCAACAGCACTAATCACGATGGGGCCATGCATCCCAGCCCGTTACCGCAAACCGACAAGGCTCCTTCACCCTCACAAGAGGATGGCGGGGAGGGAGAGGATCACCCCGATATAACTGTTGTCAGCTTGAGCTGCACAGAAGTTTGAGGTTCAGGTCAGTCAAACCATTCGTGCTCAAAGATCTGCCTCACTAAGGTATACCCTAAGGGAGCCAAAGACAAGGCCATCAAAGCCTATGTAATTCTGGACAACCAGAGCAATCGCTCACTAGTCAGACCAGAGTTCTTTGACTTGTTCAACGTAGAGAGTAATCAATTCCCATACTACCTCAGAACTTGCTCAGGCAGCGTAGAAACATATGGCAGGAAGGCAAAAGGCTTCCAGCTCGAGTCGCTGGATGGTAAAGTTGTCATCTGTCTCCCTCCACTCTTGGAGTGCAACGAGATCTTAAATAACCGCACCAAGATTCCGACGCCAAGCGCAGTGCTACACCAGCTGCATCTCCACCACATTGCTAAGCACATCCTAGAACTGGATCCAAAAGCAGAAATAATCCTGCTGCTCGGAAGAGACGTTCTCCAGGTGCACAAGGTCAGGCAGCAGGTCAATGGACCACACGACGCCCCCTTTGCCCAACGCCTGGATCTGGGCTGGGTGGTGATAGGAGAGGTGTGCCTTAGCAATGTACACAAACCGACAGTTAATATGCTCAAGACCAATGTGCTAGAGAGTGGCCACCATTCAATTTTTCAACCATGCACAAGCTTCATGTGTATCAAGGAAGCATAACAAGGCTTTAACAAGTGTAGTAAAGTAACCGAGAAGACACTGGGACAGTCAGTCTTCGCTCAAACTGAGCACGATAATAAACTTGCTCCACCAGCAGAAAAAACTCAAACGAGCGAGACATTTGAGCTGACCAAACCTGAAAGAGACTCGGAAATTCGGCCACAAATACAAACCGGTGTTACCTACCTGCAAGAATCAATACGTACCACTGAATGCTTTCAGCAGTTCTCCACCTTGAATTCCTTAGTGAGAGGATTTGTGTTCCTCATCCACATCACCAGATCCCTCAAACACTCATCCCAAAATAGCGAATGCAAAGGATGGCACAAAGGTGGCTTACCTCGCACAGCGGACGAATTGGCCCAGGCAAAGGATGTCATCCTTAAAGCAACTCAAACAGCAGCCTTTGCAAAGGAGCTTTCAGCCCTCCAAGCTAATAAACCAATACCAAAAGACAGCCCTTTGAGGAAACTCAGCCCGATCCTGGAGAACAATCTCATTTGCATTGGAGGTCGATTAATACACCCTCACCTTTCAGCTGCAGAAAAGAGTCCAGTAATCCTGCCCAAAGACAGCCACATGTCCTTACTGCTCACACGCCATCACCATGAATCAGGGCCATCACCTGACGGAGGGAGCAATCAGGGCAGCGGGACTGTGGATCTTGGGAGGCAAAACACTGATCAATTCAGTACTCCACAGATGTGTAACCTGTGAGGGAAGCTGGAAGTTCAACATATGGCGGACCTCCCACCAGAACGCCTCAATGTCTGCCCTCCTTTTATATATGTAGGGCTTGATGTA
The DNA here is from genome assembly GCF_048418815.1 of Hemitrygon akajei. Classification (NCBI taxonomy): domain Eukaryota; kingdom Metazoa; phylum Chordata; class Chondrichthyes; order Myliobatiformes; family Dasyatidae; genus Hemitrygon; species Hemitrygon akajei. The sequence goes on from NC_133130.1 coordinate 103,612,198, forward strand.
TTTGGTCCCTAGACTATCATCACTAGACATACCAGAGGAGGACAAGCAGAGAGCAAACGGTTGGCCATCATGTTCAGCTGCATGAGTTCGAGAGCGGTACACATTGAGGTCATCGAATCTTTAGATATAACCAGCTGCATTAATGCTCTCAGGCGCTTCTTTGCATTAAGAGGCCCTGCAAAACAGTTAAGGTCCGATTGCGGCACAAACTTTGTTGAAGCGTCCAAGGAGCTCGGAATGGACAAGACGGTGCAAAAGTACCTCAGTGAGCAGGGATGCAACTGGGATTTCAACGCACCACACGTCTCTCACATGGGAGGCACATGGGAAAGGATGATTGGTATCGCCAGAAGGATCCTTGTTTCAATGTTTCTGCAGCAATGCACCCGACTGACCCACGAAGTACTGTGCACACTAATGGCAGAGGTCACAACTATTATAAATGCGCGACCACTCCTACCTGTGTCTTCTGACCTGGAAAGCCCCTTCATACTCTCGCCATCAATGCTCTTTATGCAGAAGGCAGGAGTTCCCCCTCCACCTGGCGACTTCTCAGACAAGGACTTGTATACGAAGCAATGGAGACAGGTTCAGGCTCTCGCAAATCAGTTCTGGTCCCGTTGGAGCCACGAATACCTGTCTTTGTTGCAACACAGACAAAAGTGGACAGAACCTTGCAGGAACCTTCAAGTTGGAGATCTAGCTCAGGGACAAGCAGATCCCCGCAACTGCTGGCCAATGGCCAGAATCACTGCCACATTCACTGGAAGGGATGGACATGTCAGAAAGGATGAGTTAAAAACTTCTGACCAAGGTGATGTGAAAACTTACCTAAGACCAGTTGCAGAGGTCGTTCTACTTCTACCTAAAGACTGATCTAGAGACTGAAGTTTTGTATCATGTTCATAGTGACCTTACAAAGGAGTGTGTTGCCTTTAAGGCATTTATTTAGCTTTATTACATTTTTGCTTTAAATAATTCATTTGTAACTATTTTCTAGTTAAAGTTAAAGGTTAAAGGTAAATTCATTATCTGTGATGTATCGCGGCATGTGATGAAGTCACACCCGGTTTCGCCGCGCCTTGTGGGTTAGTTCCTGTTTGGAGAAATGGGAAGGTGGGAGCTTGTGTGTGCAGGATCAGCGTGAGGAAAACTCCAATTCTATCCACTAAGAAACATCATAAAAGCAACGCCGTAAATGCATATGACAGTCGATATGTTGAAGTAAAAATGTTAATGCTGATCCTGTTAAAAGAAGTGAGGGTTGATGAGGTTTATTTTCTTGTGCTATTGAAAGCGTTGCTGGAGCCTATTTAAAGCTGTTGATGGCGTAAGCAGATTCTACCTGTATGTTGTACTTTAAAGAGACTTTAATGTAATATAGTTTGTTGTAAGTTTCACTTTTACAAGTATTTATGATGCAAATGTGATCCCAAGAAGGAAACAGATACTGTATATATTTTGTATTATTTTATCAACAGTTTTCACCATACGTTAATATGGAAGAGTGAACAGTAAACGGTTAATCTTACTGCAACTCTGTATTCATTGGCTCTGGTTTAACTTGGTGTTTAGTTCAGAGTTTCATCGCACTGCACGAGAACACTACAACTACCTCATATGAGCTATGTGTGCCCTGTGCTGTGCTGTGTATGACTCTTGGTATTGTGTTTTCACCTTGGCCCTGGAATAACACTTTTGTTTGGCTGTATTCATGGTTATTCGTACATGGCTGAATGATAATTAAACATGAACTTAAAGATTAGCCTAATGTGTCACATATACATTAAAACACATAGCGCTGTTTGCATCAAAGACCAACACAGTCCCAGGACGTTCTAGGGCTTATGGGTAGCCCCATAATTGTCGCCATGCTTCCAGTACCAACAAAGCATGCCCACAATTTACGGGGCACCTGAAGGGAACTCACGTGGTCACATGGAGTACAAACTCCTTACAAGCAATGGGATTTGAACCCCGATGGGTGGTGCCATAAAGCGTTATGTTACAGTGCTGCCCATCACAAAATGCTGGAGAAAGTTGGGCAGCATCTGAGTTCAAGAGCCACAAGGGAATGCTGCAGCTCTGTAAAACCCTGATTAGACCACGCTTGGAGTGCTGTATCCAGTTCTAGTCACCTCAGTATAGGAAGCTTTAGAGAGGGTGCAGAGGAGATTTGCCAGGATGCTGCCTGGACTGGAGGGCATGTCTTATGGGATTAGGTTGAGAAAACTAGGGCTTTTTCTCTTTGGAGCGACGGAGGAGGAGAGGTGATGTAATAGAGATATAACCATATAACAATTACAGCACGGAAACAGGCCATCTCGGCCCTTCTATTCCATGCCAAACACTTACTCTTACCTTGTCCCACTGACCCGCATTCAGCCCATAACCCTCCATTCCTGTCCATATACCTATCCAATTTTACTTTAAATGACAGTACCGAACCTGCCTCTACCACTTCTACTGGAAGCTCATTCCACACTGCTACCACTCTCTGAGTAAAGAAATTCCCCCTCATGTTACCCTTAAACTTTTGCCCCCTAACTCTCAACTCATTTCCTCTTGTTTGAATCTCCCCTACTCTCAATGGAAAAAGCCTATCCACGTCAACTCTATCTATCTCCCTTGTAATTTTAAATACTTCTATCAAGTCCCCCTCAACCTTCTACGCTCCAAAGAATAAAGACCTGACCTTTCTCTGTAACTTGGGTGCTGAAACCCAGGTAACATTCTAGTAAATCTTCTCTGTACTCTCTCTATTTTGTTGACATCTTTCCTATAATTCGGTGACCAGAACTGTATGCAATACTCCAAATTCGGCCTTACCAATGCCTTGTACAATGTTAACATTACATCCCAACTCCTATACTCAATGCTCTTATTTATACAGACCAGCATACCAAAAGCTTACCCTATCCACATGAGATTCCACCTTCAGGGAACTATGCACCATTATTCCTAGATGTACAAGATGATAAGAGGCATAGATAAAGTGTATAGTCAGAGACTTTTACTTCCCCATACAAGGGGGCATAATTTTAAGAGATTTGGAAGAAAGTATTGGGGGTGGGATGCTGAAGATAAGGTCTTGCACAGAGAGTGGTGTGTGTGTGGAATACACTGTCAGGAGTGATGGTAGAGCCAGATACATCAGGGACTCTTAGGTGATAGAAAATTGGAGAGCTACGTAGAAGGGAAGTGGTCTTAGAGTTGGTCACTCCTGATAGGACAACTGTGTTGTCCCAGGAACCCCTTTGGATTGCTCTTAATGCAAGAATATTCTCTTTTGAAAACTACACAGTTCTTCAGGTGTGGCCTCACCAACATCCAGTAATTGTAATATAATCTCGATGATTCTAAATTATAATAGACAATAGACAGTAGGTGCAGGAGTAGGCCATTCAGCCCTTCTAGCCAGCACCGCCATTCACTGTGATCATGGTGTTATGTGATGTGAATCAGTACCCCATTCCTGCCCTCTCCCCATATCCCTTGACCCCACTATCTATAAGAGCTCTATCTAACTCTCTCTTGAATGCATCCAGAGACTTGGCCTCCACTGCCTTCTGGGGCAGAGCATTCCACATATCCACCACTCTCTGGGTGAAAAAGTTTTTCCGCATCTCTGTTCTAAATGGCCTACCCCTTATTCTTAAACTGTGGCCTCTAGTTCTGGACTCACCCATCAGCGGGAACATGCTTCCTGCCTCCAGTGTGTCCAATCCCTTAATAATCTTATATGTTTCATTCAGATCCCCCTCATCCTTCTAAATTCCAGTGTATTCCAACCTCTTCCACAACAATAGCCAAAATATCATTTGCCTTCTTAAGTACTTGTACCAACAGGCTGAGGGAGAGCTTCAATCCTACTGTTATGAGACATTGTAGGATACGATGGATTCTTCACCTCACAGTCTACCTCGTTATAGCCTTTCACTTTATTGTCTCCCTGCGCCACCCTTTCTCTGTAACTATAACACTATTCTGCACTCTATTACCATTTCCCCTTGTACAACCTCAATATACTGATATCATGGTATGATCTGTGTGGATAGCTTGCAAAACAAATTTTTTTACTGTACCGTGGTGCATGTGACAATAATTTACCAATTTACCTGCCTCCTAACTTTTTGCAATTCATTCACAGGAATGCCTAGTTCCTCTCTATTTACTGGTTTGGAGTATTTTTCTCTTCTGGTAATTCAGCCGTTTGCTTCCACTTACCAAAGTGCACACCCTCAACCTGTCCCATATCAAACTCTGATTGCCATATCTATACCTACTCAGTCTATCCACCTCATATGGCAGTGTCTCAGTATCTCGCCCTCCCATCTATTTTTGTCTCATCAGCAGACTTGGACAGCTTGTACTCTGTCTGCTCATGGAATCAGACTCGGTGCTGTAATTTCAGGGGTGCTGTGTTTAAAAATGGAGCTGAGTCAAAGTTAGGTTGGATTAGGGTGAAGAATTGTTATTTTTCTAATATTTCCCTTGTACTTTAGCTTTACTATGCTTGGCTTGATTTTTTTTCCTTTTTATATTTAGTTCGTTCTTCATTCCTGTAACACTTAAACAAACAGCCATAAACCAAGATTGAGGTTTCCTGCCTCATTCTTGACTTCCAAAGAGCCTCAGATCAATATCCATATCCAAAAGCCACCATGTACACAGGAGATTCTGCAGATGCTGGGAATCCAGAGAAACAAAGGCAAAATGCTAGAGGAACTCAGCAGGTCAGGCAACACCTATGGAGAGGTGTCAGGCCGAGATCCTACATCAGGATTCTATCAGTCCTGATGAAGGGTCTCTGCCTGAAACGTCAATTGTTTATTCCTTTCCAAAGGTGCTGCTTGACCTGCTGAGTTCCTCCAGCACTTTATGTGTGTAGCCACCTTTGTAAGGGGAAGGTAAAGGTTCTTGCCCAGTGGGCTTTGCACCCACCATCATTTATGTTCCCAGCCATGCACTGGGAAACTCCTCAGTGAGACAATCCAATCATTAAATGCCGAATCTGTGGAATCCATTGCCAGAGACAGATGTGGAGTTCAAGTCATCAGGTGTATTAAAAGTTGAGATTGCTAAGTTCTTGATTACTATCAAGGTGAAAAGTTATGGTTGGAAGGCAGCAGAACAGGGTTGAGAGGGATAGTAGATCAGCCAAGATAAAATGGCAGAGAAAACTGGAATCTGCTCCTTTGGCTTATAGCCTTATTGTTCCTGAATAACCCTTGTCCAAAGAATGAATGATATGGAAGGAATTCCTGGAGATCATCAGGAGTAGGAATTCCAGCACTGGGGTTGATGGGAAGTCTAGACCTCACTCTGCCTCAGCCTCACTGTTATGTCGAGGTTAGCCAACTCACTGGAGAATGTTCTGGAATCACAGGGCTTCTTGATCATTCTTCGTTCACTGTCCTATTCAGTGATAATAACTCCAGCTCCAGTTCTGAACTTCAGAAAAATAGATCAGAAAAGTTATTACAAACACCCTTGTTAGGCAGACAGATGAAAGACTGGAGGGCTCTGTGGGAGGGAAGAATTAGAAGTTAAAAGGTTGGCACATTGTGGGCCATAGGGTGGTGCTGTACTGTATTGTTTGAAGTTCCATGTTCCTTGTCACAGAATACTAATTAGGAGGCTGCAAATGTGCACATTCTATTGAAGATAATCTGCAAACATTGTGATAAAGCAGGTAGTCAAGCCGGTTTGTTGCATAATTAGCCATGTCTCAATCGCAATATCTATGACTCACCTGTCAAATACGATAAGAATATTTGCAATTCACCTTTGGCATAATTGGAATGTACTGTTTCTCAACAATAACACATTCCAGAGCAGTTCAGTGCAAGGAGCCCTCTCTCTGTTACCCTGCTCCAAAATGAGCAGTACAGTGGCTTAGCTGGTGAAAACGGTGCCGTGCGGCACCAGACACTTGAGTTCAGTGCTGCTCTTATTGAGACTGCATGTCTTTCTGTGACTCTGTGTGCTCCGCGGAGTCTCACAGAACAGTACTGTCCCTTCAGTTCACAATGCGGTGCTGACCTTTGGGTGTCAGGGTAGTGCAATGCCTGATCGGGGTGTTCCAGAATTCACTTCTGGCACTGTTCTGTAGGGAGTCTCCATATATTCCCCCCCCTCCCCCCGCCATGTAATGCATGGGTTTTCTGCGGGTCCTGTGGTTTCCTCCCTAGGTCCAAAGATGTGTCAGGTAGGTTCATTGGTCATTGTAGATTGTCCCATGATTAGGTCAGGGTTAATCGTGTTTGTCAGGTGTGGTTTGAAGGGCCAGCGGGCATCATTCCACACTCTATCACTAAAACAAGGTAACCTTTGTCAAAATGCCTGGAGCAGGGGGTCTCAACCAGAGGTCACGAGGGCTTCCGCGAGAGATTGTGATTAAAACAAATAAACATTGTTTTTTTTAACTTTGCGCAACATACAATGCTAGCGCTCGCAGTGGTGGGCTTTGTTGTTGCGTGAATGAAATCACTGGAGAGAGTGCTACTGGTAGATACAAAGCAGCTTCTTTATTCGACAAAACTAGGTACAGCAGGCATCATATGGAGTCGCTTTCGGTGGAAAGGACTGCTGGCCCAACGTGGGGCTCGATATTTATTTTCTAAACACAAAGGACAACTCTATAATTACAAAGTATAGACAATGCTTCTTTTGAAGCTACATACAAACTTCACACCTTCTCATTCGCATCCATCCCACAGGTGCCAGCAGCGTCTCTGGACTGGGATTCACAGCTTTTAGGAAATGCATTATTACAAACTAAATCCACAATACATTGTCAAGGAACAGAAGGAACATTGTCAAGGACTGGTGGCCAAAGCCATTTGCTAAGTGTAAATTAACAATGTAAAGGAGGTGCTTGCTATCTTGAGGCAAATCAGAGTAGATAAATCCCCAGGACCTGACAGGGTATTCCCTCGGACCTTGAAGGAGACTAGTGTTGAAATTGCAGGGGCTCTAGCAGATATTTAAAATGTCGGTATCAACCTGTGAGGTGCCGGAGGATTGGAGGATAGCTCATGTTGTTCCGTTGTTTAAAAAAGGCTCTATAAATAATCCGGGAAATTATAGGCTGGTAAATTTGACATCAGTAGTAGGTAAATTATTGGAAGGAGTACTAAGAGACAGGATCTACAAGTATTTGGATAGACAGGGACTTATTAAGGAGAGTCAGCATGGTTTTGTGCGTGGTAGGTCATGTTTAACCAATCTATTAGAGTTTTTCGAGGAAGTTACCAGGAAAGTAGATGAAGGGAAGACAGTGGATGTTGTCTACATAGACTTCAGTAAGGCCTTTGTCAAGGTCCCGCATGGGAGGTTAGTTAGGAAGGTTTAGTCGCTAGGTATACATGGTGAGGTAGTAAATTGGATTAGACATTGGCTCAATGGAAGAAGCCAGAGAGTGGTAGTGGAGGATTGCTTCTCTGAGTGGAGGCCTGTGACTGGTGGTGTGCCACAGGGATCAGTGTTCATTGTTATTTGTCATCTATATCAATGATATGGATGATAATGTGGTAAATTGGATCAGCAAATTTGCTAATGATACAAAGATTGGAGGTATAGTGGACAGTGAGGAAGGCTTTCAAAGCTTGCAGAGGGATTTGGACCAGCTGGAAAACCAGATGGAGTTTAATCCAGACAAGTGTGAGGTATTGCACTTTGGAAGGACAAACCAAGGTAGAATATACAAGGTAAATGGTAGGGCACTGAGGAGTGCAGTAGAACAGAGGGATCTGGGAATACAGGTACAAAATTCCCTAAAAGTGGCGTCTCAGGTAGATAGGGTAGTAAAGAGAGCTTTTGGTACATCGGCCTTTATAAAACAAAGTATTGAGTATAAAAGTTGGAATGTTATGGTGAGGTTGTATAAGACATTGGGGAGGCCGAATTTGGAGTACTGTGTGCAGTTTTGGTCACCTAACTACAGGAATGATATTAATCAGGTTGAAAGAGTGCAGAGAAGGTTTACAAGGATGTTGCAGGGACTTGAGAAACCAAGTTACAGAGGAAGGTTGAATAGGTTAGGACTTTATTCCCAGGAGTGTAGAAGAATGAGGGGAAATTTGATAGAAGTGTACTGCGTATGTTAATCAAAATGGCCTCTTTGTTTGTTAAAAGTAAAACTGCTGCTTCGTTATGCTAACTGGGGAGAGAGTGCTTTTTCTTGCAGAGCATTCTCGAAGCTTGTTTGGGTTATAGTTACTGATAACGAGAATTATATTCATTTGTTAACCAATTGGGATAGATGTTATTCTTTCTTGTGGGTCTGTGAGCTGTTATTTGGGGAGTTGGGAAGGAGACCGCGAGGAAGGCGGACGGGTGCTGGAAGCACTGCTGGTCGATCACCGAGGGGGGTCCCGGGTGCGCGGGTCGTGGAGGTCAGAGAAGATCGAAGAGTGGACGGAAGACTCGATGGTTGAGCTCCAATGATGTGCACTAATTGACTGAACCCTGATAAGTTCTGGCGTCTTTACTTTCTTTTCTTTCATATATATTGTATCGTTATTACTCACTTAGTTCTAGTAAGATTTATAAAGTGTATTCTGTAAACGTACATGGTGTGCGCTTAATATTGTGTGTGCGAGTTTGTATTTTTGTGCATTTCACAACATCCACGTATACAGGAGGCGCGGTTTGGCGGGTGGATGAATTTTCCCCTAGACATACACCAGCCGATCGTGTAAGCATTACATTTGTGGGGTGCTCGTCTCGGATTGAATTTTCGGTAAGCTGTGTAAAGTGTTAAGTAGTGCGGAGATGGATAGAGATAAGATTGTAAACTGGTGCGATTTAGAGGAGTGCATTATGCGTGTGAGGTGAGTGGGGTGGCTTTTCGCGTTTCGGATGGTGTGTTAGTGCGGGGGTTGAGTTTGGTCAAAGGTATGGGGCCGATAGAACTGGTGGCACGTAATTGTGGTAAAGAGATGGAGGGAAGCTGGGTGTTGGTTCGTACGAGTGCTGACGTCAGGACGTTGGAACTGCCAGCGACGGTCAGCATCTCGGGGGAGGCGGGGCCATGGGGCCTCCACACCCTCCCAGAGGACGAAGGTGAGGAGACACCGGAAGGGGAGCTAGAGTTGACCCCAGGGGAGGTGCCAGTAACCAATAAGAGGGGATCGGAGTGGGAAGGCTTGGCCAGGCCCTGCCCCCCATCCGAGCTGGCAGCCGCTCTTAACTCCCTGGTGGGAGTGGCCAAGAGGCCACAGCTGAAGCTGGGGGTTTGCTCAGGAGACGCCCCTACTCCGGATGAGACCTGGATCGAAAACACGTCCCTGATGTTAGAGGAGTGGCTAGGCTCGGATGAGGAGAAGAGACAGCGATTGGTGGGAAGTTTGAGGGGTGCGGCAGCCAAAGTAGTCCGGGAGTTGAAAGTTGAAAAACCCGTAGCTTCATTGGAGGAGTATTTAGAGATTTTGGAGGGAGCGTTTGGGTTGTCAGGGGATCCCTGGCTGCTTTTAGCAGAGTTTCAACACATGGAGCAAGAGAGAGGGGAAAAGATCTCAGGATACTTATTTTGGCTGGAGAGAATGCTTACGGGGTTGCGGTGCCGGGGGGTAGTGAAGGCGCACGACGTGGCTAGAGTGAGGATGAGTCAGATATTCAGTGGTTCCCTGGAGGAGGACAAGGTGGCGTGGAATCTCCGGCAGTCTTATAAAAAGGGCCCCCCTCCATCATTCGGGCAGTTGATTAGAGAGGTGCGGGAGGAAGAGAGAGCACTGGGCCGGAAAAGGGGCTCGATCCACCGGGAGTGATCCACAGCGGTACAGGAAGTGGTGGCTGGGTGGAGGACCGAGAAACCCAAGGAGTCCCAGGGGAGTAGGGACCCCCCGCTTGAGGGGAAGGACAGGGAGAGTACCCCCTCCGGGGGGGTGGCCTGCGCAATGGGCTGGGAGTGGCGGGCATCCTGGGAGAGGAGGGGCGGCGGATAGCATGTACTTTAACTGTGGGAAAGAGGGGCATTTCCGGTGGGACTGTGAGCGGTCAAGAGTGTGCTACAGCTGTGGGAAGGAGGGACACTTTCTGTAGGATTGTGAGAGACAAGGTGTCCCGCGGAGGGCAAGCCCCCCTGCAACTAAGAAGGGAGAGGTGTCGGGAAACTTAAGGGAGACTCAGTGAGGGAACGGACTGGAGTCTCTGGAGGAACATGTTCCCAGAAATCAGCCAGGCGACCACCGAGAGCCCAAGCCTTTATTCCAGAGGGGCTGGTGGGACCCCATTCCAGCGTGTGCCTACGGATAGAGGGAGTTTACACAAAAGCCATTCTCGACACAGGATCACAGGTGACCTTATTGTACCGGTCGTTCTACAACAAATATCTAAAGCACTTGCCAGTAACCCCATTCAACGCACTGGAGATTTGGGGTGTGAGCGAGGGGGATTATCCGTACGATGGGTACCTGTCAGTGAGATTGGAATTCTCGGAGGGCGATGTGAGAGTGTCTGAAGCTGTTGAGACGTTGGTGTTGGTGTGTCCGGACCCGGTGGAAACTGGTGGCACTGCCCTTCTGGTGGGGACTAACTCCCCCCTTGTGGGACGGCTTCTGGGAGCCTGAAAGGAGAAAGTGGGGGAGAACTTCCTGGAGACCCTTTTGGTACACCCAGTGTTTCGGGCGGTGTTCAAAGATGGGGTGACCCCCAAGGGCTGGATCCAGAGTGCAAATGAGGGACAGTGTGGTGTATGCAGGTGATACCACCAGGGGAGATGGCACTCGTGATGGGGACCCCCAGAGTCCCCGGAGTGCCGGCAGGCGAAGCCCTGTTAGTAGATGCCCCAGACTATCTCGAGGGGGAGACACGTTTTCCGGCCAGGGTGCTGGTGAGGCCCGAAGTGCAGAGGCCAGCGGTGGTACATGCGAGGCGGATAGCTGTGAGTGTCAGGAACACTATGGAGAGAGAAATCGCCTTTAAGAGAGAGATGCTGCTGGCACATTTGTTCCCAGTGACGGTAATGTCTAGTGCCCCTGTGAGGCCCACTAAGGGGGAAGGATTGGAAAACCGAGGGAAGCTGACTGCTGAGGCTTTTAACTTTGGGGATTTTCCTGTGTTGCCGGAGTGGAAACGCAGGCTGGTGGAGAAGATGTTGAAGTTAGACGACACCCTGTTCAGAGAGACGTCACAGCGACTGGCCCTTGCAGATGTGGAAGATGTGCGGCAGCACTTGTGCAAGCTGAAGGAGGCTGGAATCATCGCTGAGTCCCGAAGCCCCTATGCGTCCCCCAGTAGTAGTGACCCAGAAGAACAGAAGGATACGCATGTGTGTGGACTATCAGACTTTGAACCGGCAAACTGTCCCTGACCAGTATACCCAGAAGGTGAGCGCTCTACGCTCGTTTTTGGGGTTCTATGGGTATTACCGGCGATTCATGAAAGGATACGCTAAAATGTGTCACCCGTTGACTCAGCTATTGTGTGGCTATTCACCGGTGGGCAAGACAAGGAAGAGGGACCGGGGACAAGACGCAGGAGTACTGGAACCCAGCGGAGCCTCTTGGATTGAGATGGGATGATAAATGTGAAGAGGTGTTCCAATCTCTAAAGAGAGCGCTGACCTAGGCCCCGGTGTTGGCTTTTGCCGATCCCCAGAAGCCATATGTGCTGCACACTGATGCCAGCCGAGAGGGTCTAGGGACTGTTCTGTACCAGGAACAGGGCAACGCATTGAGACCGGTGGCATTTGTCAGCCGAAGCTTGTCGCAAGTTGGAGTTCCTGGTGCTGAAATGGGCGGTGGTGGACAAGTTGAGCGATTACCTATACGGAGCCAAGTTTGAGGTGAGAACGGATAATAATCCCCTGGCTTATATCCTGACTTCGGCGAAACTGGACGCCACAGGACATTGGTGGTTGGCTGCTTTGTTGGTATATGATTTCAGCCTGGCCGGGAAGCAAGAATGTTGATGTGGATGAGACAGAACCGGTCCTCACCCCGGAAAGGGATACCAATTCGGAAGACAATGATTCAGATGTGTGGCCCCTGTTTCCGTTTGCTAATTCCCCAGTACCGGAAGAAGAGGCTCCTGGCCCTTCCCCTACTCAGTTAGATGAGAGGATGGAGGGTGTTGATGGGCAGACTGAGGTGCAGCCAGCATTGTGGGGAGAGAGGGTGGAACCCGAACGCGAGACAGAGGGTTCTCAGGTGAAGAGGGATCCCAGTGAGGGAGAGGGTGAGGATCCGACAGGTCAATCTGGGGTGTCCACCGTGGTGTCTGAGGCGGAAGGGTCGGCAGAGGAGGTACAGAGGTCTCAGAGAAGTAGGCAGCCCCTCGAGCGGTTCACATATGCAGCGCCGGGAGAACCTAGTGTGATCTCTACCGCCCTGGGCAGTTACGTCACTGCTTTTTGCACCTGGGTTGGGTTTTGTGTCTTTCAAGAACCATTGGGGAACTCTGTTAATGTCATGAGGGCATGACTTTTGTTGGTGGGGGGGTGAGTGTACTGCATATGTTAATCAAAATGGTTTCTTTGTTAAAAGTAAAACTGCTGCTTCGTTATGCTAACTGGGGAGAGAGTGCTTTTTCTGGCAGAGCATTCTCGAAGCTTGTTTGGGTTATAGTTACTGATAACGAGAATTGTATTCATTTGTTAACCAATTGGGATAGATGTTATTCTTTCTTGTGGGTCTGTGAGCTGTTATTTGGGGAGTCGGGAAGGAGACCGCGAGGAAGGCGGACGGGTGCTGGAAGCACTGCTGGTCGATTACCGAGGGGGGTCCCAGGTGCGCGGGTCGTGGAGGTCAGAGAAGATCGAAGAGTGGACGGAAGACTCGATGGTTGAGCTCCAACGATGTGCACTAATTGACTGAACCCTGATGAGTTCTGGCACCTTTACTTACTTTTCTTTCATATATATTGTATCATTATTACTCACTTAGTTCTAGTAAGATTTATAAAGTGTATTCTGTAAATGTACATGGTGTGCGCTTGATATTGTGTGTGTGAGTTTGTATTAGTGTGCATTTCACAGCATCCACGTATACGGGAGGCGCAGTTTGGCGGGTGGATGAATTTTCCCCTAGACATACACCAGCCGATCACGTAAGCGTTACAGAAGTATATAAAATTATGATGGGTATAGATAGAGTGAATGCAAGCAGGCTTTTTCCACTGAGGCTAGGGGAGAAAAAAACCAGAGGACATGGGTTAAGGGTGAAGGGGAAAATGTTGAAAGGGAACATTCAGGGGTGCTTCTTCACACAGAGTGGTGGGAGTGTGGAATGAGCTGCCAGATGAAGTGGTAAATGCAGGCTCACTTTTAACATTTAAGTAAAACTTGGACAGGTACATGGATGAGAGGTGTATGGAGGGATATGGCCCAGGTGCAGGTCAGTGGCACTCGACAGAAAAATGGTTCGGCACAGCCAAGAAGGGCCAAAAGGCCTGTTTCTGTGCTGTAATGTTCTATGGTTCTATGGACCTAAACCCAAAAATCATTCTAACAGTCCCTCTTCTTGGCCCTCCTGGACAAAAATAAATTTGTACCAGGAAAGGCCAACCTAGGCGATCTACTCAAATAGGGCAGCAAAAATGTCCTGCCTCGAAATTCCCCCCAATTTGTGTGCCTCAATATATACCCTAGCATTCCCTAATCACTACCTACCAAACGTTAAGCAGTGAGGCTGTTCCAGAAATTTGAACAAGTCTTTAGAAATTCAGCTTCTTTCGTGTGCCTATTGGCTCTTTCCCTGCAGGCTGATTGCAGCTTAATCACATTCCTTGTCTTAACCCCTTCATTCTCTGGTCGCTGAAACTCTTTCTTTACAGGAGCACCTACAGGCTCTCTCATTGATGTACAAGAAGGGGCTGGGGTGGTCTCTATGTAAACGTCTGCAAGGACCTCTCCCTGGTGGCACCCCCTTCCAAACTGTCCGGTCGATGACTGGCCCAGCTCCTCATTCAGACTGAGGGTGACTGCTTCCTGATGCCGTGTGCAGTCTGAAATGCCATCGAAGTTGTGGAACTTGCTGTCTCTGCTTTAACTTAAGAATCCCTCCCCATCTATTTTCCACTATCTTTTCCTATTCTCTGCTATTAAAAACTAATCATCTACCTTCAGCAACCAGCCTTCATTACAAAGTCCCATCATCATCACACTTCAGCATGATATTCATGGTTTTCTGCCACGCTCTCAGCGTTTTCTGCCTTTGTGTTTCCTCCGGGTATGTTTTCATCAGCTGTGGTCAGGTCTGGCATGGCCGGCTGGTGTTCCTCTCTTAGGTTCTCTGTAATTACATGGTTACTGGGTTCACTTGATCTCCCGCTCTGTCTGTGGGAGCAACAAGAGGGTGAGTTGTATGCTTTAACCTGATTCCAGTGTTTCCACTGGCTGCCTTGCTGAGTCTGCACACAGACACAAGTATCATTGGTTAAGAGTACCATCTGTGGTCCTATCCAGCTGGGGGCAACCCCTCATCGTGACTTGGTCGCCGGGCTCTGGAAGGACTACCTCCTTTCCCTCTGGCTCTCTCTGATCAGCGATTTGCTGCTGTTGTTTCGCTTGGTCCTTCAACACTTTAAGTTGGTTACAAAGGTCTTTCACAAATTGTGTCATTCTATCCCTGTAAGTCCCAGGCTCCCTGCAACCCGTAATTACCCCATAAGGGAGTCGCATTGCTCACCTCATCAATAATTCGTAGGGGCTAAGACCCCTCAGGATTGAGCACAATCTCATCAGGATTCCTGGTAGTACAGGTGTCCCCCCCCCCCCTTACAAGGGTAGAGCGTTCCTGTGAAACCTTTCTTAAGCCGAAAAGGCATAAATCGAAGAACCATTAATTTATATGGGAAAATTTTCCGTAAAAGCGAAAATCCTCTTTGTAATGCGAGAACAGGTTACTAATATACGTCTTTTATAAAAGCGAAGTGGCATAAAGCAAAATGCTGGTGGAACGCAGCAGGCCAGGCAGCATCTATAGGAAGAAGCACTGTTGATGTTTCGGGCCAAAACCCTTCGTCAGGACTAACTGAAAGAAAAGATAGTAAGAGATTTGAAAGTAGGAGGGTGAATTCTAAAATGATAGAAGACAGGAGAGGGAGGGATGAAACTAAGAGCTGGAAAGGTGATTGGCAAAAGGGATACAGAGCTGGAGAAGGGAAAGGATTATGGGACAGGAGGCCTAGGGAGGAAGAAAGGGGGAGGGGAGCACCAGAGGGAGATGGAGAGCAGGCAAGAAGTGATTGTGAGAGGGGCAGAGAGAGAGAGAGAGAGAAAAGGGGGAGGGATAATAAATAGATAAATAAGGGATGGGGGTACGAAGGGGAGGAGGGGCATTAACCGAAGTTAGAGAAATCAATGTTCATGCTATCAGGTTGCAGGCTACCCAGCCGGTATATAAGGTGTTGTTCCTCCAACCTGAGTGTGGCTTCATCTTGACAGTAGAGGAGGCCATGGATAGACATATCAGAATGGGAATGGGACGTGGAATTAAAATGTGTGGCCACTGGGAGATCCTGCTTTTTCTGGCGGACCGAGCGTAGGTGTTCAGCGAAACGGTCTCCCAGTCTGCGTCGAGTCTCACCAATATATAAAAGGCCACACCGGGAGCACCGGATGCAGTATACCACACCAGCCAACTCATAGGTGAAGTGTCACCTCACCTGGAAGGACTGTCTGGAGCCCTGAATGGTGGTGAGGGAGGAAGTGTAAGGGCAGGTGTAGCACTTGTTCACCTTACAAGGGTAAGTACCAGGAGGGAGATCGGGAGATTCATTTTGGATCTCCCCATCCCCCTTTCAAATCTTTTACTATCTCTTCTTTCAGTTAGTCCTGATGAAGGGTCTCGGCCCGAAACGTCCACAGTGCTTCTCCTTATAGATGCTGCCTGGCCTGCTGTGTTCCACCAGCATTTTGTGTGTGTGGCTCCAGTCTCTGGGGATCGGGGCAGCTGTGACTATGCTAGCCAGGTTGTGTATTCTGTTGGTTGTATGCGTTCGCTGCCCCTGACTTGTCCATATGATTTCTCCCTTTCCCGAATTTATAACAGCTCCTGCTTCCCTTAGGATGTTTATTCCAAGGATAGTGCCCTCGATATTTGGACATACCCAGAAATACACTGGGAGCTGTGCTCCCCGATTTCTAGTATTTGTGACTCGCTTCTTTTTGCTTTCACTGTTTTCCCTCCTACACCCCTGATATAAATGGCCTGTCTGATTGTTGGCAAGAGTAAGTCTGTTATCGATACTGATGCCCCTGTGTCCACTAATGTATTGCATTGCATTGCCGTCCCCATAACATTGCTGTTGTGTACATCCACGTGTCACCAGCACTGGCAGTGGGGCCCACTGCCACATCTTTTTCTGACCTAGGAGCCATCTTTACTCGCTCTATGATCTGATCGACAGTCAGATTGGTCAGACTGGACACCGATGGGGTGAGAGATTGCGCGTCTGCTGTGACGTTCACCTGTTTTTATTTCCTCTGTTTTGGACACTGCCTCCAATCATATCCGAATAGGCCGCACCTGTAGCATATCAACTCCTTTACCCTCTCACGTCTATTCCAGCAGTTCCTTGCTTCGTGCCCTGGCTGGCAGCAAGCAAAACAAGCTATCTGGGACATCACAGCAGCTGCATCCACTATTGCCACTTTACGAGATCGGCCCCGTGGTTTGTTCATCCTGCAGCATGTGGGAAATCAGGGATACTTCCAGTGTCCCTGACGACTATGTGTGCAGGAAGTGTGTCCAACTGCAGCTTCTGGCAGACCGCATTGAGCGTCTGGAGCTGCGATTGGATTCATACTGGAGCATCTGCGATGCTAAGAAAGTCGTGAATAGCACGTTCACTGAGTTGACCACACCGCAGGTAAAGGCTACACAGGCAGAAAGGGAAGGGGTGGCCACTAGACAGCGTAGCAGTAGGCAGGTAGTGCAGGAGTCCCCTGGGGTCATCTCCCTCCTAAACAGATATACTGTTTTGGATACTGTTGGGGGAGATGTCTCATCAGGGGAAGGCAGCAGCAGCTGAGTTCATGACACCATGGGTGACTCTGCAGCACAGGAGGGAAGGAAAAGGAGTGGGAGAGCTATAGTGATAGGGGATTCGATTTTAAGGGGAATAGATAGGCGTTTCTGCGGCCGCAAATGAGACTCCAGGATGGTATGTTGCCTCCCTGGTGCAAGGGTCAACGATGTCTCTGAGCGGCTGCAGGACATTCTGGAATGGGAGGGTGAACAGCCAGTGGTTGTGGTGCACATGGGTACCAATGATATAGGTAAAAAACGGGATGAGGTCCTACAAGGTGAATTTAGGGAGTTAGGAGATAAACTAAAAAGTAGGACCACAAAGGTAATAATCTCTGGATTACTACCAGTGCCACGTGCTAGTCAAAGTAGAAATAGGAGGATATTTCAGATGAATACGTGGCTTGAAAAATGGTGCAAGGGGGAGGGATTCAAATTTCTGGGGCATTGGAACCAGTTCTGGGGGAGGTGGGACCGGTATAAACAGGACGGTCTGCACCTGGGCTGGACTGGAACCAATGTCCTAGGGGGAGCGTTTGCTACTGCTGTTCAGGAGGCTTTAAACTAATGTGGCAGGGGGATGGGAACAAGTGCAGAGAGACGGAGGGGTGTAAAATGAGGGTAGAAGCAAAAAGTACTAAGGTGAAAAGTAAAAGTGGCAGGCAGGCAAATCCAGGGCAAAAAGCAAAAAGAGCCACTTTTCAACATAAATGTATAAGGGCTAAGAGTGTTGTAAAAACAAGCCTGAAGGCTTTGTGTGTCAATGCGAGGAGCATTCATAACAAGGTGGATGAATTGAATGTGCAGATAGTAATTAATGAATATGATATAGTTGGGATCACAGAGACATGGCTCCAGGGTGACCAAGGATGGGAGCTCAACATCCAGGGATATTCAATATTCAGGAGGGATAGACAGGAAAGAAAAGGAGGTGGGGTAGCATTGCTGGTTAGAGAGGAGATTAACGCAATAGGAAGGAAGAACATTAGCCTGGAGGATGTGGAATCGATATGGGTAGAGCTGCATAACACTAAGGGGCAGAAAACGCTGGTGGGAGTTGTGTACAGGCCACCTAACAGTAGTAGTGAGGTTGGGGATGGCATTAAACAGGAAATTAGAAATGCGTGCAATAAAGGAACAGTAGTTATAATGGGTGACTTCAATCTACATATAGATTGGGTGAACCAAATTGGTAAGGGTGCTGAGGAAGAGGATTTCTTGGAATGTATGTGGGATGGTTTTCTGAACCAACATGTCGAGGAACCAACTAGAGAGCAGGCCATTCTAGATTGGGTATTGAGCAATGAGGAAGGGTTAGTTAGCAATCTTGTCGTGTGAGGCCCCTTGGGTAAGAGTGACCATAATATGGTGGAATTCTTTATTAAGATGAAGGGTGACATAGTTAATTCAGAAACAAAGGTTTTGAACTTAAAGATGGATAACTTTGAAGGTATGAGACGTGAATTAGCTAAGATAGACTGGCAAATGATATCTAAAGGGTTGATGGTGGATATGCAATGGCAAGCATTTAAAGATCACATGGATGAACTACAACAATTGTTCATCCCAGTTTGGCAAAAGAATAAACCGGGGAAGGTAGTGCACCCGTGGCTGACAAGGGAAATTAGGGATAGTATCAAGTCCAAAGAAGAAACATATAAATTAGCAAAAAAAAGCGGCACACCTGAGGACTGGGAGAAATTCAGAGACCGGCAGAGGAGGAAAAAGGGCTTAATTAGGAAAGGGAAAAAAGATTATGAGAGAAAGCTGGCAGGGAACATAAAAACTGACTGTAAAAGCTTTTATAAATACGTGAAAAGAAAAAGATTGGTCAAGACAAATGTAGGTCCTTTACAGTCAGAAACATGTGAATTAATCA